>NW_027253783.1:0-639544 GCF_044704955.1 Pristiophorus japonicus
GCCGACAGAGGTTTTCAACCCGCCGGCTGGCCGTTCAAGCCCGCTTCCGAAGAAAGGCGCTTGGCTTGCAGGCAGCTCCGCCCCCTGCCATCCAGCAACTATGGCTGCCCGGCACAGGTTACAAGATGCAACCCCAATAATGCAGCAGACATGTTGTCGACCATTGGCACTCAAGCAGCTTCATGCCAACCGCCCTAACCCCCGACCAACAATAACAGCGACTCGCACCACAACGACGACGAGAATAAGCCGCTCCTTGCCCTGCGCCGCCCTGTCTACATCAGTTTAAAAGCAACACCGCACATACGCCCTCCTTCCCAGCTACGGACATTGATTAAACCCCATTGTCAGTCTCCGGACCCCACCATAATTCACCCCTGCCGGCCGCCTTCTCACAGCCGGCCGCACAAGCTCAGCTACCTCCCTTCCCTCACCTCGATCGACATAAATTGAAAAGCAACACCGAAAACACACCCTCAAACCCGGCTACTTTCTACCATGCACCCCCTTGGCGTCTATTAAGCCCCACAACACTTACTTTAAACAACCGCAGCCCCAAGTTCAAGTGACAACTCATTAACCAGTCTCTGTCGCAGCAACTCATTAACCAGCAACTTGTATTCAGGCAAATCATTAACCAATGTCTGTCGCAGCAACTGATAAACCAGCAACTTGCATTCACCATGTGCAGCGAATCATAAACTGACAGGCAAATGCTGCGGGAACCGTGGGCACCTATCCCCGACCACGGCCCCTATCCCCGGCACGTCGGGCCATGCAGCAGCACGGACTGCCCGGCTCAGGTTACAATCCGCACCCACAATAAGCCAGCAGCCATGCAGTGGCCCTTTGGCACACGATCAGCTTCATGCAGCCCCTCACGCCCGCCCAACAAGAACAACAACGGCGACCAGCATGGCGACGGCAACTCGCACCTTAAACCTGCACACTGTCGACATGATTTTAAAAGCAACGCCGAAAATGTATCCTCCTTCCCGTGCTAGCGACACTGATGACCACCAAACCATTGGCAGGCTAAGTACACCACCAGAAATCAGCCCGTCCCGTCGAGCCCGGCCGCCGCTTCATGGCACCATCCTCATACTTCCCACCGTAAATCCTCCACCCACTCCGTGCTCTGCACCAGCAGCCACCACGGAGGCGCGAAGACCGCTTTCTGCCCGGCAGAGGGCAGCATTGTTCCCCGCGATTTGAACCGGTTTGACTCCATGGAGCTCACAGACTTCCAGCCCGCTCTGCGTTCGGGCGGCCCGTATGAATACAGCTGCCCTCGATGCCGCTTACCTTCCTCGTCCCAGCGCCGCTCACCCGACGAGCGCAGGTGGCAGAACCGCGGATTTAGGCTTCGGAAAGTGGTCCCCAGCCACCGGCTGCACCTCCGCAGGTCAAAGAGGCAGCCGCACGCCGTCGCTGGCCTCGTGTGCGGCCCGTCCGCCCTCAGCAGACAATATTTTTCCGGATGGTTTCGACATTGCGGCGACATGTTTTTGCCGAAAGACTGCAGCGGATGCCTGTTGCCCGGCGGGCGAAGCGGCCTTGCGACGCAATCCCTCGTTGGATCTGGAGCGGGCTGCCACCGCCGCCTGCAGCGTCACCGCTGCTTTCCAACGAGGTATGGCCGACAGCAGTGCGATACGGGATGGCGGAGAAATGCACATTTCGGCCACGGCCGCATCAGACAGCCAGTACTGGCCGACAGAGGTTTTCAACCCGCCGGCTGGCCATTCAAGCCCGCTTCCGAAGAAAGGCGCTTGGCTTGCAGGCAGCTCCGCCCCCTGCCATCCAGCAACTATGGCTGCCCGTCACAGGTTACAAGATGCAACTCCAATAATGCAGCAGACATGTTGTCGACCATTGGCACACAAGCAGCTTCATGCCAACCGCCCTAGCCCCCGACCAACAATAACAGCGACTCGCACCACAACGACGACGAGAATTAGCCGCTCCTTGCCCTGCGCCGCCCTGTCTATATCAGTTTAAAAGCAACACCGCACATACGCCCTCCTTCCCAGCTACGGACATTGATTAAACCCCATTGTCAGTCTCCGGACCCCACCATAATTCGACCCTACCAGCCGCCTTCTCACAGCCGGCCGCACAAGCTCAGCTACCTCCCTTCCCTCACCTCGATCGACATAAATTGAAAAGCAACACCGAAAACACACCCTCAATCCCGGCTACTTTCTGCCATGCACCCCCTTGGCGTGTATTAAGCCCCACAACACTTACTTTAAACAACCGCAGCCCCAAGTTCAAGTGGCAACTCATTAACCAGTGTCTGTCGCAGCAACTCATTAACCAGCAACTTGTATTCAGGCAAATCATTAACCAATGTCTGTCGCAGCAACTGATAAACCAGCAACTTGCATTCACCATGTGCAGCGAATCATAAACTGACAGGCAAATGCTGCGGGAACCGTGGGCACCTATCCCCGACCACGGCCCCTATCCCCGGCACGTCGGGCCATGCAGCAGCACGGACTGCCCGGCTCAGCTTACAATCCGCACCCACAATAAGCCAGCAGCCATGCAGTGGCCCTTTGGCACACGATCAGCTTCATGCAGCCCCTCACGCCCGCCCAACAAGAACAACAACGGCGACCAGCATGGCGACGGCAACTCGCACCTTAAACCTGCACACTGTCGACATGATTTTAAAAGCAACGCCGAAAATGTATCCTCCTTCCCGTGCTAGCGACACTGATGACCACCAAACCATTGGCAGGCTAAGTACACCACCAGAAATCAGCCCGTCCCGTCGAGCCCGGCCGCCGCTTCATGGCACCATCCTCATACTTCCCACCGTAAATCCTCCTCCCACCCCGTGCTCTGCACCAGCAGCTACCACGGAGGCGCGAAGACCGCTTTCTGCCCGGCAGAGGGCAGCATTGTTCCCCGCGATTTGAACCGGTTTGACTCCATGGAGCTCACAGACTTCCAGCCCGCTCTGCTTTCGGGCGGCCCGTATGAATACAGCTGCCCTCGATGCCGCTTACCTTCCTCGTCCCAGCGCCGCTCACCCGACGAGCGCAGTTGGCAGAACCGCGGATTTAGGCTTCGGAAAGCGGTCCCCAGCCACCGGCTGCACCTCCGCAGGTCAAAGAGGCAGCCGCACGCCGTCGCTGGCCTCGTGTGCGGCCCGTCCGCCCTCAGCAGACGATATTTTTCCGGATGGTTTCGACATTGCGGCGACATGTTTTTGCCGAAAGACTGCAGCGGATGCCTGTTGCCCGGCGGGCGAAGCGGCCTTGCGACGCAATCCCTCGTTGGATCTGGAGCGGGCTGCCACCGCCGCCTGCAGCGTCACCGCTGCTTTCCAACGAGGTATGGCCGACAGCAGTGCGATACGGGATGGCGGAGAAATGCACATTTCGGCCACGGCCGCATCAGACAGCCAGTACTGGCCGACAGAGGTTTTCAACCCGCCGGCTGGCCATTCAAGCCCGGTTCCGAAGAAAGGCGCTTGGCTTGCAGGCAGCTCCGCCCCCTGCCATCCAGCAAATATGGCTGCCCGGCACAGGTTACAAGATGCAACCCCAATAATGCAGCAGACATGTTGTCGACCATTGGCACTCAAGCAGCTTCATGCCAACCGCCCTAACCCCCGACCAACAATAACAGCGACTCGCACCACAACGACGACGAGAATAAGCCGCTCCTTGCCCTGCGCCGCCCTGTCAATATCAGTTTAAAAGCAACACCGCACATACGCCCTCCTTCCCAGCTACGGACATTGATTAAACCCCATTGTCAGTCTCCGGACCCCACCATAATTCGACCCTACCAGCCGCCTTCTCACAGCCGGCCGCACAAGCTCAGCTACCTCCCTTCCCTCACCTCGATCGACATAAATTGAAAAGCAACACCGAAAACACACCCTCAATCCCGGCTACTTTCTGCCATGCACCCCCTTGGCGTGTATTAAGCCCCACAACACTTACTTTAAACAACCGCAGCCCCAAGTTCAAGTGGCAACTCATTAACCAGTGTCTGTCGCAGCAACTCATTAACCAGCAACTTGTATTCAGGCAACTCATTAACCAATGTCTGTCGCAGCAACTCATTAACCAGCAACTTGCATTCACCATGTGCAGCGAATCATAAACTGACAGGCAAATGCTGCGTTAACCATGGGCACCTATCCCCGACCACGGCCCCTATCCCCGGCACGTCGGCCATGCAGCAGCACGGACTGCCCGGCTCAGGTTACAATCCGCACCCACAATAACCCAGCAGCCATGCAGTTGCCCTTTGGCACACGATCAGCTTCATGCAGCCCCTCACGCCCGCCCAACAAGAACAACAATGGTCGACCAGCATGGCGACGGCAACTCGCACCTTAAACCTGCACACTGTCGACATGATTTTAAAAGCAACGCCGAAAATGTATCCTCCTTCCCGTGCTAGCGACACTGATGACCACCACACCATTGGCAGGCTAAGTACACCACCAGAAATCAGCCCGTCCCGTCGAGCCCGGCCGGCGCTTCACGGCACCATCCTCATACTTCCAACCGTAAATCCTCCTCCCACCCCGTGCTCTGCACCAGCAGCCACCACGGAGGCGCGAAGACCGCTTTCTGCCCGGCAGAGGGCAGCATTGCTCCCCGCGAATTAAACCGGTTTGACTCCATGGAGCTCACAGACTTCCAGCCCACACTGCTTTCGGGCGGTCCGTATGAATACAGCCGCCCTCGTTGCCGCTTACCTTCCTCGTCCCAGCGCCGCTCACCCGACGAGCGCAGTTGGCAGAACCGCGGATTTAGCCTTCGGAAAGCGGTCCCCAGCCACCGGCTGCACCTCCGCAGGACAAAGAGGCAGCCGCACGCCGTCGCTGGCCTCGTGTGCGGCCCGTCCTCCCTCAGAGGACGATATTTTCCCGGATGGTTTCGACATTGCGGCGACATGTTTTTGCTGAAAGACTGCAGCGGATGCCTGTTGCCCGGCGGGCGAAGCGGCCTTGCGACGCCATACCTCGTCGGATCGGGAGCGGGCTGCCACCGCCGCCTGCAGCGTCACCGCTGCTTTCCAACGAGGTATGGCCGACAGCAGTCCGATACGGGATGGCGGAGAAATGCACATTTCGGCCCCGGCCGCATCAGACAGCCAGTACTGGGCGACAGAAGTTTTCAACCCGCCGACTGGCCGTTCAAGCCCGCTTCCGAAGAAAGGCGCTTGGCTTGCAGGCAGCTCCACCCCCTGCCATCCAGCAACTATGGCTGCCTGGCACAGGTTACAAGATGCAACCCCAATAATGCAGCAGACATGTTGTCGACCATTGGCACTCAAGCAGCTTCATGCCAACCGCCCGAACCCCCGACCAACAACAACAGCGACCTGCACCACGACGACGACGAGAATAAGCCGCTCCTTGCCCTGCGCCGCCCTGTCTACATCAGTTTAAATACAACACCGCACATACGCCCTCCTTCCCAGCTACGGACATTGATTAAACCCCATCGTCAGTCTCCGTAACCCACCACAATTCACCCCTGCCGGCCGCCCTCTCACCGCCGGCCGCACAAGCTCAGCTACCTCCCTTCCCTCACCTCGATCGACATAAATTGAAAAGCAACACCGAAAACACACCCTCAATCCCGGCTACTTTCTGCCATGCACCCCCTTGGCGTCTATTAAGCCCAACAACACTTACTTTAAACAACCGCAGCCCCAAGTTCAAGTGGCAACTCATTAACCAGTGTCTGTCGCAGCAACTCATTAACCAGCAACTTGTATTCAGGCAACTCATTAACCAATGTCTGTCGCAGCAAATCATTAACCAGCAACTTGCATTCACCATGTGCAGCGAATCATAAACTGACAGGCAAATACTGGGGGAACCGTGGGCACCTATCCCCGACCACGGCCCCTGTCCCCGGCACGTCGGGCCATGCAGCAGCACGGACTGCCCGGCTCAGGTTACAATCCGCACCCACAATAAGCCAGCAGCCATGCAGTGGCCCTTCGGCACACGATCAGCTTCATGCAGCCCCTCACGCCCGCCCAACAAGAACAACAACGGCGACCAGCATGGCGACGGCAACTCGCACCTTAAACCTGCACACTGTCGACATGATTTTAAAATCAACGCCGAAAATGTATCCTCCTTCCCGTGCTAGCGACACTGATGAACATCAAACCATTGGCAGGCTAAGTACACCACCAGAAATCAGCCCGTCCCGTCGAGCCCGGCCGCCGCTTCACGGCACCATCCTCATACTTCCCACCGTAAATCCTCCTCCCAACCCGTGCTCTGCACCAGCAGCCACCACGGAGGCGCGAAGACCGCTTTCTGCCCGGCAGAGGGCAGCATGGCTCCCCGCGATTTAAACCGGTTTGACTCCATGGAGCTCACAGACTTCCAGCCCGCTCTGCTTTCGGGCGGCCCGTATGAATACATGTGCCCTCGATGCCGCTTGCCTTCCTCGTCCCAGCGCCGCTCACCCGACGAGCGCAGGTGGCAGCACCGTGGATATAGCCTTCGGAAAGCGATCCCCAGCCACCGGCTGCACCTCCGCAGGACAAAGAGTCAGCCGCAAGCCGTCGCTGGCCTCGTGTGCGGCCCGTCCGCCCTCAGCGGACGATATTTTCCCGGATGGTTTCTACATTGCTGCGACATGTTTTTGCCGAAAGACTGCAGCGGATGACTGTTGCCCGGCGGGCGAAGCGGCCTTGCGACGCCATCCCTCGTCGGATCGGGAGCGGGCTACCACCGGCGCCTGCGGCGTCACCGCTGCTTTCCAACGAGGTATGGCCGACAGCAGTCCGATAAGGCACGGCGGAGAAATCCACATTTCGGCTCCGGCCGCATCAGACAGCCAGTACTGGCCGATAGAGGTTTTCAACCCGCCGACTGGCCGTTCAAGCCCACTTCCGAAGAAAGGCGCTTGGCTTGCAGGCAGCTCCGCCCCCTGCCATCTAGCAACTATGGCTGCCCGGCACAGGTTACAAGATGCAACCACAATAATGCAGCAGACATGTTGTCGACCATTGGCACTCAAGCAGCTTAATGCAACCGGCCTAATCCCCGACCAACAACAACAGCGACCCGCACCACAACGACGACGAGAATAAGCCGCTCCTTGCCCTGCGCCGCCCTGTCTACATCAGTTTAAAAGCAACACCGCACATACGCCCTCCTTCCCAGCTATGGACATTGATTAACCCCCATCGTCAGTCTCCGTACACCACCACAATTCACCCCTGCCGGCCGCCCTCTCACCGCCGGCCGCACAAGCTCAGCTACCTCCCTTCCCTCACCTCGATCGACATTAATTGAAAAGCAACACCGTAAACACACCCTCAATCCCGTCTACTTTCTGCCATGCACCCCCTTGGCGTCTATTAAGCCCAACAACACTTACTTTAAACAACCGCAGCCCCAAGTTCAAGTGGCAACTCATTAACCAGCAACTTGTATTCAGGCAACTCATTAACCAATGTCTGTCGCAGCAACTCATTAACCAGCAACTTGCATTCACCATGTGCAGCGAATCATAAACTGACAGGCAAATGCTGCGGGAACCATGGGCACCTATCCCCGACCACGGCCCCTATCCCCGGCACGTCGGGCCATGCAGCAGCATGGACTGCCCGGCTCAGGTTACAATCCGCACCCACAATAAGCCAGCAGCCATGCAGTGGCCCTTCGGCACACGGTCGGCTTCATGCATCCCCTCACGCCCGCCCAACAAGAACAACAACGGCGACCAGCATGGCGACTGCAACTCGCATCTTAAACCTCCACACTGTCGACATGATTTTAAAAGCAACGCCGAAAATGTATCCTCCTTCCCGTGCGAGCGACACTGATGACCACCACACCATTGGCAGGCTAAGTGCACCACCAGAAATCAGTCCGTCCCGTCGAGCCCGGCCGCCGATAAACGGCACCGTACTCATACTTCCCACCGTAAATCCTTCTCCCACCCCGTGCTCTGCACCAGCAGCCACCACGGAGGCGCGAAGACCGCTTTCTGCCCGGCAGAGGGCAGCATTGCTCCCCGCGATTTGAACCGGTTTGACTCCATGGAGCTCACAGACTTCCAGCCCGCTCTGCTTTCGGGCGGCCCGTATGACTACAGGTGCCCTCGATGCCGCTTGCCTTCCTCGTCCCAGCGCCGCTCAGCCGACGAGCGCAGGTGGCAGAACCGCGGATTTAGCCTTCGGAAAGCGGTCCCCAGCCACCGGCTGCACCTCCGCAGGTCAAAGAGGCAGCCGCACGCCGTCGCTGGACTCGTGTGCGGCCCGTCCGCCCTCACCAGACGATATTTTCCCGGATGGTTTCGACATTGCAGCGACATGTTTTTGCCGAAAGACTGGAGCGGATGCCTGTTGCCCGGCGGGCGAAGCGGCCTTGCGACGCAATCCCTCGTTGGATCTGGAGCGGGCTGCCACCGCCGCCTGCAGCGTCACCGCTGCTTTCCAACGAGGTATGGCCGACAGCAGTCCGATAAGGCACGGCGGAGAAATCCACATTTCGGCTCCGGCCGCATCAGACAGCCAGTACTGGCCGATAGAGGTTTTCAACCCGCCGACTGGCCGTTCAAGCCCGCTTCCGAAGAAAGGCGCTTGGCTTGCAGGCAGCTCCGCCCCCTGCCATCTAGCAACTATGGCTGCCCGGCACAGGTTACAAGATGCAACCACAATAATGCAGCAGACATGTTGTCGACCATTGGCACTCAAGCAGCTTAATGCAACCGGCCTAATCCCCGACCAACAACAACAGCGACCCGCACCACAACGACGACCAGAATAAGCCGCTCCTTGCCCTGCGCCGCCCTGTCTACATCAGTTTAAAGGCAACACCGCACATACGCCCTCCTTCCCAGCTATGGACATTGATTAAACCCCATCGTCAGTCTCCGTACCCCACCACAATTCACCCCTGCCGCCCGCCCTCTCACCGCCGTCCGCACAAGTTCAGCGACCTCCCTTCCCTCACCTCGATCGACATAAATTGAAAAGCAACACCGAAAACACATCCTCAATCCCGGCTACTTTCTGCCATGCACCCCCTTGGCGTCTATTAAGCCCCACAACACTTACTTTAAACAACCGCAGCCCCAAGTTCAAGTGGCAACTCATTAACCAGTGTCTGTCGCAGCAACTCATTAACCAGCAGCTTGTATTCAAGCAACTCATTAACCAATGTCTGTCGCAGCAACTCATTAACCAGCAACTTGCATTCACCATGTGCAGCGAATAATAAACTGACAGGCAAATGCTGCGGGAACCGTGGGCACCTATTCCGGACCACGGCCCCTATCCCCGGCACGTCGGGCCATGCAGCAGCACGGACTGCCCGGCTCAGTTTACAATCCGCACCCACAATAAGCCAGCAGCCATGCAGTGGCCCTTCGGCACACGATCGGCTTCATGCAGCCCCTCACGCCCGCCCAACAAGAACAACAACGGCGACCAGCATGGCGACGGCAACTCGCATCTTAAACCTCCACACTGTCGACATGATTTTAAAAGCAACGCCGAAAATGTATCCTCCTTCCCGTGCGAGCGACACTGATGACCACCACACCATTGGCAGGCAAAGTGCACCACCAGAAATCAGCCCGTCCCGTCGAGCCCGGCCGCCGATAAACGGCACCGTCCTCATACTTCCCACCGTAAATCCTCCTCCCACCCCGTGCTCTGCACCAGCAGCCACCACGGAGGCGCGAAGACCGCTTTCTGCCCGGCAGAGGGCAGCATTGCTCCCCGCGAATTGAACCGGTTTGACTCCATGGAGCTCACAGACTTCCAGCCCGCTCTGCTTTATGGCGGCCCGTATGAATACAGCTGCCCTCGATGCCGCTGAGCTTCCTCTTCCCAGCGCCGCTCACCCGACGAGCGCAGGTAGCAGAACCGCGGATTTAGCCTTCGGAAAGCGGTCCCCAGCCACCGGCTGCACCTCCGCAGGACAAAGAGGCAGCCGCACGCCGTCGCTGGCCTCGTGTGCGGCCCGTCCGCCCTTAGCAGACGATATTTTCCCTGATGGTTTCGACATTGCAGCGACATGTTTTTGCCGAAAGACTGCAGCGGATGCCTGTTGCCCGGCGGGCGAAGCGGCCTTGCGATGCAATCCCTCGTTGGAGCTGGAGCGGGCTGCCACCGCCGCCTGCAGCGTCACCGCTGCTTTCCAACGAGGTATGGCCGACAGCAGTCCGATACGGGATGGCGGAGAAATGCACATTTCGGCCACGGCCGCATCAGACAGCCAGTACTGGCCGACAGAGGTTTTCAACCCGCCGGCTGGCCATTCAAGCCCGCTTCCGAAGAAAGGCGCTTGGCTTGCAGGCAGCTCCGCCCCCTGCCATCCAGCAACTATGGCTGCCCGGCACAGGTTACAAGATGCAACCCCAATAATGCAGCAGACATGTTGTCGACCATTGGCACTCAAGCAGCTTCATGCCAACCGCCCTAACCCCCGACCAACAATAACAGCGACTCGCACCACAACGACGACGAGAATAAGCCGCTCCTTGCCCTGCGCCGCCCTGTCTACATCAGTTTAAAAGCAACACCGCACATACGCCCTCCTTCCCAGCTACGGACATTGATTAAACCCCATCGTCAGTCTCCGGACCCCACCACAATTCACCCCTGCCGGCCGCCTTCTCACAGCCGGCCGCACAAGCTCAGCTACCTCCCTTCCCTCACCTCGATCGACATAAATTGAAAAGCAACACCGAAAACACACCCTCAATCCCGGCTACTTTCTGGCATGCACCCCCTTGGCGTCTATTAAGCCCCACAACAGTTACTTTATCAACCGCAGCCCCAAGTTCAAGTGGCAACTCATTAACCAGTGTCTGTCGCAGCAACTCATTAACCAGCAACTTGTATTCAGGCAACTCATTAACCAATGTCTGTCGCAGCAACTCATTAACCAGCAACTTGCATTCACCATGTGCAGCGAATCATAAACTGACAGGCAAATGCTGCGGGAACCATGGGCACCTATCCCCGACCACGGCCCCTATCCCCGGCACGTCGGGCCATGCAGCAGCACGGACTACCCGGCTCAGGTTACAATCCGCACACACAAACAGCCAGCAGCCATGCAGTGGCCCTTTGGCACACGATCAGCTTCATGCAGCCCCTCACGCCCGCCCAACAAGAACAACAACGGCGACCAGCATGGCGACGGCAACTCGCACCTTAAACCTGCACACTGTCGACATGATTTTAAAAGCAACGCCGAAAATGTATCCTCCTTCCCGTGCTGGCGACACTGATGACCACCACACCATTGGCAGGCTAAGTACACCACCAGAAATCAGCCCGTCCCGTCGAGCCCGGCCGCCGCTTCACGGCACCATCCTCATACTTCCAACCGTAAATCCTCCTCCCAACCCGTGCTCTGCACCAGCAGCCACCACGGAGGCGCGAAGACCGCTTTCTGCCCGGCAGAGGGCAGCATTGCTCCCCGCGAATTAAACCGGTTTGACTCCATGGAGCTCACAGACTTCCAGCCCACAATGCTTTCGGGCGGCCCGTATGAATACATGTGCCCTCGATGCCGCTTGCCTTCCTCGTCCCAGCGCCGCTCACCCGACGAGCGCAGGTGGCAGCACCGCGGATATAGCCTTCGGAAAGCGGTCCCCAGCCACCGGCTACACCTCCGCAGGACAAAGAGTCAGCCGCAAGCCGTCGCTGGCCTCGTGTGCGGCCCGTCCGGCCTCAGCGGACGATATTTTCCCGGATGTTTTCGACATTGCAGCGACATGTTTTTGCCGAAAGACTGCAGCGGATGACTGTTGCCCGGCGGGCGAAGCGACCTTGCGACGCCATCCCTCGTCGGATCGGGAGCGGGCTGCCACCGCCGCGTGCGGCGTCACCGCTGCTTTCCAACGAGGTATGGCCGACAGCGGTCCGATACGGCACGTTGGAGAAATGCACATTTCGGCCACGGCCGCATCAGACAGCCACTACTGGCCGACAGAGGTTTTCAACCCGCCGACTGGCCGTTCAAGCCTGCTTCCGAAGAAAGGCGCTTGGCTTGCAGTCAGCTCCGCCCCCTGCCATCCAGCGACTATGGCTGCCCGGCACAGGTTACAAGATGCAACCACAATAATGCAGCAGACATGTTGTCGACCATAGGCACTCAAGCAGCTTCATGCCAACCGGCCGAACCCCCGACCAACAACAACAGGGACCCGCACCACAACGACGACGAGAATAAGCCGCTCCTTGCCCTGCGCCGCCCTGTCTACATCAGTTTAAAAGCAACACCGCACATACGCCCTCCTTCCCAGCGATGGACATTGATTAACCCCCATCGTCAGTCTCCGTACACCACCACAATTCACCCCTGCCGGCCGCCCTCTCACCGCCGGCCGCACAAGCTCAGCTACCTCCCTTCCCTCACCTCGATCAACATAAATTGAAAAGCAACACCGAAAACACACCCTCAATCCCGGCTACTTTCTGCCATGCACCCCCTTGGCGTCTATTAAGCCCCACAACACTTACTTTAAACAACCGCAGCCCCAAGTTCAAGTGGTAACTCATTAACCAGTGTCTGTCGCAGCAACTCATTAACCAGCAACTTGTATTCAGGCAACTCATTAACCAAGGTCTGTCGCAGCAACTCATTAACCAGCAACTTGCAATCACCATGTGCAGCGAATCATAAACTGACAGGCAAATGCTGCGGGAACCGTGGGCACCTATCCCCGACCACGGCCCCTATCCCCGGCACGTCGGGCCATGCAGCAGCACGGACTGCCCGGCTCAGGTTACAATCCGCACCCACAATAACCCAGCAGCCATGCAGTGGCCCTTCGGCACACGATCAGCTTCATGCAGCCCCTCACGCCCACCCAACAAGAACAACAACGGCGACCAGCATGGCGACGGCAATTCGCACCTTAAACCTGCACACTGTCGACATGATTTTAAAAGCAACGCCGAAAATGTAGCCTCCTTCCCGTGCGAGTGACACTGATGACCACCACACCATTGGCAGGCTAAGTGCACCACCAGAATTCAGCCCGTCCCGTCGAGCCCGGCCGCCGATAAATGGCACCGTCCTCATACTTCCCACCGTAAATCCTCCTCCCACCCCGTGCTCTGCACCAGCAGCCACCACGGAGGCGCGAAGACCGCTTTCTGCTCGGCAGAGGGCAGCATTGCTCCACGCGATTTGAACCGGTTTGATTCCATGGAGCTCACAGACTTCCAACCCGCTCTGCTTTCGGGCGGCCCGTATGAATACAGGTGCCCTCGATGCCGCTTGCCTTCCTTGTCCCAGCGCCGCTCACCCGACGAGCGCAGGTGGCAGCACCGCGGATATAGCCTTCGGAAAGCGGTCCCCAGCCACCGGCTGCACCTCCGCACGACACAGAGTCAGCCGCACGCCGTCGCTGGCCTCGTGTGCGGCCCGTCCGCCCTCAGTGGACGATATTTTCCCGGATGGTTTCGACATTGCGGCGACATGTTTTTGCCGAAAGACTGCAGTGGATGCCTGTTGCCCGGCGGGCGAAGCGGCCTTGCGACGCAATCCCTCGTTGGATCTGGAGCGGGCTGCCACCGCCGCCTGCAGCGTCACGGCTGCTTTCCAACGAGGTATGGCCGACAGCAGTCCGATACGGGATGGCGGAGAAATGCACATTTCGGCCACGGCCGCATCAGACAGCCAGTACTGGCCGACAGAGGTTTTCAACCCGCCGGCTGGCCGTTCAAGCCCGCTTCCGAAGAAAGGCGCTTCGCTTGCAGGCAGCTCCGCCCCCTGCCATCCAGCAACAATAGCTGCCCGGCACAGGTTACAAGATGCAACCCCAATAATGCAGCAGACATGTTGTCGACCATTGGCACTCAAGCAGCTTAATGCAACCGGCCTAACCCCCGACCAACAACAACAGCGACCCGCACCACAACGACGACGAGAATAAGCCGCTACTTGCCCTGCGCCGCCCTGTCTACATCAGTTTAAAAGCAACACCGCACATACGCCCTCCTTCCCAGCTATGGACATTGATTAAACCCCATCGTCAGTCTCCGTACCCCACCACAATTCACCCCTGCCGGCCGCCCACTCACCGCCGGCCGCACAAGCTCAGCTACCTCCCTTCCCTCACCTCGATCGACATAAATTGAAAAGCAACACCGAAAACACACCCTCAATCCCGGCTACTTTCTGCCATGCACCCCCTTGGCGTCTATTAAGCCCCACAACACTTACTTTAAACAACCGCAGCCCCAAGTTCAAGTGGCAACTCAAAAACCAGTGTCTGTCGCAGCAACTCATTAACCAGCAACTTGTATTCAGGCAACTCATTAACCAATGTCTGTCGCAGCAAATCATTAACCAGCAACTTGCATTCACCATGTGCAGCGAATCATAAACTGACAGGCAAATGCTGCGGGAACCGTGATCACCTGTCCCGGACCACGGCCCCTATCCCCGGCACGTCGGGCCATGCAGCAGCACGGACTGCCCGGCTCAGGTTACAATCCGCACCCACAATAAGCCAGCAGCCATGCAGTGGCCCTTCGGCACACGATCGGCTTCATGCAGCCCGTCACGCCCGCCCAACAAGAACAACAACGGCGACCAGCATGGCGACGGCAACTCGCATCTTAAACCTCCACACTGTCGACATGATTTTAAAAGCAACGCCGAAAATGTATCCTCCTTCCCGTGCGAGCGACACTGATGACCACCACACCATTGGCAGGCTAAGTACACCACCAGAAATCAGCCCGTCCCGTCGAGCCCGGCCGCCGCTTCACGGCACCATCCTGATACTTCCTACCGTAAATCCTCCTCCCACCCCGTGCTCTGCACCAGCAGCAACCAAGGAGGCGCGAAGACCGCTTTCTTCCCGGCAGAGGGCAGCATTGCTCCCCGCGATTTGAACCGGTTTGACTCCATGGAGCTCACAGACTTCCAGCCCACACTGCTTTCGGGCGGCCCGTATGAATACATGTGCCCTCGATGCCGCTTGCCTTCCTCGTCCCAGCGCCGCTCACCCGACGAGCGCAGGTGGCAGCACCGCGGATATAGCCTTCGGAAAGCGGTCCCCAGCCACCGGCTGCACCTCCGCAGGACAAAGAGTCAGCCGCACGCCATCGCTGGCCTCGTGTGCGGCCCGTCCGGCCTCAGCGGACGATATTTTCCAGGATGGTTTCGACATTGCAGCGACATGTTTTTGCCGAAAGACTGCAGCGGATGACTGTTGCCCGGCGGGCGAAGCGACCTTGCGACGCCATCCCTCGTCGGATCGGGAGCGGGCTGCCACCGCCGCGTGTGGCGTCACCGCTGCTTTCCAACGAGGTATGGCCGACAGCAGTCCGATACGGCACGGCGGAGAAATGCACATTTCGGCCCCGGCCGCATCAGACTGCCAGTACTGGCCGACAGAGGTTTTCAACCCGCCGACTGGCCGTTCAAGCCCGCTTCCGAAGAAAGGCGCTTGGCTTGCAGGCAGCTCCGCCCCCTGCCATCCAGCGACTATGGCTGCCCGGCACAGGTTACAAGATGCAACCACAATAATGCAGCAGACATATTGTCGACCATAGGCACTCAAGCAGCTTCATGCCAACCGGCCGAACCCCCGACCGACAACAACAGGGACCCGCACCACAACGACGACGAGAATAAGCCGCTCCTTGCCCTGCGCCGCCCTGTCTACATCAGTTTAAAAGCAACACCGCACATACGCCCTCCTTCCCAGGGATGGACATTGATTAACCCCCATCGTCAGTCTCCGTACACCACCACAATTCACCCCTGCCGGCCGCCCTCTCACCGCCGGCCGCACAAGCTCAGCTACCTCCCTTCCCTCACGTCGATCGACATAAATTGAAAAGCAACACCGAAAACACACCCTCAATCCCGGCTACTTTCTGCCATGCACCCCCTTGGCGTCTATTAAGCCCAACAACACGTACTTTAAACAACCGCAGCCCCAAGTTCAAGTGGCAACTCATTAACCAGTGTCTGTCGCAGGAACTCATTAACCAGCAACTTGTATTCAGGCAACTCATTAACCAATGTCTGTCGCAGCAACTCATTAACCAGCAACTTGCATTCACCATGTGCAGCGAATCATAAACTGACAGGCAAATGCTGCGGGAACCGTGGGCACCTATGCCCGACCACGTCCCCTATCCCCGGCACGTCGGGCCATGCAGCAGCACGGACTGCCCGGCTCAGGTTACAATCCGCACGCACAATTACCCAGCAGCCATGCAGTGGCCCTTCGGCACACGATCAGCTTCATGCAGCCCCTCACGCCCGCCCAACAAGAACAACAACGGCGACCAGCATGGCGACGGCAACTCGCACCTTAAACCTGCACACTGTCGACATGGTTTTAAAAGCAACGCCGAAATTGTATCCTCCTTCCCGTGCTAGCGACACTGATGACCACCACACCATTGGCAGGCTAAGTAAACCTCCAGAAATCAGCCCGTCCCGTCGAGCCCGGCTGCCGCTTCACGGCACCATCCTCATACTTCCCACCGTAAATCCTCCTCCCACCCCGTGCTCTGCACCAGCAGCAACCAAGGAGGCGCGAAGACCGCTTTCTGCCCGGCAGAGGGCAGCATTGCTCCCCGCGATTTGAACCGGTTTGACTCCATGGAGCTCACAGACTTCCAGCCCGCTCTGCTTTCGGGCGGCCCGTATTACTACAGGTGCTCTCGATGCCGCTTGCCTTCCTCGTCCCAGCGCCGCTCACCCGACGAGCGCAGGTGGCAGAACCGCGTACTTAGCCTTCGGAAAGCGGTCCCCAGCCACCGGCTGCACCTCCGCAGGTCAAAGAGGCAGCCGCACGGTGTCGCTGGCCTCATGTGCGGCCCGTCGCCCTCAGCAGACGATATTTTCCCGGATGGTTTCGACATTGCAGCGACATGTTTTTGCCGAAAGACTGCAGCGGATGACTGTTGCCCGGCGGGCGAAGCGGCCTTGCGACGCAATCCCTCGGTGGATCTGGAGCGGGCTGCCACCGCCGTCTGCAGCGTCACCGCTGCTTTCCAACGAGGTATGGCCGACAGCAGTCCGATACGGGATGGCGGAGAAATGCACATTTCGGCCACGGCCGCATCAGACAGCCAGTACTGGCCGACAGAGGTTTTCAACCCGCCGGCTGGCCGTTCAAGCCCGCTTCCGAAGAAAGGCGCTTGGCTTGCAGGCAGCTCCGCCCCCTGCCATCCAGTAACTATGGCTGCCCGGCACAGGTTACCAGATGCAACCCCAATAATGCAGCAGACATGTTGTCGACCATTGGCACTCAAGCAGCATCATGCCAACCGCCCTAACCCCCGACCAACAATAACAGCGACTCGCACCACAACGACGACGAGAATAAGCCGCTCCTTGCCCTGCGCCGCCCTGTCTACATCAGTTTAAAAGCAACACCGCACATGCAACACCGCACATACGCCCTCCTTCCCAGGGATGGACATTGATTAACCCCCATCGTCAGTCTCCGTACACCCCCACAATTCACCCCTGCCGGCCGCCCTCTCACCGCCGGCCGCACAAGCTCAGCTACCTCCCTTCCCTCACCTCGATCGACATAAATTGAAAAGCAACACCGAAAACATACCCTAAATCCCGTCTACTTTCTGCCATGCACCCCCTTGGCGTCTATTAAGCCCCACAACACTTACTTTAAACAACCGCAGCCCCAAGTTCAAGTGGCAACTCAAAAACCAGTGTCTGTCGCAGCAACTCATTAACCAGCAACTTGTATTCAGGCAACTCATTAACCAATGTCTGTCGCAGCAAATCATTAACCAGCAACTTGCATTCACCATGTGCAGCGAATCATAAACTGACAGGCAAATGCTGCGGGAACCGTGATCACCTGTCCCGGACCACGGCCCCTATCCCCGGCACGTCGGGCCATGCAGCAGCACGGACTGCCCGGCTCAGGTTACAATCCGCACCCACAATAAGCCAGCAGCCATGCAGTGGCCCTTCGGCACACGATCGGCTTCATGCAGCCCGTCACGCCCGCCCAACAAGAACAACAACGGCGACCAGCATGGCGACGGCAACTCGCATCTTAAACCTCCACACTGTCGACATGATTTTAAAAGCAACGCCGAAAATGTATCCTCCTTCCCGTGCGAGCGACACTGATGACCACCACACCATTGGCAGGCTAAGTACACCACCAGAAATCAGCCCGTCCCGTCGAGCCCGGCCGCCGCTTCACGGCACCATCCTGATACTTCCTACCGTAAATCCTCCTCCCACCCCGTGCTCTGCACCAGCAGCAACCAAGGAGGCGCGAAGACCGCTTTCTGCCCGGCAGAGGGCAGCATTGCTCCCCGCGATTTGAACCGGTTTGACTCCATGGAGCTCACAGACTTCCAGCCCACACTGCTTTCGGGCGGCCCGTATGAATACATGTGCCCTCGATGCCGCTTGCCTTCCTCGTCCCAGCGCCGCTCACCCGACGAGCGCAGGTGGCAGCACCGCGGATATAGCCTTCGGAAAGCGGTCCCCAGCCACCGGCTGCACCTCCGCAGGACAAAGAGTCAGCCGCACGCCATCGCTGGCCTCGTGTGCGGCCCGTCCGGCCTCAGCGGACGATATTTTCCAGGATGGTTTCGACATTGCAGCGACATGTTTTTGCCGAAAGACTGCAGCGGATGACTGTTGCCCGGCGGGCGAAGCGACCTTGCGACGCCATCCCTCGTCGGATCGGGAGCGGGCTGCCACCGCCGCGTGTGGCGTCACCGCTGCTTTCCAACGAGGTATGGCCGACAGCAGTCCGATACGGCACGGCGGAGAAATGCACATTTCGGCCCCGGCCGCATCAGACTGCCAGTACTGGCCGACAGAGGTTTTCAACCCGCCGACTGGCCGTTCAAGCCCGCTTCCGAAGAAAGGCGCTTGGCTTGCAGGCAGCTCCGCCCCCTGCCATCCAGCGACTATGGCTGCCCGGCACAGGTTACAAGATGCAACCACAATAATGCAGCAGACATATTGTCGACCATAGGCACTCAAGCAGCTTCATGCCAACCGGCCGAACCCCCGACCGACAACAACAGGGACCCGCACCACAACGACGACGAGAATAAGCCGCTCCTTGCCCTGCGCCGCCCTGTCTACATCAGTTTAAAAGCAACACCGCACATACGCCCTCCTTCCCAGGGATGGACATTGATTAACCCCCATCGTCAGTCTCCGTACACCACCACAATTCACCCCTGCCGGCCGCCCTCTCACCGCCGGCCGCACAAGCTCAGCTACCTCCCTTCCCTCACGTCGATCGACATAAATTGAAAAGCAACACCGAAAACACACCCTCAATCCCGGCTACTTTCTGCCATGCACCCCCTTGGCGTCTATTAAGCCCAACAACACGTACTTTAAACAACCGCAGCCCCAAGTTCAAGTGGCAACTCATTAACCAGTGTCTGTCGCAGGAACTCATTAACCAGCAACTTGTATTCAGGCAACTCATTAACCAATGTCTGTCGCAGCAACTCATTAACCAGCAACTTGCATTCACCATGTGCAGCGAATCATAAACTGACAGGCAAATGCTGCGGGAACCGTGGGCACCTATGCCCGACCACGTCCCCTATCCCCGGCACGTCGGGCCATGCAGCAGCACGGACTGCCCGGCTCAGGTTACAATCCGCACGCACAATTACCCAGCAGCCATGCAGTGGCCCTTCGGCACACGATCAGCTTCATGCAGCCCCTCACGCCCGCCCAACAAGAACAACAACGGCGACCAGCATGGCGACGGCAACTCGCACCTTAAACCTGCACACTGTCGACATGGTTTTAAAAGCAACGCCGAAATTGTATCCTCCTTCCCGTGCTAGCGACACTGATGACCACCACACCATTGGCAGGCTAAGTAAACCTCCAGAAATCAGCCCGTCCCGTCGAGCCCGGCTGCCGCTTCACGGCACCATCCTCATACTTCCCACCGTAAATCCTCCTCCCACCCCGTGCTCTGCACCAGCAGCAACCAAGGAGGCGCGAAGACCGCTTTCTGCCCGGCAGAGGGCAGCATTGCTCCCCGCGATTTGAACCGGTTTGACTCCATGGAGCTCACAGACTTCCAGCCCGCTCTGCTTTCGGGCGGCCCGTATTACTACAGGTGCTCTCGATGCCGCTTGCCTTCCTCGTCCCAGCGCCGCTCACCCGACGAGCGCAGGTGGCAGAACCGCGTACTTAGCCTTCGGAAAGCGGTCCCCAGCCACCGGCTGCACCTCCGCAGGTCAAAGAGGCAGCCGCACGGTGTCGCTGGCCTCATGTGCGGCCCGTCGCCCTCAGCAGACGATATTTTCCCGGATGGTTTCGACATTGCAGCGACATGTTTTTGCCGAAAGACTGCAGCGGATGACTGTTGCCCGGCGGGCGAAGCGGCCTTGCGACGCAATCCCTCGGTGGATCTGGAGCGGGCTGCCACCGCCGTCTGCAGCGTCACCGCTGCTTTCCAACGAGGTATGGCCGACAGCAGTCCGATACGGGATGGCGGAGAAATGCACATTTCGGCCACGGCCGCATCAGACAGCCAGTACTGGCCGACAGAGGTTTTCAACCCGCCGGCTGGCCGTTCAAGCCCGCTTCCGAAGAAAGGCGCTTGGCTTGCAGGCAGCTCCGCCCCCTGCCATCCAGTAACTATGGCTGCCCGGCACAGGTTACCAGATGCAACCCCAATAATGCAGCAGACATGTTGTCGACCATTGGCACTCAAGCAGCATCATGCCAACCGCCCTAACCCCCGACCAACAATAACAGCGACTCGCACCACAACGACGACGAGAATAAGCCGCTCCTTGCCCTGCGCCGCCCTGTCTACATCAGTTTAAAAGCAACACCGCACATGCAACACCGCACATACGCCCTCCTTCCCAGGGATGGACATTGATTAACCCCCATCGTCAGTCTCCGTACACCCCCACAATTCACCCCTGCCGGCCGCCCTCTCACCGCCGGCCGCACAAGCTCAGCTACCTCCCTTCCCTCACCTCGATCGACATAAATTGAAAAGCAACACCGAAAACATACCCTAAATCCCGTCTACTTTCTGCCATGCACCCCCTTGGCGTCTATTAAGCCCCACAACACTTACTTTAAACAACCGCAGCCCCAAGTTCAAGTGGCAACTCAAAAACCAGTGTCTGTCGCAGCAACTCATTAACCAGCAACTTGTATTCAGGCAACTCATTAACCAATGTCTGTCGCAGCAAATCATTAACCAGCAACTTGCATTCACCATGTGCAGCGAATCATAAACTGACAGGCAAATGCTGCGGGAACCGTGATCACCTGTCCCGGACCACGGCCCCTATCCCCGGCACGTCGGGCCATGCAGCAGCACGGACTGCCCGGCTCAGGTTACAATCCGCACCCACAATAAGCCAGCAGCCATGCAGTGGCCCTTCGGCACACGATCGGCTTCATGCAGCCCGTCACGCCCGCCCAACAAGAACAACAACGGCGACCAGCATGGCGACGGCAACTCGCATCTTAAACCTCCACACTGTCGACATGATTTTAAAAGCAACGCCGAAAATGTATCCTCCTTCCCGTGCGAGCGACACTGATGACCACCACACCATTGGCAGGCTAAGTACACCACCAGAAATCAGCCCGTCCCGTCGAGCCCGGCCGCCGCTTCACGGCACCATCCTGATACTTCCTACCGTAAATCCTCCTCCCACCCCGTGCTCTGCACCAGCAGCAACCAAGGAGGCGCGAAGACCGCTTTCTGCCCGGCAGAGGGCAGCATTGCTCCCCGCGATTTGAACCGGTTTGACTCCATGGAGCTCACAGACTTCCAGCCCACACTGCTTTCGGGCGGCCCGTATGAATACATGTGCCCTCGATGCCGCTTGCCTTCCTCGTCCCAGCGCCGCTCACCCGACGAGCGCAGGTGGCAGCACCGCGGATATAGCCTTCGGAAAGCGGTCCCCAGCCACCGGCTGCACCTCCGCAGGACAAAGAGTCAGCCGCACGCCATCGCTGGCCTCGTGTGCGGCCCGTCCGGCCTCAGCGGACGATATTTTCCAGGATGGTTTCGACATTGCAGCGACATGTTTTTGCCGAAAGACTGCAGCGGATGACTGTTGCCCGGCGGGCGAAGCGACCTTGCGACGCCATCCCTCGTCGGATCGGGAGCGGGCTGCCACCGCCGCGTGTGGCGTCACCGCTGCTTTCCAACGAGGTATGGCCGACAGCAGTCCGATACGGCACGGCGGAGAAATGCACATTTCGGCCCCGGCCGCATCAGACTGCCAGTACTGGCCGACAGAGGTTTTCAACCCGCCGACTGGCCGTTCAAGCCCGCTTCCGAAGAAAGGCGCTTGGCTTGCAGGCAGCTCCGCCCCCTGCCATCCAGCGACTATGGCTGCCCGGCACAGGTTACAAGATGCAACCACAATAATGCAGCAGACATATTGTCGACCATAGGCACTCAAGCAGCTTCATGCCAACCGGCCGAACCCCCGACCGACAACAACAGGGACCCGCACCACAACGACGACGAGAATAAGCCGCTCCTTGCCCTGCGCCGCCCTGTCTACATCAGTTTAAAAGCAACACCGCACATACGCCCTCCTTCCCAGGGATGGACATTGATTAACCCCCATCGTCAGTCTCCGTACACCACCACAATTCACCCCTGCCGGCCGCCCTCTCACCGCCGGCCGCACAAGCTCAGCTACCTCCCTTCCCTCACGTCGATCGACATAAATTGAAAAGCAACACCGAAAACACACCCTCAATCCCGGCTACTTTCTGCCATGCACCCCCTTGGCGTCTATTAAGCCCAACAACACGTACTTTAAACAACCGCAGCCCCAAGTTCAAGTGGCAACTCATTAACCAGTGTCTGTCGCAGCAACTCATTAACCAGCAACTTGTATTCAGGCAACTCATTAACCAATGTCTGTCGCAGCAACTCATTAACCAGCAACTTGCATTCACCATGTGCAGCGAATCATAAACTGACAGGCAAATGCTGCGGGAACCGTGGGCACCTATGCCCGACCACGTCCCCTATCCCCGGCACGTCGGGCCATGCAGCAGCACGGACTGCCCGGCTCAGGTTACAATCCGCACGCACAATTACCCAGCAGCCATGCAGTGGCCCTTCGGCACACGATCAGCTTCATGCAGCCCCTCACGCCCGCCCAACAAGAACAACAACGGCGACCAGCATGGCGACGGCAACTCGCACCTTAAACCTGCACACTGTCGACATGGTTTTAAAAGCAACGCCGAAATTGTATCCTCCTTCCCGTGCTAGCGACACTGATGACCACCACACCATTGGCAGGCTAAGTAAACCTCCAGAAATCAGCCCGTCCCGTCGAGCCCGGCTGCCGCTTCACGGCACCATCCTCATACTTCCCACCGTAAATCCTCCTCCCACCCCGTGCTCTGCACCAGCAGCAACCAAGGAGGCGCGAAGACCGCTTTCTGCCCGGCAGAGGGCAGCATTGCTCCCCGCGATTTGAACCGGTTTGACTCCATGGAGCTCACAGACTTCCAGCCCGCTCTGCTTTCGGGCGGCCCGTATTACTACAGGTGCTCTCGATGCCGCTTGCCTTCCTCGTCCCAGCGCCGCTCACCCGACGAGCGCAGGTGGCAGAACCGCGTACTTAGCCTTCGGAAAGCGGTCCCCAGCCACCGGCTGCACCTCCGCAGGTCAAAGAGGCAGCCGCACGGTGTCGCTGGCCTCATGTGCGGCCCGTCGCCCTCAGCAGACGATATTTTCCCGGATGGTTTCGACATTGCAGCGACATGTTTTTGCCGAAAGACTGCAGCGGATGACTGTTGCCCGGCGGGCGAAGCGGCCTTGCGACGCAATCCCTCGGTGGATCTGGAGCGGGCTGCCACCGCCGTCTGCAGCGTCACCGCTGCTTTCCAACGAGGTATGGCCGACAGCAGTCCGATACGGGATGGCGGAGAAATGCACATTTCGGCCACGGCCGCATCAGACAGCCAGTACTGGCCGACAGAGGTTTTCAACCCGCCGGCTGGCCGTTCAAGCCCGCTTCCGAAGAAAGGCGCTTGGCTTGCAGGCAGCTCCGCCCCCTGCCATCCAGTAACTATGGCTGCCCGGCACAGGTTACCAGATGCAACCCCAATAATGCAGCAGACATGTTGTCGACCATTGGCACTCAAGCAGCATCATGCCAACCGCCCTAACCCCCGACCAACAATAACAGCGACTCGCACCACAACGACGACGAGAATAAGCCGCTCCTTGCCCTGCGCCGCCCTGTCTACATCAGTTTAAAAGCAACACCGCACATGCAACACCGCACATACGCCCTCCTTCCCAGGGATGGACATTGATTAACCCCCATCGTCAGTCTCCGTACACCCCCACAATTCACCCCTGCCGGCCGCCCTCTCACCGCCGGCCGCACAAGCTCAGCTACCTCCCTTCCCTCACCTCGATCGACATAAATTGAAAAGCAACACCGAAAACATACCCTAAATCCCGTCTACTTTCTGCCATGCACCCCCTTGGCGTCTATTAAGCCCCACAACACTTACTTTAAACAACCGCAGCCCCAAGTTCAAGTGGCAACTCATTAACCAGTGTCTGTCGCAGCAACTCATTAACCAGCAACTTGTATTCAGGCAACTCATTAACCAATGTCTGTCGCAGCAACTCATTAACCAGCAACTTGCATTCACCATGTGCAGCGAATCATAAACTGACAGGCAAATGCTGCGGAAACCGTGGGCACCTATCCCCGACCACGTCTCCTATCCCCGGCACGTCGGGCCATGCAGCAGCACGGACTGCCCGGCTCAGGTTACAATCCGCACCCACAATTACCCAGCAGCCATGCAGTGGCCCTTCGGCACACGATCAGCTTCATGCAGCCCCTCACGCCCGCCCAACAAGAACAACAACGGCGACGAGCATGGCGACGGCAACTCGCACCATAAACCTGCACACTGTCGACATGATTTTAAAAGCAACGCCGAAAATGTATCCTCCTTCCCGTGTTAGCGACACTGATGAACACCAAACCATTGGCAGGCTAAGTACACCACCAGAAATCAGCCCGTCCCGTCGAGCCCGGCCGCCGCTTCACGGCACCATCCTCATACTTCCCACCGTAAATCCTCCTCCCACCCCGTGCTCTGCACCAGCAGCCACCACGGAGGCGCGAAGACCGCTTTCTGCCCGGCAGAGGGCAGCATTGCTCCCCGCGAATTGAACCGGTTTGACTCCATGGAGCTCACAGACTTCCAGCCCGCTCTGCTTTCGGGCGGCCCGTATGAATACAGCTGCCCTCGATGCCGCTGAGCTTCCTCTTCCCAGCGCCGCTCACCCGACGATCGCAGGTAGCAGAACCGCGGATTTAGCCTTCGGAAAGCGGTCCCCAGCCACCGGCTGCACCTCCGCAGGACAAAGAGGCAGCCGCACGCCGTCGCTGGCCTCGTGTGCGGGCCGTCCGCCCTCAGCAGACGATATTTTCCCGGATGGTTTCGACATTGCAGCGACATGTTTTTGCCGAAAGACTGCAGCGGATGCCTGTTGCCCGGCGGGCGAAGCGGCCTTGCGACGCAATCCCTCGTTGGAGCTGGAGCGGGCTGCCACCGCCGCCTGCAGCGTCACCGCTGCTTTCCAACGAGGTATGGCCGACAGCAGTCCGATACGGGATGGCGGAGAAATGCACATTTCGGCCACGGCCGCATCAGACAGCCAGTACTGGCCGACAGAGATTTTCAACCCGCCGGCTGGCCGTTCAAGCCCGCTTCCGAAGAAAGGCGCTTGGCTTGCAGGCAGCTCCGCCCCCTGCCATCCAGCAACTATGGCTGCCCGGCACAGGTTACAAGATGCAACCCCAATAATGCAGCAGACATGTTGTCGACCATTGGCACTCAAGCAGCTTCATGCCAACCGCCCTAACCCCCGACCAACAATAACAGCGACTCGCACCACAACGACGACGAGAATAAGCCGCTCCTTGCCCTGCGCCGCCCTGTCTACATCAGTTTAAAAGCAACACCGCACATACGCCCTCCTTCCCAGCTACGGACATTGATTAAACCCCATCGTCAGTCTCCGTAACCCACCACAATTCACCCCTGCCGGCCGCCCTCTCACCGCCGGCCGCACAAGCTCAGCTACCTCCCTTCCCTCACCTCGATCGACATAAATTGAAAAGCAACACCGAAAACACACCCTCAATCCCGGCTACTTTCTGCCATGCACCCCCTTGGCGTCTATTAAGCCCAACAACACTTACTTTAAACAACCGCAGCCCCAAGTTCAAGTGGCAACTCATTAACCAGTGTCTGTCGCAGCAACTCATTAACCAGCAACTTGTATTCAGGCAACTCATTAACCAATGTCTGTCGCAGCAAATCATTAACCAGCAACTTGCATTCACCATGTGCAGCGAATCATAAACTGACAGGCAAATACTGGGGGAACCGTGGGCACCTATCCCCGACCACGGCCCCTGTCCCCGGCACGTCGGGCCATGCAGCAGCACGGACTGCCCGGCTCAGGTTACAATCCGCACCCACAATAAGCCAGCAGCCATGCAGTGGCCCTTCGGCACACGATCAGCTTCATGCAGCCCCTCACGCCCGCCCAACAAGAACAACAACGGCGACCAGCATGGCGACGGCAACTCGCACCTTAAACCTGCACACTGTCGACATGATTTTAAAATCAACGCCGAAAATGTATCCTCCTTCCCGTGCTAGCGACACTGATGAACATCAAACCATTGGCAGGCTAAGTACACCACCAGAAATCAGCCCGTCCCGTCGAGCCCGGCCGCCGCTTCACGGCACCATCCTCATACTTCCCACCGTAAATCCTCCTCCCAACCCGTGCTCTGCACCAGCAGCCACCACGGAGGCGCGAAGACCGCTTTCTGCCCGGCAGAGGGCAGCATGGCTCCCCGCGATTTAAACCGGTTTGACTCCATGGAGCTCACAGACTTCCAGCCCGCTCTGCTTTCGGGCGGCCCGTATGAATACATGTGCCCTCGATGCCGCTTGCCTTCCTCGTCCCAGCGCCGCTCACCCGACGAGCGCAGGTGGCAGCACCGTGGATATAGCCTTCGGAAAGCGATCCCCAGCCACCGGCTGCACCTCCGCAGGACAAAGAGTCAGCCGCAAGCCGTCGCTGGCCTCGTGTGCGGCCCGTCCGCCCTCAGCGGACGATATTTTCCCGGATGGTTTCTACATTGCTGCGACATGTTTTTGCCGAAAGACTGCAGCGGATGACTGTTGCCCGGCGGGCGAAGCGGCCTTGCGACGCCATCCCTCGTCGGATCGGGAGCGGGCTACCACCGGCGCCTGCGGCGTCACCGCTGCTTTCCAACGAGGTATGGCCGACAGCAGTCCGATAAGGCACGGCGGAGAAATCCACATTTCGGCTCCGGCCGCATCAGACAGCCAGTACTGGCCGATAGAGGTTTTCAACCCGCCGACTGGCCGTTCAAGCCCACTTCCGAAGAAAGGCGCTTGGCTTGCAGGCAGCTCCGCCCCCTGCCATCTAGCAACTATGGCTGCCCGGCACAGGTTACAAGATGCAACCACAATAATGCAGCAGACATGTTGTCGACCATTGGCACTCAAGCAGCTTAATGCAACCGGCCTAATCCCCGACCAACAACAACAGCGACCCGCACCACAACGACGACGAGAATAAGCCGCTCCTTGCCCTGCGCCGCCCTGTCTACATCAGTTTAAAAGCAACACCGCACATACGCCCTCCTTCCCAGCTATGGACATTGATTAACCCCCATCGTCAGTCTCCGTACACCACCACAATTCACCCCTGCCGGCCGCCCTCTCACCGCCGGCCGCACAAGCTCAGCTACCTCCCTTCCCTCACCTCGATCGACATTAATTGAAAAGCAACACCGTAAACACACCCTCAATCCCGTCTACTTTCTGCCATGCACCCCCTTGGCGTCTATTAAGCCCAACAACACTTACTTTAAACAACCGCAGCCCCAAGTTCAAGTGGCAACTCATTAACCAGCAACTTGTATTCAGGCAACTCATTAACCAATGTCTGTCGCAGCAACTCATTAACCAGCAACTTGCATTCACCATGTGCAGCGAATCATAAACTGACAGGCAAATGCTGCGGGAACCATGGGCACCTATCCCCGACCACGGCCCCTATCCCCGGCACGTCGGGCCATGCAGCAGCATGGACTGCCCGGCTCAGGTTACAATCCGCACCCACAATAAGCCAGCAGCCATGCAGTGGCCCTTCGGCACACGGTCGGCTTCATGCATCCCCTCACGCCCGCCCAACAAGAACAACAACGGCGACCAGCATGGCGACTGCAACTCGCATCTTAAACCTCCACACTGTCGACATGATTTTAAAAGCAACGCCGAAAATGTATCCTCCTTCCCGTGCGAGCGACACTGATGACCACCACACCATTGGCAGGCTAAGTGCACCACCAGAAATCAGTCCGTCCCGTCGAGCCCGGCCGCCGATAAACGGCACCGTACTCATACTTCCCACCGTAAATCCTTCTCCCACCCCGTGCTCTGCACCAGCAGCCACCACGGAGGCGCGAAGACCGCTTTCTGCCCGGCAGAGGGCAGCATTGCTCCCCGCGATTTGAACCGGTTTGACTCCATGGAGCTCACAGACTTCCAGCCCGCTCTGCTTTCGGGCGGCCCGTATGACTACAGGTGCCCTCGATGCCGCTTGCCTTCCTCGTCCCAGCGCCGCTCAGCCGACGAGCGCAGGTGGCAGAACCGCGGATTTAGCCTTCGGAAAGCGGTCCCCAGCCACCGGCTGCACCTCCGCAGGTCAAAGAGGCAGCCGCACGCCGTCGCTGGACTCGTGTGCGGCCCGTCCGCCCTCACCAGACGATATTTTCCCGGATGGTTTCGACATTGCAGCGACATGTTTTTGCCGAAAGACTGGAGCGGATGCCTGTTGCCCGGCGGGCGAAGCGGCCTTGCGACGCAATCCCTCGTTGGATCTGGAGCGGGCTGCCACCGCCGCCTGCAGCGTCACCGCTGCTTTCCAACGAGGTATGGCCGACAGCAGTCCGATAAGGCACGGCGGAGAAATCCACATTTCGGCTCCGGCCGCATCAGACAGCCAGTACTGGCCGATAGAGGTTTTCAACCCGCCGACTGGCCGTTCAAGCCCGCTTCCGAAGAAAGGCGCTTGGCTTGCAGGCAGCTCCGCCCCCTGCCATCTAGCAACTATGGCTGCCCGGCACAGGTTACAAGATGCAACCACAATAATGCAGCAGACATGTTGTCGACCATTGGCACTCAAGCAGCTTAATGCAACCGGCCTAATCCCCGACCAACAACAACAGCGACCCGCACCACAACGACGACCAGAATAAGCCGCTCCTTGCCCTGCGCCGCCCTGTCTACATCAGTTTAAAGGCAACACCGCACATACGCCCTCCTTCCCAGCTATGGACATTGATTAAACCCCATCGTCAGTCTCCGTACCCCACCACAATTCACCCCTGCCGCCCGCCCTCTCACCGCCGTCCGCACAAGTTCAGCGACCTCCCTTCCCTCACCTCGATCGACATAAATTGAAAAGCAACACCGAAAACACATCCTCAATCCCGGCTACTTTCTGCCATGCACCCCCTTGGCGTCTATTAAGCCCCACAACACTTACTTTAAACAACCGCAGCCCCAAGTTCAAGTGGCAACTCATTAACCAGTGTCTGTCGCAGCAACTCATTAACCAGCAGCTTGTATTCAAGCAACTCATTAACCAATGTCTGTCGCAGCAACTCATTAACCAGCAACTTGCATTCACCATGTGCAGCGAATAATAAACTGACAGGCAAATGCTGCGGGAACCGTGGGCACCTATTCCGGACCACGGCCCCTATCCCCGGCACGTCGGGCCATGCAGCAGCACGGACTGCCCGGCTCAGTTTACAATCCGCACCCACAATAAGCCAGCAGCCATGCAGTGGCCCTTCGGCACACGATCGGCTTCATGCAGCCCCTCACGCCCGCCCAACAAGAACAACAACGGCGACCAGCATGGCGACGGCAACTCGCATCTTAAACCTCCACACTGTCGACATGATTTTAAAAGCAACGCCGAAAATGTATCCTCCTTCCCGTGCGAGCGACACTGATGACCACCACACCATTGGCAGGCAAAGTGCACCACCAGAAATCAGCCCGTCCCGTCGAGCCCGGCCGCCGATAAACGGCACCGTCCTCATACTTCCCACCGTAAATCCTCCTCCCACCCCGTGCTCTGCACCAGCAGCCACCACGGAGGCGCGAAGACCGCTTTCTGCCCGGCAGAGGGCAGCATTGCTCCCCGCGAATTGAACCGGTTTGACTCCATGGAGCTCACAGACTTCCAGCCCGCTCTGCTTTATGGCGGCCCGTATGAATACAGCTGCCCTCGATGCCGCTGAGCTTCCTCTTCCCAGCGCCGCTCACCCGACGAGCGCAGGTAGCAGAACCGCGGATTTAGCCTTCGGAAAGCGGTCCCCAGCCACCGGCTGCACCTCCGCAGGACAAAGAGGCAGCCGCACGCCGTCGCTGGCCTCGTGTGCGGCCCGTCCGCCCTTAGCAGACGATATTTTCCCTGATGGTTTCGACATTGCAGCGACATGTTTTTGCCGAAAGACTGCAGCGGATGCCTGTTGCCCGGCGGGCGAAGCGGCCTTGCGATGCAATCCCTCGTTGGAGCTGGAGCGGGCTGCCACCGCCGCCTGCAGCGTCACCGCTGCTTTCCAACGAGGTATGGCCGACAGCAGTCCGATACGGGATGGCGGAGAAATGCACATTTCGGCCACGGCCGCATCAGACAGCCAGTACTGGCCGACAGAGGTTTTCAACCCGCCGGCTGGCCATTCAAGCCCGCTTCCGAAGAAAGGCGCTTGGCTTGCAGGCAGCTCCGCCCCCTGCCATCCAGCAACTATGGCTGCCCGGCACAGGTTACAAGATGCAACCCCAATAATGCAGCAGACATGTTGTCGACCATTGGCACTCAAGCAGCTTCATGCCAACCGCCCTAACCCCCGACCAACAATAACAGCGACTCGCACCACAACGACGACGAGAATAAGCCGCTCCTTGCCCTGCGCCGCCCTGTCTACATCAGTTTAAAAGCAACACCGCACATACGCCCTCCTTCCCAGCTACGGACATTGATTAAACCCCATCGTCAGTCTCCGGACCCCACCACAATTCACCCCTGCCGGCCGCCTTCTCACAGCCGGCCGCACAAGCTCAGCTACCTCCCTTCCCTCACCTCGATCGACATAAATTGAAAAGCAACACCGAAAACACACCCTCAATCCCGGCTACTTTCTGGCATGCACCCCCTTGGCGTCTATTAAGCCCCACAACAGTTACTTTATCAACCGCAGCCCCAAGTTCAAGTGGCAACTCATTAACCAGTGTCTGTCGCAGCAACTCATTAACCAGCAACTTGTATTCAGGCAACTCATTAACCAATGTCTGTCGCAGCAACTCATTAACCAGCAACTTGCATTCACCATGTGCAGCGAATCATAAACTGACAGGCAAATGCTGCGGGAACCATGGGCACCTATCCCCGACCACGGCCCCTATCCCCGGCACGTCGGGCCATGCAGCAGCACGGACTACCCGGCTCAGGTTACAATCCGCACACACAAACAGCCAGCAGCCATGCAGTGGCCCTTTGGCACACGATCAGCTTCATGCAGCCCCTCACGCCCGCCCAACAAGAACAACAACGGCGACCAGCATGGCGACGGCAACTCGCACCTTAAACCTGCACACTGTCGACATGATTTTAAAAGCAACGCCGAAAATGTATCCTCCTTCCCGTGCTGGCGACACTGATGACCACCACACCATTGGCAGGCTAAGTACACCACCAGAAATCAGCCCGTCCCGTCGAGCCCGGCCGCCGCTTCACGGCACCATCCTCATACTTCCAACCGTAAATCCTCCTCCCAACCCGTGCTCTGCACCAGCAGCCACCACGGAGGCGCGAAGACCGCTTTCTGCCCGGCAGAGGGCAGCATTGCTCCCCGCGAATTAAACCGGTTTGACTCCATGGAGCTCACAGACTTCCAGCCCACAATGCTTTCGGGCGGCCCGTATGAATACATGTGCCCTCGATGCCGCTTGCCTTCCTCGTCCCAGCGCCGCTCACCCGACGAGCGCAGGTGGCAGCACCGCGGATATAGCCTTCGGAAAGCGGTCCCCAGCCACCGGCTACACCTCCGCAGGACAAAGAGTCAGCCGCAAGCCGTCGCTGGCCTCGTGTGCGGCCCGTCCGGCCTCAGCGGACGATATTTTCCCGGATGTTTTCGACATTGCAGCGACATGTTTTTGCCGAAAGACTGCAGCGGATGACTGTTGCCCGGCGGGCGAAGCGACCTTGCGACGCCATCCCTCGTCGGATCGGGAGCGGGCTGCCACCGCCGCGTGCGGCGTCACCGCTGCTTTCCAACGAGGTATGGCCGACAGCGGTCCGATACGGCACGTTGGAGAAATGCACATTTCGGCCACGGCCGCATCAGACAGCCACTACTGGCCGACAGAGGTTTTCAACCCGCCGACTGGCCGTTCAAGCCTGCTTCCGAAGAAAGGCGCTTGGCTTGCAGTCAGCTCCGCCCCCTGCCATCCAGCGACTATGGCTGCCCGGCACAGGTTACAAGATGCAACCACAATAATGCAGCAGACATGTTGTCGACCATAGGCACTCAAGCAGCTTCATGCCAACCGGCCGAACCCCCGACCAACAACAACAGGGACCCGCACCACAACGACGACGAGAATAAGCCGCTCCTTGCCCTGCGCCGCCCTGTCTACATCAGTTTAAAAGCAACACCGCACATACGCCCTCCTTCCCAGCGATGGACATTGATTAACCCCCATCGTCAGTCTCCGTACACCACCACAATTCACCCCTGCCGGCCGCCCTCTCACCGCCGGCCGCACAAGCTCAGCTACCTCCCTTCCCTCACCTCGATCAACATAAATTGAAAAGCAACACCGAAAACACACCCTCAATCCCGGCTACTTTCTGCCATGCACCCCCTTGGCGTCTATTAAGCCCCACAACACTTACTTTAAACAACCGCAGCCCCAAGTTCAAGTGGTAACTCATTAACCAGTGTCTGTCGCAGCAACTCATTAACCAGCAACTTGTATTCAGGCAACTCATTAACCAAGGTCTGTCGCAGCAACTCATTAACCAGCAACTTGCAATCACCATGTGCAGCGAATCATAAACTGACAGGCAAATGCTGCGGGAACCGTGGGCACCTATCCCCGACCACGGCCCCTATCCCCGGCACGTCGGGCCATGCAGCAGCACGGACTGCCCGGCTCAGGTTACAATCCGCACCCACAATAACCCAGCAGCCATGCAGTGGCCCTTCGGCACACGATCAGCTTCATGCAGCCCCTCACGCCCACCCAACAAGAACAACAACGGCGACCAGCATGGCGACGGCAATTCGCACCTTAAACCTGCACACTGTCGACATGATTTTAAAAGCAACGCCGAAAATGTAGCCTCCTTCCCGTGCGAGTGACACTGATGACCACCACACCATTGGCAGGCTAAGTGCACCACCAGAATTCAGCCCGTCCCGTCGAGCCCGGCCGCCGATAAATGGCACCGTCCTCATACTTCCCACCGTAAATCCTCCTCCCACCCCGTGCTCTGCACCAGCAGCCACCACGGAGGCGCGAAGACCGCTTTCTGCTCGGCAGAGGGCAGCATTGCTCCACGCGATTTGAACCGGTTTGATTCCATGGAGCTCACAGACTTCCAACCCGCTCTGCTTTCGGGCGGCCCGTATGAATACAGGTGCCCTCGATGCCGCTTGCCTTCCTTGTCCCAGCGCCGCTCACCCGACGAGCGCAGGTGGCAGCACCGCGGATATAGCCTTCGGAAAGCGGTCCCCAGCCACCGGCTGCACCTCCGCACGACACAGAGTCAGCCGCACGCCGTCGCTGGCCTCGTGTGCGGCCCGTCCGCCCTCAGTGGACGATATTTTCCCGGATGGTTTCGACATTGCGGCGACATGTTTTTGCCGAAAGACTGCAGTGGATGCCTGTTGCCCGGCGGGCGAAGCGGCCTTGCGACGCAATCCCTCGTTGGATCTGGAGCGGGCTGCCACCGCCGCCTGCAGCGTCACGGCTGCTTTCCAACGAGGTATGGCCGACAGCAGTCCGATACGGGATGGCGGAGAAATGCACATTTCGGCCACGGCCGCATCAGACAGCCAGTACTGGCCGACAGAGGTTTTCAACCCGCCGGCTGGCCGTTCAAGCCCGCTTCCGAAGAAAGGCGCTTCGCTTGCAGGCAGCTCCGCCCCCTGCCATCCAGCAACAATAGCTGCCCGGCACAGGTTACAAGATGCAACCCCAATAATGCAGCAGACATGTTGTCGACCATTGGCACTCAAGCAGCTTAATGCAACCGGCCTAACCCCCGACCAACAACAACAGCGACCCGCACCACAACGACGACGAGAATAAGCCGCTACTTGCCCTGCGCCGCCCTGTCTACATCAGTTTAAAAGCAACACCGCACATACGCCCTCCTTCCCAGCTATGGACATTGATTAAACCCCATCGTCAGTCTCCGTACCCCACCACAATTCACCCCTGCCGGCCGCCCACTCACCGCCGGCCGCACAAGCTCAGCTACCTCCCTTCCCTCACCTCGATCGACATAAATTGAAAAGCAACACCGAAAACACACCCTCAATCCCGGCTACTTTCTGCCATGCACCCCCTTGGCGTCTATTAAGCCCCACAACACTTACTTTAAACAACCGCAGCCCCAAGTTCAAGTGGCAACTCAAAAACCAGTGTCTGTCGCAGCAACTCATTAACCAGCAACTTGTATTCAGGCAACTCATTAACCAATGTCTGTCGCAGCAAATCATTAACCAGCAACTTGCATTCACCATGTGCAGCGAATCATAAACTGACAGGCAAATGCTGCGGGAACCGTGATCACCTGTCCCGGACCACGGCCCCTATCCCCGGCACGTCGGGCCATGCAGCAGCACGGACTGCCCGGCTCAGGTTACAATCCGCACCCACAATAAGCCAGCAGCCATGCAGTGGCCCTTCGGCACACGATCGGCTTCATGCAGCCCGTCACGCCCGCCCAACAAGAACAACAACGGCGACCAGCATGGCGACGGCAACTCGCATCTTAAACCTCCACACTGTCGACATGATTTTAAAAGCAACGCCGAAAATGTATCCTCCTTCCCGTGCGAGCGACACTGATGACCACCACACCATTGGCAGGCTAAGTACACCACCAGAAATCAGCCCGTCCCGTCGAGCCCGGCCGCCGCTTCACGGCACCATCCTGATACTTCCTACCGTAAATCCTCCTCCCACCCCGTGCTCTGCACCAGCAGCAACCAAGGAGGCGCGAAGACCGCTTTCTGCCCGGCAGAGGGCAGCATTGCTCCCCGCGATTTGAACCGGTTTGACTCCATGGAGCTCACAGACTTCCAGCCCACACTGCTTTCGGGCGGCCCGTATGAATACATGTGCCCTCGATGCCGCTTGCCTTCCTCGTCCCAGCGCCGCTCACCCGACGAGCGCAGGTGGCAGCACCGCGGATATAGCCTTCGGAAAGCGGTCCCCAGCCACCGGCTGCACCTCCGCAGGACAAAGAGTCAGCCGCACGCCATCGCTGGCCTCGTGTGCGGCCCGTCCGGCCTCAGCGGACGATATTTTCCAGGATGGTTTCGACATTGCAGCGACATGTTTTTGCCGAAAGACTGCAGCGGATGACTGTTGCCCGGCGGGCGAAGCGACCTTGCGACGCCATCCCTCGTCGGATCGGGAGCGGGCTGCCACCGCCGCGTGTGGCGTCACCGCTGCTTTCCAACGAGGTATGGCCGACAGCAGTCCGATACGGCACGGCGGAGAAATGCACATTTCGGCCCCGGCCGCATCAGACTGCCAGTACTGGCCGACAGAGGTTTTCAACCCGCCGACTGGCCGTTCAAGCCCGCTTCCGAAGAAAGGCGCTTGGCTTGCAGGCAGCTCCGCCCCCTGCCATCCAGCGACTATGGCTGCCCGGCACAGGTTACAAGATGCAACCACAATAATGCAGCAGACATATTGTCGACCATAGGCACTCAAGCAGCTTCATGCCAACCGGCCGAACCCCCGACCGACAACAACAGGGACCCGCACCACAACGACGACGAGAATAAGCCGCTCCTTGCCCTGCGCCGCCCTGTCTACATCAGTTTAAAAGCAACACCGCACATACGCCCTCCTTCCCAGGGATGGACATTGATTAACCCCCATCGTCAGTCTCCGTACACCACCACAATTCACCCCTGCCGGCCGCCCTCTCACCGCCGGCCGCACAAGCTCAGCTACCTCCCTTCCCTCACGTCGATCGACATAAATTGAAAAGCAACACCGAAAACACACCCTCAATCCCGGCTACTTTCTGCCATGCACCCCCTTGGCGTCTATTAAGCCCAACAACACGTACTTTAAACAACCGCAGCCCCAAGTTCAAGTGGCAACTCATTAACCAGTGTCTGTCGCAGCAACTCATTAACCAGCAACTTGTATTCAGGCAACTCATTAACCAATGTCTGTCGCAGCAACTCATTAACCAGCAACTTGCATTCACCATGTGCAGCGAATCATAAACTGACAGGCAAATGCTGCGGGAACCGTGGGCACCTATGCCCGACCACGTCCCCTATCCCCGGCACGTCGGGCCATGCAGCAGCACGGACTGCCCGGCTCAGGTTACAATCCGCACGCACAATTACCCAGCAGCCATGCAGTGGCCCTTCGGCACACGATCAGCTTCATGCAGCCCCTCACGCCCGCCCAACAAGAACAACAACGGCGACCAGCATGGCGACGGCAACTCGCACCTTAAACCTGCACACTGTCGACATGGTTTTAAAAGCAACGCCGAAATTGTATCCTCCTTCCCGTGCTAGCGACACTGATGACCACCACACCATTGGCAGGCTAAGTAAACCTCCAGAAATCAGCCCGTCCCGTCGAGCCCGGCTGCCGCTTCACGGCACCATCCTCATACTTCCCACCGTAAATCCTCCTCCCACCCCGTGCTCTGCACCAGCAGCAACCAAGGAGGCGCGAAGACCGCTTTCTGCCCGGCAGAGGGCAGCATTGCTCCCCGCGATTTGAACCGGTTTGACTCCATGGAGCTCACAGACTTCCAGCCCGCTCTGCTTTCGGGCGGCCCGTATTACTACAGGTGCTCTCGATGCCGCTTGCCTTCCTCGTCCCAGCGCCGCTCACCCGACGAGCGCAGGTGGCAGAACCGCGTACTTAGCCTTCGGAAAGCGGTCCCCAGCCACCGGCTGCACCTCCGCAGGTCAAAGAGGCAGCCGCACGGTGTCGCTGGCCTCATGTGCGGCCCGTCGCCCTCAGCAGACGATATTTTCCCGGATGGTTTCGACATTGCAGCGACATGTTTTTGCCGAAAGACTGCAGCGGATGACTGTTGCCCGGCGGGCGAAGCGGCCTTGCGACGCAATCCCTCGGTGGATCTGGAGCGGGCTGCCACCGCCGTCTGCAGCGTCACCGCTGCTTTCCAACGAGGTATGGCCGACAGCAGTCCGATACGGGATGGCGGAGAAATGCACATTTCGGCCACGGCCGCATCAGACAGCCAGTACTGGCCGACAGAGGTTTTCAACCCGCCGGCTGGCCGTTCAAGCCCGCTTCCGAAGAAAGGCGCTTGGCTTGCAGGCAGCTCCGCCCCCTGCCATCCAGTAACTATGGCTGCCCGGCACAGGTTACCAGATGCAACCCCAATAATGCAGCAGACATGTTGTCGACCATTGGCACTCAAGCAGCATCATGCCAACCGCCCTAACCCCCGACCAACAATAACAGCGACTCGCACCACAACGACGACGAGAATAAGCCGCTCCTTGCCCTGCGCCGCCCTGTCTACATCAGTTTAAAAGCAACACCGCACATGCAACACCGCACATACGCCCTCCTTCCCAGGGATGGACATTGATTAACCCCCATCGTCAGTCTCCGTACACCCCCACAATTCACCCCTGCCGGCCGCCCTCTCACCGCCGGCCGCACAAGCTCAGCTACCTCCCTTCCCTCACCTCGATCGACATAAATTGAAAAGCAACACCGAAAACATACCCTAAATCCCGTCTACTTTCTGCCATGCACCCCCTTGGCGTCTATTAAGCCCCACAACACTTACTTTAAACAACCGCAGCCCCAAGTTCAAGTGGCAACTCATTAACCAGTGTCTGTCGCAGCAACTCATTAACCAGCAACTTGTATTCAGGCAACTCATTAACCAATGTCTGTCGCAGCAACTCATTAACCAGCAACTTGCATTCACCATGTGCAGCGAATCATAAACTGACAGGCAAATGCTGCGGAAACCGTGGGCACCTATCCCCGACCACGTCTCCTATCCCCGGCACGTCGGGCCATGCAGCAGCACGGACTGCCCGGCTCAGGTTACAATCCGCACCCACAATTACCCAGCAGCCATGCAGTGGCCCTTCGGCACACGATCAGCTTCATGCAGCCCCTCACGCCCGCCCAACAAGAACAACAACGGCGACCAGCATGGCGACGGCAACTCGCACCATAAACCTGCACACTGTCGACATGATTTTAAAAGCAACGCCGAAAATGTATCCTCCTTCCCGTGTTAGCGACACTGATGAACACCAAACCATTGGCAGGCTAAGTACACCACCAGAAATCAGCCCGTCCCGTCGAGCCCGGCCGCCGCTTCACGGCACCATCCTCATACTTCCCACCGTAAATCCTCCTCCCACCCCGTGCTCTGCACCAGCAGCCACCACGGAGGCGCGAAGACCGCTTTCTGCCCGGCAGAGGGCAGCATTGCTCCCCGCGAATTGAACCGGTTTGACTCCATGGAGCTCACAGACTTCCAGCCCGCTCTGCTTTCGGGCGGCCCGTATGAATACAGCTGCCCTCGATGCCGCTGAGCTTCCTCTTCCCAGCGCCGCTCACCCGACGAGCGCAGGTAGCAGAACCGCGGATTTAGCCTTCGGAAAGCGGTCCCCAGCCACCGGCTGCACCTCCGCAGGACAAAGAGGCAGCCGCACGCCGTCGCTGGCCTCGTGTGCGGGCCGTCCGCCCTCAGCAGACGATATTTTCCCGGATGGTTTCGACATTGCAGCGACATGTTTTTGCCGAAAGACTGCAGCGGATGCCTGTTGCCCGGCGGGCGAAGCGGCCTTGCGACGCAATCCCTCGTTGGAGCTGGAGCGGGCTGCCACCGCCGCCTGCAGCGTCACCGCTGCTTTCCAACGAGGTATGGCCGACAGCAGTCCGATACGGGATGGCGGAGAAATGCACATTTCGGCCACGGCCGCATCAGACAGCCAGTACTGGCCGACAGAGATTTTCAACCCGCCGGCTGGCCGTTCAAGCCCGCTTCCGAAGAAAGGCGCTTGGCTTGCAGGCAGCTCCGCCCCCTGCCATCCAGCAACTATGGCTGCCCGGCACAGGTTACAAGATGCAACCCCAATAATGCAGCAGACATGTTGTCGACCATTGGCACTCAAGCAGCTTCATGCCAACCGCCCTAACCCCCGACCAACAATAACAGCGACTCGCACCACAACGACGACGAGAATAAGCCGCTCCTTGCCCTGCGCCGCCCTGTCTACATCAGTTTAAAAGCAACACCGCACATACGCCCTCCTTCCCAGATATGGACATTGATTAACCCCCATCGTCAGTCTCCGTACACCACCACAATTCACCCCTGCCGGCCGCCCTCTCACCGCCGGCCGCACAAGCTCAGCTACCTCCCTTCCCTCACCTCGATCGACATAAATTGAAAAGCAACACCGAAAACACACCCTCAATCCCGGCTACTTTCTGCCATGCACCCACTTGGCGTCTATTAAGCCCAACAACACTTACTTTAAACAACCGCAGCCCCAAGTTCAAGTGGCAACTCATTAACCAGCAACTTGTATTCAGGCAACTCATTAACCAATGTCTGTCGCAGCAACTCATTAACCAGCAACTTGCATTCACCATGTGCAGCGAATCATAAACTGACAGGCAAATGCTGCGGGAACCATGGGCACCTATCCCCGACCACGGCCCCTATCCCCGGCACGTCGGGCCATGCAGCAGCACGGACTGCCCGGCTCAGGTTACAATCCGCACCCACAATAAGCCAGCAGCCATGCAGTGGCCCTTCGGCACACGGTCGGCTTCATGCATCCCCTCACGCCCGCCCAACAAGAAGAACAACGGCGACCAGCATGGCGACTGCAACTCGCATCTTAAACCTCCACACTGTCGACATGATTTTAAAAGCAACGCCGAAAATGTATCCTCCTTCCCGTGCTAGCGACACTGATGAACATCAAACCATTGGCAGGCTAAGTACACCACCAGAAATCAGCCCGTCCCGTCGAGCCCGGCCGCCGCTTCACGGCACCATCCTCATACTTCCCACCGTAAATCCTCCTCCCAACCCGTGCTCTGCACCAGCAGCCACCACGGAGGCGCGAAGACCGCTTTCTGCCCGGCAGAGGGCAGCATGGCTCCCCGCGATTTAAACCGGTTTGACTCCATGGAGCTCACAGACTTCCAGCCCGCTCTGCTTTTGGGCGGCCCGTATGAATATATGTGCCCTCGATGCCGCTTGCCTTCCTCGTCCCAGCGCCGCTCACCCGACGAGCGCAGGTGGCAGCACCGTGGATATAGCCTTCGGAAAGCGATCCCCAGCCACTGGCTGCACCTCCGCAGGACAAAGAGTCAGCCGCAAGCCGTCGCTGGCCTCGTGTGCGGCCCGTCCGCCCTCAGCGGACGATATTTTCCCGGATGGTTTCTACATTGCTGCGACATGTTTTTGCCGAAAGACTGCAGCGGATGACTGTTGCCCGGCGGGCGAAGCGGCCTTGCGACGCCATCCCTCGTCGGATCGGGAGCGGGCTACCACCGCCGCCTGCGGCGTCACTGCTGCTTTCCAACGAGGTATGGCCGACAGCAGTCCGATAAGGCACGGCGGAGAAATCCACATTTCGGCTCCGGCCGCATCAGACAGCCAGTACTGGCCGATAGAGGTTTTCAACCCGCCGACTGGCCGTTCAAGCCCACTTCCGAAGAAAGGCGCTTGGCTTGCAGGCAGCTCCGCCCCCTGCCATCTAGCAACTATGGCTGCCCGGCACAGGTTACAAGATGCAACCACAATAATGCAGCAGACATGTTGTCGACCATTGGCACTCAAGCAGCTTAATGCAACCGGCCTAACCCCCGACCAACAATAACAGCGACCCGCACCACAACGACGACGAGAATAAGCCGCTCCTTGCCCTGCGACGCCCTGTCTACATCAGTTTAAAAGCAACACCGCACATACGCCCTCCTTCCCAGCTATGGACATTGATTAACCCCCATCGTCAGTCTCCGTACACCACCACAATTCACCCCTGCCGGCCGCCCTCTCACCGCCGGCCGCACAAGCTCAGCTACCTCCCTTCCCTCACCTCGATCGACATAAATTGAAAAGCAACACCGAAAACACACCCTCAATCCCGGCTACTTTCTGCCATGCACCCACTTGGCGTCTATTAAGCCCAACAACACTTACTTTAAACAACCGCAGCCCCAAGTTCAAGTGGCAACTCATTAACCAGCAACTTGTATTCAGGCAACTCATTAACCAATGTCTGTCGCAGCAACTCATTAACCAGCAACTTGCATTCACCATGTGCAGCGAATCATAAACTGACAGGCAAATGCTGCGGGAACCATGGGCACCTATCCCCGACCACGGCCCCTATCCCCGGCACGTCGGGCCATGCAGCAGCACGGACTGCCCGGCTCAGGTTACAATCCGCACCCACAATAAGCCAGCAGCCATGCAGTGGCCCTTCGGCACACGGTCGGCTTCATGCATCCCCTCACGCCCGCCCAACAAGAAGAACAACGGCGACCAGCATGGCGACTGCAACTCGCATCTTAAACCTCCACACTGTCGACATGATTTTAAAAGCAACGCCGAAAATGTATCCTCCTTCCCGTGCGAGCGACACTGATGACCACCACACCATTGGCAGGCTAAGTGCACCACCAGAAATCAGTCTGTCCCGTCGAGCCCGGCCGCCGATAAACGGCACCGTCCTCATACTTCCCACCGTAAATCCTTCTCCCACCCCGTTTTCTGCACCAGCAGCCACCACGGAGGCGCGAATACCGCTTTCTGCCCGGCAGAGGGCAGCATTGCTCCCCGCGATTTGAACCGGTTTGACTCCATGGAGCTCACAGACTTCCAGCCCGCTCTGCTTTCGGGCGGCCCGTATGACTACAGGTGCCCTCGATGCCGCTTGCCTTCCTCGTCCCAGCGCCGCTCAGCCGACGAGCGCAGGTGGCAGAACCGCGGATTTAGCCTTCGGAAAGCGGTCCCCAGCCACCGGCTGCACCTCCGCAGGTCAAAGAGGCAGCCGCACGCCGTCGCTGGCCTCGGTGTGCGGCCCGTCCGCCCTCACCAGACGATATTTTCCCGGATGGTTTCGACATTGCAGCGACATGTTTTTGCCGAAAGACTGGAGCGGATGCCTGTTGCCCGGCGGGCGAAGCGGCCTTGCGACGCAATCCCTCGTTGGATCTGGAGCGGGCTGCCACCGCCGCCTGCAGCGTCACCGCTGCTTTCCAACGAGGTATGGCCGACAGCAGTCCGATACGGGATGGCGGAGAAATGCACATTTCGGCCACGGCCGCATCAGACAGCCAGTACTGGCCGACAGAGGTTTTCAACCCGCCGGCTGGCCGTTCAAGCCCGCTTCCGAAGAAAGGCGCTTGGCTTGCAGGCAGCTCCGCCCCCTGCCATCCAGCAACTATGGCTGCCCGGCACAGGTTACAAGATGCAACCCCAATAATGCAGCAGACATGTTGTCGACCATTGGCACTCAAGCAGCTTCATGCCAACCGCCCTAACCCCCGACCAACAATAACAGCGACTCGCACCACAACGACGACGAGAATAAGCCGCTCCTTGCCCTGCGCCGCCCTGTCTACATCAGTTTAAAAGCAACACCGCACATACGCCCTCCTTCCCAGCTACGGACATTGATTAAACCCCATTGTCAGTCTCCGGACCCCACCATAATTCACCCCTGCCGGCCGCCTTCTCACAGCCGGCCGCACAAGCTCAGCTACCTCCCTTCCCTCACCTCGATCGACATAAATTGAAAAGCAACACCGAAAACACACCCTCAAACCCGGCTACTTTCTGCCATGCACCCCCTTGGCGTCTATTAAGCCCCACAACAGTTACTTTAAACAACCGCAGCCCCAAGTTCAAGTGGCTACTCATTAACCAGTGTCTGTCGCAGCAACTCATTAACCAGTAACTTGTATTCAGGCAACTCATTAACCAATGTCTGTCGCAGCAACTCATTAACCAGCAACTTGCATTCACCATGTGCAGCGAATCATAAACTGACAGGCAAATGCTGCGGGAACCATGGGCACCTATCCCCGACCACGGCCTCTATCCCCGGCACGTCGGGCCATGCAGCAGCACGGACTGCCCGGCTCAGGTTACAATCCGCACACACAAACAGCCAGCAGCCATGCAGTGGCCCTTCGGCACACGATCAGCTTCATGCAGCCCCTCACACCCGCCCAACAAGAACAACAACGGCGACCAGCATGGCGACGGCAACTCGCACCTTAAACCGGCACACTGTCGACATGATTTTAAAAGCAACGCCGAAAATGTATCCTCCTTCCCGTGCTAGCGACACTGATGACCACCACACCATTGACAGGCTAAGTACACCACCAGAAATCAGCCGGTCCCGTCGAGCCCGGCCGCCGCTTCACGGCACCATCCTCATACTTCCCACCGTAAATCCTCCTCCCACCCCGTGCTCTGCACCAGCAGCCACCACGGAGGCGCGAAGACCGCTTTCTGCCCGGCAGAGGGCAGCATTGCTCCCCGCGAATTAAACCGGTTTGACTCCATGGAGCTCACAGACTTCCAGCCCACACTGCTTTCGGGCGGCCCGTATGAATACATGTGCCCTCGATGCCGCTTGCCTTCCTCGTCCCAGCGCCGCTCACCCGACGAACGCAGGTGGCAGCACCGCGGATATAGCCTTCGGAAAGCGGTCCCCAGCCACCGGCTACACCTCCGCAAGACAAAGAGTCAGCCGCACGCCGTCGCTGGCCTCGTGTGCGGCCCGTCCGGCCTCAGCGGACGATATTTTCCCGGATGGTTTCGACATTGCAGCGACATGTTTTTGCCGAAAGACTGCAGCGGATGACTGTTGCCCGGCGGGCGAAGCGACCTTGCGACGCCATCCCTCGTCGGATCGGGAGCGGGCTGCCACCGCCGCGTGCGGCGTCACCGCTGCTTTCCAACGAGGTATGGCCGACAGCAGTCCGATACGGCACGGCGGAGAAATGCACATTTCGGCCCCGGCCGCATCAGACAGCCAGTACTGGCCGACAGAGGTTTTCAACCCGCCGACTGGCCGTTCAAGCCCACTTCCGAAGAAAGGCGCTTGGCTTGCAGGCAGCTCCGCCCCCTGCCATCTAGCAACTATGGCTGCCCGGCACAGGTTACAAGATGCAACCACAATAATGCAGCAGACATGTTGTCGACCATTGATACTCAAGCAGCTTAATGCAACCGGCCTAACCCCCGACCAACAATAACAGCGACCCGCACCACAACGACGACGAGAATAAGCCGCTCCTTGCCCTGCGCCGCCCTGTCTACATCAGTTTAAAAGCAACACCGCACATACGCCCTCCTTCCCAGATATGGACATTGATTATCCCCCATCGTCAGTCTCCGTACACCACCACAATTCACCCCTGCCGGCCGCCCTCTCACCGCCGGCCGCACAAGCTCAGCTACCTCCCTTCCCTCACCTCGATCGACATAAATTGAAAAGCAACACCGAAAACACACCCTCAATCCCGGCTACTTTCTGCCATGCACCCCCTTGGCGTCTATTAAGCCCAACAACACTTACTTTAAACAACCGCAGCCCCAAGTTCAAGTGGCAACTCATTAACCAGCAACTTGTATTCAGGCAACTCATTAACCAATGTCTGTCGCAGCAACTCATTAACCATCAACTTGCATTCACCATGTGCAGCGAATCATAAACTGACAGGCAAATGCTGCGGGAACCATCCCCGACCACGGCCCCTATCCCCGGCACGTCGGGCCATGCAGCAGCACGGACTGCCCGGCTCAGGTTACAATCCGCACCCACAATAAGCCAGCAGCCATGCAGTGGCCCTTCGGCACACGGTCGGCTTCATGCATCCCCTCACGCCCGCCCAACAAGAACAACAACGGCGACCAGCATGGCGACTGCAACTCGCATCTTAAACCTCCACACTGTCGACATGATTTTAAAAGCAACGCCGAAAATGTATCCTCCTTCCCGTGCGAGCGACACTGATGACCACTACACCATTGGCAGGCTAAGTGCACCACCAGAAATCAGTCTGTCCCGTCGAGCCCGGCCGCCGATAAACGGCACCGTCCTCATACTTCCCACCGTAAATCCTTCTCCCACCCCGTGCTCTGCACCAGCAGCCACCACGGAGGCGCGAAGACCGCTTTCTGCCCGGCAGAGGGCAGCATTGCTCCCCGCGATTTGAACCGGTTTGACTCCATGGAGCTCACAGACTTCCAGCCCGCTCTGCTTTCGGGCGGCCCGTATGACTACAGGTGCCCTCGATGCCGCTTGCCTTCCTCGTCCCAGCGCCGCTCAGCCGACGAGCGCAGGTGGCAGAACCGCGGATTTAGCCTTCGGAAAGCGGTCCCCAGCCACCGGCTGCACCTCCGCAGGTCAAAGAGGCAGCCGCACGCCGTCGCTGGCCTCGGTGTGCGGCCCGTCCGCCCTCACCAGACGATATTTTCCCGGATGGTTTCGACATTGCAGCGACATGTTTTTGCCGAAAGACTGGAGCGGATGCCTGTTGCCCGGCGGGCGAAGCGGCCTTGCGACGCAATCCCTCGTTGGATCTGGAGCGGGCTGCCACCGCCGCCTGCAGCGTCACCGCTGCTTTCCAACGAGGTATGGCCGACAGCAGTCCGATACGGGATGGCGGAGAAATGCACATTTCGGCCACGGCCGCATCAGACAGCCAGTACTGGCCGACAGAGGTTTTCAACCCGCCGGCTGGCCGTTCAAGCCCGCTTCCGAAGAAAGGCGCTTGGCTTGCAGGCAGCTCCGCCCCCTGCCATCCAGCAACTATGGCTGCCCGGCACAGGTTACAAGATGCAACCCCAATAATGCAGCAGACATGTTGTCGACCATTGGCACTCAAGCAGCTTCATGCCAACCGCCCTAACCCCCGACCAACAATAACAGCGACTCGCACCACAACGACGACGAGAATAAGCCGCTCCTTGCCCTGCGCCGCCCTGTCTACATCAGTTTAAAAGCAACACCGCACATACGCCCTCCTTCCCAGCTACGGACATTGATTAAACCCCATTGTCAGTCTCCGGACCCCACCATAATTCACCCCTGCCGGCCGCCTTCTCACAGCCGGCCGCACAAGCTCAGCTACCTCCCTTCCCTCACCTCGATCGACATAAATTGAAAAGCAACACCGAAAACACACCCTCAAACCCGGCTACTTTCTACCATGCACCCCCTTGGCGTCTATTAAGCCCCACAACACTTACTTTAAACAACCGCAGCCCCAAGTTCAAGTGACAACTCATTAACCAGTCTCTGTCGCAGCAACTCATTAACCAGCAACTTGTATTCAGGCAAATCATTAACCAATGTCTGTCGCAGCAACTGATAAACCAGCAACTTGCATTCACCATGTGCAGCGAATCATAAACTGACAGGCAAATGCTGCGGGAACCGTGGGCACCTATCCCCGACCACGGCCCCTATCCCCGGCACGTCGGGCCATGCAGCAGCACGGACTGCCCGGCTCAGGTTACAATCCGCACCCACAATAAGCCAGCAGCCATGCAGTGGCCCTTTGGCACACGATCAGCTTCATGCAGCCCCTCACGCCCGCCCAACAAGAACAACAACGGCGACCAGCATGGCGACGGCAACTCGCACCTTAAACCTGCACACTGTCGACATGATTTTAAAAGCAACGCCGAAAATGTATCCTCCTTCCCGTGCTAGCGACACTGATGACCACCAAACCATTGGCAGGCTAAGTACACCACCAGAAATCAGCCCGTCCCGTCGAGCCCGGCCGCCGCTTCATGGCACCATCCTCATACTTCCCACCGTAAATCCTCCACCCACTCCGTGCTCTGCACCAGCAGCCACCACGGAGGCGCGAAGACCGCTTTCTGCCCGGCAGAGGGCAGCATTGTTCCCCGCGATTTGAACCGGTTTGACTCCATGGAGCTCACAGACTTCCAGCCCGCTCTGCGTTCGGGCGGCCCGTATGAATACAGCTGCCCTCGATGCCGCTTACCTTCCTCGTCCCAGCGCCGCTCACCCGACGAGCGCAGGTGGCAGAACCGCGGATTTAGGCTTCGGAAAGTGGTCCCCAGCCACCGGCTGCACCTCCGCAGGTCAAAGAGGCAGCCGCACGCCGTCGCTGGCCTCGTGTGCGGCCCGTCCGCCCTCAGCAGACAATATTTTTCCGGATGGTTTCGACATTGCGGCGACATGTTTTTGCCGAAAGACTGCAGCGGATGCCTGTTGCCCGGCGGGCGAAGCGGCCTTGCGACGCAATCCCTCGTTGGATCTGGAGCGGGCTGCCACCGCCGCCTGCAGCGTCACCGCTGCTTTCCAACGAGGTATGGCCGACAGCAGTGCGATACGGGATGGCGGAGAAATGCACATTTCGGCCACGGCCGCATCAGACAGCCAGTACTGGCCGACAGAGGTTTTCAACCCGCCGGCTGGCCATTCAAGCCCGCTTCCGAAGAAAGGCGCTTGGCTTGCAGGCAGCTCCGCCCCCTGCCATCCAGCAACTATGGCTGCCCGTCACAGGTTACAAGATGCAACTCCAATAATGCAGCAGACATGTTGTCGACCATTGGCACACAAGCAGCTTCATGCCAACCGCCCTAGCCCCCGACCAACAATAACAGCGACTCGCACCACAACGACGACGAGAATTAGCCGCTCCTTGCCCTGCGCCGCCCTGTCTATATCAGTTTAAAAGCAACACCGCACATACGCCCTCCTTCCCAGCTACGGACATTGATTAAACCCCATTGTCAGTCTCCGGACCCCACCATAATTCGACCCTACCAGCCGCCTTCTCACAGCCGGCCGCACAAGCTCAGCTACCTCCCTTCCCTCACCTCGATCGACATAAATTGAAAAGCAACACCGAAAACACACCCTCAATCCCGGCTACTTTCTGCCATGCACCCCCTTGGCGTGTATTAAGCCCCACAACACTTACTTTAAACAACCGCAGCCCCAAGTTCAAGTGGCAACTCATTAACCAGTGTCTGTCGCAGCAACTCATTAACCAGCAACTTGTATTCAGGCAAATCATTAACCAATGTCTGTCGCAGCAACTGATAAACCAGCAACTTGCATTCACCATGTGCAGCGAATCATAAACTGACAGGCAAATGCTGCGGGAACCGTGGGCACCTATCCCCGACCACGGCCCCTATCCCCGGCACGTCGGGCCATGCAGCAGCACGGACTGCCCGGCTCAGCTTACAATCCGCACCCACAATAAGCCAGCAGCCATGCAGTGGCCCTTTGGCACACGATCAGCTTCATGCAGCCCCTCACGCCCGCCCAACAAGAACAACAACGGCGACCAGCATGGCGACGGCAACTCGCACCTTAAACCTGCACACTGTCGACATGATTTTAAAAGCAACGCCGAAAATGTATCCTCCTTCCCGTGCTAGCGACACTGATGACCACCAAACCATTGGCAGGCTAAGTACACCACCAGAAATCAGCCCGTCCCGTCGAGCCCGGCCGCCGCTTCATGGCACCATCCTCATACTTCCCACCGTAAATCCTCCTCCCACCCCGTGCTCTGCACCAGCAGCTACCACGGAGGCGCGAAGACCGCTTTCTGCCCGGCAGAGGGCAGCATTGTTCCCCGCGATTTGAACCGGTTTGACTCCATGGAGCTCACAGACTTCCAGCCCGCTCTGCTTTCGGGCGGCCCGTATGAATACAGCTGCCCTCGATGCCGCTTACCTTCCTCGTCCCAGCGCCGCTCACCCGACGAGCGCAGTTGGCAGAACCGCGGATTTAGGCTTCGGAAAGCGGTCCCCAGCCACCGGCTGCACCTCCGCAGGTCAAAGAGGCAGCCGCACGCCGTCGCTGGCCTCGTGTGCGGCCCGTCCGCCCTCAGCAGACGATATTTTTCCGGATGGTTTCGACATTGCGGCGACATGTTTTTGCCGAAAGACTGCAGCGGATGCCTGTTGCCCGGCGGGCGAAGCGGCCTTGCGACGCAATCCCTCGTTGGATCTGGAGCGGGCTGCCACCGCCGCCTGCAGCGTCACCGCTGCTTTCCAACGAGGTATGGCCGACAGCAGTGCGATACGGGATGGCGGAGAAATGCACATTTCGGCCACGGCCGCATCAGACAGCCAGTACTGGCCGACAGAGGTTTTCAACCCGCCGGCTGGCCATTCAAGCCCGGTTCCGAAGAAAGGCGCTTGGCTTGCAGGCAGCTCCGCCCCCTGCCATCCAGCAAATATGGCTGCCCGGCACAGGTTACAAGATGCAACCCCAATAATGCAGCAGACATGTTGTCGACCATTGGCACTCAAGCAGCTTCATGCCAACCGCCCTAACCCCCGACCAACAATAACAGCGACTCGCACCACAACGACGACGAGAATAAGCCGCTCCTTGCCCTGCGCCGCCCTGTCAATATCAGTTTAAAAGCAACACCGCACATACGCCCTCCTTCCCAGCTACGGACATTGATTAAACCCCATTGTCAGTCTCCGGACCCCACCATAATTCGACCCTACCAGCCGCCTTCTCACAGCCGGCCGCACAAGCTCAGCTACCTCCCTTCCCTCACCTCGATCGACATAAATTGAAAAGCAACACCGAAAACACACCCTCAATCCCGGCTACTTTCTGCCATGCACCCCCTTGGCGTGTATTAAGCCCCACAACACTTACTTTAAACAACCGCAGCCCCAAGTTCAAGTGGCAACTCATTAACCAGTGTCTGTCGCAGCAACTCATTAACCAGCAACTTGTATTCAGGCAACTCATTAACCAATGTCTGTCGCAGCAACTCATTAACCAGCAACTTGCATTCACCATGTGCAGCGAATCATAAACTGACAGGCAAATGCTGCGTTAACCATGGGCACCTATCCCCGACCACGGCCCCTATCCCCGGCACGTCGGCCATGCAGCAGCACGGACTGCCCGGCTCAGGTTACAATCCGCACCCACAATAACCCAGCAGCCATGCAGTTGCCCTTTGGCACACGATCAGCTTCATGCAGCCCCTCACGCCCGCCCAACAAGAACAACAATGGTCGACCAGCATGGCGACGGCAACTCGCACCTTAAACCTGCACACTGTCGACATGATTTTAAAAGCAACGCCGAAAATGTATCCTCCTTCCCGTGCTAGCGACACTGATGACCACCACACCATTGGCAGGCTAAGTACACCACCAGAAATCAGCCCGTCCCGTCGAGCCCGGCCGGCGCTTCACGGCACCATCCTCATACTTCCAACCGTAAATCCTCCTCCCACCCCGTGCTCTGCACCAGCAGCCACCACGGAGGCGCGAAGACCGCTTTCTGCCCGGCAGAGGGCAGCATTGCTCCCCGCGAATTAAACCGGTTTGACTCCATGGAGCTCACAGACTTCCAGCCCACACTGCTTTCGGGCGGTCCGTATGAATACAGCCGCCCTCGTTGCCGCTTACCTTCCTCGTCCCAGCGCCGCTCACCCGACGAGCGCAGTTGGCAGAACCGCGGATTTAGCCTTCGGAAAGCGGTCCCCAGCCACCGGCTGCACCTCCGCAGGACAAAGAGGCAGCCGCACGCCGTCGCTGGCCTCGTGTGCGGCCCGTCCTCCCTCAGAGGACGATATTTTCCCGGATGGTTTCGACATTGCGGCGACATGTTTTTGCTGAAAGACTGCAGCGGATGCCTGTTGCCCGGCGGGCGAAGCGGCCTTGCGACGCCATACCTCGTCGGATCGGGAGCGGGCTGCCACCGCCGCCTGCAGCGTCACCGCTGCTTTCCAACGAGGTATGGCCGACAGCAGTCCGATACGGGATGGCGGAGAAATGCACATTTCGGCCCCGGCCGCATCAGACAGCCAGTACTGGGCGACAGAAGTTTTCAACCCGCCGACTGGCCGTTCAAGCCCGCTTCCGAAGAAAGGCGCTTGGCTTGCAGGCAGCTCCACCCCCTGCCATCCAGCAACTATGGCTGCCTGGCACAGGTTACAAGATGCAACCCCAATAATGCAGCAGACATGTTGTCGACCATTGGCACTCAAGCAGCTTCATGCCAACCGCCCGAACCCCCGACCAACAACAACAGCGACCTGCACCACGACGACGACGAGAATAAGCCGCTCCTTGCCCTGCGCCGCCCTGTCTACATCAGTTTAAATACAACACCGCACATACGCCCTCCTTCCCAGCTACGGACATTGATTAAACCCCATCGTCAGTCTCCGTAACCCACCACAATTCACCCCTGCCGGCCGCCCTCTCACCGCCGGCCGCACAAGCTCAGCTACCTCCCTTCCCTCACCTCGATCGACATAAATTGAAAAGCAACACCGAAAACACACCCTCAATCCCGGCTACTTTCTGCCATGCACCCCCTTGGCGTCTATTAAGCCCAACAACACTTACTTTAAACAACCGCAGCCCCAAGTTCAAGTGGCAACTCATTAACCAGTGTCTGTCGCAGCAACTCATTAACCAGCAACTTGTATTCAGGCAACTCATTAACCAATGTCTGTCGCAGCAAATCATTAACCAGCAACTTGCATTCACCATGTGCAGCGAATCATAAACTGACAGGCAAATACTGGGGGAACCGTGGGCACCTATCCCCGACCACGGCCCCTGTCCCCGGCACGTCGGGCCATGCAGCAGCACGGACTGCCCGGCTCAGGTTACAATCCGCACCCACAATAAGCCAGCAGCCATGCAGTGGCCCTTCGGCACACGATCAGCTTCATGCAGCCCCTCACGCCCGCCCAACAAGAACAACAACGGCGACCAGCATGGCGACGGCAACTCGCACCTTAAACCTGCACACTGTCGACATGATTTTAAAATCAACGCCGAAAATGTATCCTCCTTCCCGTGCTAGCGACACTGATGAACATCAAACCATTGGCAGGCTAAGTACACCACCAGAAATCAGCCCGTCCCGTCGAGCCCGGCCGCCGCTTCACGGCACCATCCTCATACTTCCCACCGTAAATCCTCCTCCCAACCCGTGCTCTGCACCAGCAGCCACCACGGAGGCGCGAAGACCGCTTTCTGCCCGGCAGAGGGCAGCATGGCTCCCCGCGATTTAAACCGGTTTGACTCCATGGAGCTCACAGACTTCCAGCCCGCTCTGCTTTCGGGCGGCCCGTATGAATACATGTGCCCTCGATGCCGCTTGCCTTCCTCGTCCCAGCGCCGCTCACCCGACGAGCGCAGGTGGCAGCACCGTGGATATAGCCTTCGGAAAGCGATCCCCAGCCACCGGCTGCACCTCCGCAGGACAAAGAGTCAGCCGCAAGCCGTCGCTGGCCTCGTGTGCGGCCCGTCCGCCCTCAGCGGACGATATTTTCCCGGATGGTTTCTACATTGCTGCGACATGTTTTTGCCGAAAGACTGCAGCGGATGACTGTTGCCCGGCGGGCGAAGCGGCCTTGCGACGCCATCCCTCGTCGGATCGGGAGCGGGCTACCACCGGCGCCTGCGGCGTCACCGCTGCTTTCCAACGAGGTATGGCCGACAGCAGTCCGATAAGGCACGGCGGAGAAATCCACATTTCGGCTCCGGCCGCATCAGACAGCCAGTACTGGCCGATAGAGGTTTTCAACCCGCCGACTGGCCGTTCAAGCCCACTTCCGAAGAAAGGCGCTTGGCTTGCAGGCAGCTCCGCCCCCTGCCATCTAGCAACTATGGCTGCCCGGCACAGGTTACAAGATGCAACCACAATAATGCAGCAGACATGTTGTCGACCATTGGCACTCAAGCAGCTTAATGCAACCGGCCTAATCCCCGACCAACAACAACAGCGACCCGCACCACAACGACGACGAGAATAAGCCGCTCCTTGCCCTGCGCCGCCCTGTCTACATCAGTTTAAAAGCAACACCGCACATACGCCCTCCTTCCCAGCTATGGACATTGATTAACCCCCATCGTCAGTCTCCGTACACCACCACAATTCACCCCTGCCGGCCGCCCTCTCACCGCCGGCCGCACAAGCTCAGCTACCTCCCTTCCCTCACCTCGATCGACATTAATTGAAAAGCAACACCGTAAACACACCCTCAATCCCGTCTACTTTCTGCCATGCACCCCCTTGGCGTCTATTAAGCCCAACAACACTTACTTTAAACAACCGCAGCCCCAAGTTCAAGTGGCAACTCATTAACCAGCAACTTGTATTCAGGCAACTCATTAACCAATGTCTGTCGCAGCAACTCATTAACCAGCAACTTGCATTCACCATGTGCAGCGAATCATAAACTGACAGGCAAATGCTGCGGGAACCATGGGCACCTATCCCCGACCACGGCCCCTATCCCCGGCACGTCGGGCCATGCAGCAGCATGGACTGCCCGGCTCAGGTTACAATCCGCACCCACAATAAGCCAGCAGCCATGCAGTGGCCCTTCGGCACACGGTCGGCTTCATGCATCCCCTCACGCCCGCCCAACAAGAACAACAACGGCGACCAGCATGGCGACTGCAACTCGCATCTTAAACCTCCACACTGTCGACATGATTTTAAAAGCAACGCCGAAAATGTATCCTCCTTCCCGTGCGAGCGACACTGATGACCACCACACCATTGGCAGGCTAAGTGCACCACCAGAAATCAGTCCGTCCCGTCGAGCCCGGCCGCCGATAAACGGCACCGTACTCATACTTCCCACCGTAAATCCTTCTCCCACCCCGTGCTCTGCACCAGCAGCCACCACGGAGGCGCGAAGACCGCTTTCTGCCCGGCAGAGGGCAGCATTGCTCCCCGCGATTTGAACCGGTTTGACTCCATGGAGCTCACAGACTTCCAGCCCGCTCTGCTTTCGGGCGGCCCGTATGACTACAGGTGCCCTCGATGCCGCTTGCCTTCCTCGTCCCAGCGCCGCTCAGCCGACGAGCGCAGGTGGCAGAACCGCGGATTTAGCCTTCGGAAAGCGGTCCCCAGCCACCGGCTGCACCTCCGCAGGTCAAAGAGGCAGCCGCACGCCGTCGCTGGACTCGTGTGCGGCCCGTCCGCCCTCACCAGACGATATTTTCCCGGATGGTTTCGACATTGCAGCGACATGTTTTTGCCGAAAGACTGGAGCGGATGCCTGTTGCCCGGCGGGCGAAGCGGCCTTGCGACGCAATCCCTCGTTGGATCTGGAGCGGGCTGCCACCGCCGCCTGCAGCGTCACCGCTGCTTTCCAACGAGGTATGGCCGACAGCAGTCCGATAAGGCACGGCGGAGAAATCCACATTTCGGCTCCGGCCGCATCAGACAGCCAGTACTGGCCGATAGAGGTTTTCAACCCGCCGACTGGCCGTTCAAGCCCGCTTCCGAAGAAAGGCGCTTGGCTTGCAGGCAGCTCCGCCCCCTGCCATCTAGCAACTATGGCTGCCCGGCACAGGTTACAAGATGCAACCACAATAATGCAGCAGACATGTTGTCGACCATTGGCACTCAAGCAGCTTAATGCAACCGGCCTAATCCCCGACCAACAACAACAGCGACCCGCACCACAACGACGACCAGAATAAGCCGCTCCTTGCCCTGCGCCGCCCTGTCTACATCAGTTTAAAGGCAACACCGCACATACGCCCTCCTTCCCAGCTATGGACATTGATTAAACCCCATCGTCAGTCTCCGTACCCCACCACAATTCACCCCTGCCGCCCGCCCTCTCACCGCCGTCCGCACAAGTTCAGCGACCTCCCTTCCCTCACCTCGATCGACATAAATTGAAAAGCAACACCGAAAACACATCCTCAATCCCGGCTACTTTCTGCCATGCACCCCCTTGGCGTCTATTAAGCCCCACAACACTTACTTTAAACAACCGCAGCCCCAAGTTCAAGTGGCAACTCATTAACCAGTGTCTGTCGCAGCAACTCATTAACCAGCAGCTTGTATTCAAGCAACTCATTAACCAATGTCTGTCGCAGCAACTCATTAACCAGCAACTTGCATTCACCATGTGCAGCGAATAATAAACTGACAGGCAAATGCTGCGGGAACCGTGGGCACCTATTCCGGACCACGGCCCCTATCCCCGGCACGTCGGGCCATGCAGCAGCACGGACTGCCCGGCTCAGTTTACAATCCGCACCCACAATAAGCCAGCAGCCATGCAGTGGCCCTTCGGCACACGATCGGCTTCATGCAGCCCCTCACGCCCGCCCAACAAGAACAACAACGGCGACCAGCATGGCGACGGCAACTCGCATCTTAAACCTCCACACTGTCGACATGATTTTAAAAGCAACGCCGAAAATGTATCCTCCTTCCCGTGCGAGCGACACTGATGACCACCACACCATTGGCAGGCAAAGTGCACCACCAGAAATCAGCCCGTCCCGTCGAGCCCGGCCGCCGATAAACGGCACCGTCCTCATACTTCCCACCGTAAATCCTCCTCCCACCCCGTGCTCTGCACCAGCAGCCACCACGGAGGCGCGAAGACCGCTTTCTGCCCGGCAGAGGGCAGCATTGCTCCCCGCGAATTGAACCGGTTTGACTCCATGGAGCTCACAGACTTCCAGCCCGCTCTGCTTTATGGCGGCCCGTATGAATACAGCTGCCCTCGATGCCGCTGAGCTTCCTCTTCCCAGCGCCGCTCACCCGACGAGCGCAGGTAGCAGAACCGCGGATTTAGCCTTCGGAAAGCGGTCCCCAGCCACCGGCTGCACCTCCGCAGGACAAAGAGGCAGCCGCACGCCGTCGCTGGCCTCGTGTGCGGCCCGTCCGCCCTTAGCAGACGATATTTTCCCTGATGGTTTCGACATTGCAGCGACATGTTTTTGCCGAAAGACTGCAGCGGATGCCTGTTGCCCGGCGGGCGAAGCGGCCTTGCGATGCAATCCCTCGTTGGAGCTGGAGCGGGCTGCCACCGCCGCCTGCAGCGTCACCGCTGCTTTCCAACGAGGTATGGCCGACAGCAGTCCGATACGGGATGGCGGAGAAATGCACATTTCGGCCACGGCCGCATCAGACAGCCAGTACTGGCCGACAGAGGTTTTCAACCCGCCGGCTGGCCATTCAAGCCCGCTTCCGAAGAAAGGCGCTTGGCTTGCAGGCAGCTCCGCCCCCTGCCATCCAGCAACTATGGCTGCCCGGCACAGGTTACAAGATGCAACCCCAATAATGCAGCAGACATGTTGTCGACCATTGGCACTCAAGCAGCTTCATGCCAACCGCCCTAACCCCCGACCAACAATAACAGCGACTCGCACCACAACGACGACGAGAATAAGCCGCTCCTTGCCCTGCGCCGCCCTGTCTACATCAGTTTAAAAGCAACACCGCACATACGCCCTCCTTCCCAGCTACGGACATTGATTAAACCCCATCGTCAGTCTCCGGACCCCACCACAATTCACCCCTGCCGGCCGCCTTCTCACAGCCGGCCGCACAAGCTCAGCTACCTCCCTTCCCTCACCTCGATCGACATAAATTGAAAAGCAACACCGAAAACACACCCTCAATCCCGGCTACTTTCTGGCATGCACCCCCTTGGCGTCTATTAAGCCCCACAACAGTTACTTTATCAACCGCAGCCCCAAGTTCAAGTGGCAACTCATTAACCAGTGTCTGTCGCAGCAACTCATTAACCAGCAACTTGTATTCAGGCAACTCATTAACCAATGTCTGTCGCAGCAACTCATTAACCAGCAACTTGCATTCACCATGTGCAGCGAATCATAAACTGACAGGCAAATGCTGCGGGAACCATGGGCACCTATCCCCGACCACGGCCCCTATCCCCGGCACGTCGGGCCATGCAGCAGCACGGACTACCCGGCTCAGGTTACAATCCGCACACACAAACAGCCAGCAGCCATGCAGTGGCCCTTTGGCACACGATCAGCTTCATGCAGCCCCTCACGCCCGCCCAACAAGAACAACAACGGCGACCAGCATGGCGACGGCAACTCGCACCTTAAACCTGCACACTGTCGACATGATTTTAAAAGCAACGCCGAAAATGTATCCTCCTTCCCGTGCTGGCGACACTGATGACCACCACACCATTGGCAGGCTAAGTACACCACCAGAAATCAGCCCGTCCCGTCGAGCCCGGCCGCCGCTTCACGGCACCATCCTCATACTTCCAACCGTAAATCCTCCTCCCAACCCGTGCTCTGCACCAGCAGCCACCACGGAGGCGCGAAGACCGCTTTCTGCCCGGCAGAGGGCAGCATTGCTCCCCGCGAATTAAACCGGTTTGACTCCATGGAGCTCACAGACTTCCAGCCCACAATGCTTTCGGGCGGCCCGTATGAATACATGTGCCCTCGATGCCGCTTGCCTTCCTCGTCCCAGCGCCGCTCACCCGACGAGCGCAGGTGGCAGCACCGCGGATATAGCCTTCGGAAAGCGGTCCCCAGCCACCGGCTACACCTCCGCAGGACAAAGAGTCAGCCGCAAGCCGTCGCTGGCCTCGTGTGCGGCCCGTCCGGCCTCAGCGGACGATATTTTCCCGGATGTTTTCGACATTGCAGCGACATGTTTTTGCCGAAAGACTGCAGCGGATGACTGTTGCCCGGCGGGCGAAGCGACCTTGCGACGCCATCCCTCGTCGGATCGGGAGCGGGCTGCCACCGCCGCGTGCGGCGTCACCGCTGCTTTCCAACGAGGTATGGCCGACAGCGGTCCGATACGGCACGTTGGAGAAATGCACATTTCGGCCACGGCCGCATCAGACAGCCACTACTGGCCGACAGAGGTTTTCAACCCGCCGACTGGCCGTTCAAGCCTGCTTCCGAAGAAAGGCGCTTGGCTTGCAGTCAGCTCCGCCCCCTGCCATCCAGCGACTATGGCTGCCCGGCACAGGTTACAAGATGCAACCACAATAATGCAGCAGACATGTTGTCGACCATAGGCACTCAAGCAGCTTCATGCCAACCGGCCGAACCCCCGACCAACAACAACAGGGACCCGCACCACAACGACGACGAGAATAAGCCGCTCCTTGCCCTGCGCCGCCCTGTCTACATCAGTTTAAAAGCAACACCGCACATACGCCCTCCTTCCCAGCGATGGACATTGATTAACCCCCATCGTCAGTCTCCGTACACCACCACAATTCACCCCTGCCGGCCGCCCTCTCACCGCCGGCCGCACAAGCTCAGCTACCTCCCTTCCCTCACCTCGATCAACATAAATTGAAAAGCAACACCGAAAACACACCCTCAATCCCGGCTACTTTCTGCCATGCACCCCCTTGGCGTCTATTAAGCCCCACAACACTTACTTTAAACAACCGCAGCCCCAAGTTCAAGTGGTAACTCATTAACCAGTGTCTGTCGCAGCAACTCATTAACCAGCAACTTGTATTCAGGCAACTCATTAACCAAGGTCTGTCGCAGCAACTCATTAACCAGCAACTTGCAATCACCATGTGCAGCGAATCATAAACTGACAGGCAAATGCTGCGGGAACCGTGGGCACCTATCCCCGACCACGGCCCCTATCCCCGGCACGTCGGGCCATGCAGCAGCACGGACTGCCCGGCTCAGGTTACAATCCGCACCCACAATAACCCAGCAGCCATGCAGTGGCCCTTCGGCACACGATCAGCTTCATGCAGCCCCTCACGCCCACCCAACAAGAACAACAACGGCGACCAGCATGGCGACGGCAATTCGCACCTTAAACCTGCACACTGTCGACATGATTTTAAAAGCAACGCCGAAAATGTAGCCTCCTTCCCGTGCGAGTGACACTGATGACCACCACACCATTGGCAGGCTAAGTGCACCACCAGAATTCAGCCCGTCCCGTCGAGCCCGGCCGCCGATAAATGGCACCGTCCTCATACTTCCCACCGTAAATCCTCCTCCCACCCCGTGCTCTGCACCAGCAGCCACCACGGAGGCGCGAAGACCGCTTTCTGCTCGGCAGAGGGCAGCATTGCTCCACGCGATTTGAACCGGTTTGATTCCATGGAGCTCACAGACTTCCAACCCGCTCTGCTTTCGGGCGGCCCGTATGAATACAGGTGCCCTCGATGCCGCTTGCCTTCCTTGTCCCAGCGCCGCTCACCCGACGAGCGCAGGTGGCAGCACCGCGGATATAGCCTTCGGAAAGCGGTCCCCAGCCACCGGCTGCACCTCCGCACGACACAGAGTCAGCCGCACGCCGTCGCTGGCCTCGTGTGCGGCCCGTCCGCCCTCAGTGGACGATATTTTCCCGGATGGTTTCGACATTGCGGCGACATGTTTTTGCCGAAAGACTGCAGTGGATGCCTGTTGCCCGGCGGGCGAAGCGGCCTTGCGACGCAATCCCTCGTTGGATCTGGAGCGGGCTGCCACCGCCGCCTGCAGCGTCACGGCTGCTTTCCAACGAGGTATGGCCGACAGCAGTCCGATACGGGATGGCGGAGAAATGCACATTTCGGCCACGGCCGCATCAGACAGCCAGTACTGGCCGACAGAGGTTTTCAACCCGCCGGCTGGCCGTTCAAGCCCGCTTCCGAAGAAAGGCGCTTCGCTTGCAGGCAGCTCCGCCCCCTGCCATCCAGCAACAATAGCTGCCCGGCACAGGTTACAAGATGCAACCCCAATAATGCAGCAGACATGTTGTCGACCATTGGCACTCAAGCAGCTTAATGCAACCGGCCTAACCCCCGACCAACAACAACAGCGACCCGCACCACAACGACGACGAGAATAAGCCGCTACTTGCCCTGCGCCGCCCTGTCTACATCAGTTTAAAAGCAACACCGCACATACGCCCTCCTTCCCAGCTATGGACATTGATTAAACCCCATCGTCAGTCTCCGTACCCCACCACAATTCACCCCTGCCGGCCGCCCACTCACCGCCGGCCGCACAAGCTCAGCTACCTCCCTTCCCTCACCTCGATCGACATAAATTGAAAAGCAACACCGAAAACACACCCTCAATCCCGGCTACTTTCTGCCATGCACCCCCTTGGCGTCTATTAAGCCCCACAACACTTACTTTAAACAACCGCAGCCCCAAGTTCAAGTGGCAACTCAAAAACCAGTGTCTGTCGCAGCAACTCATTAACCAGCAACTTGTATTCAGGCAACTCATTAACCAATGTCTGTCGCAGCAAATCATTAACCAGCAACTTGCATTCACCATGTGCAGCGAATCATAAACTGACAGGCAAATGCTGCGGGAACCGTGATCACCTGTCCCGGACCACGGCCCCTATCCCCGGCACGTCGGGCCATGCAGCAGCACGGACTGCCCGGCTCAGGTTACAATCCGCACCCACAATAAGCCAGCAGCCATGCAGTGGCCCTTCGGCACACGATCGGCTTCATGCAGCCCGTCACGCCCGCCCAACAAGAACAACAACGGCGACCAGCATGGCGACGGCAACTCGCATCTTAAACCTCCACACTGTCGACATGATTTTAAAAGCAACGCCGAAAATGTATCCTCCTTCCCGTGCGAGCGACACTGATGACCACCACACCATTGGCAGGCTAAGTACACCACCAGAAATCAGCCCGTCCCGTCGAGCCCGGCCGCCGCTTCACGGCACCATCCTGATACTTCCTACCGTAAATCCTCCTCCCACCCCGTGCTCTGCACCAGCAGCAACCAAGGAGGCGCGAAGACCGCTTTCTTCCCGGCAGAGGGCAGCATTGCTCCCCGCGATTTGAACCGGTTTGACTCCATGGAGCTCACAGACTTCCAGCCCACACTGCTTTCGGGCGGCCCGTATGAATACATGTGCCCTCGATGCCGCTTGCCTTCCTCGTCCCAGCGCCGCTCACCCGACGAGCGCAGGTGGCAGCACCGCGGATATAGCCTTCGGAAAGCGGTCCCCAGCCACCGGCTGCACCTCCGCAGGACAAAGAGTCAGCCGCACGCCATCGCTGGCCTCGTGTGCGGCCCGTCCGGCCTCAGCGGACGATATTTTCCAGGATGGTTTCGACATTGCAGCGACATGTTTTTGCCGAAAGACTGCAGCGGATGACTGTTGCCCGGCGGGCGAAGCGACCTTGCGACGCCATCCCTCGTCGGATCGGGAGCGGGCTGCCACCGCCGCGTGTGGCGTCACCGCTGCTTTCCAACGAGGTATGGCCGACAGCAGTCCGATACGGCACGGCGGAGAAATGCACATTTCGGCCCCGGCCGCATCAGACTGCCAGTACTGGCCGACAGAGGTTTTCAACCCGCCGACTGGCCGTTCAAGCCCGCTTCCGAAGAAAGGCGCTTGGCTTGCAGGCAGCTCCGCCCCCTGCCATCCAGCGACTATGGCTGCCCGGCACAGGTTACAAGATGCAACCACAATAATGCAGCAGACATATTGTCGACCATAGGCACTCAAGCAGCTTCATGCCAACCGGCCGAACCCCCGACCGACAACAACAGGGACCCGCACCACAACGACGACGAGAATAAGCCGCTCCTTGCCCTGCGCCGCCCTGTCTACATCAGTTTAAAAGCAACACCGCACATACGCCCTCCTTCCCAGGGATGGACATTGATTAACCCCCATCGTCAGTCTCCGTACACCACCACAATTCACCCCTGCCGGCCGCCCTCTCACCGCCGGCCGCACAAGCTCAGCTACCTCCCTTCCCTCACGTCGATCGACATAAATTGAAAAGCAACACCGAAAACACACCCTCAATCCCGGCTACTTTCTGCCATGCACCCCCTTGGCGTCTATTAAGCCCAACAACACGTACTTTAAACAACCGCAGCCCCAAGTTCAAGTGGCAACTCATTAACCAGTGTCTGTCGCAGGAACTCATTAACCAGCAACTTGTATTCAGGCAACTCATTAACCAATGTCTGTCGCAGCAACTCATTAACCAGCAACTTGCATTCACCATGTGCAGCGAATCATAAACTGACAGGCAAATGCTGCGGGAACCGTGGGCACCTATGCCCGACCACGTCCCCTATCCCCGGCACGTCGGGCCATGCAGCAGCACGGACTGCCCGGCTCAGGTTACAATCCGCACGCACAATTACCCAGCAGCCATGCAGTGGCCCTTCGGCACACGATCAGCTTCATGCAGCCCCTCACGCCCGCCCAACAAGAACAACAACGGCGACCAGCATGGCGACGGCAACTCGCACCTTAAACCTGCACACTGTCGACATGGTTTTAAAAGCAACGCCGAAATTGTATCCTCCTTCCCGTGCTAGCGACACTGATGACCACCACACCATTGGCAGGCTAAGTAAACCTCCAGAAATCAGCCCGTCCCGTCGAGCCCGGCTGCCGCTTCACGGCACCATCCTCATACTTCCCACCGTAAATCCTCCTCCCACCCCGTGCTCTGCACCAGCAGCAACCAAGGAGGCGCGAAGACCGCTTTCTGCCCGGCAGAGGGCAGCATTGCTCCCCGCGATTTGAACCGGTTTGACTCCATGGAGCTCACAGACTTCCAGCCCGCTCTGCTTTCGGGCGGCCCGTATTACTACAGGTGCTCTCGATGCCGCTTGCCTTCCTCGTCCCAGCGCCGCTCACCCGACGAGCGCAGGTGGCAGAACCGCGTACTTAGCCTTCGGAAAGCGGTCCCCAGCCACCGGCTGCACCTCCGCAGGTCAAAGAGGCAGCCGCACGGTGTCGCTGGCCTCATGTGCGGCCCGTCGCCCTCAGCAGACGATATTTTCCCGGATGGTTTCGACATTGCAGCGACATGTTTTTGCCGAAAGACTGCAGCGGATGACTGTTGCCCGGCGGGCGAAGCGGCCTTGCGACGCAATCCCTCGGTGGATCTGGAGCGGGCTGCCACCGCCGTCTGCAGCGTCACCGCTGCTTTCCAACGAGGTATGGCCGACAGCAGTCCGATACGGGATGGCGGAGAAATGCACATTTCGGCCACGGCCGCATCAGACAGCCAGTACTGGCCGACAGAGGTTTTCAACCCGCCGGCTGGCCGTTCAAGCCCGCTTCCGAAGAAAGGCGCTTGGCTTGCAGGCAGCTCCGCCCCCTGCCATCCAGTAACTATGGCTGCCCGGCACAGGTTACCAGATGCAACCCCAATAATGCAGCAGACATGTTGTCGACCATTGGCACTCAAGCAGCATCATGCCAACCGCCCTAACCCCCGACCAACAATAACAGCGACTCGCACCACAACGACGACGAGAATAAGCCGCTCCTTGCCCTGCGCCGCCCTGTCTACATCAGTTTAAAAGCAACACCGCACATGCAACACCGCACATACGCCCTCCTTCCCAGGGATGGACATTGATTAACCCCCATCGTCAGTCTCCGTACACCCCCACAATTCACCCCTGCCGGCCGCCCTCTCACCGCCGGCCGCACAAGCTCAGCTACCTCCCTTCCCTCACCTCGATCGACATAAATTGAAAAGCAACACCGAAAACATACCCTAAATCCCGTCTACTTTCTGCCATGCACCCCCTTGGCGTCTATTAAGCCCCACAACACTTACTTTAAACAACCGCAGCCCCAAGTTCAAGTGGCAACTCAAAAACCAGTGTCTGTCGCAGCAACTCATTAACCAGCAACTTGTATTCAGGCAACTCATTAACCAATGTCTGTCGCAGCAAATCATTAACCAGCAACTTGCATTCACCATGTGCAGCGAATCATAAACTGACAGGCAAATGCTGCGGGAACCGTGATCACCTGTCCCGGACCACGGCCCCTATCCCCGGCACGTCGGGCCATGCAGCAGCACGGACTGCCCGGCTCAGGTTACAATCCGCACCCACAATAAGCCAGCAGCCATGCAGTGGCCCTTCGGCACACGATCGGCTTCATGCAGCCCGTCACGCCCGCCCAACAAGAACAACAACGGCGACCAGCATGGCGACGGCAACTCGCATCTTAAACCTCCACACTGTCGACATGATTTTAAAAGCAACGCCGAAAATGTATCCTCCTTCCCGTGCGAGCGACACTGATGACCACCACACCATTGGCAGGCTAAGTACACCACCAGAAATCAGCCCGTCCCGTCGAGCCCGGCCGCCGCTTCACGGCACCATCCTGATACTTCCTACCGTAAATCCTCCTCCCACCCCGTGCTCTGCACCAGCAGCAACCAAGGAGGCGCGAAGACCGCTTTCTGCCCGGCAGAGGGCAGCATTGCTCCCCGCGATTTGAACCGGTTTGACTCCATGGAGCTCACAGACTTCCAGCCCACACTGCTTTCGGGCGGCCCGTATGAATACATGTGCCCTCGATGCCGCTTGCCTTCCTCGTCCCAGCGCCGCTCACCCGACGAGCGCAGGTGGCAGCACCGCGGATATAGCCTTCGGAAAGCGGTCCCCAGCCACCGGCTGCACCTCCGCAGGACAAAGAGTCAGCCGCACGCCATCGCTGGCCTCGTGTGCGGCCCGTCCGGCCTCAGCGGACGATATTTTCCAGGATGGTTTCGACATTGCAGCGACATGTTTTTGCCGAAAGACTGCAGCGGATGACTGTTGCCCGGCGGGCGAAGCGACCTTGCGACGCCATCCCTCGTCGGATCGGGAGCGGGCTGCCACCGCCGCGTGTGGCGTCACCGCTGCTTTCCAACGAGGTATGGCCGACAGCAGTCCGATACGGCACGGCGGAGAAATGCACATTTCGGCCCCGGCCGCATCAGACTGCCAGTACTGGCCGACAGAGGTTTTCAACCCGCCGACTGGCCGTTCAAGCCCGCTTCCGAAGAAAGGCGCTTGGCTTGCAGGCAGCTCCGCCCCCTGCCATCCAGCGACTATGGCTGCCCGGCACAGGTTACAAGATGCAACCACAATAATGCAGCAGACATATTGTCGACCATAGGCACTCAAGCAGCTTCATGCCAACCGGCCGAACCCCCGACCGACAACAACAGGGACCCGCACCACAACGACGACGAGAATAAGCCGCTCCTTGCCCTGCGCCGCCCTGTCTACATCAGTTTAAAAGCAACACCGCACATACGCCCTCCTTCCCAGGGATGGACATTGATTAACCCCCATCGTCAGTCTCCGTACACCACCACAATTCACCCCTGCCGGCCGCCCTCTCACCGCCGGCCGCACAAGCTCAGCTACCTCCCTTCCCTCACGTCGATCGACATAAATTGAAAAGCAACACCGAAAACACACCCTCAATCCCGGCTACTTTCTGCCATGCACCCCCTTGGCGTCTATTAAGCCCAACAACACGTACTTTAAACAACCGCAGCCCCAAGTTCAAGTGGCAACTCATTAACCAGTGTCTGTCGCAGGAACTCATTAACCAGCAACTTGTATTCAGGCAACTCATTAACCAATGTCTGTCGCAGCAACTCATTAACCAGCAACTTGCATTCACCATGTGCAGCGAATCATAAACTGACAGGCAAATGCTGCGGGAACCGTGGGCACCTATGCCCGACCACGTCCCCTATCCCCGGCACGTCGGGCCATGCAGCAGCACGGACTGCCCGGCTCAGGTTACAATCCGCACGCACAATTACCCAGCAGCCATGCAGTGGCCCTTCGGCACACGATCAGCTTCATGCAGCCCCTCACGCCCGCCCAACAAGAACAACAACGGCGACCAGCATGGCGACGGCAACTCGCACCTTAAACCTGCACACTGTCGACATGGTTTTAAAAGCAACGCCGAAATTGTATCCTCCTTCCCGTGCTAGCGACACTGATGACCACCACACCATTGGCAGGCTAAGTAAACCTCCAGAAATCAGCCCGTCCCGTCGAGCCCGGCTGCCGCTTCACGGCACCATCCTCATACTTCCCACCGTAAATCCTCCTCCCACCCCGTGCTCTGCACCAGCAGCAACCAAGGAGGCGCGAAGACCGCTTTCTGCCCGGCAGAGGGCAGCATTGCTCCCCGCGATTTGAACCGGTTTGACTCCATGGAGCTCACAGACTTCCAGCCCGCTCTGCTTTCGGGCGGCCCGTATTACTACAGGTGCTCTCGATGCCGCTTGCCTTCCTCGTCCCAGCGCCGCTCACCCGACGAGCGCAGGTGGCAGAACCGCGTACTTAGCCTTCGGAAAGCGGTCCCCAGCCACCGGCTGCACCTCCGCAGGTCAAAGAGGCAGCCGCACGGTGTCGCTGGCCTCATGTGCGGCCCGTCGCCCTCAGCAGACGATATTTTCCCGGATGGTTTCGACATTGCAGCGACATGTTTTTGCCGAAAGACTGCAGCGGATGACTGTTGCCCGGCGGGCGAAGCGGCCTTGCGACGCAATCCCTCGGTGGATCTGGAGCGGGCTGCCACCGCCGTCTGCAGCGTCACCGCTGCTTTCCAACGAGGTATGGCCGACAGCAGTCCGATACGGGATGGCGGAGAAATGCACATTTCGGCCACGGCCGCATCAGACAGCCAGTACTGGCCGACAGAGGTTTTCAACCCGCCGGCTGGCCGTTCAAGCCCGCTTCCGAAGAAAGGCGCTTGGCTTGCAGGCAGCTCCGCCCCCTGCCATCCAGTAACTATGGCTGCCCGGCACAGGTTACCAGATGCAACCCCAATAATGCAGCAGACATGTTGTCGACCATTGGCACTCAAGCAGCATCATGCCAACCGCCCTAACCCCCGACCAACAATAACAGCGACTCGCACCACAACGACGACGAGAATAAGCCGCTCCTTGCCCTGCGCCGCCCTGTCTACATCAGTTTAAAAGCAACACCGCACATGCAACACCGCACATACGCCCTCCTTCCCAGGGATGGACATTGATTAACCCCCATCGTCAGTCTCCGTACACCCCCACAATTCACCCCTGCCGGCCGCCCTCTCACCGCCGGCCGCACAAGCTCAGCTACCTCCCTTCCCTCACCTCGATCGACATAAATTGAAAAGCAACACCGAAAACATACCCTAAATCCCGTCTACTTTCTGCCATGCACCCCCTTGGCGTCTATTAAGCCCCACAACACTTACTTTAAACAACCGCAGCCCCAAGTTCAAGTGGCAACTCAAAAACCAGTGTCTGTCGCAGCAACTCATTAACCAGCAACTTGTATTCAGGCAACTCATTAACCAATGTCTGTCGCAGCAAATCATTAACCAGCAACTTGCATTCACCATGTGCAGCGAATCATAAACTGACAGGCAAATGCTGCGGGAACCGTGATCACCTGTCCCGGACCACGGCCCCTATCCCCGGCACGTCGGGCCATGCAGCAGCACGGACTGCCCGGCTCAGGTTACAATCCGCACCCACAATAAGCCAGCAGCCATGCAGTGGCCCTTCGGCACACGATCGGCTTCATGCAGCCCGTCACGCCCGCCCAACAAGAACAACAACGGCGACCAGCATGGCGACGGCAACTCGCATCTTAAACCTCCACACTGTCGACATGATTTTAAAAGCAACGCCGAAAATGTATCCTCCTTCCCGTGCGAGCGACACTGATGACCACCACACCATTGGCAGGCTAAGTACACCACCAGAAATCAGCCCGTCCCGTCGAGCCCGGCCGCCGCTTCACGGCACCATCCTGATACTTCCTACCGTAAATCCTCCTCCCACCCCGTGCTCTGCACCAGCAGCAACCAAGGAGGCGCGAAGACCGCTTTCTGCCCGGCAGAGGGCAGCATTGCTCCCCGCGATTTGAACCGGTTTGACTCCATGGAGCTCACAGACTTCCAGCCCACACTGCTTTCGGGCGGCCCGTATGAATACATGTGCCCTCGATGCCGCTTGCCTTCCTCGTCCCAGCGCCGCTCACCCGACGAGCGCAGGTGGCAGCACCGCGGATATAGCCTTCGGAAAGCGGTCCCCAGCCACCGGCTGCACCTCCGCAGGACAAAGAGTCAGCCGCACGCCATCGCTGGCCTCGTGTGCGGCCCGTCCGGCCTCAGCGGACGATATTTTCCAGGATGGTTTCGACATTGCAGCGACATGTTTTTGCCGAAAGACTGCAGCGGATGACTGTTGCCCGGCGGGCGAAGCGACCTTGCGACGCCATCCCTCGTCGGATCGGGAGCGGGCTGCCACCGCCGCGTGTGGCGTCACCGCTGCTTTCCAACGAGGTATGGCCGACAGCAGTCCGATACGGCACGGCGGAGAAATGCACATTTCGGCCCCGGCCGCATCAGACTGCCAGTACTGGCCGACAGAGGTTTTCAACCCGCCGACTGGCCGTTCAAGCCCGCTTCCGAAGAAAGGCGCTTGGCTTGCAGGCAGCTCCGCCCCCTGCCATCCAGCGACTATGGCTGCCCGGCACAGGTTACAAGATGCAACCACAATAATGCAGCAGACATATTGTCGACCATAGGCACTCAAGCAGCTTCATGCCAACCGGCCGAACCCCCGACCGACAACAACAGGGACCCGCACCACAACGACGACGAGAATAAGCCGCTCCTTGCCCTGCGCCGCCCTGTCTACATCAGTTTAAAAGCAACACCGCACATACGCCCTCCTTCCCAGGGATGGACATTGATTAACCCCCATCGTCAGTCTCCGTACACCACCACAATTCACCCCTGCCGGCCGCCCTCTCACCGCCGGCCGCACAAGCTCAGCTACCTCCCTTCCCTCACGTCGATCGACATAAATTGAAAAGCAACACCGAAAACACACCCTCAATCCCGGCTACTTTCTGCCATGCACCCCCTTGGCGTCTATTAAGCCCAACAACACGTACTTTAAACAACCGCAGCCCCAAGTTCAAGTGGCAACTCATTAACCAGTGTCTGTCGCAGCAACTCATTAACCAGCAACTTGTATTCAGGCAACTCATTAACCAATGTCTGTCGCAGCAACTCATTAACCAGCAACTTGCATTCACCATGTGCAGCGAATCATAAACTGACAGGCAAATGCTGCGGGAACCGTGGGCACCTATGCCCGACCACGTCCCCTATCCCCGGCACGTCGGGCCATGCAGCAGCACGGACTGCCCGGCTCAGGTTACAATCCGCACGCACAATTACCCAGCAGCCATGCAGTGGCCCTTCGGCACACGATCAGCTTCATGCAGCCCCTCACGCCCGCCCAACAAGAACAACAACGGCGACCAGCATGGCGACGGCAACTCGCACCTTAAACCTGCACACTGTCGACATGGTTTTAAAAGCAACGCCGAAATTGTATCCTCCTTCCCGTGCTAGCGACACTGATGACCACCACACCATTGGCAGGCTAAGTAAACCTCCAGAAATCAGCCCGTCCCGTCGAGCCCGGCTGCCGCTTCACGGCACCATCCTCATACTTCCCACCGTAAATCCTCCTCCCACCCCGTGCTCTGCACCAGCAGCAACCAAGGAGGCGCGAAGACCGCTTTCTGCCCGGCAGAGGGCAGCATTGCTCCCCGCGATTTGAACCGGTTTGACTCCATGGAGCTCACAGACTTCCAGCCCGCTCTGCTTTCGGGCGGCCCGTATTACTACAGGTGCTCTCGATGCCGCTTGCCTTCCTCGTCCCAGCGCCGCTCACCCGACGAGCGCAGGTGGCAGAACCGCGTACTTAGCCTTCGGAAAGCGGTCCCCAGCCACCGGCTGCACCTCCGCAGGTCAAAGAGGCAGCCGCACGGTGTCGCTGGCCTCATGTGCGGCCCGTCGCCCTCAGCAGACGATATTTTCCCGGATGGTTTCGACATTGCAGCGACATGTTTTTGCCGAAAGACTGCAGCGGATGACTGTTGCCCGGCGGGCGAAGCGGCCTTGCGACGCAATCCCTCGGTGGATCTGGAGCGGGCTGCCACCGCCGTCTGCAGCGTCACCGCTGCTTTCCAACGAGGTATGGCCGACAGCAGTCCGATACGGGATGGCGGAGAAATGCACATTTCGGCCACGGCCGCATCAGACAGCCAGTACTGGCCGACAGAGGTTTTCAACCCGCCGGCTGGCCGTTCAAGCCCGCTTCCGAAGAAAGGCGCTTGGCTTGCAGGCAGCTCCGCCCCCTGCCATCCAGTAACTATGGCTGCCCGGCACAGGTTACCAGATGCAACCCCAATAATGCAGCAGACATGTTGTCGACCATTGGCACTCAAGCAGCATCATGCCAACCGCCCTAACCCCCGACCAACAATAACAGCGACTCGCACCACAACGACGACGAGAATAAGCCGCTCCTTGCCCTGCGCCGCCCTGTCTACATCAGTTTAAAAGCAACACCGCACATGCAACACCGCACATACGCCCTCCTTCCCAGGGATGGACATTGATTAACCCCCATCGTCAGTCTCCGTACACCCCCACAATTCACCCCTGCCGGCCGCCCTCTCACCGCCGGCCGCACAAGCTCAGCTACCTCCCTTCCCTCACCTCGATCGACATAAATTGAAAAGCAACACCGAAAACATACCCTAAATCCCGTCTACTTTCTGCCATGCACCCCCTTGGCGTCTATTAAGCCCCACAACACTTACTTTAAACAACCGCAGCCCCAAGTTCAAGTGGCAACTCATTAACCAGTGTCTGTCGCAGCAACTCATTAACCAGCAACTTGTATTCAGGCAACTCATTAACCAATGTCTGTCGCAGCAACTCATTAACCAGCAACTTGCATTCACCATGTGCAGCGAATCATAAACTGACAGGCAAATGCTGCGGAAACCGTGGGCACCTATCCCCGACCACGTCTCCTATCCCCGGCACGTCGGGCCATGCAGCAGCACGGACTGCCCGGCTCAGGTTACAATCCGCACCCACAATTACCCAGCAGCCATGCAGTGGCCCTTCGGCACACGATCAGCTTCATGCAGCCCCTCACGCCCGCCCAACAAGAACAACAACGGCGACGAGCATGGCGACGGCAACTCGCACCATAAACCTGCACACTGTCGACATGATTTTAAAAGCAACGCCGAAAATGTATCCTCCTTCCCGTGTTAGCGACACTGATGAACACCAAACCATTGGCAGGCTAAGTACACCACCAGAAATCAGCCCGTCCCGTCGAGCCCGGCCGCCGCTTCACGGCACCATCCTCATACTTCCCACCGTAAATCCTCCTCCCACCCCGTGCTCTGCACCAGCAGCCACCACGGAGGCGCGAAGACCGCTTTCTGCCCGGCAGAGGGCAGCATTGCTCCCCGCGAATTGAACCGGTTTGACTCCATGGAGCTCACAGACTTCCAGCCCGCTCTGCTTTCGGGCGGCCCGTATGAATACAGCTGCCCTCGATGCCGCTGAGCTTCCTCTTCCCAGCGCCGCTCACCCGACGATCGCAGGTAGCAGAACCGCGGATTTAGCCTTCGGAAAGCGGTCCCCAGCCACCGGCTGCACCTCCGCAGGACAAAGAGGCAGCCGCACGCCGTCGCTGGCCTCGTGTGCGGGCCGTCCGCCCTCAGCAGACGATATTTTCCCGGATGGTTTCGACATTGCAGCGACATGTTTTTGCCGAAAGACTGCAGCGGATGCCTGTTGCCCGGCGGGCGAAGCGGCCTTGCGACGCAATCCCTCGTTGGAGCTGGAGCGGGCTGCCACCGCCGCCTGCAGCGTCACCGCTGCTTTCCAACGAGGTATGGCCGACAGCAGTCCGATACGGGATGGCGGAGAAATGCACATTTCGGCCACGGCCGCATCAGACAGCCAGTACTGGCCGACAGAGATTTTCAACCCGCCGGCTGGCCGTTCAAGCCCGCTTCCGAAGAAAGGCGCTTGGCTTGCAGGCAGCTCCGCCCCCTGCCATCCAGCAACTATGGCTGCCCGGCACAGGTTACAAGATGCAACCCCAATAATGCAGCAGACATGTTGTCGACCATTGGCACTCAAGCAGCTTCATGCCAACCGCCCTAACCCCCGACCAACAATAACAGCGACTCGCACCACAACGACGACGAGAATAAGCCGCTCCTTGCCCTGCGCCGCCCTGTCTACATCAGTTTAAAAGCAACACCGCACATACGCCCTCCTTCCCAGCTACGGACATTGATTAAACCCCATCGTCAGTCTCCGTAACCCACCACAATTCACCCCTGCCGGCCGCCCTCTCACCGCCGGCCGCACAAGCTCAGCTACCTCCCTTCCCTCACCTCGATCGACATAAATTGAAAAGCAACACCGAAAACACACCCTCAATCCCGGCTACTTTCTGCCATGCACCCCCTTGGCGTCTATTAAGCCCAACAACACTTACTTTAAACAACCGCAGCCCCAAGTTCAAGTGGCAACTCATTAACCAGTGTCTGTCGCAGCAACTCATTAACCAGCAACTTGTATTCAGGCAACTCATTAACCAATGTCTGTCGCAGCAAATCATTAACCAGCAACTTGCATTCACCATGTGCAGCGAATCATAAACTGACAGGCAAATACTGGGGGAACCGTGGGCACCTATCCCCGACCACGGCCCCTGTCCCCGGCACGTCGGGCCATGCAGCAGCACGGACTGCCCGGCTCAGGTTACAATCCGCACCCACAATAAGCCAGCAGCCATGCAGTGGCCCTTCGGCACACGATCAGCTTCATGCAGCCCCTCACGCCCGCCCAACAAGAACAACAACGGCGACCAGCATGGCGACGGCAACTCGCACCTTAAACCTGCACACTGTCGACATGATTTTAAAATCAACGCCGAAAATGTATCCTCCTTCCCGTGCTAGCGACACTGATGAACATCAAACCATTGGCAGGCTAAGTACACCACCAGAAATCAGCCCGTCCCGTCGAGCCCGGCCGCCGCTTCACGGCACCATCCTCATACTTCCCACCGTAAATCCTCCTCCCAACCCGTGCTCTGCACCAGCAGCCACCACGGAGGCGCGAAGACCGCTTTCTGCCCGGCAGAGGGCAGCATGGCTCCCCGCGATTTAAACCGGTTTGACTCCATGGAGCTCACAGACTTCCAGCCCGCTCTGCTTTCGGGCGGCCCGTATGAATACATGTGCCCTCGATGCCGCTTGCCTTCCTCGTCCCAGCGCCGCTCACCCGACGAGCGCAGGTGGCAGCACCGTGGATATAGCCTTCGGAAAGCGATCCCCAGCCACCGGCTGCACCTCCGCAGGACAAAGAGTCAGCCGCAAGCCGTCGCTGGCCTCGTGTGCGGCCCGTCCGCCCTCAGCGGACGATATTTTCCCGGATGGTTTCTACATTGCTGCGACATGTTTTTGCCGAAAGACTGCAGCGGATGACTGTTGCCCGGCGGGCGAAGCGGCCTTGCGACGCCATCCCTCGTCGGATCGGGAGCGGGCTACCACCGGCGCCTGCGGCGTCACCGCTGCTTTCCAACGAGGTATGGCCGACAGCAGTCCGATAAGGCACGGCGGAGAAATCCACATTTCGGCTCCGGCCGCATCAGACAGCCAGTACTGGCCGATAGAGGTTTTCAACCCGCCGACTGGCCGTTCAAGCCCACTTCCGAAGAAAGGCGCTTGGCTTGCAGGCAGCTCCGCCCCCTGCCATCTAGCAACTATGGCTGCCCGGCACAGGTTACAAGATGCAACCACAATAATGCAGCAGACATGTTGTCGACCATTGGCACTCAAGCAGCTTAATGCAACCGGCCTAATCCCCGACCAACAACAACAGCGACCCGCACCACAACGACGACGAGAATAAGCCGCTCCTTGCCCTGCGCCGCCCTGTCTACATCAGTTTAAAAGCAACACCGCACATACGCCCTCCTTCCCAGCTATGGACATTGATTAACCCCCATCGTCAGTCTCCGTACACCACCACAATTCACCCCTGCCGGCCGCCCTCTCACCGCCGGCCGCACAAGCTCAGCTACCTCCCTTCCCTCACCTCGATCGACATTAATTGAAAAGCAACACCGTAAACACACCCTCAATCCCGTCTACTTTCTGCCATGCACCCCCTTGGCGTCTATTAAGCCCAACAACACTTACTTTAAACAACCGCAGCCCCAAGTTCAAGTGGCAACTCATTAACCAGCAACTTGTATTCAGGCAACTCATTAACCAATGTCTGTCGCAGCAACTCATTAACCAGCAACTTGCATTCACCATGTGCAGCGAATCATAAACTGACAGGCAAATGCTGCGGGAACCATGGGCACCTATCCCCGACCACGGCCCCTATCCCCGGCACGTCGGGCCATGCAGCAGCATGGACTGCCCGGCTCAGGTTACAATCCGCACCCACAATAAGCCAGCAGCCATGCAGTGGCCCTTCGGCACACGGTCGGCTTCATGCATCCCCTCACGCCCGCCCAACAAGAACAACAACGGCGACCAGCATGGCGACTGCAACTCGCATCTTAAACCTCCACACTGTCGACATGATTTTAAAAGCAACGCCGAAAATGTATCCTCCTTCCCGTGCGAGCGACACTGATGACCACCACACCATTGGCAGGCTAAGTGCACCACCAGAAATCAGTCCGTCCCGTCGAGCCCGGCCGCCGATAAACGGCACCGTACTCATACTTCCCACCGTAAATCCTTCTCCCACCCCGTGCTCTGCACCAGCAGCCACCACGGAGGCGCGAAGACCGCTTTCTGCCCGGCAGAGGGCAGCATTGCTCCCCGCGATTTGAACCGGTTTGACTCCATGGAGCTCACAGACTTCCAGCCCGCTCTGCTTTCGGGCGGCCCGTATGACTACAGGTGCCCTCGATGCCGCTTGCCTTCCTCGTCCCAGCGCCGCTCAGCCGACGAGCGCAGGTGGCAGAACCGCGGATTTAGCCTTCGGAAAGCGGTCCCCAGCCACCGGCTGCACCTCCGCAGGTCAAAGAGGCAGCCGCACGCCGTCGCTGGACTCGTGTGCGGCCCGTCCGCCCTCACCAGACGATATTTTCCCGGATGGTTTCGACATTGCAGCGACATGTTTTTGCCGAAAGACTGGAGCGGATGCCTGTTGCCCGGCGGGCGAAGCGGCCTTGCGACGCAATCCCTCGTTGGATCTGGAGCGGGCTGCCACCGCCGCCTGCAGCGTCACCGCTGCTTTCCAACGAGGTATGGCCGACAGCAGTCCGATAAGGCACGGCGGAGAAATCCACATTTCGGCTCCGGCCGCATCAGACAGCCAGTACTGGCCGATAGAGGTTTTCAACCCGCCGACTGGCCGTTCAAGCCCGCTTCCGAAGAAAGGCGCTTGGCTTGCAGGCAGCTCCGCCCCCTGCCATCTAGCAACTATGGCTGCCCGGCACAGGTTACAAGATGCAACCACAATAATGCAGCAGACATGTTGTCGACCATTGGCACTCAAGCAGCTTAATGCAACCGGCCTAATCCCCGACCAACAACAACAGCGACCCGCACCACAACGACGACCAGAATAAGCCGCTCCTTGCCCTGCGCCGCCCTGTCTACATCAGTTTAAAGGCAACACCGCACATACGCCCTCCTTCCCAGCTATGGACATTGATTAAACCCCATCGTCAGTCTCCGTACCCCACCACAATTCACCCCTGCCGCCCGCCCTCTCACCGCCGTCCGCACAAGTTCAGCGACCTCCCTTCCCTCACCTCGATCGACATAAATTGAAAAGCAACACCGAAAACACATCCTCAATCCCGGCTACTTTCTGCCATGCACCCCCTTGGCGTCTATTAAGCCCCACAACACTTACTTTAAACAACCGCAGCCCCAAGTTCAAGTGGCAACTCATTAACCAGTGTCTGTCGCAGCAACTCATTAACCAGCAGCTTGTATTCAAGCAACTCATTAACCAATGTCTGTCGCAGCAACTCATTAACCAGCAACTTGCATTCACCATGTGCAGCGAATAATAAACTGACAGGCAAATGCTGCGGGAACCGTGGGCACCTATTCCGGACCACGGCCCCTATCCCCGGCACGTCGGGCCATGCAGCAGCACGGACTGCCCGGCTCAGTTTACAATCCGCACCCACAATAAGCCAGCAGCCATGCAGTGGCCCTTCGGCACACGATCGGCTTCATGCAGCCCCTCACGCCCGCCCAACAAGAACAACAACGGCGACCAGCATGGCGACGGCAACTCGCATCTTAAACCTCCACACTGTCGACATGATTTTAAAAGCAACGCCGAAAATGTATCCTCCTTCCCGTGCGAGCGACACTGATGACCACCACACCATTGGCAGGCAAAGTGCACCACCAGAAATCAGCCCGTCCCGTCGAGCCCGGCCGCCGATAAACGGCACCGTCCTCATACTTCCCACCGTAAATCCTCCTCCCACCCCGTGCTCTGCACCAGCAGCCACCACGGAGGCGCGAAGACCGCTTTCTGCCCGGCAGAGGGCAGCATTGCTCCCCGCGAATTGAACCGGTTTGACTCCATGGAGCTCACAGACTTCCAGCCCGCTCTGCTTTATGGCGGCCCGTATGAATACAGCTGCCCTCGATGCCGCTGAGCTTCCTCTTCCCAGCGCCGCTCACCCGACGAGCGCAGGTAGCAGAACCGCGGATTTAGCCTTCGGAAAGCGGTCCCCAGCCACCGGCTGCACCTCCGCAGGACAAAGAGGCAGCCGCACGCCGTCGCTGGCCTCGTGTGCGGCCCGTCCGCCCTTAGCAGACGATATTTTCCCTGATGGTTTCGACATTGCAGCGACATGTTTTTGCCGAAAGACTGCAGCGGATGCCTGTTGCCCGGCGGGCGAAGCGGCCTTGCGATGCAATCCCTCGTTGGAGCTGGAGCGGGCTGCCACCGCCGCCTGCAGCGTCACCGCTGCTTTCCAACGAGGTATGGCCGACAGCAGTCCGATACGGGATGGCGGAGAAATGCACATTTCGGCCACGGCCGCATCAGACAGCCAGTACTGGCCGACAGAGGTTTTCAACCCGCCGGCTGGCCATTCAAGCCCGCTTCCGAAGAAAGGCGCTTGGCTTGCAGGCAGCTCCGCCCCCTGCCATCCAGCAACTATGGCTGCCCGGCACAGGTTACAAGATGCAACCCCAATAATGCAGCAGACATGTTGTCGACCATTGGCACTCAAGCAGCTTCATGCCAACCGCCCTAACCCCCGACCAACAATAACAGCGACTCGCACCACAACGACGACGAGAATAAGCCGCTCCTTGCCCTGCGCCGCCCTGTCTACATCAGTTTAAAAGCAACACCGCACATACGCCCTCCTTCCCAGCTACGGACATTGATTAAACCCCATCGTCAGTCTCCGGACCCCACCACAATTCACCCCTGCCGGCCGCCTTCTCACAGCCGGCCGCACAAGCTCAGCTACCTCCCTTCCCTCACCTCGATCGACATAAATTGAAAAGCAACACCGAAAACACACCCTCAATCCCGGCTACTTTCTGGCATGCACCCCCTTGGCGTCTATTAAGCCCCACAACAGTTACTTTATCAACCGCAGCCCCAAGTTCAAGTGGCAACTCATTAACCAGTGTCTGTCGCAGCAACTCATTAACCAGCAACTTGTATTCAGGCAACTCATTAACCAATGTCTGTCGCAGCAACTCATTAACCAGCAACTTGCATTCACCATGTGCAGCGAATCATAAACTGACAGGCAAATGCTGCGGGAACCATGGGCACCTATCCCCGACCACGGCCCCTATCCCCGGCACGTCGGGCCATGCAGCAGCACGGACTACCCGGCTCAGGTTACAATCCGCACACACAAACAGCCAGCAGCCATGCAGTGGCCCTTTGGCACACGATCAGCTTCATGCAGCCCCTCACGCCCGCCCAACAAGAACAACAACGGCGACCAGCATGGCGACGGCAACTCGCACCTTAAACCTGCACACTGTCGACATGATTTTAAAAGCAACGCCGAAAATGTATCCTCCTTCCCGTGCTGGCGACACTGATGACCACCACACCATTGGCAGGCTAAGTACACCACCAGAAATCAGCCCGTCCCGTCGAGCCCGGCCGCCGCTTCACGGCACCATCCTCATACTTCCAACCGTAAATCCTCCTCCCAACCCGTGCTCTGCACCAGCAGCCACCACGGAGGCGCGAAGACCGCTTTCTGCCCGGCAGAGGGCAGCATTGCTCCCCGCGAATTAAACCGGTTTGACTCCATGGAGCTCACAGACTTCCAGCCCACAATGCTTTCGGGCGGCCCGTATGAATACATGTGCCCTCGATGCCGCTTGCCTTCCTCGTCCCAGCGCCGCTCACCCGACGAGCGCAGGTGGCAGCACCGCGGATATAGCCTTCGGAAAGCGGTCCCCAGCCACCGGCTACACCTCCGCAGGACAAAGAGTCAGCCGCAAGCCGTCGCTGGCCTCGTGTGCGGCCCGTCCGGCCTCAGCGGACGATATTTTCCCGGATGTTTTCGACATTGCAGCGACATGTTTTTGCCGAAAGACTGCAGCGGATGACTGTTGCCCGGCGGGCGAAGCGACCTTGCGACGCCATCCCTCGTCGGATCGGGAGCGGGCTGCCACCGCCGCGTGCGGCGTCACCGCTGCTTTCCAACGAGGTATGGCCGACAGCGGTCCGATACGGCACGTTGGAGAAATGCACATTTCGGCCACGGCCGCATCAGACAGCCACTACTGGCCGACAGAGGTTTTCAACCCGCCGACTGGCCGTTCAAGCCTGCTTCCGAAGAAAGGCGCTTGGCTTGCAGTCAGCTCCGCCCCCTGCCATCCAGCGACTATGGCTGCCCGGCACAGGTTACAAGATGCAACCACAATAATGCAGCAGACATGTTGTCGACCATAGGCACTCAAGCAGCTTCATGCCAACCGGCCGAACCCCCGACCAACAACAACAGGGACCCGCACCACAACGACGACGAGAATAAGCCGCTCCTTGCCCTGCGCCGCCCTGTCTACATCAGTTTAAAAGCAACACCGCACATACGCCCTCCTTCCCAGCGATGGACATTGATTAACCCCCATCGTCAGTCTCCGTACACCACCACAATTCACCCCTGCCGGCCGCCCTCTCACCGCCGGCCGCACAAGCTCAGCTACCTCCCTTCCCTCACCTCGATCAACATAAATTGAAAAGCAACACCGAAAACACACCCTCAATCCCGGCTACTTTCTGCCATGCACCCCCTTGGCGTCTATTAAGCCCCACAACACTTACTTTAAACAACCGCAGCCCCAAGTTCAAGTGGTAACTCATTAACCAGTGTCTGTCGCAGCAACTCATTAACCAGCAACTTGTATTCAGGCAACTCATTAACCAAGGTCTGTCGCAGCAACTCATTAACCAGCAACTTGCAATCACCATGTGCAGCGAATCATAAACTGACAGGCAAATGCTGCGGGAACCGTGGGCACCTATCCCCGACCACGGCCCCTATCCCCGGCACGTCGGGCCATGCAGCAGCACGGACTGCCCGGCTCAGGTTACAATCCGCACCCACAATAACCCAGCAGCCATGCAGTGGCCCTTCGGCACACGATCAGCTTCATGCAGCCCCTCACGCCCACCCAACAAGAACAACAACGGCGACCAGCATGGCGACGGCAATTCGCACCTTAAACCTGCACACTGTCGACATGATTTTAAAAGCAACGCCGAAAATGTAGCCTCCTTCCCGTGCGAGTGACACTGATGACCACCACACCATTGGCAGGCTAAGTGCACCACCAGAATTCAGCCCGTCCCGTCGAGCCCGGCCGCCGATAAATGGCACCGTCCTCATACTTCCCACCGTAAATCCTCCTCCCACCCCGTGCTCTGCACCAGCAGCCACCACGGAGGCGCGAAGACCGCTTTCTGCTCGGCAGAGGGCAGCATTGCTCCACGCGATTTGAACCGGTTTGATTCCATGGAGCTCACAGACTTCCAACCCGCTCTGCTTTCGGGCGGCCCGTATGAATACAGGTGCCCTCGATGCCGCTTGCCTTCCTTGTCCCAGCGCCGCTCACCCGACGAGCGCAGGTGGCAGCACCGCGGATATAGCCTTCGGAAAGCGGTCCCCAGCCACCGGCTGCACCTCCGCACGACACAGAGTCAGCCGCACGCCGTCGCTGGCCTCGTGTGCGGCCCGTCCGCCCTCAGTGGACGATATTTTCCCGGATGGTTTCGACATTGCGGCGACATGTTTTTGCCGAAAGACTGCAGTGGATGCCTGTTGCCCGGCGGGCGAAGCGGCCTTGCGACGCAATCCCTCGTTGGATCTGGAGCGGGCTGCCACCGCCGCCTGCAGCGTCACGGCTGCTTTCCAACGAGGTATGGCCGACAGCAGTCCGATACGGGATGGCGGAGAAATGCACATTTCGGCCACGGCCGCATCAGACAGCCAGTACTGGCCGACAGAGGTTTTCAACCCGCCGGCTGGCCGTTCAAGCCCGCTTCCGAAGAAAGGCGCTTCGCTTGCAGGCAGCTCCGCCCCCTGCCATCCAGCAACAATAGCTGCCCGGCACAGGTTACAAGATGCAACCCCAATAATGCAGCAGACATGTTGTCGACCATTGGCACTCAAGCAGCTTAATGCAACCGGCCTAACCCCCGACCAACAACAACAGCGACCCGCACCACAACGACGACGAGAATAAGCCGCTACTTGCCCTGCGCCGCCCTGTCTACATCAGTTTAAAAGCAACACCGCACATACGCCCTCCTTCCCAGCTATGGACATTGATTAAACCCCATCGTCAGTCTCCGTACCCCACCACAATTCACCCCTGCCGGCCGCCCACTCACCGCCGGCCGCACAAGCTCAGCTACCTCCCTTCCCTCACCTCGATCGACATAAATTGAAAAGCAACACCGAAAACACACCCTCAATCCCGGCTACTTTCTGCCATGCACCCCCTTGGCGTCTATTAAGCCCCACAACACTTACTTTAAACAACCGCAGCCCCAAGTTCAAGTGGCAACTCAAAAACCAGTGTCTGTCGCAGCAACTCATTAACCAGCAACTTGTATTCAGGCAACTCATTAACCAATGTCTGTCGCAGCAAATCATTAACCAGCAACTTGCATTCACCATGTGCAGCGAATCATAAACTGACAGGCAAATGCTGCGGGAACCGTGATCACCTGTCCCGGACCACGGCCCCTATCCCCGGCACGTCGGGCCATGCAGCAGCACGGACTGCCCGGCTCAGGTTACAATCCGCACCCACAATAAGCCAGCAGCCATGCAGTGGCCCTTCGGCACACGATCGGCTTCATGCAGCCCGTCACGCCCGCCCAACAAGAACAACAACGGCGACCAGCATGGCGACGGCAACTCGCATCTTAAACCTCCACACTGTCGACATGATTTTAAAAGCAACGCCGAAAATGTATCCTCCTTCCCGTGCGAGCGACACTGATGACCACCACACCATTGGCAGGCTAAGTACACCACCAGAAATCAGCCCGTCCCGTCGAGCCCGGCCGCCGCTTCACGGCACCATCCTGATACTTCCTACCGTAAATCCTCCTCCCACCCCGTGCTCTGCACCAGCAGCAACCAAGGAGGCGCGAAGACCGCTTTCTGCCCGGCAGAGGGCAGCATTGCTCCCCGCGATTTGAACCGGTTTGACTCCATGGAGCTCACAGACTTCCAGCCCACACTGCTTTCGGGCGGCCCGTATGAATACATGTGCCCTCGATGCCGCTTGCCTTCCTCGTCCCAGCGCCGCTCACCCGACGAGCGCAGGTGGCAGCACCGCGGATATAGCCTTCGGAAAGCGGTCCCCAGCCACCGGCTGCACCTCCGCAGGACAAAGAGTCAGCCGCACGCCATCGCTGGCCTCGTGTGCGGCCCGTCCGGCCTCAGCGGACGATATTTTCCAGGATGGTTTCGACATTGCAGCGACATGTTTTTGCCGAAAGACTGCAGCGGATGACTGTTGCCCGGCGGGCGAAGCGACCTTGCGACGCCATCCCTCGTCGGATCGGGAGCGGGCTGCCACCGCCGCGTGTGGCGTCACCGCTGCTTTCCAACGAGGTATGGCCGACAGCAGTCCGATACGGCACGGCGGAGAAATGCACATTTCGGCCCCGGCCGCATCAGACTGCCAGTACTGGCCGACAGAGGTTTTCAACCCGCCGACTGGCCGTTCAAGCCCGCTTCCGAAGAAAGGCGCTTGGCTTGCAGGCAGCTCCGCCCCCTGCCATCCAGCGACTATGGCTGCCCGGCACAGGTTACAAGATGCAACCACAATAATGCAGCAGACATATTGTCGACCATAGGCACTCAAGCAGCTTCATGCCAACCGGCCGAACCCCCGACCGACAACAACAGGGACCCGCACCACAACGACGACGAGAATAAGCCGCTCCTTGCCCTGCGCCGCCCTGTCTACATCAGTTTAAAAGCAACACCGCACATACGCCCTCCTTCCCAGGGATGGACATTGATTAACCCCCATCGTCAGTCTCCGTACACCACCACAATTCACCCCTGCCGGCCGCCCTCTCACCGCCGGCCGCACAAGCTCAGCTACCTCCCTTCCCTCACGTCGATCGACATAAATTGAAAAGCAACACCGAAAACACACCCTCAATCCCGGCTACTTTCTGCCATGCACCCCCTTGGCGTCTATTAAGCCCAACAACACGTACTTTAAACAACCGCAGCCCCAAGTTCAAGTGGCAACTCATTAACCAGTGTCTGTCGCAGCAACTCATTAACCAGCAACTTGTATTCAGGCAACTCATTAACCAATGTCTGTCGCAGCAACTCATTAACCAGCAACTTGCATTCACCATGTGCAGCGAATCATAAACTGACAGGCAAATGCTGCGGGAACCGTGGGCACCTATGCCCGACCACGTCCCCTATCCCCGGCACGTCGGGCCATGCAGCAGCACGGACTGCCCGGCTCAGGTTACAATCCGCACGCACAATTACCCAGCAGCCATGCAGTGGCCCTTCGGCACACGATCAGCTTCATGCAGCCCCTCACGCCCGCCCAACAAGAACAACAACGGCGACCAGCATGGCGACGGCAACTCGCACCTTAAACCTGCACACTGTCGACATGGTTTTAAAAGCAACGCCGAAATTGTATCCTCCTTCCCGTGCTAGCGACACTGATGACCACCACACCATTGGCAGGCTAAGTAAACCTCCAGAAATCAGCCCGTCCCGTCGAGCCCGGCTGCCGCTTCACGGCACCATCCTCATACTTCCCACCGTAAATCCTCCTCCCACCCCGTGCTCTGCACCAGCAGCAACCAAGGAGGCGCGAAGACCGCTTTCTGCCCGGCAGAGGGCAGCATTGCTCCCCGCGATTTGAACCGGTTTGACTCCATGGAGCTCACAGACTTCCAGCCCGCTCTGCTTTCGGGCGGCCCGTATTACTACAGGTGCTCTCGATGCCGCTTGCCTTCCTCGTCCCAGCGCCGCTCACCCGACGAGCGCAGGTGGCAGAACCGCGTACTTAGCCTTCGGAAAGCGGTCCCCAGCCACCGGCTGCACCTCCGCAGGTCAAAGAGGCAGCCGCACGGTGTCGCTGGCCTCATGTGCGGCCCGTCGCCCTCAGCAGACGATATTTTCCCGGATGGTTTCGACATTGCAGCGACATGTTTTTGCCGAAAGACTGCAGCGGATGACTGTTGCCCGGCGGGCGAAGCGGCCTTGCGACGCAATCCCTCGGTGGATCTGGAGCGGGCTGCCACCGCCGTCTGCAGCGTCACCGCTGCTTTCCAACGAGGTATGGCCGACAGCAGTCCGATACGGGATGGCGGAGAAATGCACATTTCGGCCACGGCCGCATCAGACAGCCAGTACTGGCCGACAGAGGTTTTCAACCCGCCGGCTGGCCGTTCAAGCCCGCTTCCGAAGAAAGGCGCTTGGCTTGCAGGCAGCTCCGCCCCCTGCCATCCAGTAACTATGGCTGCCCGGCACAGGTTACCAGATGCAACCCCAATAATGCAGCAGACATGTTGTCGACCATTGGCACTCAAGCAGCATCATGCCAACCGCCCTAACCCCCGACCAACAATAACAGCGACTCGCACCACAACGACGACGAGAATAAGCCGCTCCTTGCCCTGCGCCGCCCTGTCTACATCAGTTTAAAAGCAACACCGCACATGCAACACCGCACATACGCCCTCCTTCCCAGGGATGGACATTGATTAACCCCCATCGTCAGTCTCCGTACACCCCCACAATTCACCCCTGCCGGCCGCCCTCTCACCGCCGGCCGCACAAGCTCAGCTACCTCCCTTCCCTCACCTCGATCGACATAAATTGAAAAGCAACACCGAAAACATACCCTAAATCCCGTCTACTTTCTGCCATGCACCCCCTTGGCGTCTATTAAGCCCCACAACACTTACTTTAAACAACCGCAGCCCCAAGTTCAAGTGGCAACTCATTAACCAGTGTCTGTCGCAGCAACTCATTAACCAGCAACTTGTATTCAGGCAACTCATTAACCAATGTCTGTCGCAGCAACTCATTAACCAGCAACTTGCATTCACCATGTGCAGCGAATCATAAACTGACAGGCAAATGCTGCGGAAACCGTGGGCACCTATCCCCGACCACGTCTCCTATCCCCGGCACGTCGGGCCATGCAGCAGCACGGACTGCCCGGCTCAGGTTACAATCCGCACCCACAATTACCCAGCAGCCATGCAGTGGCCCTTCGGCACACGATCAGCTTCATGCAGCCCCTCACGCCCGCCCAACAAGAACAACAACGGCGACCAGCATGGCGACGGCAACTCGCACCATAAACCTGCACACTGTCGACATGATTTTAAAAGCAACGCCGAAAATGTATCCTCCTTCCCGTGTTAGCGACACTGATGAACACCAAACCATTGGCAGGCTAAGTACACCACCAGAAATCAGCCCGTCCCGTCGAGCCCGGCCGCCGCTTCACGGCACCATCCTCATACTTCCCACCGTAAATCCTCCTCCCACCCCGTGCTCTGCACCAGCAGCCACCACGGAGGCGCGAAGACCGCTTTCTGCCCGGCAGAGGGCAGCATTGCTCCCCGCGAATTGAACCGGTTTGACTCCATGGAGCTCACAGACTTCCAGCCCGCTCTGCTTTCGGGCGGCCCGTATGAATACAGCTGCCCTCGATGCCGCTGAGCTTCCTCTTCCCAGCGCCGCTCACCCGACGAGCGCAGGTAGCAGAACCGCGGATTTAGCCTTCGGAAAGCGGTCCCCAGCCACCGGCTGCACCTCCGCAGGACAAAGAGGCAGCCGCACGCCGTCGCTGGCCTCGTGTGCGGGCCGTCCGCCCTCAGCAGACGATATTTTCCCGGATGGTTTCGACATTGCAGCGACATGTTTTTGCCGAAAGACTGCAGCGGATGCCTGTTGCCCGGCGGGCGAAGCGGCCTTGCGACGCAATCCCTCGTTGGAGCTGGAGCGGGCTGCCACCGCCGCCTGCAGCGTCACCGCTGCTTTCCAACGAGGTATGGCCGACAGCAGTCCGATACGGGATGGCGGAGAAATGCACATTTCGGCCACGGCCGCATCAGACAGCCAGTACTGGCCGACAGAGATTTTCAACCCGCCGGCTGGCCGTTCAAGCCCGCTTCCGAAGAAAGGCGCTTGGCTTGCAGGCAGCTCCGCCCCCTGCCATCCAGCAACTATGGCTGCCCGGCACAGGTTACAAGATGCAACCCCAATAATGCAGCAGACATGTTGTCGACCATTGGCACTCAAGCAGCTTCATGCCAACCGCCCTAACCCCCGACCAACAATAACAGCGACTCGCACCACAACGACGACGAGAATAAGCCGCTCCTTGCCCTGCGCCGCCCTGTCTACATCAGTTTAAAAGCAACACCGCACATACGCCCTCCTTCCCAGCTACGGACATTGATTAAACCCCATCGTCAGTCTCCGGACCCCACCACAATTCCCCCCTGCCGGCCGCCTTCTCACAGCCGGCCGCACAAGCTCAGCTACCTCCCTTCCCTCACCTCGATCGACATAAATTGAAAAGCAACACCGAAAACACACCCTCAATCCCGGCTACTTTCTGGCATGCACCCCCTTGGCGTCTATTAAGCCCCACAACAGTTACTTTATCAACCGCAGCCCCAAGTTCAAGTGGCAACTCATTAACCAGTGTCTGTCGCAGCAACTCATTAACCAGCAACTTGTATTCAGGCAACTCATTAACCAATGTCTGTCGCAGCAACTCATTAACCAGCAACTTGCATTCACCATGTGCAGCGAATCATAAACTGACAGGCAAATGCTGCGGGAACCATGGGCACCTATCCCCGACCACGGCCCCTATCCCCGGCACGTCGGGCCATGCAGCAGCACGGACTACCCGGCTCAGGTTACAATCCGCACACACAAACAGCCAGCAGCCATGCAGTGGTCCTTTGGCACACGATCAGCTTCATGCAGCCCCTCACGCCCGCCCAACAAGAACAACAACGGCGACCAGCATGGCGACGGCAACTCGCACCTTAAACCTGCACACTGTCGACATGATTTTAAAAGCAACGCCGAAAATGTATCCTCCTTCCCGTGCTAGCGACACTGATGACCACCACACCATTGGCAGGCTAAGTACACCACCAGAAATCAGCCCGTCCCGTCGAGCCCGGCCGCCGCTTCACGGCACCATCCTCATACTTCCAACCGTAAATCCTCCTCCCAACCCGTGCTCTGCACCAGCAGCCACCACGGAGGCGCGAAGACCGCTTTCTGCCCGGCAGAGGGCAGCATTGCTCCCCGCGAATTAAACCGGTTTGACTCCATGGAGCTCACAGACTTCCAGCCCACAATGCTTTCGGGCGGCCCGTATGAATACATGTGCCCTCGATGCCGCTTGCCTTCCTCGTCCCAGCGCCGCTCACCCGACGAGCGCAGGTGGCAGCACCGCGGATATAGCCTTCGGAAAGCGGTCCCCAGCCACCGGCTACACCTCCGCAGGACAAAGAGTCAGCCGCACGCCGTCGCTGGCCTCGTGTGCGGCCCGTCCGGCCTCAGCGGACGATATTTTCCCGGATGGTTTCGACATTGCAGCGACATGTTTTTGCCGAAAGACTGCAGCGGATGACTGTTGCCCGGCGGGCGAAGCGACCTTGCGACGCCATCCCTCGTCGGATCGGGAGCGGGCTGCCACCGCCGCGTGCGGCGTCACCGCTGCTTTCCAACGAGGTATGGCCGACAGCGGTCCGATACGGCACGGTGGAGAAATGCACATTTCGGCCCCGGCCGCATCAGACAGCCACTACTGGCCGACAGAGGTTTTCAACCCGCCGACTGGCCGTTCAAGCCTGCTTCCGAAGAAAGGCGCTTGGCTTGCAGGCAGCTCCGCCCCCTGCCATCCAGCGACTATGGCTGCCCGGCACAGGTTACAAGATGCAACCACAATAATGCAGCAGACATGTTGTCGACCATAGGCACTCAAGCAGCTTCATGCCAACCGGCCGAACCCCCGACCAACAACAACAGGGACCCGCACCACAACGACGACGAGAATAAGCCGCTCCTTGCCCTGCGCCGCCCTGTCTACATCAGTTTAAAAGCAACACCGCACATACGCCCTCCTTCCCAGCGATGGACATTGATTAACCCCCATCGTCAGTCTCCGTACACCACCACAATTCACCCCTGCCGGCCGCCCTCTCACCGCCGGCCGCACAAGCTCAGCTACCTCCCTTCCCTCACCTCGATCGACATAAATTGAAAAGCAACACCGAAAACACACCCTCAATCCCGGCTACTTTCTGCCATGCACCCGCTTGGCGTCTATTAAGCCCAACAACACGTACTTTAAACAACCGCAGCCCCAAGTTCAAGTGGCAACTCATTAACCAGTGTCTGTCGCAGCAACTCATTAACCAGCAACTTGTATTCAGGCAACTCATTAACCAATGTCTGTCGCAGCAACTCATTAACCAGCAACTTGCATTCACCATGTGCAGCGAATCATAAACTGACAGGCAAATGCTGCGGGAACCATGGGCACCTATCCCCGACCACGGCCCCTATCCCCGGCACGTCGGGCCATGCAGCAGCACGGACTACCCGGCTCAGGTTACAATCCGCACACATAAACAGCCAGCAGCCATGCAGTGGTCCTTTGGCACATGATCAGCTTCATGCAGCCCCTCACGCCCGCCCAACAAGAACAACAACGGCGACCAGCATGGCGACGGCAACTCGCACCTTAAACCTGCACACTGTCGACATGGTTTTAAAAGCAACGCCGAAATTGTATCCTCCTTCCCGTGCTAGCGACACTGATGACCACCACACCATTGGCAGGCTAAGTACACCACCAGAAATCAGCCCGTCCCGTCGAGCCCGGCTGCCGCTTCACGGCACCATCCTCATACTTCCCACCGTAAATCCTCCTCCCACCCCGTGCTCTGCACCAGCAGCAACCAAGGAGGCGCGAAGACCGCATTTTCCCCGGCAGAGGGCAGCATTGCTCCCCGCGATTTGAACCGGTTTGACTCCATGGAGCTCACAGACTTCCAGCCCGCTCTGCTTTCGGGCGGCCCGTATTACTACAGGTGCTCTCGATGCCGCTTGCCTTCCTCGTCCCAGCGCCGCTCACCCGACGAGCGCAGGTGGCAGAACCGCAGATTTAGCCTTCGGAAAGCGGTCCCCAGCCACCGGCTGCACCTCCGCAGGTCAAAGAGGCAGCCGCACGCCGTCGCTGGCCTCGTGTGCGGCCCGTCCGCCCTCAGCAGACGATATTTTCCCGGATGGTTTCGACATTGCGGCGACATGTTTTTGCCGAAAGACTGCAGCGGATGCCTGTTCCCCACGGGCGAAGCGGCCTTGCGACGCAATCCCTCGTTGGATCTTGAGCGGGCTGCCAACGCCGCCTGCAGCGTCACCGCTGCTTTCCAACGAGGTATGGCCGACAGCAGTGCGATACGGGATGGCGGAGAAATGCACATTTCGGCCACGGCCGCATCAGACAGCCAGTACTGGCCGACAGAGGTTTTCAACCCGCCGGCTGGCCATTCAAGCCCGCTTCCGAAGAAAGGCGCTTGGCTTGCAGGCAGCTCCGCCGCCTGCCATCCAGCAACTATGGCTGCCCGGCACAGGTTACAAGATGCAACCCCAATAATGCAGCAGACATGTTGTCGACCATTGGCACTCAAGCAGCTTCATGCCAACCGCCCTAACCCCCGACCAACAATAACAGCGACTGGCACCACAACGACGACGAGAATAAGCCGCTCCTTGCCCTGCGCCGCCCTGTCTATATCAGTTTAAAAGCAACACCGCACATACGCCCTCCTTCCCAGCTACGGACATTGATTAAACCCCATTGTCAGTCTCCGGACCCCACCATAATTCGACCCTGCCAGCCGCCTTCTCACAGCCGGCCGCACAAGCTCAGCTACCTCCCTTCCCTCACCTCGATCGACATAAATTGAAAAGCAACACCGAAAACACACCCTCAATCCCGGCTACTTTCTGCCATGCACCCCTTTGGCGTCTATTAAGCCCCACAACACTTACTTTAAACAACCGCAGCCCCAAGTTCAAGTGGCAACTCTTTAACCAGTGTCTGTTGCAGCAACCCATCAACCAGTAACTTGTATTCAGGCAACTCATTAACCAATGTCTGTCGCAGCAACTGATAAACCAGCAACTTGCATTCACCATGTGCAGCGAATCATAAACTGACAGGCAAATGCTGCGGGAACCGTGGGCAGCTATCCCCGACCACGGCCCCTATCCCCGGCACGTCGGGCCATGCAGCAGCACGGACTGCCCGGCTCAGGTTACAATCCGCACCCACAATAAGCCAGCAGCCATGCAGTGGCCCTTTGGCACAAGATCAGCTTCATGCAGCCCCTCACGCCCGCCCAACAAGAACAACAACGGCGACCAGCATGGCGACGGCAACTCGCACCTTAAACCTGCACACTGTCGACATGATTTTAAAAGCAACGCCGAAAATGTATCCTCCTTCCCGTGCTAGCGACACTGATGACCACCAAACCATTGGCAGGCTAAGTACACCACCAGAAATCAGCCCGTCCCGTCGAGCCCGGCCGCCGCTTCATGGCACCATCCTCATACTTCCCACCGTAAATCCTCCTCCCACCCCGTGCTCTGCACCAGCAGCCACCACGGAGGCGCGAAGACCGCTTTCTGCCCGGCAGAGGGCAGCATTGTTCCCCGCGATTTGAACCGGTTTGACTCCATGGAGCTCACAGACTTCCAGCCCGCTCTGCTTTCGGGCGGCCCGTATGAATACAGCTGCCCTCGATGCCGCTTACCTTCCGCGTCCCAGCGCCGCTCACCCGACGAGCGCAGGTGGCAGAACCGCGGATTTAGGCTTCGGAAAGCGGTCCCCAGCCACCGGCTGCACCTCCGCAGGTCAAAGAGGCAGCCGCACGCCGTCGCTGGCCTCGTTTGCGGCCCGTCCGCCCTCAGCGGACGATAATTACCCGGATGGTTTCGACATTGCGGCGACGTTTTTGCCGAAAGACTGCAGCGGATGCCTCTTGCCCGGCGGGCGAAGCGGCCTTGCGACGCAATCCCTCGTTGGATCTGGAGCGGGCTGACACCGTCGCCTGCAGCGTCACCGCTGCTTTCCAACGAGGTATGGCCGACAGCAGTGCGATACGGGATGGCGGAGAAATGCACATTTCGGCCACGGCCGCATCAGACAGCCAGTACTGGCCGACAGAGGATTTCAACCCGCCGGCTGGCCATTCAAGCCCGCTTCCGAAGAAAGGCGCTTGGCTTGCAGGCAGCTCCGCCCCCTGCCATCCAGCAACTATGGCTGCCCGGCACAGGTTACAAGATGCAACCCCAATAATGCAGCAGACATGTTGTCGACCATTGGCACTCAAGCAGCTTCATGCCAACCGCCCTAACCCCCGACCAACAATAACAGCGACTCGCACCACAACGACGACGAGAATAAGCCGCTCCTTGCCCTGCGCCGCCCTGTCTATATCAGTTTAAAAGCAACACCGCACATACGCCCTCCTTCCCAGCTACGGACATTGATTAAACCCCATCGTCAGTCTCCGGACCCCACCATAATTCGACCCTGCCAGCCGCCTTCTCACAGCCGGCCGCACAAGCTCAGCTACCTCCCTTCCCTCACCTCGATCGACATAAATTGAAAAGCAACACCGAAAACACACCCTCAATCCCGGCTACTTTCTGCCATGCACCCCCTTGGCGTCTATTAAGCCCCACAACACTTACCTTAAACAACCGCAGCCTCAAGTTCAAGTGGCAACTCATTAACCAGTGTCAGTTGCAGCAACTCATCAACCAGTAACTTGTATTCAGGCAACTCATTAACCAATGTCTGTCGCAGCAACTGATAAACCAGCAACTTGCATTCACCATGTGCAGCGAATCATAAACTGACAGGCAAATGCTGCGTTAACCATGGGCACCTATCGCCGACCACGGCCCCTATCCCCGGCACGTCCGCCATGCAGCAGCACGGACTGCCCGGCTCAGGTTACAATCCGCACCCACAATAACCCAGCAGCCATGCAGTGGCCCTTTGGCACACGATCATCTGCATGCAGCCCCTCACGCCCGCCCAACAAGAACAACAACGGTCGACCAGCATGGCGACGGCAACTCGCACCTTAAACCTGCACACTGTCGACATGATTTTAAAAGCAACGCCGAAAATGTATCCTCCTTCCCGTGCTAGCGACACTGATGACCACCACACCATTGGCAGGCTAAGTACACCACCAGAAATCAGCCCGTCCCGTCGAGCCCGGCCGGCGCTTCACGGCACCATCCTCATACTTCCAACCGTAAATCCTCCTCCCACCCCGTGCTCTGCACCAGCAGCCACCACGGAGGCGCGAAGACCGCTTTCTGCCCGGCAGAGGGCAGCATTGCTCCCCGCGAATTAAACCGGTTTGACTCCATGGAGCTCACAGACTTCCAGCCCACACTGCTTTCGGGCGGTCCGTATGAATACAGCCGCCCTCGTTGCCGCTTACCTTCCTCGTCCCAGCGCCGCTCATCCGACGAGCGCAGATGGCAGAACCGCGGATTTAGCCTTCGGAAAGCGGTCACCAGCCACCGGCTGCACCTCCGCAGGACAAAGAGGCAGCCGCACGCCGTCGCTGGCCTCGTGTGCGGTCCGTCCTCCCTCAGAGGACGATATTTTCCCGGATGGTTTCGACATTGCGGCGACATGTTTTTGCTGAAAGACTGCAGCTGATGCCTGTTGCCCGGCGGGCGAAGCGGCCTTGCGACGCCATACCTCGTCGGATCGGGAGCGGGCTGCCACCGCCGCCTGCAGCGTCACCGCTGCTTTCCAACGAGGTATGGCCGACAGCAGTCCGATACGGGATGGCGGAGAAATGCACATTTCGGCCCCGGCCGCATCAGACAGCCAGTACTGGGCGACAGAAGTTTTCAACCCGCCGACTGGCCGTTCAAGCCCGCTTCCGAAGAAAGGCGCTTGGCTTGCAGGCAGCTCCGCCCCCTACCATCCAGCAACTATGGCTGCCTGGCACAGGTTACAAGATGCAACCCCAATAATGCAGCAGACATGTTGTCGACCATTGGCACTCAAGCAGCTTCATGCCAACCGCCCGAAACCCCGACCAACAACAACAGCGACCTGCACCACAACGACGACGAGAATAAGCCGCTCCTTGCCCTGCGCCGCCCTGTCTACATCAGTTTAAATACAACACCGCACATACGCCCTCCTTCCCAGCTACGGACATTGATTAAACCCCATCGTCAGTCACCGTAACCCACCACAATTCACCCCTGCCGGCCGCCCTCTCACCGCCGGCCGCACAAGCTCAGCTACCTCCCTTCCCTCACCTCGATCGACATAAATTGAAAAGCAACACCGAAAACACACCCTCAATCCCGGCTACTTTCTGCCATGCACCCCCTTGGCGTCTATTAAGCCCAACAACACTTACTTTAAACAACCGCAGCCCCAAGTTCAATTGGCAACTCATTAACCAGTGTCTGTCGCAGCAACTCATTAACCAGCAACTTGTATTCAGGCAACTCATTAACCAATGTCTGTCGCAGCAAATCATTAACCAGCAACTTGCATTCACCATGTGCAGCGAATCATAAACTGACAGGCAAATGCTGCGGGAACCGTGGGCACCTATCCCCGACCACGGCCCCTGTCCCCGGAACGTCGGGCCATGCAGCAGCACGGACTGCCCGGCTCAGGTTACAATCCGCACCCACAATAAGCCAGCAGCCATGCAGTGGCCCTTCGGCAGACGATCAGCTTCATGCAGCCCCTCACGCCCGCCCAACAAGAACAACAACGGCGACCAGCATGGCGACGGCAACTCGCACCTTAAACCTGCACACTGTCGACATGATTTTAAAAGCAACGCCGAAAATGTATCCTCCTTCCCGTGCTAGCGACACTGATGAACATCAAACCATTGGCAGGCTAAGTACACCACCAGAAATCAGCCCGTCCCGTCGAGCCCGGCCGCCGCTTCACGGCACCATCCTCATACTTCCCACCGTAAATCCTCCACCCAACCCGTGCTCTGCACCAGCAGCCACCACGGAGGCGCGAAGACCGCTTTCTGCCCGGCAGAGGGCAGCATGGCTCCCCGCGATTTAAACCGGTTTGACTCCATGGAGCTCACAGACTTCCAGCCCGCTCTGCTTTCGGGCGGCCCATATGAATACATGTGCCCTCGATGCCTCTTGCCTTCCTCGTCCCAGCGCCGCTCACCCGACGAGCGCAGGTGGCAGCACCGTTGATATAGCCTTCGGAAAGCGGTCCCCAGCCACCGGCTGCACCTCCGCAGGACAAAGAGTCAGCCGCAAGCCGTCGCTGGCCTCGTGTGCGGCCCGTCCGCCCTCAGCGGACGATATTTTCCCGGATGGTTTCTACATTGCTGCGACATGTTTTTGCCGAAAGACTGCAGCGGATGACTGTTGCCCGGCGGGCGAAGCGGCCTTGCGACGCCATCCCTCGTCGGATCGGGAGCGGGCTACCACCGCCGCCTGCGGCGTCACCGCTGCTTTCCAACGAGGTACGGCCGACAGCAGTCCGATAAGGCACGGCGGAGAAATCCACATTTCGGCTCCGGCCGCATCAGACAGCCAGTACTGGCCGATAGAGGTTTTCAACCCGCCGACTGGCCGTTCAAGCCCACTTCCGAAGAAAGGCGCTTGGCTTGCAGGCAGCTCCGCCCCCTGCCATCTAGCAACTATGGCTGCCCGGCACAGGTTACAAGATGCAACCACAATAATGCAGCAGACATGTTGTCGACCATTGGCACTCAAGCAGCTTAATGCAACCGGCCTAACCCCCGACCAACAACAACAGCGACCCGCACCACAACGACGACGAGAATAAGCCGCTCCTTGCCCGGCGCCGCCCTGTCTACATCAGTTTAAAAGCAACACCGCACATACGCCCTCCTTCCCAGCTATGGACATTGATTAAACCCCATCATCAGTCTCCGTACCCCACCACAATTCACCCCTGCCGGCCGCCCTCTCACCGCCGGCCACACAAGCTCAGCTACCTCCCTTCCCTCACCTCGATCGACATAAATTGAAAAGCAACAGCGAAAACACACCCTCAATCCCGGCTACTTTCTGCCATGCACCCCCTTGGCGTCTATTAAGCCCAACAACACTTACTTTAAACAACCGCAGCCCCAAGTTCAAGTGGCAACTCATTAACCAGCAACTTGTATTCAGTCAACTCATTAACCAATGTCTGTCGCAGCAACTCATTAACCAGCAACTTGCATTCACCATGTGCAGCGAATCATAAACTGACAGGCAAATGCTGCGGGAACCATGGGCACCTATCGCCGACCACGGCCCCTATCCCCGGCACGTCGGGCCATGCAGCAGCACGGACTGCCCGGCTCAGGTTACAATCCGCACCCACAATAAGCCAGCAGCCATGCAGTGGCCCTTCGGCACACGGTCGGCTTCATGCATCCCCTCACGCCCGCCCAACAAGAACAACAACGGCGACCAGCATGGCGACTGCAACTCGCATCTTAAACCTCCACACTGTCGACATGATTTTAAAAGCAACGCCGAAAATGTATCCTCCTTCCCGTGCGAGCGACACTGATGACCACCACACCATTGGCAGGCTAAGTGCACCACCAGAAATCAGTCCGTCCCGTCGAGCCCGGCCGCCGATAAACGGCACCGTCCTCATACTTCCCACCGTAAATCCTTCTCCCACCCCGTGCTCTGCACCAGCAGCCACCACGGAGGCGCGAAGACCGCATTCTGCCCGGCAGAGGGCAGCATTGCTCCCCGCGATTTGAACCGGTTTGACTCCATGGAGCTCACAGACTTCCAGCCCGCTCTGCTATCGGGCGGCCCGTATGACTACAGGTGCCCTCGATGCCGCTTGCCTTCCTCGTCCCAGCGCCGCTCAGCCGACGAGCGCAGGTGGCAGAACCGCGGATTTAGCCTTCGGAAAGCGGTCCCCAGCCACCGGCTGCACCTCCGCAGGTCAAAGAGGCAGCCGCACGCCGTCGCTGGCCTCGTGTGCGGCCCGTCCGCCCTCACCAGACGATATTTTCCCGGATGGTTTTGACATTGCAGCGACATGTTTTTGCCGAAAGACTGGAGCGGATGCCTGTTGCCCGGCGGGCGAAGCGGCCTTGCGACGCAATCCCTCGTTGGATCTGGAGCGGGCTGCCACCGCCGCCTGCAGCGTCACCGCTGCTTTCCAACGAGGTATGGCCGACAGCAGTGCGATACGGGATGGCGGAGAAATGCACATTTCGGCCACGGCCGCATCAGACAGCCAGTACTGGCCGACAGAGGTTTTCAACCCGCCGGCTGGCCATTCAAGCCCGCTTCCGAAGAAAGGCGCTTGGCTTGCAGGCAGCTCCGCCCCCTGCCGTCCAGCAACTATGGCTGCCCGGCACAGGTTACAAGATGCAACCCCAATAATGCAGCAGACATGTTGTCGACCATTGGCACTCAAGCAGCTTCATGCCAACCGCCCTAACCCCCGACCAACAATAACAGCGACTCGCACCACAACGGCAACGAGAATAAGCCGCTCCTTGCCCTGCGCCGCCCTGTCTATATCAGTTTAAAAGCAACACCGCACATACGCCCTCCTTCCCAGCTACGGACATTGATTAAACCCCATTGTCAGTCTCCGGACCCCACCATAATTCGACCCTACCAGCCGCCTTCTCACAGCCGGCCGCACAAGCTCAGCTACCTCCCTTCCCTCACCTCGATCGACATAAATTGAAAAGCAACACCGAAAACACACCCTCAATCCCGGCTACTTTCTGCCATGCACCCCCTTGGCGTGTATTAAGCCCCACAACACTTACTTTAAACAACCGCAGCCCCAAGTTCAAGTGGCAACTCATTAACCAGTGTCTGTCGCAGCAACTCATTAACCAGCAACTTGTATTCAGGCAACTCATTAACCAATGTCTGTCGCAGCAACTGATAAACCAGCAACTTGCATTCACCATGTGCAGCGAATCATAAACTGACAGGCAAATGCTGCGGGAACCGTGGGCAGCTATCCCCGACCACGGCCCCTATCCCCGGCACGTCGGGCCATGCAGCAGCACGGACTGCCCGGCTCAGGTTACAATCCGCACCCACAATAAGCCAGCAGCCATGCAGTGGCCCTTTGGCACAAGATCAGCTTCATGCAGCCCCTCACGCCCGCCCAACAAGAACAACAACGGCGACCAGCATGGCGACGGCAACTCGCACCTTAAACCTGCACACTGTCGACATGATTTTAAAAGCAACGCCGAAAATGTATCCTCCTTCCCGTGCTAGCGACACTGATGACCACCAAACCATTGGCAGGCTAAGTACACCACCAGAAATCAGCCCGTCCCGTCGAGCCCGGCCGCCGCTTCATGGCACCATCCTCATACTTCCCACCGTAAATCCTCCTCCCACCCCGTGCTCTGCACCAGCAGCCACCACGGAGGCGCGAAGACCGCTTTCTGCCCGGCAGAGGGCAGCATTGTTCCCCGCGATTTGAACCGGTTTGACTCCATGGAGCTCACAGACTTCCAGCCCGCTCTGATTTCGGGCGGCCCGTATGAATACAGCTGCCCTCGATGCCGCTTACCTTCCGCGTCCCAGCGCCGCTCACCCGACGAGCGCAGGTGGCAGAACCGCGGATTTAGGCTTCGGAAAGCGGTCCCCAGCCACCGGCTGCACCTCCGCAGGTCAAAGAGGCAGCCGCACGCCGTCGCTGGCCTCGTTTGCGGCCCGTCCGCCCTCAGCGGACGATAATTACCCGGATGGTTTCGACATTGCGGCGACGTTTTTGCCGAAAGACTGCAGCGGATGCCTCTTGCCCGGCGGGCGAAGCGGCCTTGCGACGCAATCCCTCGTTGGATCTGGAGCGGGCTGACACCGTCGCCTGCAGCGTCACCGCTGCTTTCCAACGAGGTATGGCCGACAGCAGTGCGATACGGGATGGCGGAGAAATGCACATTTCGGCCACGGCCGCATCAGACAGCCAGTACTGGCCGACAGAGGATTTCAACCCGCCGGCTGGCCATTCAAGCCCGCTTCCGAAGAAAGGCGCTTGGCTTGCAGGCAGCTCCGCCCCCTGCCATCCAGCAACTATGGCTGCCCGGCACAGGTTACAAGATGCAACCCCAATAATGCAGCAGACATGTTGTCGACCATTGGCACTCAAGCAGCTTCATGCCAACCGCCCTAACCCCCGACCAACAATAACAGCGACTCGCACCACAACGACGACGAGAATAAGCCGCTCCTTGCCCTGCGCCGCCCTGTCTATATCAGTTTAAAAGCAACACCGCACATACGCCCTCCTTCCCAGCTACGGACATTGATTAAACCCCATCGTCAGTCTCCGGACCCCACCATAATTCGACCCTGCCAGCCGCCTTCTCACAGCCGGCCGCACAAGCTCAGCTACCTCCCTTCCCTCACCTCGATCGACATAAATTGAAAAGCAACACCGAAAACACACCCTCAATCCCGGCTACTTTCTGCCATGCACCCCCTTGGCGTCTATTAAGCCCCACAACACTTACCTTAAACAACCGCAGCCTCAAGTTCAAGTGGCAACTCATTAACCAGTGTCAGTTGCAGCAACTCATCAACCAGTAACTTGTATTCAGGCAACTCATTAACCAATGTCTGTCGCAGCAACTGATAAACCAGCAACTTGCATTCACCATGTGCAGCGAATCATAAACTGACAGGCAAATGCTGCGTTAACCATGGGCACCTATCCCCGACCACGGCCCCTATCCCCGGCACGTCCGCCATGCAGCAGCACGGACTGCCCGGCTCAGGTTACAATCCGCACCCACAATAACCCAGCAGCCATGCAGTGGCCCTTTGGCACACGATCATCTGCATGCAGCCCCTCACGCCCGCCCAACAAGAACAACAACGGTCGACCAGCATGGCGACGGCAACTCGCACCTTAAACCTGCACACTGTCGACATGATTTTAAAAGCAACGCCGAAAATGTATCCTCCTTCCCGTGCTAGCGACACTGATGACCACCACACCATTGGCAGGCTAAGTACACCACCAGAAATCAGCCCGTCCCGTCGAGCCCGGCCGGCGCTTCACGGCACCATCCTCATACTTCCAACCGTAAATCCTCCTCCCACCCCGTGCTCTGCACCAGCAGCCACCACGGAGGCGCGAAGACCGCTTTCTGCCCGGCAGAGGGCAGCATTGCTCCCCGCGAATTAAACCGGTTTGACTCCATGGAGCTCACAGACTTCCAGCCCACACTGCTTTCGGGCGGTCCGTATGAATACAGCAGCCCTCGTTGCCGCTTACCTTCCTCGTCCCAGCGCCGCTCATCCGACGAGCGCAGATGGCAGAACCGCGGATTTAGCCTTCGGAAAGCGGTCACCAGCCACCGGCTGCACCTCCGCAGGACAAAGAGGCAGCCGCACGCCGTCGCTGGCCTCGTGTGCGGTCCGTCCTCCCTCAGAGGACGATATTTTCCCGGATGGTTTCGACATTGCGGCGACATGTTTTTGCTGAAAGACTGCAGCTGATGCCTGTTGCCCGGCGGGCGAAGCGGCCTTGCGACGCCATACCTCGTCGGATCGGGAGCGGGCTGCCACCGCCGCCTGCAGCGTCACCGCTGCTTTCCAACGAGGTATGGCCGACAGCAGTCCGATACGGGATGGCGGAGAAATGCACATTTCGGCCCCGGCCGCATCAGACAGCCAGTACTGGGCGACAGAAGTTTTCAACCCGCCGACTGGCCGTTCAAGCCCGCTTCCGAAGAAAGGCGCTAGGATTGCAGGCAGCTCCGCCCCCTACCATCCAGCAACTATGGCTGCCTGGCACAGGTTACAAGATGCAACCCCAATAATGCAGCAGACATGTTGTCGACCATTGGCACTCAAGCAGCTTCATGCCAACCGCCCGAAACCCCGACCAACAACAACAGCGACCTGCACCACAACGACGACGAGAATAAGCCGCTCCTTGCCCTGCGCCGCCCTGTCTACATCAGTTTAAATACAACACCGCACATACGCCCTCCTTCCCAGCTACGGACATTGATTAAACCCCATCGTCAGTCACCGTAACCCACCACAATTCACCCCTGCCGGCCGCCCTCTCACCGCCGGCCGCACAAGCTCAGCTACCTCCCTTCCCTCACCTCGATCGACATAAATTGAAAAGCAACACCGAAAACACACCCTCAATCCCGGCTACTTTCTGCCATGCACCCCCTTGGCGTCTATTAAGCCCAACAACACTTACTTTAAACAACCGCAGCCCCAAGTTCAATTGGCAACTCATTAACCAGTGTCTGTCGCAGCAACTCATTAACCAGCAACTTGTATTCAGGCAACTCATTAACCAATGTCTGTCGCAGCAAATCATTAACCAGCAACTTGCATTCACCATGTGCAGCGAATCATAAACTGACAGGCAAATGCTGCGGGAACCGTGGGCACCTATCCCCGACCACGGCCCCTGTCCCCGGAACGTCGGGCCATGCAGCAGCACGGACTGCCCGGCTCAGGTTACAATCCGCACCCACAATAAGCCAGCAGCCATGCAGTGGCCCTTCGGCAGACGATCAGCTTCATGCAGCCCCTCACGCCCGCCCAACAAGAACAACAACGGCGACCAGCATGGCGACGGCAACTCGCACCTTAAACCTGCACACTGTCGACATGATTTTAAAAGCAACGCCGAAAATGTATCCTCCTTCCCGTGCTAGCGACACTGATGAACATCAAACCATTGGCAGGCTAAGTACACCACCAGAAATCAGCCCGTCCCGTCGAGCCCGGCCGCCGCTTCACGGCACCATCCTCATACTTCCCACCGTAAATCCTCCACCCAACCCGTGCTCTGCACCAGCAGCCACCACGGAGGCGCGAAGACCGCTTTCTGCCCGGCAGAGGGCAGCATGGCTCCCCGCGATTTAAACCGGTTTGACTCCATGGAGCTCACAGACTTCCAGCCCGCTCTGCTTTCGGGCGGCCCATATGAATACATGTGCCCTCGATGCCTCTTGCCTTCCTCGTCCCAGCGCCGCTCACCCGACGAGCGCAGGTGGCAGCACCGTTGATATAGCCTTCGGAAAGCGGTCCCCAGCCACCGGCTGCACCTCCGCAGGACAAAGAGTCAGCCGCAAGCCGTCGCTGGCCTCGTGTGCGGCCCGTCCGCCCTCAGCGGACGATATTTTCCCGGATGGTTTCTACATTGCTGCGACATGTTTTTGCCGAAAGACTGCAGCGGATGACTGTTGCCCGGCGGGCGAAGCGGCCTTGCGACGCCATCCCTCGTCGGATCGGGAGCGGGCTACCACCGCCGCCTGCGGCGTCACCGCTGCTTTCCAACGAGGTACGGCCGACAGCAGTCCGATAAGGCACGGCGGAGAAATCCACATTTCGGCTCCGGCCGCATCAGACAGCCAGTACTGGCCGATAGAGGTTTTCAACCCGCCGACTGGCCGTTCAAGCCCACTTCCGAAGAAAGGCGCTTGGCTTGCAGGCAGCTCCGCCCCCTGCCATCTAGCAACTATGGCTGCCCGGCACAGGTTACAAGATGCAACCACAATAATGCAGCAGACATGTTGTCGACCATTGGCACTCAAGCAGCTTAATGCAACCGGCCTAACCCCCGACCAACAACAACAGCGACCCGCACCACAACGACGACGAGAATAAGCCGCTCCTTGCCCGGCGCCGCCCTGTCTACATCAGTTTAAAAGCAACACCGCACATACGCCCTCCTTCCCAGCTATGGACATTGATTAAACCCCATCATCAGTCTCCGTACCCCACCACAATTCACCCCTGCCGGCCGCCCTCTCACCGCCGGCCACACAAGCTCAGCTACCTCCCTTCCCTCACCTCGATCGACATAAATTGAAAAGCAACAGCGAAAACACACCCTCAATCCCGGCTACTTTCTGCCATGCACCCCCTTGGCGTCTATTAAGCCCAACAACACTTACTTTAAACAACCGCAGCCCCAAGTTCAAGTGGCAACTCATTAACCAGCAACTTGTATTCAGTCAACTCATTAACCAATGTCTGTCGCAGCAACTCATTAACCAGCAACTTGCATTCACCATGTGCAGCGAATCATAAACTGACAGGCAAATGCTGCGGGAACCATGGGCACCTATCGCCGACCACGGCCCCTATCCCCGGCACGTCGGGCCATGCAGCAGCACGGACTGCCCGGCTCAGGTTACAATCCGCACCCACAATAAGCCAGCAGCCATGCAGTGGCCCTTCGGCACACGGTCGGCTTCATGCATCCCCTCACGCCCGCCCAACAAGAACAACAACGGCGACCAGCATGGCGACTGCAACTCGCATCTTAAACCTCCACACTGTCGACATGATTTTAAAAGCAACGCCGAAAATGTATCCTCCTTCCCGTGCGAGCGACACTGATGACCACCACACCATTGGCAGGCTAAGTGCACCACCAGAAATCAGTCCGTCCCGTCGAGCCCGGCCGCCGATAAACGGCACCGTCCTCATACTTCCCACCGTAAATCCTTCTCCCACCCCGTGCTCTGCACCAGCAGCCACCACGGAGGCGCGAAGACCGCATTCTGCCCGGCAGAGGGCAGCATTGCTCCCCGCGATTTGAACCGGTTTGACTCCATGGAGCTCACAGACTTCCAGCCCGCTCTGCTATCGGGCGGCCCGTATGACTACAGGTGCCCTCGATGCCGCTTGCCTTCCTCGTCCCAGCGCCGCTCAGCCGACGAGCGCAGGTGGCAGAACCGCGGATTTAGCCTTCGGAAAGCGGTCCCCAGCCACCGGCTGCACCTCCGCAGGTCAAAGAGGCAGCCGCACGCCGTCGCTGGCCTCGTGTGCGGCCCGTCCGCCCTCACCAGACGATATTTTCCCGGATGGTTTTGACATTGCAGCGACATGTTTTTGCCGAAAGACTGGAGCGGATGCCTGTTGCCCGGCGGGCGAAGCGGCCTTGCGACGCAATCCCTCGTTGGATCTGGAGCGGGCTGCCACCGCCGCCTGCAGCGTCACCGCTGCTTTCCAACGAGGTATGGCCGACAGCAGTGCGATACGGGATGGCGGAGAAATGCACATTTCGGCCACGGCCGCATCAGACAGCCAGTACTGGCCGACAGAGGTTTTCAACCCGCCGGCTGGCCATTCAAGCCCGCTTCCGAAGAAAGGCGCTTGGCTTGCAGGCAGCTCCGCCCCCTGCCGTCCAGCAACTATGGCTGCCCGGCACAGGTTACAAGATGCAACCCCAATAATGCAGCAGACATGTTGTCGACCATTGGCACTCAAGCAGCTTCATGCCAACCGCCCTAACCCCCGACCAACAATAACAGCGACTCGCACCACAACGGCAACGAGAATAAGCCGCTCCTTGCCCTGCGCCGCCCTGTCTATATCAGTTTAAAAGCAACACCGCACATACGCCCTCCTTCCCAGCTACGGACATTGATTAAACCCCATTGTCAGTCTCCGGACCCCACCATAATTCGACCCTACCAGCCGCCTTCTCACAGCCGGCCGCACAAGCTCAGCTACCTCCCTTCCCTCACCTCGATCGACATAAATTGAAAAGCAACACCGAAAACACACCCTCAATCCCGGCTACTTTCTGCCATGCACCCCCTTGGCGTGTATTAAGCCCCACAACACTTACTTTAAACAACCGCAGCCCCAAGTTCAAGTGGCAACTCATTAACCAGTGTCTGTCGCAGCAACTCATTAACCAGCAACTTGTATTCAGGCAACTCATTAACCAATGTCTGTCGCAGCAACTCATTAACCAGCAACTTGCATTCACCATGTGCAGCGAATCATAAACTGACAGGCAAATGCTGCGTTAACCATGGGCACCTATCCCCGACCACGGCCCCTATCCCCGGCACGTCGGCCATGCAGCAGCACGGACTGCCCGGCTCAGGTTACAATCCGCACCCACAATAACCCAGCAGCCATGCAGTGGCCCTTTGGCACACGATCAGCTTCATGCAGCCCCTCACGCCCGCCCAACAAGAACAACAACGGTCGACCAGCATGGCGACGGCAACTCGCACCTTAAACCTGCACACTGTCGACATGATTTTAAAAGCAACGCCGAAAATGTATCCTCCTTCCCGTGCTAGCGACACTGATGACCACCACACCATTGGCAGGCTAAGTACACCACCAGAAATCAGCCCGTCCCGTCGAGCCCGGCCGGCGCTTCACGGCACCATCCTCATACTTCCAACCGTAAATCCTCCTCCCACCCCGTGCTCTGCACCAGCAGCCACCACGGAGGCGCGAAGACCGCTTTCTGCCCGGCAGAGGGCAGCATTGCTCCCCGCGAATTAAACCGGTTTGACTCCATGGAGCTCACAGACTTCCAGCCCACACTGCTTTCGGGCGGTCCGTATGAATACAGCCGCCCTCGTTGCCGCTTACCTTCCTCGTCCCAGCGCCGCTCACCCGACGAGCGCAGGTGGCAGAACCGCGGATTTAGCCTTCGGAAAGCGGTCACCAGCCACCGGCTGCACCTCCGCAGGACAAAGAGGCAGCCGCACGCCGTCGCTGGCCTCGTGTGCGGCCCGTCCTCCCTCAGAGGACGATATTTTCCCGGATGGTTTCGACATTGCGGCGACATGTTTTTGCTGAAAGACTGCAGCTGATGCCTGTTGCCCGGCGGGCGAAGCGGCCTTGCGACGCCATACCTCGTCGGATCGGGAGCGGGCTGCCACCGCCGCCTGCAGCATCACCGCTGCTTTCCAACGAGGTATGGCCGACAGCAGTCCGATACGGGATGGCGGGGAAATGCACATTTCGGCCCCGGCCGCATCAGACAGCCAGTACTGGGCGACAGAAGTTTTCAACCCGCCGACTGGCCGTTCAAGCCCGCTTCCGAAGAAAGGCGCTTGGCTTGCAGGCAGCTCCGCCCCCTACCATCCAGCAACTATGGCTGCCTGGCACAGGTTACAAGATGCAACCCCAATAATGCAGCAGACATGTTGTCGACCATTGGCACTCAAGCAGCTTCATGCCAACCGCCCGAACCCCCGACCAACAACAACAGCGACCTGCACCACAATGACGACGAGAATAAGCCGCTCCTTGCCCTGCGCCGCCCTGTCTACATCAGTTTAAATACAACACCGCACATACGCCCTCCTTCCCAGCTACGGACATTGATTAAACCCCATCGTCAGTCACCGTAACCCACCACAATTCACCCCTGCCGGCCGCCCTCTCACCGCCGGCCGCACAAGCTCAGCTACCTCCCTTCCCTCACCTCGATCGACATAAATTGAAAAGCAACACCGAAAACACACCCTCAATCCCGGCTACTTTCTGCCATGCACCCCCTTGGCGTCTATTAAGCCCAACAACACTTACTTTAAACAACCGCAGCCCCAAGTTCAATTGGCAACTCATTAACCAGTGTCTGTCGCAGCAACTCATTAACCAGCAACTTGTATTCTGGCAACTCATTAACCAATGTCTGTCGCAGCAAATCATTAACCAGCAACTTGCATTCACCATGTGCAGCGAATCATAAACTGACAGGCAAATGCTGCGGGAACCGTGGGCACCTATCCCCGACCACGGCCCCTGTCCCCGGCACGTCGGGCCATGCAGCAGCACGGACTGCCCGGCTCAGGTTACAATCCGCACCCACAATAAGCCAGCAGCCATGCAGTGGCCCTTCGGCAGACGATCAGCTTCATGCAGCCCCTCACGCCCGCCCAACAAGAACAACAACGGCGACCAGCATGGCGACGGCAACTCGCACCTTAAACCTGCACACTGTCGACATGATTTTAAAAGCAACGCCGAAAATGTATCCTCCTTCCCGTGCTAGCGACACTGATGAACATCAAACCATTGGCAGGCTAAGTACACCACCAGAAATCAGCCCGTCCCGTCGAGCCCGGCCGCCGCTTCACGGCACCATCCTCATACTTCCCACCGTAAATCCTCCACCCAACCCGTGCTCTGCACCAGCAGCCACCACAGAGGCGCGAAGACCTCTTTCTGCCCGGCAGAGGGCAGCATGGCTCCCCGCGATTTAAACCGGTTTGACTCCATGGAGCTCACAGACTTCCAGCCCGCTCTGCTTTCGGGCGGCCCGTATGAATACATGTGCCCTCGATGCCTCTTGCCTTCCTCGTCCCAGCGCCGCTCACCCGACGAGCGCAGGTGGCAGCACCGTGGATATAGCCTTCGGAAAGCGGTCCCCAGCCACCGGCTGCACCTCCGCAGGACAAAGAGTCAGCCGCAAGCCGTCGCTGGCCTCGTGTGCGGCCCGTCCGCCATCAGCGGACGATATTTTCCCGGATGGTTTCTACATTGCTGCGACATGTTTTTGCCGAAAGACTGCAGCGGATGACTGTTGCCCGGCGGGCGAAGCGGCCTTGCGACGCCATCCCTCGTCGGATCGGGAGCGGGCTACCACCGCCGCCTGCGGCGTCACCGCTGCTTTCCAACGAGGTATGGCCGACAGCAGTCCGATAAGGCACGGCGGAGAAATCCACATTTCGGCTCCGGCCGCATCAGACAGCCAGTACTGGCCGATAGAGGTTTTCAACCCGCCGACTGGCCGTTCAAGCCCACTTCCGAAGAAAGGCGCTTGGCTTGCAGGCAGCTCCGCCCCCTGCCATCTAGCAACTATGGCTGCCCGGCACAGGTTACAAGATGCAACCACAATAATGCAGCAGACATGTTGTCGACCATTGGCACTCAAGCAGCTTAATGCAACCGGCCTAACCCCCGACCAACAACAACAGCGACCCGCACCACAACGACGACGAGAATAAGCCGCTCCTTGCCCGGCGCCGCCCTGTCTACATCAGTTTAAAAGCAACACCGCACATACGCCCTCCTTCCCAGCTATGGACATTGATTAAACCCCATCGTCAGTCTCCGTACCCCACCACAATTCACCCCTGCCGGCCGCCCTCTCACCGCCGGCCACACAAGCTCAGCTACCTCCCTTCCCTCACCTCGATCGACATAAATTGAAAAGCAACAGCGAAAACACACCCTCAATCCCGGCTACTTTCTGCCATGCACCCCCTTGGCGTCTATTAAGCCCCACAACACTTACTTTAATCAACCGCAGCCCCAAGTTCAAGTGGTAACTCATTAACCAATGTCTGTCGCAGCAACTCATTAACCAGCAACTTGCATTCACCATGTGCAGCGAATCATAAACTGACAGGCAAATGCTGCGGGAACCATGGGCACCTATCGCCGACCACGGCCCCTATCCCCGGCACGTCGGGCCATGCAGCAGCACGGACTGCCCGGCTCAGGTTACAATCCGCACCCACAATAAGCCAGCAGCCATGCAGTGGCCCTTCGGCACACGGTCGGCTTCATGCATCCCCTCACGCCCGCCCAACAAGAACAACAACGGCGACCAGCATGGCGACTGCAACTCGCATCTTAAACCTCCACACTGTCGACATGATTTTAAAAGCAACGCCGAAAATGTATCCTCCTTCCCGTGCGAGCGACACTGATGACCACCACACCATTGGCAGGCTAAGTGCACCACCAGAAATCAGTCCGTCCCGTCGAGCCCGGCCGCCGATAAACGGCACCGTCCTCATAATTCCCACCGTAAATCCTTCTCCCACCCCGTGCTCTGCACCAGCAGCCACCACGGAGGCGCGAAGACCGCTTTCTGCCCGGCAGAGGGCAGCATTGCTCCCCGCGATTTGAACCGGTTTGACTCCATGGAGCTCACAGACTTCCAGCCCGCTCTGCTATCGGGCGGCCCGTATGACTACAGGTGCCCTCGATGCCGCTTGCCTTCCTCGTCCCAGCGCCGCTCAGCCGACGAGCGCAGGTGGCAGAACCGCGGATTTAGCCTTCGGAAAGCGGTCCCCAGCCACCGGCTGCACCTCCGCAGGTCAAAGAGGCAGCCGCACGCCGTCGCTGGCCTCGTGTGCGGCCCGTCCGCCCTCACCAGACGATATTTTCCCGGATGGTTTTGACATTGCAGCGACATGTTTTTGCCGAAAGACTGGAGCGGATGCCTGTTGCCCGGCGGGCGAAGCGGCCTTGCGACGCAATCCCTCGTTGGATCTGGAGCGGGCTGCCACCGCCGCCTGCAGCGTCACCGCTGCTTTCCAACGAGGTATGGCCGACAGCAGTGCGATACGGGATGGCGGAGAAATGCACATTTCGGCCACGGCCGCATCAGACAGCCAGTACTGGCCGACAGAGGTTTTCAACCCGCCGGCTGGCCATACAAGCCCGCTTCCGAAGAAAGGCGCTTGGCTTGCAGGCAGCTCCGCCCCCTGCCGTCCAGCAACTATGGCTGCCCGGCACAGGTTACAAGATGCAACCCCAATAATGCAGCAGACATGTTGTCGACCATTGGCACTCAAGCAGCTTCATGCCAACCGCCCTAACCCCCGACCAACAATAACAGCGACTCGCACCACAACGGCAACGAGAATAAGCCGCTCCTTGCCCTGCGCCGCCCTGTCTATATCAGTTTAAAAGCAACACCGCACATACGCCCTCCTTCCCAGCTACGGACATTGATTAAACCCCATTGTCAGTCTCCGGACCCCACCATAATTCGACCCTACCAGCCGCCTTCTCACAGCCGGCCGCACAAGCTCAGCTACCTCCCTTCCCTCACCTCGATCGACATAAATTGAAAAGCAACACCGAAAACACACCCTCAATCCCGGCTACTTTCTGCCATGCACCCCCTTGGCGTGTATTAAGCCCCACAACACTTACTTTAAACAACCGCAGCCCCAAGTTCAAGTGGCAACTCATTAACCAGTGTCTGTCGCAGCAACTCATTAACCAGCAACTTGTATTCAGGCAACTCATTAACCAATGTCTGTCGCAGCAACTCATTAACCAGCAACTTGCATTCACCATGTGCAGCGAATCATAAACTGACAGGCAAATGCTGCGTTAACCATGGGCACCTATCCCCGACCACGGCCCCTATCCCCGGCACGTCGGCCATGCAGCAGCACGGACTGCCCGGCTCAGGTTACAATCCGCACCCACAATAACCCAGCAGCCATGCAGTGGCCCTTTGGCACACGATCAGCTTCATGCAGCCCCTCACGCCCGCCCAACAAGAACAACAACGGTCGACCAGCATGGCGACGGCAACTCGCACCTTAAACCTGCACACTGTCGACATGATTTTAAAAGCAACGCCGAAAATGTATCCTCCTTCCCGTGCTAGCGACACTGATGACCACCACACCATTGGCAGGCTAAGTACACCACCAGAAATCAGCCCGTCCCGTCGAGCCCGGCCGGCGCTTCACGGCACCATCCTCATACTTCCAACCGTAAATCCTCCTCCCACCCCGTGCTCTGCACCAGCAGCCACCACGGAGGCGCGAAGACCGCTTTCTGCCCGGCAGAGGGCAGCATTGCTCCCCGCGAATTAAACCGGTTTGACTCCATGGAGCTCACAGACTTCCAGCCCACACTGCTTTCGGGCGGTCCGTATGAATACAGCCGCCCTCGTTGCCGCTTACCTTCCTCGTCCCAGCGCCGCTCACCCGACGAGCGCAGGTGGCAGAACCGCGGATTTAGCCTTCGGAAAGCGGTCACCAGCCACCGGCTGCACCTCCGCAGGACAAAGAGGCAGCCGCACGCCGTCGCTGGCCTCGTGTGCGGCCCGTCCTCCCTCAGAGGACGATATTTTCCCGGATGGTTTCGACATTGCGGCGACATGTTTTTGCTGAAAGACTGCAGCTGATGCCTGTTGCCCGGCGGGCGAAGCGGCCTTGCGACGCCATACCTCGTCGGATCGGGAGCGGGCTGCCACCGCCGCCTGCAGCATCACCGCTGCTTTCCAACGAGGTATGGCCGACAGCAGTCCGATACGGGATGGCGGGGAAATGCACATTTCGGCCCCGGCCGCATCAGACAGCCAGTACTGGGCGACAGAAGTTTTCAACCCGCCGACTGGCCGTTCAAGCCCGCTTCCGAAGAAAGGCGCTTGGCTTGCAGGCAGCTCCGCCCCCTACCATCCAGCAACTATGGCTGCCTGGCACAGGTTACAAGATGCAACCCCAATAATGCAGCAGACATGTTGTCGACCATTGGCACTCAAGCAGCTTCATGCCAACCGCCCGAACCCCCGACCAACAACAACAGCGACCTGCACCACAACGACGACGAGAATAAGCCGCTCCTTGCCCTGCGCCGCCCTGTCTACATCAGTTTAAATACAACACCGCACATACGCCCTCCTTCCCAGCTACGGACATTGATTAAACCCCATCGTCAGTCAACGTAACCCACCACAATTCACCCCTGCCGGCCGCCCTCTCACCGCCGGCCGCACAAGCTCAGCTACCTCCCTTCCCTCACCTCGATCGACATAAATTGAAAAGCAACACCGAAAACACACCCTCAATCCCGGCTACTTTCTGCCATGCACCCCCTTGGCGTCTATTAAGCCCAACAACACTTACTTTAAACAACCGCAGCCCCAAGTTCAATTGGCAAATCATTAACCAGTGTCTGTCGCAGCAACTCATTAACCAGCAACTTGTATTCAGGCAACTCATTAACCAATGTCTGTCGCAGCAAATCATTAACCAGCAACTTGCATTCACCATGTGCAGCGAATCATAAACTGACAGGCAAATGCTGCGGGAACCGTGGGCACCTATCCCCGACCACGGCCCCTGTCCCCGGAACGTCGGGCCATGCAGCAGCACGGACTGCCCGGCTCAGGTTACAATCCGCACCCACAATAAGCCAGCAGCCATGCAGTGGCCCTTCGGCAGACGATCAGCTTCATGCAGCCCCTCACGCCCGCCCAACAAGAACAACAACGGCGACCAGCATGGCGACGGCACCTCGCACGTTAAACCTGCACACTGTCGACATGATTTTAAAAGCAACGCCGAAAATGTATCCTCCTTCCCGTGCTAGCGACACTGATGAACATCAAACCATTGGCAGGCTAAGTACACCACCAGAAATCAGCCCGTCCCGTCGAGCCCGGCCGCCGCTTCACGGCACCATCCTCATACTTCCCACCGTAAATCCTCCACCCAACCCGTGCTCTGCACCAGCAGCCACCACGGAGGCGCGAAGACCGCTTTCTGCCCGGCAGAGGGCAGCATGGCTCCCCGCGATTTAAACCGGTTTGACTCCATGGAGCTCACAGACTTCCAGCCCGCTCTGCTTTCGGGCGGCCCGTATGAATACATGTGCCCTCGATGCCTCTTGCCTTCCTCGTCCCAGCGCCGCTCACCCGACGAGCGCAGGTGGCAGCACCGTGGATATAGCCTTCGGAAAGCGGTCCCCAGCCACCGGCTGCACCTCCGCAGGACAAAGAGTCAGCCGCAAGCCGTCGCTGGCCTCGTGTGCGGCCCGTCCGCCCTCAGCGGACGATATTTTCCCGGATGGTTTCTACATTGCTGCGACATGTTTTTGCCGAAAGACTGCAGCGGATTACTGTTGCCCGGCGGGCGAAGCGGCCTTGCGACGCCATCCCTCGTCGGATCGGGAGCGGGCTACCACCGCCGCCTGCGGCGTCACCGCTGCTTTCCAACGAGGTATGGCCGACAGCAGTCCGATAAGGCACGGCGGAGAAATCCACATTTCGGCTCCGGCCGCATCAGACAGCCAGTACTGGCCGATAGAGGTTTTCAACCCGCCGACTGGCCGTTCAAGCCCACTTCCGAAGAAAGGCGCTTGGCTTGCAGGCAGCTCCGCCCCCTGCCATCTAGCAACTATGGCTGCCCGGCACAGGTTACAAGATGCAACCACAATAATGCAGCAGACATGTTGTCGACCATTGGCACTCAAGCAGCTTAATGCAACCGGCCTAACCCCCGACCAACAACAGCAGCGACCTGCACCACAACGACGACGAGAATAAGCCGCTCCTTGCCCTGCGCCGCCCTGTCTACATCAGTTTAAAAGCAACACCGCACATACGCCCTCCTTCCCAGCTATGGACATTGATTAACCCCCATCGTCAGTCTCCGTACACCACCACAATTCACCCCTGCCGGCCGCCCTCTCACCGCCGGCCGCACAAGCTCAGCTACCTCCCTTCCCTCACCTCGATCGACATAAATTGAAAAGCAACAGCGAAAACACACCCTCAATCCCGGCTACTTTCTGCCATGCTCCCCCTTGGCGTCTATTAAGCCCAACAACACTTACTTTAAACAACCGCAGCCCCAAGTTCAAGTGGCAACTCATTAACCAGCAACTTGTATTCAGGCAACTCATTAACCAATGTCTGTCGCAGCAACTCATTAACCAGCAACTTGCATTCACCATGTGCAGCGAATCATAAACTGACAGGCAAATGCTGCGGGAACCATGGGCACCTATCGCCGACCACGGCCCCTATCCCCGGCACGTCGGGCCATGCAGCAGCACGGACTGCCCGGCTCAGGTTACAATCCGCACCCACAATAAGCCAGCAGCCATGCAGTGGCCCTTCGGCACACGGTCGGCTTCATGCATCCCCTCACGCCCGCCCAACAAGAACAACAACGGCGACCAGCATGGCGACTGCAACTCGCATCTTAAACCTCCACACTGTCGACATGATTTTAAAAGCAACGCCGAAAATGTATCCTCCTTCCCGTGCGAGCGACACTGATGACCACCACACCATTGGCAGGCTAAGTGCACCACCAGAAATCAGTCCGTCCCGTCGAGCCCGGCCGCCGATAAACGGCACCGTCCTCATACTTCCCACCGTAAATCCTTCTCCCACCCCGTGCTCTGCACCAGCAGCCACCACGGAGGCGCAAAGACCGCTTTCTGCCCGGCAGAGGGCAGCGTTGCTCCCCGCGATTTGAACCGGTTTGACTCCATGGAGCTCACAGACTTCCAGCCCGCTCTGCTTTCGGGCGGCCCGTATGACTACAGGTGCCCTCGATGCCGCTTGCCTTCCTCGTCCCAGCGCCGCTCAGCCGACGAGCGCAGGTGGCAGAACCGCGGATTTAGCCTTCGGAAAGCGGTCCCCAGCCACCGGCTGCACCTCCGCAGGTCAAAGAGGCAGCCGCACGCCGTCGCTGGCCTCGTGTGCGGCCCGTCCGCCCTCACCAGACGATATTTTCCCGGATGGTTTTGACATTGCAGCGACATGTTTTTGCCGAAAGACTGGAGCGGATGCCTGTTGCCCGGCGGGCGAAGCGGCCTTGCGACGCAATCCCTCGTTGGATCTGGAGCGGGCTGCCACCGCCGCCTGCAGCGTCACCGCTGCTTTCCAACGAGGTATGGCCGACAGCAGTGCGATACGGGATGGCGGAGAAATGCACATTTCGGCCACGGCCGCATCAGACAGCCAGTACTGGCCGACAGAGGTTTTCAACCCGCCGGCTGGCCATTCAAGCCCGCTTCCGAAGAAAGGCGCTTGGCTTGCAGGCAGCTCCGCCCCCTGCCGTCCAGCAACTATGGCTGCCCGGCACAGGTTACAAGATGCAACCCCAATAATGCAGCAGACATGTTGTCGACCATTGGCACTCAAGCAGCTTCATGCCAACCGCCCTAACCCCCGACCAACAATAACAGCGACTCGCACCACAACGACGACGAGAATAAGCCGCTCCTTGCCCTGCGCCGCCCTGTCTATATCAGTTTAAAAGCAACACCGCACATACGCCCTCCTTCCCAGCTACGGACATTGATTAAACCCCATTGTCAGTCTCCGGACCCCACCATAATTCGACCCTACCAGCCGCCTTCTCACAGCCGGCCGCACAAGCTCAGCTACCTCCCTTCCCTCACCTCGATCGACATAAATTGAAAAGCAACACCGAAAACACACCCTCAATCCCGGCTACTTTCTGCCATGCACCCCCTTGGCGTGTATTAAGCCCCACAACACTTACTTTAAACAACCGCAGCCCCAAGTTCAAGTGGCAACTCATTAACCAGTGTCTGTCGCAGCAACTCATTAACCAGCAACTTGTATTCAGGCAACTCATTAACCAATGTCTGTCGCAGCAACTCATTAACCAGCAACTTGCATTCACCATGTGCAGCGAATCATAAACTGACAGCAAATCCTGCGTTAACCATGGGCACCTATCCCCGACCACGGCCCCTATCCCCGGCACGTCGGCCATGCAGCAGAACGGACTGCCCGGCTCAGGTGACAATCCGCACCCACAATAACCCAGCAGCCATGCAGTGGCCCTTTGGCACACGATCAGCTTCATGCAGCCCCTCACGCCCGCCCAACAAGAACAACAACGGTCGACCAGCATGGCGACGGCAACTCGCACCTTAAACCTGCACACTGTCGACATGATTTTAAAAGCAACGCCGAAAATGTATCCTCCTTCCCGTGCTAGCGACACTGATGACCACCACACCATTGGCAGGCTAAGTACACCACCAGAAATCAGCCCGTCCCGTCGAGCCCGGCCGGCGCTTCACGGCACCATCCTCATACTTCCAACCGTAAATCCTCCTCCCACCCCGTGCTCTGCACCAGCAGCCACATCGGAGGCACGAAGACCGCTTTCTGCCCGGCAGAGGGCAGCATTGCTCCCCGCGAATTAAACCGGTTTGACTCCATGGAGCTCACAGACTTCCAGCCCACACTGCTTTCGGGCGGTCCGTATGAATACAGCCGCCCTCGTTGCCGCTTACCTTCCTCGTCCCAGCGCCGCTCACCCGACGAGCGCAGGTGGCAGAACCGCGGATTTAGCCTTCGGAAAGCGGTCACCAGCCACCGGCTGCACCTCCGCAGGACAAAGAGGCAGCCGCACGCCGTCGCTGGCCTCGTGTGCGGTCCGTCCTCCCTCAGAGGACGATATTTTCCCGGATGGTTTCGACATTGCGGCGACATGTTTTTGCTGAAAGACTGCAGCTGATGCCTGTTGCCCGGCGGGCGAAGCGGCCTTGCGACGCCATACCTCGTCGGATCGGGAGCGGGCTGCCACCGCCGCCTGCAGCGTCACCGCTGCTTTCCAACGAGGTATGGCCGACAGCAGTCCGATACGGGATGGCGGAGAAATGCACATTTCGGCCCCGGCCGCATCAGACAGCCAGTACTGGGCGACAGAAGTTTTCAACCCGCCGACTGGCCGTTCAAGCCCGCTTCCGAAGAAAGGCGCTTGGCTTGCAGGCAGCTCCGCCCCCTACCATCCAGCAACTATGGCTGCCTGGCACAGGTTACAAGATGCAACCCCAATAATGCAGCAGACATGTTGTCGACCATTGGCACTCAAGCAGCTTCATACCAACCGCCCGAACCCCCGACCAACAACAACAGCGACCTGCACCACAATGACGACGAGAATAAGCCGCTCCTTGCCCTGCGCCGCCCTGTCTACATCAGTTTAAATACAACACCGCACATACGCCCTCCTTCCCAGCTACGGACATTGATTAAACCCCATCGTCAGTCACCGTAACCCACCACAATTCACCCCTGCCGGCCGCCCTCTCACCGCCGGCCGCACAAGCTCAGCTACCTCCCTTCCCTCACCTCGATCGACATAAATTGAAAAGCAACACCGAAAACACACCCTCAATCCCGGCTACTTTCTGCCATGCACCCCCTTGGCGTCTATTAAGCCCAACAACACTTACTTTAAACAACCGCAGCCCCAAGTTCAATTGGCAACTCATTAACCAGTGTCTGTCGCAGCAACTCATTAACCAGCAACTTGTATTCAGGCAACTCATTAACCAATGTCTGTCGCAGCAAATCATTAACCAGCAACTTGCATTCACCATGTGCAGCGAATCATAAACTGACAGGCAAATGCTGCGGGAACCGTGGGCACCTATCCCCGACCACGGCCCCTGTCCCCGGCACGTCGGGCCATGCAGCAGCACGGACTGCCCGGCTCAGGTTACAATCCGCACCCACAATAAGCCAGCAGCCATGCAGTGGCCCTTCGGCAGACGATCAGCTTCATGCAGCCCCTCACGCCCGCCCAACAAGAACAACAACGGCGACCAGCATGGCGACGGCAACTCGCACCTTAAACCTGCACACTGTCGACATGATTTTAAAAGCAACGCCGAAAATGTATCCTCCTTCCCGTGCTAGCGACACTGATGAACATCAAACCATTGGCAGGCTAAGTACACCACCAGAAATCAGCCCGTCCCGTCGAGCCCGGCCGCCGCTTCACGGCACCATCCTCATACTTCCCACCGTAAATCCTCCACCCAACCCGTGCTCTGCACCAGCAGCCACCACAGAGGCGCGAAGACCTCTTTCTGCCCGGCAGAGGGCAGCATGGCTCCCCGCGATTTAAACCGGTTTGACTCCATGGAGCTCACAGACTTCCAGCCCGCTCTGCTTTCGGGCGGCCCGTATGAATACATGTGCCCTCGATGCCTCTTGCCTTCCTCGTCCCAGCGCCGCTCACCCGACGAGCGCAGGTGGCAGCACCGTGGATATAGCCTTCGGAAAGCGGTCCCCAGCCACCGGCTGCACCTCCGCAGGACAAAGAGTCAGCCGCAAGCCGTCGCTGGCCTCGTGTGCGGCCCGTCCGCCATCAGCGGACGATATTTTCCCGGATGGTTTCTACATTGCTGCGACATGTTTTTGCCGAAAGACTGCAGCGGATGACTGTTGCCCGGCGGGCGAAGCGGCCTTGCGACGCCATCCCTCGTCGGATCGGGAGCGGGCTACCACCGCCGCCTGCGGCGTCACCGCTGCTTTCCAACGAGGTATGGCCGACAGCAGTCCGATAAGGCACGGCGGAGAAATCCACATTTCGGCTCCGGCCGCATCAGACAGCCAGTACTGGCCGATAGAGGTTTTCAACCCGCCGACTGGCTGTTCAAGCCCACTTCCGAAGAAAGGCGCTTGGCTTGCAGGCAGCTCCGCCCCCTGCCATCTAGCAACTATGGCTGCCCGGCACAGGTTGCAAGATGCAACCACAATAATGCAGCAGACATGTTGTCGACCATTGGCACTCAAGCAGCTTAATGCAACCGGCCTAACCCCCGACCAACAATAACAGCGACCCGCACCACAACGACGACGAGAATAAGCCGCTCCTTGCCCTGCGCCGCCCTGTCTACATCAGTTTAAAAGCAACACCGCACATACGCCCTCCTTCCCAGCTATGGACATTGATTAACCCCCATCGTCAGTCTCCGTACACCACCACAATTCACCCCTGCCGGCCGCCCTCTCACCGCCGGCCGCACAAGCTCAGCTACCTCCCTTCCCTCACCTCGATCGACATAAATTGAAAAGCAACAGCGAAAACACACCCTCAATCCCGGCTACTTTCTGCCATGCACCCCCTTGGCGTCTATTAAGCCCAACAACACTTACTTTAAACAACCGCAGCCCCAAGTTCAAGTGGCAACTCATTAACCAGCAACTTGTATTCAGGCAACTCATTAACCAATGTCTGTCGCAGCAACTCATTAACCAGCAACTTGCATTCACCATGTGCAGCGAATCATAAACTGACAGGCAAATGCTGCGGGAACCATGGGCACCTATCGCCGACCACGGCCCCTATCCCCGGCACGTCGGGCCATGCAGCAGCACGGACTGCCCGGCTCAGGTTACAATCCGCACCCACAATAAGCCAGCAGCCATGCAGTGGCCCTTCGGCACACGGTCGGCTTCATGCATCCCCTCACGCCCGCCCAACAAGAACAACAACGGCGACCAGCATGGCGACTGCAACTCGCATCTTAAACCTCCACACTGTCGACATGATTTTAAAAGCAACGCCGAAAATGTATCCTCCTTCCCGTGCGAGCGACACTGATGACCACCACACCATTGGCAGGCTAAGTGCACCACCAGAAATCAGTCCGTCCCGTCGAGCCCGGCCGCCGATAAACGGCACCGTCCTCATACTTCCCACCGTAAATCCTTCTCCCACCCCGTGCTCTGCACCAGCAGCCACCACGGAGGTGCGAAGACCGCTTTCTGCCCGGCAGAGGGCAGCATTGCTCCCCGCGATTTGAACCGGTTTGACTCCATGGAGCTCACAGACTTCCAGCCCGCTCTGCTTTCGGGCGGCCCGTATGACTACAGGTGCCCTCGATGCCGCTTGCCTTCCTCGTCCCAGCGCCGCTCAGCCGACGAGCGCAGGTGGCAGAACCGCGGATTTAGCCTTCGGAAAGCGGTCCCCAGCCACCGGCTGCACCTCCGCAGGTCAAAGAGGCAGCCGCACGCCGTCGCTGGCCTCGTGTGCGGCCCGACCGCCCTCACCAGACGATATTTTCCCGGATGGTTTTGACATTGCAGCGACATGTTTTTGCCGAAAGACTGGAGCGGATGCCTGTTGCCCGGCGGGCGAAGCGGCCTTGCGACGCAATCCCTCGTTGGCTCTGGAGCGGGCTGCCACCGCCGCCTGCAGCGTCACCGCTGCTTTCCAACGAGGTATGGCCGACAGCAGTGCGATACGGGATGGCGGAGAAATGCACATTTCGGCCACGGCCGCATCAGACAGCCAGTACTGGCCGACAGAGGTTTTCAACCCGCCGGCTGGCCATTCAAGCCCGCTTCCGAAGAAAGGCGCTTGGCTTGCAGGCAGCTCCGCCCCCTGCCGTCCAGCAACTATGGCTGCCCGGCACAGGTTACAAGATGCAACCCCAATAATGCAGCAGACATGTTGTCGACCATTGGCACTCAAGCAGCTTCATGCCAACCGCCCTAACCCCCGACCAACAATAACAGCGACTCGCACCACAACGACGACGAGAATAAGCCGCTCCTTGCCCTGCGCCGCCCTGTCTATATCAGTTTAAAAGCAACACCGCACATACGCCCTCCTTCCCAGCTACGGACATTGATTAAACCCCATTGTCAGTCTCCGGACCCCACCATAATTCGACCCTACCAGCCGCCTTCTCACAGCCGGCCGCACAAGCTCAGCTACCTCCCTTCCCTCACCTCGATCGACATAAATTGAAAAGCAACACCGAAAACACACCCTCAATCCCGGCTACTTTCTGCCATGCACCCCCTTGGCGTGTATTAAGCCCCACAACACTTACTTTAAACAACCGCAGCCCCACGTTCAAGTGGCAACTCATTAACCAGTGTCTGTCGCAGCAACTCATTAACCAGCAACTTGTATTCAGGCAACTCATTAACCAATGTCTGTCGCAGCAACTCATTAACCAGCAACTTGCATTCACCATGTGCAGCGAATCATAAACTGACAGGCAAATGCTGCGTTAACCATGGGCACCTATCCCCGACCACGGCCCCTATCCCCGGCACGTCGGCCATGCAGCAGAACGGACTGCCCGGCTCAGGTTACAATCCGCACCCACAATAACCCAGCAGCCATGCAGTGGCCCTTTGGCACACGATCAGCTTCATGCAGCCCCTCACGCCCGCCCAACAAGAACAACAACGGTCGACCAGCATGGCGACGGCAACTCGCACCTTAAACCTGCACACTGTCGACATGATTTTAAAAGCAACGCCGAAAATGTATCCTCCTTCCCGTGCTAGCGACACTGATGACCACCACACCATTGGCAGGCTAAGTACACCACCAGAAATCAGCCCGTCCCGTCGAGCCCGGCCGGCGCTTCACGGCATCATCCTCATACTTCCAACCGTAAATCCTCCTCCCACCCCGTGCTCTGCACCAGCAGCCACTACGGAGGCGCGAAGACCGCTTTCTGCCCGGCAGAGGGCAGCATTGCTCCCCGCGAATTAAACCGGTTTGACTCCATGGAGCTCACAGACTTCCAGCCCACACTGCTTTCGGGCGGTCCGTATGAATACAGCCGCCCTCGTTGCCGCTTACCTTCCTCGTCCCAGCGCCGCTCACCCGACGAGCGCAGGTGGCAGAACCGCGGATTTAGCCTTCGGAAAGCGGTCACCAGCCACCGGCTGCACCTCCGCAGGACAAAGAGGCAGCCGCACGCCGTCGCTGGCCTCGTGTGCGGTCCGTCCTCCCTCAGAGGACGATATTTTCCCGGATGGTTTCGACATTGCGGCGACATGTTTTTGCTGAAAGACTGCAGCAGATGCCTGTTGCCCGGCGGGCGAAGCGGCCTTGCGACGCCATACCTCGTCGGATCGGGAGCGGGCTGCCACCGCCGCCTGCAGCGTCACCGCTGCTTTCCAACGAGGTATGGCCGACAGCAGTCCGATACGGGATGGCGGAGAAATGCACATTTCGGCCCCGGCCGCATCAGACAGCCAGTACTGGGCGACAGAAGTTTTCAACCCGCCGACTGGCCGTTCAAGCCCGCTTCCGAAGAAAGGCGCTTGGCTTGCAGGCAGCTCCGCCCCCTACCATCCAGCAACTATGGCTGCCTGGCACAGGTTACAAGATGCAACCCCAATAATGCAGCAGACATGTTGTCGACCATTGGCACTCAAGCAGCTTCATGCCAACCGCCCTAACCCCCGACCAACAACAACAGCGACCTGCACCACAACGACGACGAGAATAAGCCGCTCCTTGCCCTGCGCCGCCCTGTCTACATCAGTTTAAATACAACACCGCACATACGCCCTCCTTCCCAGCTACGGACATTGATTAAACCCCATCGTCAGTCACCGTAACCCAACACAATTCACCCCTGCCGGCCGCCCTCTCACCGCCGGCCGCACAAGCTCAGCTACCTCCCTTCCCTCACCTCGATCGACATAAATTGAAAAGCAACACCGAAAACACACCCTCAATCCCGGCTACTTTCTGCCATGCACCCCCTTGGCGTCTATTAAGCCCAACAACACTTACTTTAAACAACCGCAGCCCCAAGTTCAATTGGCAACTCATTAACCAGTGTCTGTCGCAGCAACTCATTAACCAGCAACTTGTATTCAGGCAACTCATTAACCAATGTCTGTCGCAGCAACTCATTAACCAGCAACTTGCATTCACCATGTGCAGCGAATCATAAACTGACAGGCAAATGCTGCGGAAACCGTGGGCACCTATCCCCGACCACGTCTCCTATCCCCGGCACGTCGGGCCATGCAGCAGCACGGACTGCCCGGCTCAGGTTACAATCCGCACCCACAATTACCCAGCAGCCATGCAGTGGCCCTTCGGCACACGATCAGCTTCATGCAGCCCCTCACGCCCGCCCAACAAGAACAACAACGGCGACCAGCATGGCGACGGCAACTCGCACCATAAACCTGCACACTGTCGACATGATTTTAAAAGCAACGCCGAAAATGTATCCTCCTTCCCGTGTTAGCGACACTGATGAACACCAAACCATTGGCAGGCTAAGTACACCACCAGAAATCAGCCCGTCCCGTCGAGCCCGGCCGCCGCTTCACGGCACCGTCCTCATACTTCCCACCGTAAATCCTCCTCCCACCCCGTGCTCTGCACCAGCAGCCACCACGGAGGCGCGAAGACCGCTTTCTGCCCGGCAGAGGGCAGCATTGCTCCCCGCGAATTGAACCGGTTTGACTCCATGGAGCTCACAGACTTCCAGCCCGCTCTGCTTTCGGGCGGCCCGTATGAATACAGCTGCCCTCGATGCCGCTGAGCTTCCTCTTCCCAGCGCCGCTCACCCGACGAGCGCAGGTAGCAGAACCGCGGATTTAGCCTTCGGAAAGCGGTCCCCAGCCACCGGCTGCACCTCCGCAGGACAAAGAGGCAGCCGCACGCCGTCGCTGGCCTCGTGTGCGGCCCGTCCGCCCTCAGCAGACGATATTTTCCCGGATGGTTTCGACATTGCAGCGACATGTTTTTGCCGAAAGACTGCAGCGGATGCCTGTTGCCCGGCGGGCGAAGCGGCCTTGCGACGCAATCCCTCGTTGGAGCTGGAGCGGGCTGCCACCGCCGCCTGCAGCGTCACCGCTGCTTTCCAACGAGGTATGGCCGACAGCAGTCCGATACGGGATGGCGGAGAAATGCACATTTCGGCCACGGCCGCATCAGACAGCCAGTACTGGCCGACAGAGATTTTCAACCCGCCGGCTGGCCGTTCAAGCCCGCTTCCGAAGAAAGGCGCTTGGCTTGCAGGCAGCTCCGCCCCCTGCCATCCAGCAACTATGGCTGCCCGGCACAGGTTACAAGATGCAACCCCAATAATGCAGCAGACATGTTGTCGACCATTGGCACTCAAGCAGCTTCATGCCAACCGCCCTAACCCCCGACCAACAATAACAGCGACTCGCACCACAACGACGACGAGAATAAGCCGCTCCTTGCCCTGCGCCGCCCTGTCTACATCAGTTTAAAAGCAACACCGCACATACGCCCTCCTTCCCAGCTACGGACATTGATTAAACCCCATCGTCAGTCTCCGGACCCCACCACAATTCCCCCCTGCCGGCCGCCTTCTCACAGCCGGCCGCACAAGCTCAGCTACCTCCCTTCCCTCACCTCGATCGACATAAATTGAAAAGCAACACCGAAAACACACCCTCAATCCCGGCTACTTTCTGGCATGCACCCCCTTGGCGTCTATTAAGCCCCACAACAGTTACTTTATCAACCGCAGCCCCAAGTTCAAGTGGCAACTCATTAACCAGTGTCTGTCGCAGCAACTCATTAACCAGCAACTTGTATTCAGGCAACTCATTAACCAATGTCTGTCGCAGCAACTCATTAACCAGCAAGTTGCATTCACCATGTGCAGCGAATCATAAACTGACAGGCAAATGCTGCGGGAACCATGGGCACCTATCCCCGACCACGGCCCCTATCCCCGGCACGTCGGGCCATGCAGCAGCACGGACTACCCGGCTCAGGTTACAATCCGCACACACAAACAGCCAGCAGCCATGCAGTGGTCCTTTGGCACACGATCAGCTTCATGCAGCCCCTCACGCCCGCCCAACAAGAACAACAACGGCGACCAGCATGGCGACGGCAACTCGCACCTTAAACCTGCACACTGTCGACATGATTTTAAAAGCAACGCCGAAAATGTATCCTCCTTCCCGTGCTAGCGACACTGATGACCACCACACCATTGGCAGGCTAAGTACACCACCAGAAATCAGCCCGTCCCGTCGAGCCCGGCCGCCGCTTCACGGCACCATCCTCATACTTCCAACCGTAAATCCTCCTCCCAACCCGTGCTCTGCACCAGCAGCCACCACGGAGGCGCGAAGACCGCTTTCTGCCCGGCAGAGGGCAGCATTGCTCCCCGCGAATTAAACCGGTTTGACTCCATGGAGCTCACAGACTTCCAGCCCACAATGCTTTCGGGCGGCCCGTATGAATACATGTGCCCTCGATGCCGCTTGCCTTCCTCGTCCCAGCGCCGCTCACCCGACGAGCGCAGGTGGCAGCACCGCGGATATAGCCTTCGGAAAGCGGTCCCCAGCCACCGGCTACACCTCCGCAGGACAAAGAGTCAGCCGCACGCCGTCGCTGGCCTCGTGTGCGGCCCGTCCGGCCTCAGCGGACGATATTTTCCCGGATGGTTTCGACATTGCAGCGACATGTTTTTGCCGAAAGACTGCAGCGGATGACTGTTGCCCGGCGGGCGAAGCGACCTTGCGACGCCATCCCTCGTCGGATCGGGAGCGGGCTGCCACCGCCGCGTGCGGCGTCACCGCTGCTTTCCAACGAGGTATGGCCGACAGCGGTCCGATACGGCACGGTGGAGAAATGCACATTTCGGCCCCGGCCGCATCAGACAGCCACTACTGGCCGACAGAGGTTTTCAACCCGCCGACTGGCCGTTCAAGCCTGCTTCCGAAGAAAGGCGCTTGGCTTGCAGGCAGCTCCGCCCCCTGCCATCCAGCGACTATGGCTGCCCGGCACAGGTTACAAGATGCAACCACAATAATGCAGCAGACATGTTGTCGACCATAGGCACTCAAGCAGCTTCATGCCAACCGGCCGAACCCCCGACCAACAACAACAGGGACCCGCACCACAACGACGACGAGAATAAGCCGCTCCTTGCCCTGCGCCGCCCTGTCTACATCAGTTTAAAAGCAACACCGCACATACGCCCTCCTTCCCAGCGATGGACATTGATTAACCCCCATCGTCAGTCTCCGTACACCACCACAATTCACCCCTGCCGGCCGCCCTCTCACCGCCGGCCGCACAAGCTCAGCTACCTCCCTTCCCTCACCTCGATCGACATAAATTGAAAAGCAACACCGAAAACACACCCTCAATCCCGGCTACTTTCTGCCATGCACCCGCTTGGCGTCTATTAAGCCCAACAACACGTACTTTAAACAACCGCAGCCCCAAGTTCAAGTGGCAACTCATTAACCAGTGTCTGTCGCAGCAACTCATTAACCAGCAACTTGTATTCAGGCAACTCATTAACCAATGTCTGTCGCAGCAACTCATTAACCAGCAACTTGCATTCACCATGTGCAGCGAATCATAAACTGACAGGCAAATGCTGCGGGAACCATGGGCACCTATCCCCGACCACGGCCCCTATCCCCGGCACGTCGGGCCATGCAGCAGCACGGACTACCCGGCTCAGGTTACAATCCGCACACACAAACAGCCAGCAGCCATGCAGTGGTCCTTTGGCACATGATCAGCTTCATGCAGCCCCTCACGCCCGCCCAACAAGAACAACAACGGCGACCAGCATGGCGACGGCAACTCGCACCTTAAACCTGCACACTGTCGACATGGTTTTAAAAGCAACGCCGAAATTGTATCCTCCTTCCCGTGCTAGCGACACTGATGACCACCACACCATTGGCAGGCTAAGTACACCACCAGAAATCAGCCCGTCCCGTCGAGCCCGGCTGCCGCTTCACGGCACCATCCTCATACTTCCCACCGTAAATCCTCCTCCCACCCCGTGCTCTGCACCAGCAGCAACCAAGGAGGCGCGAAGACCGCATTTTCCCCGGCAGAGGGCAGCATTGCTCCCCGCGATTTGAACCGGTTTGACTCCATGGAGCTCACAGACTTCCAGCCCGCTCTGCTTTCGGGCGGCCCGTATTACTACAGGTGCTCTCGATGCCGCTTGCCTTCCTCGTCCCAGCGCCGCTCACCCGACGAGCGCAGGTGGCAGAACCGCAGATTTAGCCTTCGGAAAGCGGTCCCCAGCCACCGGCTGCACCTCCGCAGGTCAAAGAGGCAGCCGCACGCCGTCGCTGGCCTCGTGTGCGGCCCGTCCGCCCTCACCAGACGATATTTTCCCGGATGGTTTCGACATTGCAGCGACATGTTTTTGCCGAAAGACTGGAGCGGATGCCTGTTGCCCGGCGGGCGAAGCGGCCTTGCGACGCAATCCCTCGTTGGATCTGGAGCGGGCTGCCACCGCCGCCTGCGGCGTCACCGCTGCTTTCCAACGAGGTATGGCCGACAGCAGTCCGATACGGGATGGCGGAGAAATGCACATTTCGGCCACGGCCGCATCAGACAGCCAGTACTGGCCGACAGAGGTTTTCAACCCGCCGGCTGGCCGTTCAAGCCCGCTTCCGAAGAAAGGCGCTTGGCTTGCAGGCAGCTCCGCCCCCTGCCATCCAGCAACTATGGCTGCCCGGCACAGGTTACAAGATGCAACCCGAATAATGCAGCAGACATGTTGTCGACCATTGGCACTCAAGCAGCTTCATGCCAACCACCCTAACCCCCGACCAACAATAACAGCGACTCGCACCACAACGACGACGAGAATAAGCCGCTCCTTGCCCTGAGCCGCCCTGTCTGCATCAGTTTAAAAGCAACACCGCACATACGCCCTCCTTCCCAGCTACGTACATTGATTAAACCCCATCGTCAGTCTCCGGACCCCACCATAATTCACCCCTGCCCGCCGCCTTCTCACAGCCGGCCGCACAAGCTCAGCTACCTCCCTTCCCTCACCTCGATCGACATAAATTGAAAAGCAACACCGAAAACACACCCTCAATCCCGGCTACTTTCTGCCATGCACCCCCTTGGCGTCTATTAAGCCCCACAACACTTACTTTAATCAACCGCAGCCCCAAGTTCAAGTGGTAACTCATTAACCAGTGTCTGTCGCAGCAACTCATTAACCCGCAACTTGTATTCAGGCAACTCATTAACCAATGTCTGTCGCAGCAACTCATTAACCAGCAACTTGCATTCACCATGTGCAGCGAATCATAAACTGACAGGCAAATGCTGCGGGAACCGTGGGCACCTATCCCCGACCACGGACCCTATCCCCGGCACGTCGGGCCATGCAGCAGCACGGACTGCCCGGCTCAGGTTACAATCCGCACCACAATAAGCCAGCAGCCATGCAGTGGCCCTTCGGCACACGATCAGCTTCATGCAGCCCCTCACGCCCGCCCAACAAGAACAACAACAGCGACCAACATGGCGACGGCAACTCGCACCTTAAACCTGCACACTGTGGACATGATTTTGAAAGCAACGCCGAAAATGTATCCTCCTTCCCGTGCTAGCGACACTGATGACCACCAAACCATTGGCAGGATAAGTACACCACCAGAAATCAGCCCGTCCCGTCGAGCCCGGCCGCCGATAAACGGCACCGTCCTCATACTTCCCACCGTAAATCCTCCTCCCACCCCGTGCTCTCCACCAGCAGCCACCACGGAGGCGTGAAGACCGCTTTCTACCCGGCAGAGGGCAGCATTGCTCCCCGCGAATTAAACCGGTTTGACTCCATGGAGCTCACAGACTTCCAGCCCGCTCTGCTTTCGCGCGGCCCGTATGAATACAGCCGCCCTCGATGCCGCTTACCTGCCTCGTTCCAGCGCCGCTCACCCGACGAGCGCAGGTGGCAGAACCGCGGATTTAGCCTTCGGAAAGCGGTACCCAGCCACCGGCTGCACCTCCGCAGGACAAAGAGGCAGCCGCACGCCGTCGCTGGCCTCGTGTGCGGCCCGTCCGCCCTCAGCGGACGATATTTTCCCGGATGGTTTCGACATTGCAGCGACATGTTTTTGCCAAAAGACTGCAGCGGATGACTGTTGCCCGGCGGGCGAAGCGACCATGCGACGCCATCCCTCGTCGGATCGGGAGCGGTCTGCCACCGCCGCGTGCGGCGTCACCGCTGCTTTCCAACGAGGTATGGCCGACAGCAGTCCGATACGGCACGGCGGAGAAATCCACATTTCAGCCCCGGCCGCATCAGACAGCCAGTACTGGCCGACAGAGGTTTTCAACCCGCCGACTGGCCGTTCAAGCCCGCTTCCGAAGAAAGGCGCTTGGCTTGCAGGCAGCTCCGCCCCCTGCCATCCAGCAACTACGGCTGCCCGGCACAGGTTACAAGATGCAACCACAATAATGCAGCAGACATGTTGTCGACCATTGGCACTCAAGCAGCTTCATGCCAACCGGCCTAACCCCCGAACAACAATAACAGCGACTCGCACCACAACGACGTCGAGAATAAGCCGCTCCTTGCCCTGCGCCGCCCTGTCTACATCAGTTTAAAAGCAACACCGCACATACGCCCTCCTTCCCAGCTACGGACATTGATTAAACCCCATCGTCAGTCTCCGGACCCCACCACAATTCCCCCCTGCCGGCCGCCTTCTCACAGCCGGCCGCACAAGCTCAGCGACCTCCCTTCCCTCACCTCGATCGACATAAATTGAAAAGCAACACCGAAAACACACGCTCAATCCCGGCTACTTTCTGCCATGCACCCCCTTGGCGTCTATTAAGCCCCACAACACTTACTTTAAACAACCGCAGCTCCAAGTTCAAGTGACAACTCATTAACCAGTGTCTGTCGCAGCAACTCATTAACCAGCAACTTGTATTCAGGCAAATCATGAACCAATGTCTGTCGCAGCAACTGATAAACCAGCAACTTGCATTCACCATGTGCAGCGAATCATAAACTGACAGGCAAATGCTGCGGGAACCGTGGGCACCTCTCCCCGACCACGGCCCCTATCCCCGGCACGTCGGGCCATGCAGCAGCACGGACTGCCCGGCTCAGGTTACAATCCGCACCCACAATAAGCCAGCAGCCATGCAGTGGCCCTTTGGCACACGATCAGCTTCATGCAGCCCCTCACGCCCGCCCAACGAGAACAACAACGGCGACCAGCATGGCGACGGCAACTCGCACCTTAAACCTGCACACTGTCGACATGATTTTAAAAGCAACGCCGAAAATGTATCCTCCTTCCCGTGCTAGCGACACTGATGACCACCAAACCATTGGCAGGCTAAGTACACCACCAGAAATCAGCCCGTCCCGTCGAGCCCGGCCGCCGCTTCATGGCACCATCCTCATACTTCCCACCGTAAATCCTCCTCCCACCCCGTGCTCTGCACCAGCAGCCACCACGGAGGCACGAAGACCGCTTTCTGCCCGGCAGAGGGCAGCATTGTTCCCCGCGATTTGAACCGGTTTGACTCCATGGAGCTCACAGACTTCCAGCCCGCTCTGCTTTCGGGCGGCCCGTATGAATACAGCTGCCCTCGATGCCGCTTACCTTCCTCGTCCCAGCGCCACTCACCCGACGAGCGCAGGTGGCAGAACCGCGGATTTAGGCTTCGGAAAGCGGTCCCCAGCCACCGGCTGCACCTCCGCAGGTCAAAGAGGCAGCCGCACGCCGTCGCTGGCCTCGTGTGCGGCCCGTCCGCCCTCAGCAGACGATATTTTCCCGGATGGTTTCGACATTGCGGCGACATGTTTTTGCCGAAAGACTGCAGCGGATGCCTGTTCCCCATGGGCGAAGCGGCCTTGCGACGCAATCCCTCGTTGGATCTTGAGCGGGCTGCCAACGCCGCCTACAGCGTCACCGCTGCTTTCCAACGAGGTATGGCCGACAGCAGTGCGATACGGGATGGCGGAGAAATGCACATTTCGGCCACGGCCGCATCAGACAGCCAGTACTGGCCGACAGAGGTTTTCAACCCGCGGGCTGGCCATTCAAGCCCGCTTCCGAAGAAAGGCGCTTGGCTTGCAGGCAGCTCCGTCGCCTGCCATCCAGCAACTATGGCTGCCCGGCACAGGTTACAAGATGCAACCCCAATAATGCAGCAGACATGTTGTCGACCATTGGCACTCAAGCAGCTTCATGCCAACCGCCCTAACCCCCGACCAACAATAACAGCGACTGGCACCACAACGACGACGAGAATAAGCCGCTCCTTGCCCTGCGCCGCCCTGTCTATATCAGTTTAAAAGCAACACCGCACATACGCCCTCCTTCCCAGCTACGGACATTGATTAAACCCCATTGTCAGTCTCCGGACCCCACCATAATTCGACCCTGCCAGCCGCCTTCTCACAGCCGGCCGCACAAGCTCAGCTACCTCCCTTCCCTCACCTCGATCGACATAAATTGAAAAGCAACACCGAAAACACACCCTCAATCCCGGCTACTTTCTGCCATGCACCCCTTTGGCGTCTATTAAGCCCCACAACACTTACTTTAAACAACCGCAGCCCCAAGTTCAAGTGGCAACTCTTTAACCAGTGTCTGTTGCAGCAACCCATCAACCAGTAACTTGTATTCAGGCAACTCATTAACCAATGTCTGTCGCAGCAACTGATAAACCAGCAACTTGCATTCACCATGTGCAGCGAATCATAAACTGACAGGCAAATGCTGCGGGAACCGTGGGCAGCTATCCCCGACCACGGCCCCTATCCCCGGCACGTCGGGCCATGCAGCAGCACGGACTGCCCGGCTCAGGTTACCATCCGCACCCACAATAAGCCAGCAGCCATGCAGTGGCCCTTTGGCACAAGATCAGCTTCATGCAGCCCCTCACGCCCGCCCAACAAGAACAACAACGGCGACCAGCATGGCGACGGCAACTCGCACCTTAAACCTGCACACTGTCGACATGATTTTAAAAGCAACGCCGAAAATGTATCCTCCTTCCCGTGCTAGCGACACTGATGACCACCAAACCATTGGCAGGCTAAGTACACCACCAGAAATCAGCCCGTCCCGTCGAGCCCGGCCGCCGCTTCATGGCACCATCCTCATACTTCCCACCGTAAATCCTCCTCCCACCCCGTGCTCTGCACCAGCAGCCACCACGGAGGCGCGAAGACCGCTTTCTGCCCGGCAGAGGGCAGCATTGTTCCCCGCGATTTGAACCGGTTTGACTCCATGGAGCTCACAGACTTCCAGCCCGCTCTGCTTTCGGGCGGCCCGTATGAATACAGCTGCCCTCGATGCCGCTTACCTTCCGCGTCCCAGCGCCGCTCACCCGACGAGCGCAGGTGGCAGAACCGCGGATTTAGGCTTCGGAAAGCGGTCCCCAGCCACCGGCTGCACCTCCGCAGGTCAAAGAGGCAGCCGCACGCCGTCGCTGGCCTCGTTTGCGGCCCGTCCGCCCTCAGCGGACGATAATTACCCGGATGGTTTCGACATTGCGGCGACGTTTTTGCCGAAAGACTGCAGCGGATGCCTCTTGCCCGGCGGGCGAAGCGGCCTTGCGACGCAATCCCTCGTTGGATCTGGAGCGGGCTGACACCGCCGCCTGCAGCGTCACCGCTGCTTTCCAACGAGGTATGGCCGACAGCAGTGCGATACGGGATGGCGGAGAAATGCACATTTCGGCCACGGCCGCATCAGACAGCCAGTACTGGCCGACAGAGGATTTCAACCCGCCGGCTGGCCATTCAAGCCCGCTTCCGAAGAAAGGCGCTTGGCTTGCAGGCAGCTCCGCCCCCTGCCATCCAGCAACTATGGCTGCCCGGCACAGGTTACAAGATGCAACCCCAATAATGCAGCAGACATGTTGTCGACCATTGGCACTCAAGCAGCTTCATGCCAACCGCCCTAACCCCCGACCAACAATAACAGCGACTCGCACCACAACGACGACGAGAATAAGCCGCTCCTTGCCCTGCGCCGCCCTGTCTATATCAGTTTAAAAGCAACACCGCACATACGCCCTCCTTCCCAGCTACGGACATTGATTAAACCCCATCGTCAGTCTCCGGACCCCACCATAATTCGAATCTGCCAGCCGCCTTCTCACAGCCGGCCGCACAAGCTCAGCTACCTCCCTTCCCTCACCTCGATCGACATAAATTGAAAAGCAACACCGAAAACACACCCTCAATCCCGGCTACTTTCTGCCATGCACCCCCTTGGCGTCTATTAAGCCCCACAACACTTACCTTAAACAACCGCAGCCTCAAGTTCAAGTGGCAACTCATTAACCAGTGTCAGTTGCAGCAACTCATCAACCAGTAACTTGTATTCAGGCAACTCATTAACCAATGTCTGTCGCAGCAACTGATAAACCAGCAACTTGCATTCACCATGTGCAGCGAATCATAAACTGACAGGCAAATGCTGCGTTAACCATGGGCACCTATCCCCGACCACGGCCCCTATCCCCGGCACGTCGGCCATGCAGCAGCACGGACTGCCCGGCTCAGGTTACAATCCGCACCCACAATAACCCAGCAGCCATGCAGTGGCCCTTTGGCACACGATCATCTGCATGCAGCCCCTCACGCCCGCCCAACAAGAACAACAACGGTCGACCAGCATGGCGACGGCAACTCGCACCTTAAACCTGCACACTGTCGACATGATTTTAAAAGCAACGCCGAAAATGTATCCTACTTCCCGTGCTAGCGACACTGATGACCACCACACCATTGGCAGGCTAAGTACACCACCAGAAATCAGCCCGTCCCGTCGAGCCCGGCCGGCGCTTCACGGCACCATCCTCATACTTCCAACCGTAAATCCTCCTCCCACCCCGTGCTCTGCACCAGCAGCCACCACGGAGGCGCGAAGACCGCTTTCTGCCCGGCAGAGGGCAGCATTGCTCCCCGCGAATTAAACCGGTTTGACTCCATGGAGCTCACAGACTTCCAGCCCACACTGCTTTCGGGCGGTCCGTATGAATACAGCCGCCCTCGTTGCCGCTTACCTTCCTCGTCCCAGCGCCGCTCATCCGACGAGCGCAGGTGGCAGAACCGCGGATTTAGCCTTCGGAAAGCGGTCACCAGCCACCGGCTGCACCTCCGCAGGACAAAGAGGCAGCCGCACGCCGTCGCTGGCCTCGTGTGCGGTCCGTCCTCCCTCAGAGGACGATATTTTCCCGGATGGTTTCGACATTGCGGCGACATGTTTTTGCTGAAAGACTGCAGCTGATGCCTGTTGCCCGGCGGGCGAAGCGGCCTTGCGACGCCATACCTCGTCGGATCGGGAGCGGGCTGCCACCGCCGCCTGCAGCGTCACCGCTGCTTTCCAACGAGGTATGGCCGACAGCAGTCCGATACGGGATGGCGGAGAAATGCACATTTCGGCCCCGGCCGCATCAGACAGCCAGTACTGGGCGACAGAAGTTTTCAACCCGCCGACTGGCCGTTCAAGCCCGCTTCCGAAGAAAGGCGCTTGGCTTGCAGGCAGCTCCGCCCCCTACCATCCAGCAACTATGGCTGCCTGGCACAGGTTACAAGATGCAACCCCAATAATGCAGCAGACATGTTGTCGACCATTGGCACTCAAGCAGCTTCATGCCAACCGCCCGAAACCCCGACCAACAACAACAGCGACCTGCACCACAACGACGACGAGAATAAGCCGCTCCTTGCCCTGCGCCGCCCTGTCTACATCAGTTTAAATACAACACCGCACATACGCCCTCCTTCCCAGCTACGGACATTGATTAAACCCCATCGTCAGTCACCGTAACCCACCACAATTCACCCCTGCCGGCCGCCCTCTCACCGCCGGCCGCACAAGCTCAGCTACCTCCCTTCCCTCACCTCGATCGACATAAATTGAAAAGCAACACCGAAAACACACCCTCAATCACGGCTACTTTCTGCCATGCACCCCCTTGGCGTCTATTAAGCCCAACAACACTTACTTTAAACAACCGCAGCCCCAAGTTCAATTGGCAACTCATTAACCAGTGTCTGTCGCAGCAACTCATTAACCAGCAACTTGTATTCAGGCAACTCATTAACCAATGTCTGTCGCAGCAAATCATTAACCAGCAACTTGCATTCACCATGTGCAGCGAATCATAAACTGACAGGCAAATGCTGCGGGAACCGTGGGCACCTATCCCCGACCACGGCCCCTGTCCCCGGAACGTCGGGCCATGCAGCAGCACGGACTGCCCGGCTCAGGTTACAATCCGCACCCACAATAAGCCAGCAGCCATGCAGTGGCCCTTCGGCAGACGATCAGCTTCATGCAGCCCCTCACGCCCGCCCAACAAGAACAACAACGGCGACCAGCATGGCGACGGCAACTCGCACCTTAAACCTGCACACTGTCGACATGATTTTAAAAGCAACGCCGAAAATGTATCCTCCTTCCCGTGCTAGCGACACTGATGAACATCAAACCATTGGCAGGCTAAGTACACCACCAGAAATCAGCCCGTCCCGTCGAGCCCGGCCGCCGCTTCACGGCACCATCCTCATACTTCCCACCGTAAATCCTCCACCCAACCCGTGCTCTGCACCAGCAGCCACCACGGAGGCGCGAAGACCGCTTTCTGCCCGGCAGAGGGCAGCATGGCTCCCCGCGATTTAAACCGGTTTGACTCCATGGAGCTCACAGACTTCCAGCCCGCTCTGCTTTCGGGCGGCCCATATGAATACATGTGCCCTCGATGCCTCTTGCCTTCCTCGTCCCAGCGCCGCTCACCCGACGAGCGCAGGTGGCAGCACCGTTGATATAGCCTTCGGAAAGCGGTCCCCAGCCACCGGCTGCACCTCCGCAGGACAAAGAGTCAGCCGCAAGCCGTCGCTGGCCTCGTGTGCGGCCCGTCCGCCCTCAGCGGACGATATTTTCCCGGATGGTTTCTACATTGCTGCGACATGTTTTTGCCGAAAGACTGCAGCGGATGACTGTTGCCCGGCGGGCGAAGCGGCCTTGCGACGCCATCCCTCGTCGGATCGGGAGCGGGCTACCACCGCCGCCTGCGGCGTCACCGCTGCTTTCCAACGAGGTACGGCCGACAGCAGTCCGATAAGGCACGGCGGAGAAATCCACATTTCGGCTCCGGCCGCATCAGACAGCCAGTACTGGCCGATAGAGGTTTTCAACCCGCCGACTGGCCGTTCAAGCCCACTTCCGAAGAAAGGCGCTTGGCTTGCAGGCAGCTCCGCCCCCTGCCATCTAGCAACTATGGCTGCCCGGCACAGGTTACAAGATGCAACCACAATAATGCAGCAGACATGTTGTCGACCATTGGCACTCAAGCAGCTTAATGCAACCGGCCTAACCCCCGACCAACAACAACAGCGACCCGCACCACAACGACGACGAGAATAAGCCGCTCCTTGCCCGGCGCCGCCCTGTCTACATCAGTTTAAAAGCAACACCGCACATACGCCCTCCTTCCCAGCTATGGACATTGATTAAACCCCATCGTCAGTCTCCGTACCCCACCACAATTCACCCCTGCCGGCCGCCCTCTCACCGCCGGCCACACAAGCTCAGCTACCTCCCTTCCCTCACCTCGATCGACATAAATTGAAAAGCAACAGCGAAAACACACCCTCAATCCCGGCTACTTTCTGCCATGCACCCCCTTGGCGTCTATTAAGCCCAACAACACTTACTTTAAACAACCGCAGCCCCAAGTTCAAGTGGCAACTCATTAACCAGCAACTTGTATTCAGGCAACTCATTAACCAATGTCTGTCGCAGCAACTCATTAACCAGCAACTTGCATTCACCATGTGCAGCGAATCATAAACTGACAGGCAAATGCTGCGGGAACCATGGGCACCTATCGCCGACCACGGCCCCTATCCCCGGCACGTCGGGCCATGCAGCAGCACGGACTGCCCGGCTCAGGTTACAATCCGCACCCACAATAAGCCAGCAGCCATGCAGTGGCCCTTCGGCACACGGTTGGCTTCATGCATCCCCTCACGCCCGCCCAACAAGAACAACAACGGCGAACAGCATGGCGACTGCAACTCGCATCTTAAACCTCCACACTGTCGACATGATTTTAAAAGCAACGCCGAAAATGTATCCTCCTTCCCGTGCGAGCGACACTGATGACCACCACACCATTGGCAGGCTAAGTGCACCACCAGAAATCAGTCCGTCCCGTCGAGCCCGGCCGCCGATAAACGGCACCGTCCTCATACTTCCCACCGTAAATCCTTCTCCCACCCCGTGCTCTGCACCAGCAGCCACCACGGAGGCGCGAAGACCGCTTTCTGCCCGGCAGAGGGCAGCATTGCTCCCCGCGATTTGAACCGGTTTGACTCCATGGAGCTCACAGACTTCCAGCCCGCTCTGCTATCGGGCGGCCCGTATGACTACAGGTGCCCTCGATGCCGCTTGCCTTCCTCGTCCCAGCGCCGCTCAGCCGACGAGCGCAGGTGGCAGAACCGCGGATTTAGCCTTCGGAAAGCGGTCCCCAGCCACCGGCTGCACCTCCGCAGGTCAAAGAGGCAGCCGCACGCCGTCGCTGGCCTCGTGTGCGGCCCGTCCGCCCTCACCAGACGATATTTTCCCGGATGGTTTTGACATTGCAGCGACATGTTTTTGCCGAAAGACTGGAGCGGATGCCTGTTGCCCGGCGGGCGAAGCGGCCTTGCGACGCAATCCCTCGTTGGAACTGGAGCGGGCTGCCACCGCCGCCTGCAGCGTCACCGCTGCTTTCCAACGAGGTATGGCCGACAGCAGTGCGATACGGGATGGCGGAGAAATGCACATTTCGGCCACGGCCGCATCAGACAGCCAGTACTGGCCGACAGAGGTTTTCAACCCGCCGGCTGGCCATTCAAGCCCGCTTCCGAAGAAAGGCGCTTGGCTTGCAGGCAGCTCCGCCCCCTGCCGTCCAGCAACTATGGCTGCCCGGCACAGGTTACAAGATGCAACCCCAATAATGCAGCAGACATGTTGTCGACCATTGGCACTCAAGCAGCTTCATGCCAACCGCCCTAACCCCCGACCAACAATAACAGCGACTCGCACCACAACGACGACGAGAATAAGCCGCTCCTTGCCCTGCGCCGCCCTGTCTATATCAGTTTAAAAGCAACACCGCACATACGCCCTCCTTCCCAGCTACGGACATTGATTAAACCCCATTGTCAGTCTCCGGACCCCACCATAATTCGACCCTACCAGCCGCCTTCTCACAGCCGGCCGCACAAGCTCAGCTACCTCCCTTCCCTCACCTCGATCGACATAAATTGAAAAGCAACACCGAAAACACACCCTCAATCCCGGCTACTTTCTGCCATGCACCCCCTTGGCGTGTATTAAGCCCCACAACACTTACTTTAAACAACCGCAGCCCCAAGTTCAAGTGGCAACTCATTAACCAGTGTCTGTCGCAGCAACTCATTAACCAGCAACTTGTATTCAGGCAACTCATTAACCAATGTCTGTCGCAGCAACTCATTAACCAGCAACTTGTATTCAGGATACTCATTAACCAATGTCTGTCGCAGCAACTCATTAACCAGCAACTTGCATTCACCATGTGCAGCGAATCATAAACTGACAGGCAAATGCTGCGTTAACCATGGGCACCTATTCCCGACCACGGCCCCTATCCCCGGCACGTCGGCCATGCAGCAGCACGGACTGCCCGGATGAGGTTACAATCCGCACCCACAATAACCCAGCAGCCATGCAGTGGCCCTTTGGCACACGATCAGCTTCATGCAGCCCCTCACGCCCGCCCAACAAGAACAACAACGGCGACCAGCATGGCGACGGCAACTCGCACCTTAAACCTGCACACTGTCGACATGATTTTAAAAGCAACGCCGAAAATGTATCCTCCTTCCCGTGCGAGCGACACTGATGACCACCACACCATTGGCAGGCTAAGTACACCACCAGAAATCAGCCCGTCCCGTCGAGCCCCGCCGCCGCTTCACGGCACCATCCTCATACTTCCAACCGTAAATCCTCCTCCCACCCCGTGCTCTGCACCAGCAGCCACCACGGAGGCGCGAAGACCGCTTTCTGCCCGGCAGAGGGCAGCATTGCTCCCCGCGAATTAAACCGGTTTGACTCCATGGAGCTCACAGACTTCCAGCCCACACTGCTTTCGGGCGGCCCGTATGAATACATGTGCCCTCGATGCCGCTTGCCTTCCTCGTCCCAGCGCCGCTCACCCGACGAGCGCAGGTGGCAGCACCGCGGATATAGCCTTCGGAAAGCGGTCCCCAGCCACCGGCTGCACCTCCGCAGGACAAAGAGTCAGCCGCACGCCGTCGCTGGCCTCGTGTGCGGCCCGTCCGGCCTCAGCGGACGATATTTTCCCGGATGGTTTCGACATTGCAGCGACATGTTTTTGCCGAAAGACTGCAGCGGATGACTGTTGCCCGGCGGGCGAAGCGGCCTTGCGACGCAATCCCTCGTTGGAGCTGGAGCGGGCTGCATCCGCCGCCTGCAGCGTCACCGCTGCTTTCCAACGAGGTATGGCCGACAGCAGTCCGATACGGGATGGCGGAGAAATGCACATTTCGGCCACGGCCGCATCAGACAGCCAGTACTGGCCGACAGAGGTTTTCAACCCGCCGGCTGGCCGTTCAAGCCCGCTTCCGAAGAAAGGCGCTTGGCTTGCAGGCAGCTCCGCCCCCTGCCATCCAGCAACTATGGCTGCCCGGCACAGGTTACAAGATGCAACCCCAATAATGCAGCAGACATGTTGTCGACCATTGGCACTCAAGCAGCTTCATGCCAACCGCCGTAACCCCCGACCAACAATAACAGCGACTCGCACCACAACGACGACGAGAATAAGCCGCTCCTTGCCCTGCGCCGCCCTGTCTACATCAGTTTAAAAGCAACACCGCACATACGCCCTCCTTCCCAGCTACGGACATTGATTAAACCCCATCGTCAGTCTCCGGACCCCACCATAATTCACCCCTGCCGGCCGCCTTCTCACAGCCGGCCGCACAAGCTCAGCTACCTCCCTTCCCTCACCTCGATCGACATAAATTGAAAAGCAACACCGAAAACACACCCTCAATCCCGGCTACTTTCTGCCATGCACCCCCTTGGCGTCTATGAAGCCCCACAACAGTTACTTTAAACAACCGCAGCCCCAAGTTCAAGTGGCAACTCATTAACCAGTGTCTGTCGCAGCAACTCATTAACCAGCAACTTGTATTCAGGCAACTCATTAACCAATGTCTGTCGCAGCAACTCATTAACCAGCAACTTGCATTCACCATGTGCAGCGAATCATAAACTGACAGGCAAATGCTGCGTTAACCATGGGCACCTATCCCCGACCACGGCCCCTATCCCCGGCACGTCGGCCATGCAGCAGCATGGACTGCCCGGCTGAGGTTACAATCCGCACCCACAATAACCCAGCAGCCATGCAGTGGCCCTTTGGCACACGATCAGCTTCATGGAGCCCCTCACGCCCGCCCAACAAGAACAACAACGGCGACCAGCATGGCGACGTCAACTCGCACCTTAAACCTGCACACTGTCGACATGATTTTAAAAGCAACGCCGAAAATGTATCCTCCTTCCCGTGCGAGCGACACTGATGACCACCACACCATTGGCAGGCTAAGTACACCACCAGAAATCAGCCCGTCCCGTCGAGCCCCGCCGCCACTTCACGGCACCATCCTCATACTTCCAACCGTAAATCCTCCTCCCACCCCGTGCTCTGCACCAGCAGCCACCACGGAGGCGCGAAGACCGCTTTCTGCCCGGCAGAGGGCAGCATTGCTCCCCGCGAATTAAACCGGTTTGACTCCATGGAGCTCACAGACTTCCAGCCCACACTGCTTTCGGGCGGCCCGTATGAATACATGTGCCCTCGATGCCGCTTGCCTTCCTCGTCCCAGCGCCGCACACCCGACGAGCGCAGGTGGCAGCACCGCGGATATAGCCTTCGGAAAGCGGTCCACAGCCACCGGCTGCACCTCCGCAGGACAAAGAGTCAGCCGCACGCCGTCGCTGGCCTCGTGTGCGGCCCGTCCGGCCTCAGCGGTCGATATTTTCCCGGATGGTTTCGACATTGCAGCGACATGTTTTTGCCGAAAGACTGCAGCGGATGACTGTTGCCCGGCGGGCGAAGCGGCCTTGCGACGCAATCCCTCGTTGGAGCTGGAGCGGGCTGCCACCGCCGCCTGCAGCGTCACCGCTGCTTTCCAACGAGGTATGGCCGACAGCAGTCCGATACGGGATGGCGGAGAAATGCACATTTCGGCCACGGCCGCATCAGACAGCCAGTACTGGCCGACAGAGGTTTTCAACCCGCCGGCTGGCCGTTCAAGCCCGCTTCCGAAGAAAGGCGCTTGGCTTGCAGGCAGCTCCGCCCCCTGCCATCCAGCAACTATGGCTGCCCGGCACAGGTTACAAGATGCAACCCCAATAATGCAGCAGACATGTTGTCGACCATTGGCACTCAAGCAGCTTCATGCCAACCGCCCTAACCCCCGACCAACAATAACAGCGACTCGCACCACAACGATGACGAGAATAAGACGCTCCTTGCCCTGCGCCGCCCTGTCTACATCAGTTTAAAAGCAACACCGCGCATACGCCCTCCTTCCCAGCTACGGACATTGATTAAACCCCATCGTCAGTCTCCGGACCCCACCATAATTCACCCCTGCCGGCCGCCTTCTCACAGCCGGCCGCACAAGCTCAGCTACCTCCCTTCCCTCACCTCGATCGACATAAATTGAAAAGCAACACCGAAAACACACCCTCAATCCCGCCTACTTTCTGCCATGCACGCCCTTGGCGTCTATTAAGCCCCACAACACTTACTTTAAACAACCGCAGCCCCAAGTTCAAGTGGCAACTCAAAAACCAGTGTCTGTCGCAGCAACTCATTAACCAGCAACTTGTATTCAGGCAACTCATTAACCAATGTCTGTCGCAGCAACTCATTAACCAGCAACTTGCATTCACCATGTGCAGCGAATCATAAACTGACAGGCAAATGCTGCGGGAACCGTGAGCACCTGTCCCGGACCACGGCCCCTATCCCCGGCACGTCGGGCCATGCAGCAGCACAGACTGCCCGGCTCAGGTTACAATCCGCACCAACAATAAGCCAGCAGCCATGCAGTGGCCCTTCGGCACACGATCGGCTTCATGCAGCCCCTCACGCCCGCCCAACAAGAACAACAACGGCGACCAGCATGGCGACGGCAACTCGCACCTTAAACCTGCACACTGTCGACATGATTTTAAAAGCAACGCCGAAAATGTATCCTCCTTCCCGTGCTAGCGACACTGATGAACATCAAACCATTGGCAGGCTAAGTACACCACCAGAAATCAGCCCGTCCCGTCGAGCCCGGCCGCCGCTTCACGGCACCATCCTCATACTTCCCACCGTAAATCCTCCACCCAACCCGTGCTCTGCACCAGCAGCCACCACGGAGGCGCGAAGACCGCTTTCTGCCCGGCAGAGGGCAGCATGGCTCCCCGCGATTTAAACCGGTTTGACTCCATGGAGCTCACAGACTTCCAGCCCGCTCTGCTTTCGGGCGGCCCATATGAATACATGTGCCCTCGATGCCTCTTGCCTTCCTCGTCCCAGCGCCGCTCACCCGACGAGCGCAGGTGGCAGCACCGTTGATATAGCCTTCGGAAAGCGGTCCCCAGCCACCGGCTGCACCTCCGCAGGACAAAGAGTCAGCCGCAAGCCGTCGCTGGCCTCGTGTGCGGCCCGTCCGCCCTCAGCGGACGATATTTTCCCGGATGGTTTCTACATTGCTGCGACATGTTTTTGCCGAAAGACTGCAGCGGATGACTGTTGCCCGGCGGGCGAAGCGGCCTTGCGACGCCATCCCTCGTCGGATCGGGAGCGGGCTACCACCGCCGCCTGCGGCGTCACCGCTGCTTTCCAACGAGGTACGGCCGACAGCAGTCCGATAAGGCACGGCGGAGAAATCCACATTTCGGCTCCGGCCGCATCAGACAGCCAGTACTGGCCGATAGAGGTTTTCAACCCGCCGACTGGCCGTTCAAGCCCACTTCCGAAGAAAGGCGCTTGGCTTGCAGGCAGCTCCGCCCCCTGCCATCTAGCAACTATGGCTGCCCGGCACAGGTTACAAGATGCAACCACAATAATGCAGCAGACATGTTGTCGACCATTGGCACTCAAGCAGCTTAATGCAACCGGCCTAACCCCCGACCAACAACAACAGCGACCCGCACCACAACGACGACGAGAATAAGCCGCTCCTTGCCCGGCGCCGCCCTGTCTACATCAGTTTAAAAGCAACACCGCACATACGCCCTCCTTCCCAGCTATGGACATTGATTAAACCCCATCGTCAGTCTCCGTACCCCACCACAATTCACCCCTGCCGGCCGCCCTCTCACCGCCGGCCACACAAGCTCAGCTACCTCCCTTCCCTCACCTCGATCGACATAAATTGAAAAGCAACAGCGAAAACACACCCTCAATCCCGGCTACTTTCTGCCATGCACCCCCTTGGCGTCTATTAAGCCCAACAACACTTACTTTAAACAACCGCAGCCCCAAGTTCAAGTGGCAACTCATTAACCAGCAACTTGTATTCAGGCAACTCATTAACCAATGTCTGTCGCAGCAACTCATTAACCAGCAACTTGCATTCACCATGTGCAGAGAATCATAAACTGACAGGCAAATGCTGCGGGAACCATGGGCACCTATCGCCGACCACGGCCCCTATCCCCGGCACGTCGGGCCATGCAGCAGCACGGACTGCCCGGCTCAGGTTACAATCCGCACCCACAATAAGCCAGCAGCCATGCAGTGGCCCTTCGGCACACGGTCGGCTTCATGCATCCCCTCACGCCCGCCCAACAAGAACAACAACGGCGACCAGCATGGCGACTGCAACTCGCATCTTAAACCTCCACACTGTCGACATGATTTTAAAAGCAACGCCGAAAATGTATCCTCCTTCCCGTGCGAGCGACACTGATGACCACCACACCATTGGCAGGCTAAGTGCACCACCAGAAATCAGTCCGTCCCGTCGAGCCCGGCCGCCGATAAACGGCACCGTCCTCATACTTCCCACCGTAAATCCTTCTCCCACCCCGTGCTCTGCACCAGCAGCCACCACGGAGGCGCGAAGACCGCTTTCTGCCCGGCAGAGGGCAGCATTGCTCCCCGCGATTTGAACCGGTTTGACTCCATGGAGCTCACAGACTTCCAGCCCGCTCTGCTATCGGGCGGCCCGTATGACTACAGGTGCCCTCGATGCCGCTTGCCTTCCTCGTCCCAGCGCCGCTCAGCCGACGAGCGCAGGTGGCAGAACCGCGGATTTAGCCTTCGGAAAGCGGTCCCCAGCCACCGGCTGCACCTCCGCAGGTCAAAGAGGCAGCCGCACGCCGTCGCTGGCCTCGTGTGCGGCCCGTCCGCCCTCACCAGACGATATTTTCCCGGATGGTTTTGACATTGCAGCGACATGTTTTTGCCGAAAGACTGGAGCGGATGCCTGTTGCCCGGCGGGCGAAGCGGCCTTGCGACGCAATCCCTCGTTGGATCTGGAGCGGGCTGCCACCGCCGCCTGCAGCGTCACCGCTGCTTTCCAACGAGGTATGGCCGACAGCAGTGCGATACGGGATGGCGGAGAAATGCACATTTCGGCCACGGCCGCATCAGACAGCCAGTACTGGCCGACAGAGGTTTTCAACCCGCCGGCTGGCCATTCAAGCCCGCTTCCGAAGAAAGGCGCTTGGCTTGCAGGCAGCTCCGCCCCCTGCCGTCCAGCAACTATGGCTGCCCGGCACAGGTTACAAGATGCAACCCCAATAATGCAGCAGACATGTTGTCGACCATTGGCACTCAAGCAGCTTCATGCCAACCGCCCTAACCCCCGACCAACAATAACAGCGACTCGCACCACAACGACGACGAGAATAAGCCGCTCCTTGCCCTGCGCCGCCCTGTCTATATCAGTTTAAAAGCAACACCGCACATACGCCCTCCTTCCCAGCTACGGACATTGATTAAACCCCATTGTCAGTCTCCGGACCCCACCATAATTCGACCCTACCAGCCGCCTTCTCACAGCCGGCCGCACAAGCTCAGCTACCTCCCTTCCCTCACCTCGATCGACATAAATTGAAAAGCAACACCGAAAACACACCCTCAATCCCGGCTACTTTCTGCCATGCACCCCCTTGGCGTGTATTAAGCCCCACAACACTTACTTTAAACAACCGCAGCCCCAAGTTCAAGTGGCAACTCATTAACCAGTGTCTGTCGCAGCAACTCATTAACCAGCAACTTGTATTCAGGCAACTCATTAACCAATGTCTGTCGCAGCAACTCATTAACCAGCAACTTGTATTCAGGATACTCATTAACCAATGTCTGTCGCAGCAACTCATTAACCAGCAACTTGCATTCACCATGTGCAGCGAATCATAAACTGACAGGCAAATGCTGCGTTAACCATGGGCACCTATTCCCGACCACGGCCCCTATCCCCGGCACGTCGGCCATGCAGCAGCACGGACTGCCCGGATGAGGTTACAATCCGCACCCACAATAACCCAGCAGCCATGCAGTGGCCCTTTGGCACACGATCAGCTTCATGCAGCCCCTCACGCCCGCCCAACAAGAACAACAACGGCGACCAGCATGGCGACGGCAACTCGCACCTTAAACCTGCACACTGTCGACATGATTTTAAAAGCAACGCCGAAAATGTATCCTCCTTCCCGTGCGAGCGACACTGATGACCACCACACCATTGGCAGGCTAAGTACACCACCAGAAATCAGCCCGTCCCGTCGAGCCCCGCCGCCGCTTCACGGCACCATCCTCATACTTCCAACCGTAAATCCTCCTCCCACCCCGTGCTCTGCACCAGCAGCCACCACGGAGGCGCGAAGACCGCTTTCTGCCCGGCAGAGGGCAGCATTGCTCCCCGCGAATTAAACCGGTTTGACTCCATGGAGCTCACAGACTTCCAGCCCACACTGCTTTCGGGCGGCCCGTATGAATACATGTGCCCTCGATGCCGCTTGCCTTCCTCGTCCCAGCGCCGCTCACCCGACGAGCGCAGGTGGCAGCACCGCGGATATAGCCTTCGGAAAGCGGTCCCCAGCCACCGGCTGCACCTCCGCAGGACAAAGAGTCAGCCGCACGCCGTCGCTGGCCTCGTGTGCGGCCCGTCCGGCCTCAGCGGACGATATTTTCCCGGATGGTTTCGACATTGCAGCGACATGTTTTTGCCGAAAGACTGCAGCGGATGACTGTTGCCCGGCGGGCGAAGCGGCCTTGCGACGCAATCCCTCGTTGGAGCTGGAGCGGGCTGCATCCGCCGCCTGCAGCGTCACCGCTGCTTTCCAACGAGGTATGGCCGACAGCAGTCCGATACGGGATGGCGGAGAAATGCACATTTCGGCCACGGCCGCATCAGACAGCCAGTACTGGCCGACAGAGGTTTTCAACCCGCCGGCTGGCCGTTCAAGCCCGCTTCCGAAGAAAGGCGCTTGGCTTGCAGGCAGCTCCGCCCCCTGCCATCCAGCAACTATGGCTGCCCGGCACAGGTTACAAGATGCAACCCCAATAATGCAGCAGACATGTTGTCGACCATTGGCACTCAAGCAGCTTCATGCCAACCGCCGTAACCCCCGACCAACAATAACAGCGACTCGCACCACAACGACGACGAGAATAAGCCGCTCCTTGCCCTGCGCCGCCCTGTCTACATCAGTTTAAAAGCAACACCGCACATACGCCCTCCTTCCCAGCTACGGACATTGATTAAACCCCATCGTCAGTCTCCGGACCCCACCATAATTCACCCCTGCCGGCCGCCTTCTCACAGCCGGCCGCACAAGCTCAGCTACCTCCCTTCCCTCACCTCGATCGACATAAATTGAAAAGCAACACCGAAAACACACCCTCAATCCCGGCTACTTTCTGCCATGCACCCCCTTGGCGTCTATGAAGCCCCACAACAGTTACTTTAAACAACCGCAGCCCCAAGTTCAAGTGGCAACTCATTAACCAGTGTCTGTCGCAGCAACTCATTAACCAGCAACTTGTATTCAGGCAACTCATTAACCAATGTCTGTCGCAGCAACTCATTAACCAGCAACTTGCATTCACCATGTGCAGCGAATCATAAACTGACAGGCAAATGCTGCGTTAACCATGGGCACCTATCCCCGACCACGGCCCCTATCCCCGGCACGTCGGCCATGCAGCAGCATGGACTGCCCGGCTGAGGTTACAATCCGCACCCACAATAACCCAGCAGCCATGCAGTGGCCCTTTGGCACACGATCAGCTTCATGGAGCCCCTCACGCCCGCCCAACAAGAACAACAACGGCGACCAGCATGGCGACGTCAACTCGCACCTTAAACCTGCACACTGTCGACATGATTTTAAAAGCAACGCCGAAAATGTATCCTCCTTCCCGTGCGAGCGACACTGATGACCACCACACCATTGGCAGGCTAAGTACACCACCAGAAATCAGCCCGTCCCGTCGAGCCCCGCCGCCACTTCACGGCACCATCCTCATACTTCCAACCGTAAATCCTCCTCCCACCCCGTGCTCTGCACCAGCAGCCACCACGGAGGCGCGAAGACCGCTTTCTGCCCGGCAGAGGGCAGCATTGCTCCCCGCGAATTAAACCGGTTTGACTCCATGGAGCTCACAGACTTCCAGCCCACACTGCTTTCGGGCGGCCCGTATGAATACATGTGCCCTCGATGCCGCTTGCCTTCCTCGTCCCAGCGCCGCACACCCGACGAGCGCAGGTGGCAGCACCGCGGATATAGCCTTCGGAAAGCGGTCCACAGCCACCGGCTGCACCTCCGCAGGACAAAGAGTCAGCCGCACGCCGTCGCTGGCCTCGTGTGCGGCCCGTCCGGCCTCAGCGGTCGATATTTTCCCGGATGGTTTCGACATTGCAGCGACATGTTTTTGCCGAAAGACTGCAGCGGATGACTGTTGCCCGGCGGGCGAAGCGGCCTTGCGACGCAATCCCTCGTTGGAGCTGGAGCGGGCTGCCACCGCCGCCTGCAGCGTCACCGCTGCTTTCCAACGAGGTATGGCCGACAGCAGTCCGATACGGGATGGCGGAGAAATGCACATTTCGGCCACGGCCGCATCAGACAGCCAGTAATGGCCGACAGAGGTTTTCAACCCGCCGGCTGGCCGTTCAAGCCCGCTTCCGAAGAAAGGCGCTTGGCTTGCAGGCAGCTCCGCCCCCTGCCATCCAGCAACTATGGCTGCCCGGCACAGGTTACAAGATGCAACCCCAATAATGCAGCAGACATGTTGTCGACCATTGGCACTCAAGCAGCTTCATGCCAACCGCCCTAACCCCCGACCAACAATAACAGCGACTCGCACCACAACGATGACGAGAATAAGACGCTCCTTGCCCTGCGCCGCCCTGTCTACATCAGTTTAAAAGCAACACCGCACATACGCCCTCCTTCCCAGCTACGGACATTGATTAAACCCCATCGTCAGTCTCCGGACCCCACCATAATTCACCCCTGCCGGCCGCCTTCTCACAGCCGGCCGCACAAGCTCAGCTACCTCCCTTCCCTCACCTCGATCGACATAAATTGAAAAGCAACACCGAAAACACACCCTCAATCCCGCCTACTTTCTGCCATGCACGCCCTTGGCGTCTATTAAGCCCCACAACACTTACTTTAAACAACCGCAGCCCCAAGTTCAAGTGGCAACTCAAAAACCAGTGTCTGTCGCAGCAACTCATTAACCAGCAACTTGTATTCAGGCAACTCATTAACCAATGTCTGTCGCAGCAACTCATTAACCAGCAACTTGCATTCACCATGTGCAGCGAATCATAAACTGACAGGCAAATGCTGCGGGAACCGTGAGCACCTGTCCCGGACCACGGCCCCTATCCCCGGCACGTCGGGCCATGCAGCAGCACAGACTGCCCGGCTCAGGTTACAATCCGCACCAACAATAAGCCAGCAGCCATGCAGTGGCCCTTCGGCACACGATCGGCTTCATGCAGCCCCTCACGCCCGCCCAACAAGAACAACAACGGCGACCAGCATGGCGACGGCAACTCGCATCTTAAACCTCCACACTGTCGACATGATTTTAAAAGCAACGCCGAAAATGTATCCTCCTTCCCGTGCGAGCGACACTGATGATCACCACACCATTGGCAGGCTAAGTACACCACCAGAAATCAGCCCGTCCCGTCGAGCCCGGCCGCCGCTTCACGGCACCATCCTGATACTTCCTACCGTAAATCCTCCTCCCACCCCGTGCTCTGCACCAGCAGCAACCAAGGAGGCGCGAAGACCGCTTTCTGCCCGGCAGAGGGCAGCATTGCTCCCCGCGATTTGAACCGGTTTGACTCCATGGAGCTCACAGACTTCCAGCCCGCTCTGCTTTCGGGCGGCCCGTATGACTACAGGTGCCCTCGATGCCGCTTGCCTTCCTCGTCCCAGCGCCGCCCAACCCGACGAGCGCAGGTGGCAGAACCGCGGATTTAGCCTTCGGAAAGCGGTCCCCAGCCACCGGCTGCACCTCGCAGGTCAAAGAGGCAGTCGCACGCCGTCGCTGGCCTCGTGTGCGGCCCGTCCGCCCTCAGCAGACGATATTTTCCCGGATGGTTTCGACATTGCGGCGACATGTTTTTGCCGAAAGACTGCAGTGGATGCCTGTTGCCCGGCGGGCGAAGCGGCCTTGCGACGCAATCCCTCGTTGGATCTTGAGCGGGCTGCCACCGCCGCCTGCAGCGTCACCGCTGCTTTCCAACGAGGTATGGCCGACAGCAGTCCGATACGGGATGGCGGAGAAATGCACATTTCGGCCACGGCCGCATCAGACAGCCAGTACTGGCCGACAGAGGTTTTCAACCCGCCGGCTGGCCGTTCAAGCCCGCTTCCGAAGAAAGGCGCTTGGCTTGCAGGCAGCTCCGCCCCCTGCCATCCAGCAACTATGGCTGCCCGGCACAGGTTACAAGATGCAACCCCAATAATGCAGCAGACATGTTGTCGACCATTGGCACTCAAGCAGCTTCATGCCAACCGCCCTAACCCCCGACCAACAATAACAGCGACTCGCACCACAACGATGACGAGAATAAGACGCTCCTTGCCCTGCGCCGCCCTGTCTACATCAGTTTAAAAGCAACACCGCACATACGCCCTCCTTCCCAGCTACGGACATTGATTAAACCCCATCGTCAGTCTCCGGACCCCACCATAATTCACCCCTGCCGGCCGCCTTCTCACAGCCGGCCGCACAAGCTCAGCTACCTCCCTTCCCTCACCTCGATCGACATAAATTGAAAAGCAACACCGAAAACACACCCTCAATCCCGGCTACTTTCTGCCATGCACGCCCTTGGCGTCTATTAAGCCCCACAACACTTACTTTAAACAACCGCAGCCCCAAGTTCAAGTGGCAACTCAAAAACCAGTGTCTGTCGCAGCAACTCATTAACCAGCAACTTGTATTCAGGCAACTCATTAACCAATGTCTGTCGCAGCAACTCATTAACCAGCAACTTGCATTCACCATGTGCAGCGAATCATAAACTGACAGGCAAATGCTGCGGGAACCGTGAGCACCTGTCCCGGACCACGGCCCCTATCCCCGGCACGTCGGGCCATGCAGCAGCACGGACTGCCCGGCTCAGGTTACAATCCGCACCCACAATAAGCCAGCAGCCATGCAGTGGCCCTTCGGCACACGATCGGCTTCATGCAGCCCCTCACGCCCGCCCAACAAGAACAACAACGGCGACCAGCATGGCGACGGCAACTCGCATCTTAAACCTCCACACTGTCGACATGATTTTAAAAGCAACGCCGAAAATGTATCCTCCTTCCCGTGCGAGCGACACTGATGATCACCACACCATTGGCAGGCTAAGTACACCACCAGAAATCAGCCCGTCCCGTCGAGCCCGGCCGCCGCTTCACGGCACCATCCTGATACTTCCTACCGTAAATCCTCCTCCCACCCCGTGCTCTGCACCAGCAGCAACCAAGGAGGCGCGAAGACCGCTTTCTGCCCGGCAGAGGGCAGCATTGCTCCCCGCGATTTGAACCGGTTTGACTCCATGGAGCTCACAGACTTCCAGCCCGCTCTGCTTTCGGGCGGCCCGTATGACTACAGGTGCCCTCGATGCCGCTTGCCTTCCTCGTCCCAGCGCCGCCCAACCCGACGAGCGCAGGTGGCAGAACCGCGGATTTAGCCTTCGGAAAGCGGTCCCCAGCCACCGGCTGCACCTCGCAGGTCAAAGAGGCAGCCGCACGCCGTCGCTGGCCTCGTGTGCGGCCCGTCCGCCCTCAGCAGACGATATTTTCCCGGATGGTTTCGACATTGCGGCGACATGTTTTTGCCGAAAGACTGCAGTGGATGCCTGTTGCCCGGCGGGCGAAGCGGCCTTGCGACGCAATCCCTCGTTGGATCTTGAGCGGGCTGCCACCGCCGCCTGCAGCGTCACCGCTGCTTTCCAACGAGGTATGGCCGACAGCAGTCCGATTCGGGATGGCGGAGAAATGCACATTTCGGCCACGGCCGCATCAGACAGCCAGTACTGGCCGACAGAGGTTTTCAACCCGCCGGCTGGCCGTTCAAGCCCGCTTCCGAAGAAAGGCGCTTGGCTTGCAGGCAGCTCCGCCCCCTGCCATCCAGCAACTATGGCTGCCCGGCACAGGTTACAAGATGCAACCCCAATAATGCAGCAGACATGTTGTCGACCATTGGCACTCAAGCAGCTTCATGCCAACCGCCGTAACCCCCGACCAACAATAACAGCGACTCGCAGCACAACGACGACGAGAATAAGCCGCTCCTTGCCCTGCGCCGCCCTGTCTACATCAGTTTAAAAGCAACACCGCACATACGCCCTCCTTCCCAGCTACGGACATTGATTAAACCCCATCGTCAGTCTCCGGACCCCACCATAATTCACCCCTGCTGGCCGCCTTCTCACAGCCGGCCGCACAAGCTCAGCTACCTCCCTTCCCTCACCTCGATCGACATAAATTGAAAAGCAACACCGAAAACACACCCTCAATCCCGGCTACTTTCTGCCATGCACCCCCTTGGCGTCTATTAAGCCCCACAACAGTTACTTTAAACAACCGCAGCCCCAAGTTCAAGTGGCAACTCATTAACCAGTGTCTGTCGCAGCAACTCATTAACCAGCAACTTGTATTCAGGCAACTCATTAACCAATGTCTGTCGCAGCAACTCATTAACCAGCAACTTGCATTCACCATGTGCAGCGAATCATAAACTGACAGGCAAATGCTGCGTTAACCATGGGCACCTATTCCCGACCACGGCCCCTATCCCCGGCACGTCGGCCATGCAGCAGCACGGACTGCCCGGCTGAGGTTACAATCCGCACCCACAATAACCCAGCAGCCATGCAGTGGCCCTTTGGCACACGATCAGCTTCATGCAGCCCCTCACGCCCGCCCAACAAGAACAACAACGGCGACCAGCATGGCGACGGCAACTCGCACCTTAAACCTGCACACTGTCGACATGATTTTAAAAGCAACGCCGAAAATGTATCCTCCTTCCCGTGCGAGCGACACTGATGACCACCACACCATTGGCAGGCTAAGTACACCACCAGAAATCAGCCCGTCCCGTCGAGCCCCGCAGCCGCTTCACGGCACCATCCTCATACTTCCAACCGTAAATCCTCCTCCCACCCCGTGCTCTGCACCAGCAGCCACCACGGAGGCGCGAAGACCGCTTTCTGCCCGGCAGAGGGCAGCATTGCTCCCCGCGAATTAAACCGGTTTGACTCCATGGAGCTCACAGACTTCCAGCCCACACTGCTTTCGGGCGGCCTGTATGAATACATGTGCCCTCGATGCCGCTTGCCTTCCTCGTCCCAGCGCCGCTCACCCGACGAGCGCAGGTGGCAGCACCGCGGATATAGCCTTCGGAAAGCGGTCCCCAGCCACCGGCTGCACCTCCGCAGGACAAAGAGTCAGCCGCACGCCGTCGCTGGCCTCGTGTGCGGCCCGTCCGGCCTCAGCGGACGATATTTTCCCGGATGGTTTCGACATTGCAGCGACATGTTTTTGCCGAAAGACTGCAGCGGATGACTGTTGCCCGGCGGGCGAAGTGGCCTTGCGACGCAATCCCTCGTTGGAGCTGGAGCGGGCTGCCACCGCCGCCTGCAGCGTCACCGCTGCTTTCCAACGAGGTATGGCCGACAGCAGTCCGATACGGGATGGCGGAGAAATGCACATTTCGGCCACGGCCGCATCAGACAGCCAGTACTGGCCGACAGAGGTTTTCAACCCGCCGGCTGGCCGTTCAAGCCCGCTTCCAAAGAAAGGCGCTTGGCTTGCAGGCAGCTCCGCCCCCTGCCATCCAGCAACTATGGCTGCCCGGCACAGGTTACAAGATGCAACCCCAATAATGCAGCAGACATGTTGTCGACCATTGGCACTCAAGCAGCTTCATGCCAACCGCCCTAACCCCCGACCAACAATAACAGCGACTCGCACCACAACGATGACGAGAATAAGACGCTCCTTGCCCTGCGCCACCCTGTCTACATCAGTTTAAAAGCAACACCGCACATACGCCCTCCTTCCTAGCTACGGACATTGATTAAACCCCATCGTCAGTCTCCGGACCCCACCATAATTCACCTCTGCCGGCCGCCTTCTCACAGCCGGCCGCACAAGCTCAGCTACCTCCCTTCCCTCACCTCGATCGACATAAATTGAAAAGCAACACCGAAAACACACCCTCAATCCCGGCTACTTTCTGCCATGCACCCCCTTGGCGTCTATTAAGCCCCACAACAGTTACTTTAAACAACCGCAGCCCCAAGTTCAAGTGGCAACTCATTAACCAGTGTCTGTCGCAGCAACTCATTAACCAGCAACTTGTATTCAGGCAACTCATGAACCAATGTCTGTCGCAGCAACTCATTAACCAGCAACTTGCATTCACCATGTGCAGCGAATCATAAACTGACAGGCAAATGCTGCGTTAACCATGGGCACCTATTCCCGACCACGGCCCCTATCCCCGGCACGTCGGCCATGCAGCAGCACGGACTGCCCGGCTGAGGTTACAATCCGCACCCACAATAACCCAGCAGCCATGCAGTGGCCCTTTGGCACACGATCAGCTTCATGCAGCCCCTCACGCCCGCCCAACAAGAACAACAACGGCGACCAGCATGGCGACGGCAACTCGCACCTTAAACCTGCACACTGTCGACATGATTTTAAAAGCAACGCCGAAAATGTATCCTCCTTCACGTGCGAGCGACACTGATGACCACCACACCATTGGCAGGCTAAGTACACCACCAGAAATCAGCCCGTCCCGTCGAGCCCCGCCGCCGCTTCACGGCAACATCCTCATACTTCCAACCGTAAATCCTCCTCCCACCCCGTGCTCTGCACCAGCAGCCACCACGGAGGCGCGAAGACCGCTTTCTGCCCGGCAGAGGGCAGCATTGCTCCCCGCGAATTAAACCGGTTTGACTCCATGGAGCTCACAGACTTCCAGCCCACACTGCTTTCGGGCGGCCCGTATGAATACATGTGCCCTCGATGCCGCTTGCCTTCCTCGTCCCAGCGCCGCTCACCCGACGAGCGCAGGTGGCAGCACCGCGGATATAGCCTTCGGAAAGCGGTCCCCAGCCACCGGCTGCACCTCCGCAGGACAAAGAGTCAGCCGCACGCCGTCGCTGGCCTCGTGTGCGGCCCGTCCGGCCTCAGCGGACGATATTTTCCCGGATGGTTTCGACATTGCAGCGACATGTTTTTGCCGAAAGACTGCAGCGGATGACTGTTGCCCGGCGGGCGAAGTGGCCTTGCGACGCAATCCCTCGTTGGAGCTGGAGCGGGCTGCCACCGCCGCCTGCAGCGTCACCGCTGCTTTCCAACGAGGTATGGCCGACAGCAGTCCGATACGGGATGGCGGAGAAATGCACATTTCGGCCACGGCCGCATCAGACAGCCAGTACTGGCCGACAGAGGTTTTCAACCCGCCGGCTGGCCGTTCAAGCCCGCTTCCAAAGAAAGGCGCTTGGCTTGCAGGCAGCTCCGCCCCCTGCCATCCAGCAACTATTGCTGCCCGGCACAGGTTACAAGATGCAACCCCAATAATGCAGCAGACATGTTGTCGACCATTGGCACTCAAGCAGCTTCATGCCAACCGCCCTAACCCCCGACCAACAATAACAGCGACTCGCACCACAACGATGACGAGAATAAGACGCTCCTTGCCCTGCGCCGCCCTGTCTACATCAGTTTAAAAGCAACACCGCACATACGCCCTCCTTCCCAGCTACGGACATTGATTAAACCCCATCGTCAGTCTCCGGACCCCACCATAATTCACCCCTGCCGGCCGCCTTCTCACAGCCGGCCGCACAAGCTCAGCTACCTCCCTTCCCTCACCTCGATCGACATAAATTGAAAAGCAACACCAAAAACACACCCTCAATCCCGGCTACTTTCTGCCATGCACGCCCTTGGCGTCTATTAAGCCCCACAACACTTACTTTAAACAACCGCAGCCCCAAGTTCAAGTGGCAACTCAAAAACCAGTGTCTGTCGCAGCAACTCATTAACCAGCAACTTGTATTCAGGCAACTCATTAACCAATGTCTGTCGCAGCAACTCATTAACCAGCAACTTGCATTCACCATGTGCAGCGAATCATAAACTGACAGGCAAATGCTGCGGGAACCGTGAGCACCTGTCCCGGACCACGGCCCCTATCCCCGGCACGTCGGGCCATGCAGCAGCACGGACTGCCCGGCTCAGGTTACAATCCGCACCCACAATAAGCCAGCAGCCATGCAGTGGCCCTTCGGCACACGATCGGCTTCATGCAGCCCCTCACGCCCGCCCAACAAGAACAACAACGGCGACCAGCATGGCGACGGCAACTCGCATCTTAAACCTCCACACTGTCGACATGATTTTAAAAGCAACGCCGAAAATGTATCCTCCTTCCCGTGCGAGCGACACTGATGATCACCACACCATTGGCAGGCTAAGTACACCAGCAGAAATCAGCCCGTCCCGTCGAGCCCGGCCGCCGCTTCACGGCACCATCCTGATACTTCCTACCGTAAATCCTCCTCCCACCCCGTGCTCTGCACCAGCAGCAACCAAGGAGGCGCGAAGACCGCTTTCTGCCCGGCAGAGGGCAGCATTGCTCCCCGCGATTTGAACCGGTTTGACTCCATGGAGCTCACAGACTTCCAGCCCGCTCTGCTTTCGGGCGGCCCGTATGACTACAGGTGCCCTCGATGCCGCTTCCCTTCCTCGTCCCAGCGCCGCCCAACCCGACGAGCGCAGGTGGCAGAACCGCGGATTTAGCCTTCGGAAAGCGGTCCCCAGCCACCGGCTGCACCTCGCAGGTCAAAGAGGCAGCCGCACGCCGTCGCTGGCCTCGTGTGCGGCCCGTCCGCCCTCAGCAGACGATATTTTCCCGGATGGTTTCGACATTGCGGCGACATGTTTTTGCCGAAAGACTGCAGTGGATGCCTGTTGCCCGGCGGGCGAAGCGGCCTTGCGACGCAATCCCTCGTTGGATCTTGAGCGGGCTGCCACCGCCGCCTGCAGCGTCACCGCTGCTTTCCAACGAGGTATGGCCGACAGCAGTCCGATACGGGATGGCGGAGAAATGCACATTTCGGCCACGGCCGCATCAGACAGCCAGTACTGGCCGACAGAGGTTTTCAACCCGCCGGCTGGCCGTTCAAGCCCGCTTCCGAAGAAAGGCGCTTGGCTTGCAGGCAGCTCCGCCCCCTGCCATCCAGCAACTATGGCTGCCCGGCACAGGTTACAAGATGCAACCCCAATAATGCAGCAGACATGTTGTCGACCATTGGCACTCAAGCAGCTTCATGCCAACCGCCGTAACCCCCGACCAACAATAACAGCGACTCGCACCACAACGACGACGAGAATAAGCCGCTCCTTGCCCTGCGCCGCCCTGTCTACATCAGTTTAAAAGCAACACCGCACATACGCCCTCCTTCCCAGCTACGGACATTGATTAAACCCCATCGTCAGTCTCCGGACCCCACCATAATTCACCCCTGCCGGCCGCCTTCTCACAGCCGGCCGCACAAGCTCAGCTACCTCCCTTCCCTCACCTCGATCGACATAAATTGAAAAGCAACACCGAAAACACACCCTCAATCCCGGCTACTTTCTGCCATGCACCCCCTTGGCGTCTATTAAGCCCCACAACAGTTACTTTAAACAACCGCAGCCCCAAGTTCAAGTGGCAACTCATTAACCAGTGTCTGTCGCAGCAACTCATTAACCAGCAACTTGTATTCAGGCAACTCATGAACCAATGTCTGTCGCAGCAACTCATTAACCAGCAACTTGCATTCACCATGTGCAGCGAATCATAAACTGACAGGCAAATGCTGCGTTAACCATGGGCACCTATTCCCGACCACGGCCCCTATCCCCGGCACGTCGGCCATGCAGCAGCACGGACTGCCCGGCTGAGGTTACAATCCGCACCCACAATAACCCAGCAGCCATGCAGTGGCCCTTTGGCACACGATCAGCTTCATGCAGCCCCTCACGCCCGCCCAACAAGAACAACAACGGCGACCAGCATGGCGACGGCAACTCGCACCTTAAACCTGCACACTGTCGACATGATTTTAAAAGCAACGCCGAAAATGTATCCTCCTTCCCGTGCGAGCGACACTGATGACCACCACACCATTGGCAGGCTAAGTACACCACCAGAAATCAGCCCGTCCCGTCGAGCCCCGCCGCCGCTTCACGGCACCATCCTCATACTTCCAACCGTAAATCCTCCTCCCACCCCGTGCTCTGCACCAGCAGCCACCACGGAGGCGCGAAGACCGCTTTCTGCCCGGCAGAGGGCAGCATTGCTCCCCGCGAATTAAACCGGTTTGACTCCATGGAGCTCACAGACTTCCAGCCCACACTGCTTTCGGGCGGCCCGTATGAATACATGTGCCCTCGATGCCGCTTGCCTTCCTCGTCCCAGCGCCGCTCACCCGACGAGCGCAGGTGGCAGCACCGCGGATATAGCCTTCGGAAAGCGGTCCCCAGCCACCGGCTGCACCTCCGCAGGACAAAGAGTCAGCCGCACGCCGTCGCTGGCCTCGTGTGCGGCCCGTCCGGCCTCAGCGGACGATATTTTCCCGGATGGTTTCGACATTGCAGCGACATGTTTTTGCCGAAAGACTGCAGCGGATGACTGTTGCCCGGCGGGCGAAGTGGCCTTGCGACGCAATCCCTCGTTGGAGCTGGAGCGGGCTGCCACCGCCGCCTGCAGCGTCACCGCTGCTTTCCAACGAGGTATGGCCGACAGCAGTCCGATACGGGATGGCGGAGAAATGCACATTTCGGCCACGGCCGCATCAGACAGCCAGTACTGGCCGACAGAGGTTTTCAACCCGCCGGCTGGCCGTTCAAGCCCGCTTCCAAAGAAAGGCGCTTGGCTTGCAGGCAGCTCCGCCCCCTGCCATCCAGCAACTATTGCTGCCCGGCACAGGTTACAAGATGCAACCCCAATAATGCAGCAGACATGTTGTCGACCATTGGCACTCAAGCAGCTTCATGCCAACCGCCCTAACCCCCGACCAACAATAACAGCGACTCGCACCACAACGATGACGAGAATAAGACGCTCCTTGCCCTGCGCCGCCCTGTCTACATCAGTTTAAAAGCAACACCGCACATACGCCCTCCTTCCCAGCTACGGACATTGATTAAACCCCATCGTCAGTCTCCGGACCCCACCATAATTCACCCCTGCCGGCCGCCTTCTCAGAGCCGGCCGCACAAGCTCAGCTACCTCCCTTCCCTCACCTCGATCGACATAAATTGAAAAGCAACACCAAAAACACACCCTCAATCCCGGCTACTTTCTGCCATGCACGCCCTTGGCGTCTATTAAGCCCCACAACACTTACTTTAAACAACCGCAGCCCCAAGTTCAAGTGGCAACTCAAAAACCAGTGTCTGTCGCAGCAACTCATTAACCAGCAACTTGTATTCAGGCAACTCATTAACCAATGTCTGTCGCAGCAACTCATTAACCAGCAACTTGCATTCACCATGTGCAGCGAATCATAAACTGACAGGCAAATGCTGCGGGAACCGTGAGCACCTGTCCCGGACCACGGCCCCTATCCCCGGCACGTCGGGCCATGCAGCAGCACGGACTGCCCGGCTCAGGTTACAATCCGCACCCACAATAAGCCAGCAGCCATGCAGTGGCCCTTCGGCACACGATCGGCTTCATGCAGCCCCTCACGCCCGCCCAACAAGAACAACAACGGCGACCAGCATGGCGACGGCAACTCGCATCTTAAACCTCCACACTGTCGACATGATTTTAAAAGCAACGCCGAAAATGTATCCTCCTTCCCGTGCGAGCGACACTGATGATCACCACACCATTGGCAGGCTAAGTACACCAGCAGAAATCAGCCCGTCCCGTCGAGCCCGGCCGCCGCTTCACGGCACCATCCTGATACTTCCTACCGTAAATCCTCCTCCCACCCCGTGCTCTGCACCAGCAGCAACCAAGGAGGCGCGAAGACCGCTTTCTGCCCGGCAGAGGGCAGCATTGCTCCCCGCGATTTGAACCGGTTTGACTCCATGGAGCTCACAGACTTCCAGCCCGCTCTGCTTTCGGGCGGCCCGTATGACTACAGGTGCCCTCGATGCCGCTTCCCTTCCTCGTCCCAGCGCCGCCCAACCCGACGAGCGCAGGTGGCAGAACCGCGGATTTAGCCTTCGGAAAGCGGTCCCCAGCCACCGGCTGCACCTCGCAGGTCAAAGAGGCAGCCGCACGCCGTCGCTGGCCTCGTGTGCGGCCCGTCCGCCCTCAGCAGACGATATTTTCCCGGATGGTTTCGACATTGCGGCGACATGTTTTTGCCGAAAGACTGCAGTGGATGCCTGTTGCCCGGCGGGCGAAGCGGCCTTGCGACGCAATCCCTCGTTGGATCTTGAGCGGGCTGCCACCGCCGCCTGCAGCGTCACCGCTGCTTTCCAACGAGGTATGGCCGACAGCAGTCCGATACGGGATGGCGGAGAAATGCACATTTCGGCCACGGCCGCATCAGACAGCCAGTACTGGCCGACAGAGGTTTTCAACCCGCCGGCTGGCCGTTCAAGCCCGCTTCCGAAGAAAGGCGCTTGGCTTGCAGGCAGCTCCGCCCCCTGCCATCCAGCAACTATGGCTGCCCGGCACAGGTTACAAGATGCAACCCCAATAATGCAGCAGACATGTTGTCGACCATTGGCACTCAAGCAGCTTCATGCCAACCGCCGTAACCCCCGACCAACAATAACAGCGACTCGCACCACAACGACGACGAGAATAAGCCGCTCCTTGCCCTGCGCCGCCCTGTCTACATCAGTTTAAAAGCAACACCGCACATACGCCCTCCTTCCCAGCTACGGACATTGATTAAACCCCATCGTCAGTCTCCGGACCCCACCATAATTCACCCCTGCCGGCCGCCTTCTCACAGCCGGCCGCACAAGCTCAGCTACCTCCCTTCCCTCACCTCGATCGACATAAATTGAAAAGCAACACCGAAAACACACCCTCAATCCCGGCTACTTTCTGCCATGCACCCCCTTGGCGTCTATTAAGCCCCACAACAGTTACTTTAAACAACCGCAGCCCCAAGTTCAAGTGGCAACTCATTAACCAGTGTTTGTCGCAGCAACTCATTAACCAGCAACTTGTATCCAGGCAACTCATTAACCAATGTCTGTCGCAGCAACTCATTAACCAGCAACTTGCATTCACCATGTGCAGCGAATCATAAACTGACAGGCAAATGCTGCGTTAACCATGGGCACCTATTCCCGACCACGGCCCCTATCCCCGGCACGTCGGCCATGCAGCAGCACGGACTGCCCGGATGAGGTTACAATCCGCACCCACAATAACCCAGCAGCCATGCAGTGGCCCTTTGGCACACGATCAGCTTCATGCAGCCCCTCACGCCCGCCCAACAAGAACAACAACGGCGACCAGCATGGCGACGGCAACTCGCACCTTAAACCTGCACACTGTCGACATGATTTTAAAAGCAACGCCGAAAATGTATCCTCCTTCCCGTGCGAGCGACACTGATGACCACCACACCATTGGCAGGCTAAGTACACCACCAGAAATCAGCCCGTCCCGTCGAGCCCGGCCGCCGCTTCACGGCACCATCCTCATACTTCCAACCGTAAATCCTCCTCCCACCCCGTGCTCTGCACCAGCAGCCACCACGGAGGCGCGAAGACCGCTTTCTGCCCGGCAGAGGGCAGCATTGCTCCCCGCGAATTAAACCGGTTTGACTCCATGGAGCTCACAGACTTCCAGCCCACACTGCTTACGGGCGGCCCGTATGAATACATGTGCCCTCGATGCCGCTTGCCTTCCTCGTCCCAGCGCCGCTCACCCGACGAGCGCAGGTGGCAGCACCGCGGATATAGCCTTCGGAAAGCGGTCCCCAGCCACCGGCTGCACCTCCGCAGGACAAAGAGTCAGCCGCACGCCGTCGCTGGCCTCGTGTGCGGCCCGTCCGGCCTCAGCGGACGATATTTTCCCGGATGGTTTCGACATTGCAGCGACATGTTTTTGCCGAAAGACTGCAGCGGATGACTGTTGCCCGGCGGGCGAAGCGGCCTTGCGACGCAATCCCTCGTTGGAGCTGGAGCGGGCTGCCACCGCCGCCTGCAGCGTCACCGCTGCTTTCCAACGAGGTATGGCCGACAGCAGTCCGATACGGGATGGCGGGGAAATGCACATTTCGGCCACGGCCGCATCAGACAGCCAGTACTGGCCGACAGAGGTTTTCAACCCGCCGGCTGGCCGTTCAAGCCCGCTTCCGAAGAAAGGCGCTTGGCTTGCAGGCAGCTCCGCCCCCTGCCATCCAGCAACTATGGCTGCCTGGCACAGGTTACAAGATGCAACCCCAATAATGCAGCAGACATGTTGTCGACCATTGGCACTCAAGCAGCTTCATGCCAACCGCCCTAACCCCCGACCAACAATAACAGCGACTCGCACCACAACGATGACGAGAATAAGACGCTCCTTGCCCTGCGCCGCCCTGTCTACATCAGTTTAAAAGCAACACCGCACATACGCCCTCCTTCCCAGCTACGGACATTGATTAAACCCCATCGTCAGTCTCCGGACCTCACCATAATTCACCCCTGCCGGCCGCCTTCTCACAGCCGGCCGCACAAGCTCAGCTACCTCCCTTCCCTCACCTCGATCGACATAAATTGAAAAGCAACACCGAAAACACACCCTCAATCCCGGCTACTTTCTGCCATGCACGCCCTTGGCGTCTATTAAGCCCCACAACACTTACTTTAAACAACCGCAGCCCCAAGTTCAAGTGGCAACTCAAAAACCAGTGTCTGTCGCAGCAACTCATTAACCAGCAACTTGTATTCAGGCAACTCATTAATCAATGTCTGTCGCAGCAACTCATTAACCAGCAACTTGCATTCACCATGTGCAGCGAATCATAAACTGACAGGCAAATGCTGCGGGAACCGTGAGCACCTGTCCCGGACCACGGCCCCTATCCCCGGCACGTCGGGCCATGCAGCAGCACAGACTGCCCGGCTCAGGTTACAATCCGCACCCACAATAAGCCAGCAGCCATGCAGTGGCCCTTCGGCACACGATCGGCTTCATGCAGCCCCTCACGCCCGCCCAACAAGAACAACAACAGCGACCAGCATGGCGACGGCAACTCGCATCTTAAACCTCCACACTGTCGACATGATTTTAAAAGCAACGCCGAAAATGTATCCTCCTTCCCGTGCGAGCGACACTGATGATCACCACACCATTGGCAGGCTAAGTACACCACCAGAAATCAGCCCGTCCCGTCGAGCCCGGCCGCCGCTTCACGGCACCATCCTGATACTTCCTACCGTAAATCCTCCTCCCACCCCGTGCTCTGCACCAGCAGCAACCAAGGAGGCGCGAAGACCGCTTTCTGCCCGGCACAGGGCAGCATTGCTCCCCGCGATTTGAACCGGTTTGACTCCATGGAGCTCACAGACTTCCAGCCCGCTCTGCTTTCGGGCGGCCCGTATGACTACAGGTGCCCTCGATGCCGCTTGCCTTCCTCGTCCCAGCGCCGCCCAACCCGACGAGCGCAGGTGGCAGAACCGCGGATTTAGCCTTCGGAAAGCGGTCCCCAGCCACCGGCTGCACCTCGCAGGTCAAAGAGGCAGCCGCACGCCGTCGCTGGCCTCGTGTGCGGCCCGTCCGCCCTCAGCAGACGATATTTTCCCGGATGGTTTCGACATTGCGGCGACATGTTTTTGCCGAAAGACTGCAGTGGATGCCTGTTGCCCGGCGGGCGAAGCGGCCTTGCGACGCAATCCCTCGTTGGATCTTGAGCGGGCTGCCACCGCCGCCTGCAGCGTCACCGCTGCTTTCCAACGAGGTATGGCCGACAGCAGTCCGATACGGGATGGCGGAGAAATGCACATTTCGGCCACGGCCGCATCAGACAGCCAGTACTGGCCGACAGAGGTTTTCAACCCGCCGGCTGGCCGTTCAAGCCCGCTTCCGAAGAAAGGCGCTTGGCTTGCAGGCAGCTCCGCCCCCTGCCATCCAGCAACTATGGCTGCCCGGCACAGGTTACAAGATGCAACCCCAATAATGGAGCAGACATGTTGTCGACCATTGGCACTCAAGCAGCTTCATGCCAACCGCCGTAACCCCCGACCAACAATAACAGCGACTCGCACCACAACGACGACGAGAATAAGCCGCTCCTTGCCCTGCGCCGCCCTGTCTACATCAGTTTAAAAGCAACACCGCACATACGCCCTCCTTCACAGCTACGGACATTGATTAAACCCCATCGTCAGTCTCCGGACCCCACCATAATTCACCCCTGCCGGCCGCCTTCTCACAGCCGGCCGCACAAGCTCAGCTACCTCCCTTCCCTCACCTCGATCGACATAAATTGAAAAGCAACACCGAAAACACACCCTCAATCCCGGCTACTTTCTGCCATGCACCCCCTTGGCGTCTATTAAGCCCCACAACAGTTACTTTAAACAACCGCAGCCCCAAGTTCAAGTGGCAACTCATTAACCAGTGTCTGTCGCAGCAACTCATTAACCAGCAACTTGTATTCAGGCAACTCATTTACCAATGTCTGTCGCAGCAACTCATTAACCAGCAACTTGCATTCACCATGTGCAGCGAATCATAAACTGACAGGCAAATGCTGCGTTAACCATGGGCACCTATTCCCGACCACGGCCCCTATCCCCGGCACGTCGGCCATGCAGCAGCACGGACTGCCCGGCTCAGGTTACAATCCGCACCCACAATAACCCAGCAGCCATGCAGTGGCCCTTTGGCACACGATCAGCTTCATGCAGCCCCTCACGCCCGCCCAACAAGAACAACAACGGCGACCAGCATGGCGACGGCAACTCGCACCTTAAACCTGCACACTGTCGACATGATTTTAAAAGCAACGCCGAAAATGTATCCTCCTTCCCGTGCGAGCGACACTGATGACCACCACACCATTGGCAGGCTAAGTACACCACCAGAAATCAGCCCGTCCCGTCGAGCCCCGCCGCCGCTTCACGGCACCATCCTCATACTTCCAACCGTAAATCCTCCTCCCACCCCGTGCTCTGCACCAGCAGCCACCACGGAGGCGCGAAGACCGCTTTCTGCCCGGCAGAGGGCAGCATTGCTCCCCGCGAATTAAACCGGTTTGACTCCATGGAGCTCACAGACTTCCAGCCCACACTGCTTTCGGGCGGCCCGTATGAATACATGTGCCCTCGATGCCGCTTGCCTTCCTCGTCCCAGCGCCGCTCACCCGACGAGCGCAGGTGGCAGCACCGCGGATATAGCCTTCGGAAAGCGGTCCCCAGCCACCGGCTGCACCTCCGCAGGACAAAGAGTCAGCCGCACGCCGTCGCTGGCCTCGTGTGCGGCCCGTCCGGCCTCAGCGGACGATATTTTCCCGGATGGTTTCGACATTGCAGCGACATGTTTTTGCCGAAAGACTGCAGCGGATGACTGTTGCCCGGCGGGCGAAGCGGCCTTGCGACGCAATCCCTCGTTGGAGCTGGAGCGGGCTGCATCCGCCGCCTGCAGCGTCACCGCTGCTTTCCAACGAGGTATGGCCGACAGCAGTCCGATACGGGATGGCGGAGAAATGCACATTTCGGCCACGGCCGCATCAGACAGCCAGTACTGGCCGACAGAGGTTTTCAACCCGCCGGCTGGCCGTTCAAGCCCGCTTCCGAAGAAAGGCGCTTGGCTTGCAGGCAGCTCCGCCCCCTGCCATCCAGCAACTATGGCTGCCCGGCACAGGTTACAAGATGCAACCCCAATAATGCAGCAGACATGTTGTCGACCATTGGCACTCAAGCAGCTTCATGCCAAACGCCCTAACCCCCGACCAACAATAACAGCGACTCGCACCACAACGATGACGAGAATAAGACGCTCCTTGCCCTGCGCCGCCCTGTCTACATCAGTTTAAAAGCAACACCGCACATACGCCCTCCTTCCCAGCTACGGACATTGATTAAACCCCATCGTCAGTCTGCGGACCCCACCATAATTCACCCCTGCCGGCCGCCTTCTCACAGCCGGCCGCACAAGCTCAGCTACCTCCCTTCCCTCACCTCGATCGACATAAATTGAAAAGCAACACCGAAAACACACCCTCAATCCCGGCTACTTTCTGCCATGCACGCCCTTGGCGTCTATTAAGCCCCACAACACTTACTTTAAACAACCGCAGCCCCAAGTTCAAGTGGCAACTCAAAAACCAGTGTCTGTCGCAGCAACTCATTAACCAGCAACTTGTATTCAGGCAACTCATTAACCAATGTCTGTCGCAGCAACTCATTAACCAGCACTTGCATTCACCATGTGCAGCGAATCATAAACTGACAGGCAAATGCTGCGGGAACCGTGAGCACCTGTCCCGGACCACGGCCCCTATCCCCGGCACGTCGGGCCATGCAGCAGCACAGACTGCCCGGCTCAGGTTACAATCCGCACCCACAATAAGCCAGCAGCCATGCAGTGGCCCTTCGGCACACGATCGGCTTCATGCAGCCCCTCACGCCCGCCCAACAAGAACAACAACGGCGACCAGCATGGCGACGGCAACTCGCATCTTAAACCTCCACACTGTCGACATGATTTTAAAAGCAACGCCGAAAATGTATCCTCCTTCCCGTGCGAGCGACACTGATGATCACCACACCATTGGCAGGCTAAGTACACCACCAGAAATCAGCCCGTCCCGTCGAGCCCGGCCGCCGCTTCACGGCACCATCCTGATACTTCCTACCGTAAATCCTCCTCCCACCCCGTGCTCTGCACCAGCAGCAACCAAGGAGGCGCGAAGACCGCTTTCTGCCCGGCAGAGGGCAGCATTGCTCCCCGCGATTTGAACCGGTTTGACTCCATGGAGCTCACAGACTTCCAGCCCGCTCTGCTTTCGGGCGGCCCGTATGACTACAGGTGCCCTCGATGCCGCTTGCCTTCCTCGTCCCAGCGCCGCCCAACCCGACGAGCGCAGGTGGCAGAACCGCGGATTTAGCCTTCGGAAAGCGGTCCCCAGCCACCGGCTGCACCTCGCAGGTCAAAGAGGCAGCCGCACGCCGTCGCTGGCCTCGTGTGCGGCCCGTCCGCCCTCAGCAGACGATATTTTCCCGGATGGTTTCGACATTGCGGCGACATGTTTTTGCCGAAAGACTGCAGTGGATGCCTGTTGCCCGGCGGGCGAAGCGGCCTTGCGACGCAATCCCTCGTTGGATCTTGAGCGGGCTGCCACCGCCGCCTGCAGCGTCACCGCTGCTTTCCAACGAGGTATGGCCGACAGCAGTCCGATACGGGATGGCGGAGAAATGCACATTTCGGCCACGGCCGCATCAGACAGCCAGTACTGGCCGACAGAGGTTTTCAACCCGCCGGCTGGCCGTTCAAGCCCGCTTCCGAAGAAAGGCGCTTGGCTTGCAGGCAGCTCCGCCCCCTGCCATCCAGCAACTATGGCTGCCCGGCACAGGTTACAAGATGCAACCCCAATAATGGAGCAGACATGTTGTCGACCATTGGCACTCAAGCAGCTTCATGCCAACCGCCGTAACCCCCGACCAACAATAACAGCGACTCGCACCACAACGACGACGAGAATAAGCCGCTCCTTGCCCTGCGCCGCCCTGTCTACATCAGTTTAAAAGCAACACCGCACATACGCCCTCCTTCACAGCTACGGACATTGATTAAACCCCATCGTCAGTCTCCGGACCCCACCATAATTCACCCCTGCCGGCCGCCTTCTCACAGCCGGCCGCACAAGCTCAGCTACCTCCCTTCCCTCACCTCGATCGACATAAATTGAAAAGCAACACCGAAAACACACCCTCAATCCCGGCTACTTTCTGCCATGCACCCCCTTGGCGTCTATTAAGCCCCACAACAGTTACTTTAAACAACCGCAGCCCCAAGTTCAAGTGGCAACTCATTAACCAGTGTCTGTCGCAGCAACTCATTAACCAGCAACTTGTATTCAGGCAACTCATTTACCAATGTCTGTCGCAGCAACTCATTAACCAGCAACTTGCATTCACCATGTGCAGCGAATCATAAACTGACAGGCAAATGCTGCGTTAACCATGGGCACCTATTCCCGACCACGGCCCCTATCCCCGGCACGTCGGCCATGCAGCAGCACGGACTGCCCGGCTCAGGTTACAATCCGCACCCACAATAACCCAGCAGCCATGCAGTGGCCCTTTGGCACACGATCAGCTTCATGCAGCCCCTCACGCCCGCCCAACAAGAACAACAACGGCGACCAGCATGGCGACGGCAACTCGCACCTTAAACCTGCACACTGTCGACATGATTTTAAAAGCAACGCCGAAAATATATCCTCCTTCCCGTGCGAGCGACACTGATGACCACCACACCATTGGCAGGCTAAGTACACCACCAGAAATCAGCCCGTCCCGTCGAGCCCCGCCGCCGCTTCACGGCACCATCCTCATACTTCCAACCGTAAATCCTCCTCCCACCCCGTGCTCTGCACCAGCAGCCACCACGGAGGCGCGAAGACCGCTTTCTGCCCGGCAGAGGGCAGCATTGCTCCCCGCGAATTAAACCGGTTTGACTCCATGGAGCTCACAGACTTCCAGCCCACACTGCTTTCGGGCGGCCCGTATGAATACATGTGCCCTCGATGCCGCTTGCCTTCCTCGTCCCAGCGCCGCTCACCCGACGAGCGCAGGTGGCAGCACCGCGGATATAGCCTTCGGAAAGCGGTCCCCAGCCACCGGCTGCACCTCCGCAGGACAAAGAGTCAGCCGCACGCCGTCGCTGGCCTCGTGTGCGGCCCGTCCGGCCTCAGCGGACGATATTTTCCCGGATGGTTTCGACATTGCAGCGACATGTTTTTGCCGAAAGACTGCAGCGGATGACTGTTGCCCGGCGGGCGAAGCGGCCTTGCGACGCAATCCCTCGTTGGAGCTGGAGCGGGCTGCATCCGCCGCCTGCAGCGTCACCGCTGCTTTCCAACGAGGTATGGCCGACAGCAGTCCGATACGGGATGGCGGAGAAATGCACATTTCGGCCACGGCCACATCAGACAGCCAGTACTGGCCGACAGAGGTTTTCAACCCGCCGGCTGGCCGTTCAAGCCCGCTTCCGAAGAAAGGCGCTTGGCTTGCAGGCAGCTCCGCCCCCTGCCATCCAGCAACTATGGCTGCCCGGCACAGGTTACAAGATGCAACCCCAATAATGCAGCAGACATGTTGTCGACCATTGGCACTCAAGCAGCTTCATGCCAACCGCCCTAACCCCCGACCAACAATAACAGCGACTCGCACCACAACGATGACGAGAATAAGACGCTCCTTGCCCTGCGCCGCCCTGTCTACATCAGTTTAAAAGCAACACCGCACATACGCCCTCCTTCCCAGCTACGGACATTGATTAAACCCCATCGTCAGTCTGCGGACCCCACCATAATTCACCCCTGCCGGCCGCCTTCTCACAGCAGGCCGCACAAGCTCAGCTACCTCCCTTCCCTCATCTCGATCGACATAAATTGAAAAGCAACACCGAAAACACACCCTCAATCCCGGCTACTTTCTGCCATGCACCCCCTTGGCGTCTATTAAGCCCCACAACACTTACTTTAAACAACCGCAGCCCCAAGTTCAAGTGGCAACTCAAAAACCAGTGTCTGTCGCAGCAACTCATTAACCAGCAACTTGTATTCAGGCAACTCATTAACCAATGTCTGTCGCAGCAACTCATTAACCAGCAACTTGCATTCACCATGTGCAGCGAATCATAAACTGACAGGCAAATGCTGCGGGAACCGTGAGCACCTGTCCCGGACCACGGCCCCTATCCCCGGCACGTCGGGCCATGCAGCAGCACGGACTGCCCGGCTCAGGTTACAATCCGCACCCACAATAAGCCAGCAGCCATGCAGTGGCCCTTCGGCACACGATCGGCTTCATGCAGCCCCTCACGCCCGCCCAACAAGAACAACAACGGCGACCAGCTTGGCGACGGCAACTCGCATCTTAAACCTCCACACTGTCGACATGATTTTAAAAGCAACGCCGAAAATGTATCCTCCTTCCCGTGCGAGCGACACTGATGACCACCACACCATTGGCAGGCTAAGTACACCACCAGAAATCAGCCCGTCCCGTCGAGCCCGGCCGCCGCTTCACGGCACCATCCTCCTCCCACCCCGTGCTCTGCACCAGCAGCAACCAAGGAGGCGCGAAGACCGCTTTCTGCCCGGCAGAGGGCAGCATTGCACCCCGCGATTTGAACCGGTTTGACTCCATGGAGCTCACAGACTTCCAGCCCGCTCTGCTTTCGGGCGGCCCGTATGACTACAGGTGCCCTCGAAGCCGCTTGCCTTCCTCGTCCCAGCGCCGCCCAACCCGACGAGCGCAGGTGGCAGAACCGCGGATTTAGCCTTCGGAAAGCGGTCCCCAGCCACCGGCTGCACCTCGCAGGTCAAAGAGGCAGCCGCACGCCGTCGCTGGCCTCGTGTGCGGCCCGTCCGCCCTCAGCAGACGATATTTTCCCGGATGGTTTCGACATTGCGGCGACATGTTTTTGCCGAAAGACTGCAGTGGATGCCTGTTGCCCGGCGGGCGAAGCGGCCTTGCGACGCAATCCCTCGTTGGATCTTGAGCGGGCTGCCACCGCCGCCTGCAGCGTCACCGCTGCTTTCCAACGAGGTATGGCCGACAGCAGTCCGATACGGGATGGCGGAGAAATGCACATTTCGGCCACGGCCGCATCAGACAGCCAGTACTGGCCGACAGAGGTTTTCAACCCGCCGGCTGGCCGTTCAAGCCCGCTTCCGAAGAAAGGCGCTTGGCTTGCAGGCAGCTCCGCCCCCTGCCATCCAGCAACTATGGCTGCCCGGCACAGGTTACAAGATGCAACCCCAATAATGCAGCAGACATGTTGTCGACCATTGGCACTCAAGCAGCTTCATGCCAACCGCCGTAACCCCCGACCAACAATAACAGCGACTCGCACCACAACGACGACGAGAATAAGCCGCTCCTTGCCCTGCGCCGCCCTGTCTACATCAGTTTAAAAGCAACACCGCACATACGCCCTCCTTCCCAGCTACGGACATTGATTAAACCCCATCGTCAGTCTCCGGACCCCACCATAATTCACCCCTGCCGGCCGCCTTCTCACAGCCGGCCGCACAAGCTCAGCTACCTCCCTTCCCTCACCTCGATCGACATAAATTGAAAAGCAACACCGAAAACACACCCTCAATCCCGGCTACTTTCTGCCATGCACCCCCTCGGCGTCTATTAAGCCCCACAACAGTTACTTTAAACAACCGCAGCCCCAAGTTCAAGTGGCAACTCATTAACCAGTGTCTGTCGCAGCAACTCATTAACCAGCAACTTGTATTCAGGCAACTCATTAACCAATGTCTGTCGCAGCAACTCATTAACCAGCAACTTGCATTCACCATGTGCAGCGAATCATAAACTGACAGGCAAATGCTGCGTTAACCATGGGCACCTATCCCCGACCACGGCCCCTATCCGCGGCACGTCGGCCATGCAGCAGCACGGACTGCCCGGCTCAGGTTACAATCCGCACCCACAATAACCCAGCAGCCATGCAGTGGCCCTTTGGCACACGATCAGCTTCATGCAGCCCCTCACGCCCGCCCAACAAGAACAACAACGGCGACCAGCATGGCGACGGCAACTCGCACCTTAAACCTGCACACTGTCGACATGATTTTAAAAGCAACGCCGAAAATGTATCCTCCTTCCCGTGCGAGCGACACTGATGACCACCACACCATTGGCAGGCTAAGTACACCACCAGAAATCAGCCCATCCCGTCGAGCCCCGCCGCCGCTTCACGGCACCATCCTCATACTTCCAACCGTAAATCCTCCTCCCACCCCGTGGTCTGCACCAGCAGCCACCACGGAGGCGCGAAGACCGCTTTCTGCCCGGCAGAGGGCAGCATTGCTCCCCGCGAATTAAACCGGTTTGACTCCATGGAGCTCACAGACTTCCAGCCCACACTGCTTTCGGGCGGCCCGTATGAATACATGTGCCCTCGATGCCGCTTGCCTTCCTCGTCCCAGCGCCGCTCACCTGACGAGCGCAGGTGGCAGCACCGCGGATATAGCCTTCGGAAAGCGGTCCCCAGCCACCGGCTGCACCTCCGCAGGACAAAGAGTCAGCCGCACGCCGTCGCTGGCCTCGTGTGCGGCCCGTCCGGCCTCAGCGGACGATATTTTCCCGGATGGTTTCGACATTGCAGCGACTTGTTTTTGCCGAAAGACTGCAGCGGATGACTGTTGCCCGGCGGGCGAAGCGGCCTTGCGACGCAATCCCTCGTTGGAGCTGGAGCGGGCTGCATCCGCCGCCTGCAGCGTCACCGCTGCTTTCCAACGAGGTATGGCCGACAGCAGTCCGATACGGGATGGCGGAGAAATGCACATTTCGGCCACGGCCGCATCAGACATCCAGTACTGGCCGACAGAGGTTTTCAACCCGCCGGCTGGCCGTTCAAGCCCGCTTCCGAAGAAAGGCGCTTGGCTTGCAGGCAGCTCCGCCCCCTGCCATCCAGCAACTATGGCTGCCCGGCACAGGTTACAAGATGCAACCCCAATAATGCAGCAGACATGTTGTCGACCATTGGCACTCAAGCAGCTTCATGCCATCCGCCCTAACCCCCGACCAACAATAACAGCGACTCGCACCACAACGATGACGAGAATAAGACGCTCCTTGCCCTGCGCCGCCCTGTCTACATCAGTTTAAAAGCAACACCGCACATACGCCCTCCTTCCCAGCTACGGACATTGATTAAACCCCATCGTCAGTCTCCGGACCCCACCATAATTCACCCCTGCCGGCCGCCTTCTCACAGCCGGCCGCACAAGCTCAGCTACCTCCCTTCCCTCACCTCGATCGACATAAATTGAAAAGCAACACCGAAAACACACCCTCAATCCCGGCTACTTTCTGCCATGCACCCCCTCGGCGTCTATTAAGCCCCACAACAGTTACTTTAAACAACCGCAGCCCCAAGTTCAAGTGGCAACTCATTAACCAGTGTCTGTCGCAGCAACTCATTAACCAGCAACTTGTATTCAGGCAACTCATTAACCAATGTCTGTCGCAGCAACTCATTAACCAGCAACTTGCATTCACCATGTGCAGCGAATCATAAACTGACAGGCAAATGCTGCGTTAACCATGGGCACCTATCCCCGACCACGGCCCCTATCCGCGGCACGTCGGCCATGCAGCAGCACGGACTGCCCGGCTCAGGTTACAATCCGCACCCACAATAACCCAGCAGCCATGCAGTGGCCCTTTGGCACACGATCAGCTTCATGCAGCCCCTCACGCCCGCCCAACAAGAACAACAACGGCGACCAGCATGGCGACGGCAACTCGCACCTTAAACCTGCACACTGTCGACATGATTTTAAAAGCAACGCCGAAAATGTATCCTCCTTCCCGTGCGAGCGACACTGATGACCACCACACCATTGGCAGGCTAAGTACACCACCAGAAATCAGCCCGTCCCGTCGAGCCCCGCCGCCGCTTCACGGCACCATCCTCATACTTCCAACCGTAAATCCTCCTCCCACCCCGTGGTCTGCACCAGCAGCCACCACGGAGGCGCGAAGACCGCTTTCTGCCCGGCAGAGGGCAGCATTGCTCCCCGCGAATTAAACCGGTTTGACTCCATGGAGCTCACAGACTTCCAGCCCACACTGCTTTCGGGCGGCCCGTATGAATACATGTGCCCTCGATGCCGCTTGCCTTCCTCGTCCCAGCGCCGCTCACCCGACGAGCGCAGGTGGCAGCACCGCGGATATAGCCTTCGGAAAGCGGTCCCCAGCCACCGGCTGCACCTCCGCAGGACAAAGAGTCAGCCGCACGCCGTCGCTGGCCTCGTGTGCGGCCCGTCCGGCCTCAGCGGACGATATTTTCCCGGATGGTTTCGACATTGCAGCGACTTGTTTTTGCCGAAAGACTGCAGCGGATGACTGTTGCCCGGCGGGCGAAGCGGCCTTGCGACGCAATCCCTCGTTGGAGCTGGAGCGGGCTGCATCCGCCGCCTGCAGCGTCACCGCTGCTTTCCAACGGTGTATGGCCGACAGCAGTCCGATACGGGATGGCGGAGAAATGCACATTTCGGCCACGGCCGCATCAGACATCCAGTACTGGCCGACAGAGGTTTTCAACCCGCCGGCTGGCCGTTCAAGCCCGCTTCCGAAGAAAGGCGCTTGGCTTGCAGGCAGCTCCGCCCCCTGCCATCCAGCAACTATGGCTGCCCGGCACAGGTTACAAGATGCAACCCCAATAATGCAGCAGACATGTTGTCGACCATTGGCACTCAAGCAGCTTCATGCCAACCGCCCTAACCCCCGACCAACAATAACAGCGACTCGCACCACAACGATGACGAGAATAAGACGCTCCTTGCCCTGCGCCGCCCTGTCTACATCAGTTTAAAAGCAACACCGCACATACGCCCTCCTTCCCAGCTACGGACATTGATTAAACCCCATCGTCAGTCTGCGGACCCCACCATAATTCACCCCTGCCGGCCGCCTTCTCACAGCCGGCCGCACAAGCTCAGCTACCTCCCTTCCCTCACCTCGATCGACATAAATTGAAAAGCAACACCGAAAACACACCCTCAATCCCGGCTACTTTCTGCCATGCACGCCCTTGGCGTCTATTAAGCCCCACAACACTTACTTTAAACAACCGCAGCCCCAAGTTCAAGTGGCAACTCAAAAACCAGTGTCTGTCGCAGCAACTCATTAACCAGCAACTTGTATTCAGGCAACTCATTAACCAATGTCTGTCGCAGCAACTCATTAACCAGCACTTGCATTCACCATGTGCAGCGAATCATAAACTGACAGGCAAATGCTGCGGGAACCGTGAGCACCTGTCCCGGACCACGGCCCCTATCCCCGGCACGTCGGGCCATGCAGCAGCACAGACTGCCCGGCTCAGGTTACAATCCGCACCCACAATAAGCCAGCAGCCATGCAGTGGCCCTTCGGCACACGATCGGCTTCATGCAGCCCCTCACGCCCGCCCAACAAGAACAACAACGGCGACCAGCATGGCGACGGCAACTCGCATCTTAAACCTCCACACTGTCGACATGATTTTAAAAGCAACGCCGAAAATGTATCCTCCTTCCCGTGCGAGCGACACTGATGATCACCACACCATTGGCAGGCTAAGTACACCACCAGAAATCAGCCCGTCCCGTCGAGCCCGGCCGCCGCTTCACGGCACCATCCTGATACTTCCTACCGTAAATCCTCCTCCCACCCCGTGCTCTGCACCAGCAGCAACCAAGGAGGCGCGAAGACCGCTTTCTGCCCGGCAGAGGGCAGCATTGCTCCCCGCGATTTGAACCGGTTTGACTCCATGGAGCTCACAGACTTCCAGCCCGCTCTGCTTTCGGGCGGCCCGTATGACTACAGGTGCCCTCGATGCCGCTTGCCTTCCTCGTCCCAGCGCCGCCCAACCCGACGAGCGCAGGTGGCAGAACCGCGGATTTAGCCTTCGGAAAGCGGTCCCCAGCCACCGGCTGCACCTCGCAGGTCAAAGAGGCAGCCGCACGCCGTCGCTGGCCTCGTGTGCGGCCCGTCCGCCCTCAGCAGACGATATTTTCCCGGATGGTTTCGACATTGCGGCGACATGTTTTTGCCGAAAGACTGCAGTGGATGCCTGTTGCCCGGCGGGCGAAGCGGCCTTGCGACGCAATCCCTCGTTGGATCTTGAGCGGGCTGCCACCGCCGCCTGCAGCGTCACCGCTGCTTTCCAACGAGGTATGGCCGACAGCAGTCCGATACGGGATGGCGGAGAAATGCACATTTCGGCCACGGCCGCATCAGACAGCCAGTACTGGCCGACAGAGGTTTTCAACCCGCCGGCTGGCCGTTCAAGCCCGCTTCCGAAGAAAGGCGCTTGGCTTGCAGGCAGCTCCGCCCCCTGCCATCCAGCAACTATGGCTGCCCGGCACAGGTTACAAGATGCAACCCCAATAATGGAGCAGACATGTTGTCGACCATTGGCACTCAAGCAGCTTCATGCCAACCGCCGTAACCCCCGACCAACAATAACAGCGACTCGCACCACAACGACGACGAGAATAAGCCGCTCCTTGCCCTGCGCCGCCCTGTCTACATCAGTTTAAAAGCAACACCGCACATACGCCCTCCTTCACAGCTACGGACATTGATTAAACCCCATCGTCAGTCTCCGGACCCCACCATAATTCACCCCTGCCGGCCGCCTTCTCACAGCCGGCCGCACAAGCTCAGCTACCTCCCTTCCCTCACCTCGATCGACATAAATTGAAAAGCAACACCGAAAACACACCCTCAATCCCGGCTACTTTCTGCCATGCACCCCCTCGGCGTCTATTAAGCCCCACAACAGTTACTTTAAACAACCGCAGCCCCAAGTTCAAGTGGCAACTCATTAACCAGTGTCTGTCGCAGCAACTCATTAACCAGCAACTTGTATTCAGGCAACTCATTTACCAATGTCTGTCGCAGCAACTCATTAACCAGCAACTTGCATTCACCATGTGCAGCGAATCATAAACTGACAGGCAAATGCTGCGTTAACCATGGGCACCTATTCCCGACCACGGCCCCTATCCCCGGCACGTCGGCCATGCAGCAGCACGGACTGCCCGGCTCAGGTTACAATCCGCACCCACAATAACCCAGCAGCCATGCAGTGGCCCTTTGGCACACGATCAGCTTCATGCAGCCCCTCACGCCCGCCCAACAAGAACAACAACGGCGACCAGCATGGCGACGGCAACTCGCACCTTAAACCTGCACACTGTCGACATGATTTTAAAAGCAACGCCGAAAATATATCCTCCTTCCCGTGCGAGCGACACTGATGACCACCACACCATTGGCAGGCTAAGTACACCACCAGAAATCAGCCCGTCCCGTCGAGCCCCGCCGCCGCTTCACGGCACCATCCTCATACTTCCAACCGTAAATCCTCCTCCCACCCCGTGCTCTGCACCAGCAGCCACCACGGAGGCGCGAAGACCGCTTTCTGCCCGGCAGAGGGCAGCATTGCTCCCCGCGAATTAAACCGGTTTGACTCCATGGAGCTCACAGACTTCCAGCCCACACTGCTTTCGGGAGGCCCGTATGAATACATGTGCCCTCGATGCCGCTTGCCTTCCTCGTCCCAGCGCCGCTCACCCGACGAGCGCAGGTGGCAGCACCGCGGATATAGCCTTCGGAAAGCGGTCCCCAGCCACCGGCTGCACCTCCGCAGGACAAAGAGTCAGCCGCACGCCGTCGCTGGCCTCGTGTGCGGCCCGTCCGGCCTCAGCGGACGATATTTTCCCGGATGGTTTCGACATTGCAGCGACATGTTTTTGCCGAAAGACTGCAGCGGATGACTGTTGCCCGGCGGGCGAAGCGGCCTTGCGACGCAATCCCTCGTTGGAGCTGGAGCGGGCTGCATCCGCCGCCTGCAGCGTCACCGCTGCTTTCCAACGAGGTATGGCCGACAGCAGTCCGATACGGGATGGCGGAGAAATGCACATTTCGGCCACGGCCACATCAGACAGCCAGTACTGGCCGACAGAGGTTTTCAACCCGCCGGCTGGCCGTTCAAGCCCGCTTCCGAAGAAAGGCGCTTGGCTTGCAGGCAGCTCCGCCCCCTGCCATCCAGCAACTATGGCTGCCCGGCACAGGTTACAAGATGCAACCCCAATAATGCAGCAGACATGTTGTCGACCATTGGCACTCAAGCAGCTTCATGCCAACCGCCCTAACCCCCGACCAACAATAACAGCGACTCGCACCACAACGATGACGAGAATAAGACGCTCCTTGCCCTGCGCCGCCCTGTCTACATCAGTTTAAAAGCAACACCGCACATACGCCCTCCTTCCCAGCTACGGACATTGATTAAACCCCATCGTCAGTCTGCGGACCCCACCATAATTCACCCCTGCCGGCCGCCTTCTCACAGCAGGCCGCACAAGCTCAGCTACCTCCCTTCCCTCATCTCGATCGACATAAATTGAAAAGCAACACCGAAAACACACCCTCAATCCCGGCTACTTTCTGCCATGCACCCCCTTGGCGTCTATTAAGCCCCACAACAGTTACTTTAAACAACCGCAGCCCCAAGTTCAAGTGGCAACTCATTAACCAGTGTCTGTCGCAGCAACTCATTAACCAGCAACTTGTATTCAGGCAACTCATTAACCAATGTCTGTCGCAGCAACTCATTAACCAGCAACTTGCATTCACCATGTGCAGCGAATCATAAACTGACAGGCAAATGCTGCGGGAACCATGGGCACCTATCCCCGACCACGGCCCCTATCCCCGGCACGTCGGCCATGCAGCAGCACGGACTGCCCGGCTCAGGTTACAATCCGCACCCACAATAACCCAGCAGCCATGAAGTGGCCCTTTGGCACACGATCAGCTTCATGCAGCCCCTCACGCCCGCCCAACAAGAACAACAACGGCGACCAGCATGGCGACGGCAACTCGCAACTTAAACCTGCACACTGTCGACATGATTTTAAAAGCAACGCCGAAAATGTATCCTCCTTCCTGTGCTAGCGACACTGATGACCACCACACCATTGGCCGGCTAAGTACACCACCAGAAATCAGCCCGTCCCGTCGAGCCCGGCCGCCGCTTCACGGCACCATCCTCATACTTCCAACCGTAAATCTTCCTCCCAACCCGTGCTCTGCACCAGCAGCCACCACGGAGGCGCGAAGACCGCTTTCTGCCCGGCAGAGGGCAGCATTGCTCCCCGCGAATTAAACCTGTTTGACTCCATGGAGCTCACAGACTTCCAGCCCACAATGCTTTCGGGCGGCCCGTATGAATACATGTGCCCTCGATGCTGCTTGCCTTCCTCGTCCCAGCGCCGCTCACCCGACGAGCGCAGGTGGCAGCACCGCGGATATAGCCTTCGGAAAGCGGTCCCCAGCCACCGGCTGCACCTCCGCAGGACAAAGAGTCAGCCGCACGCCGTCGCTGGCCTCGTGTGCGGCCCGTCCGGCCTCAGCGGACGATATTTTCCCGGATGGTTTCGACATTGCAGCGACATGTTTTTGCGGAAAGACTGCAGCGGATCACTGTTGCCCGACGGGCGAAGCGACCTTGCGACGCCATCCCTCGTCGGATCGGGAGCGGGCTGCCACCGCCGCGTGCGGCGTCACCGCTGCTTTCCAACGAGGTATGGCCGACAGCAGTCCGATACGGCACGGCGGAGAAATGCACATTTCGGCCCCGGCCGCATCAGACAGCCACTACTGGCCGACAGAGGTTTTCAACCCGCCGACTGGCCGTTCAAGCCCGCTTCCGAAGAAAGGCGCTTGGCTTGCAGGCAGCTCCGCCCCCTGCCATCCAGCGGCTATGGCTGCCCGGCACAGGTTACAAGATGCAACCACAATAATGCAGCAGACATGTTGTCGACCATAGGCACTCAAGCAGCTTCATGCCAACCGGCCGAACCCCCGACCAACAACAACAGCGACCCGCACCACAACGACGACGAGAATAAGCCGCTCCTTGCCCTGCGCCGCCCTGTCTACATCAGTTTAAAAGCAACACCGCACATACGCCCTCCTTCCCAGCTATGGACATTGATTAAACCCCATCGTCAGTCTCCGTACCCCACCACAATTCACCCCTGCCGGCCGCCCTCTCACCGCCGGCCGCACAAGCTCAGCTACCTCCCTTCCCTCACCTCGATCGACATAAATTGAAAAGCAACACCGAAAACACACCCTCAATCCCGGCTACTTTCTGCCATGCACCCCCTTGGCGTCTATTAAGCCCCACAACACTTACTTTAAACAACCGCAGCCCCAAGTTCAAGTGGCAACTCAAAAACCAGTGTCTGTCGCAGCAACTCATTAACCAGCAACTTGTATTCAGGCAACTCATTAACCAATGTCTGTCGCAGCAACTCATTAACCAGCAACTTGCATTCACCATGTGCAGCGAATCATAAACTGACAGGCAAATGCTGCGGGAACCGTGAGCACCTGTCCCGGACCACGGCCCCTATCCCCGGCACGTCGGGCCATGCAGCAGCACGGACTGCCCGGCTCAGGTTACAATCCGCACCCACAATAAGCCAGCAGCCATGCAGTGGCCCTTCGGCACACGATCGGCTTCATGCAGCCCCTCACGCCCGCCCAACAAGAACAACAACGGCGACCAGCTTGGCGACGGCAACTCGCATCTTAAACCTCCACACTGTCGACATGATTTTAAAAGCAACGCCGAAAATGTATCCTCCTTCCCGTGCGAGCGACACTGATGACCACCACACCATTGGCAGGCTAAGTACACCACCAGAAATCAGCCCGTCCCGTCGAGCCCGGCCGCCGCTTCACGGCACCATCCTCCTCCCACCCCGTGCTCTGCACCAGCAGCAACCAAGGAGGCGCGAAGACCGCTTTCTGCCCGGCAGAGGGCAGCATTGCACCCCGCGATTTGAACCGGTTTGACTCCATGGAGCTCACAGACTTCCAGCCCGCTCTGCTTTCGGGCGGCCCGTATGACTACAGGTGCCCTCGAAGCCGCTTGCCTTCCTCGTCCCAGCGCCGCCCAACCCGACGAGCGCAGGTGGCAGAACCGCGGATTTAGCCTTCGGAAAGCGGTCCCCAGCCACCGGCTGCACCTCGCAGGTCAAAGAGGCAGCCGCACGCCGTCGCTGGCCTCGTGTGCGGCCCGTCCGCCCTCAGCAGACGATATTTTCCCGGATGGTTTCGACATTGCGGCGACATGTTTTTGCCGAAAGACTGCAGTGGATGCCTGTTGCCCGGCGGGCGAAGCGGCCTTGCGACGCAATCCCTCGTTGGATCTTGAGCGGGCTGCCACCGCCGCCTGCAGCGTCACCGCTGCTTTCCAACGAGGTATGGCCGACAGCAGTCCGATACGGGATGGCGGAGAAATGCACATTTCGGCCACGGCCGCATCAGACAGCCAGTACTGGCCGACAGAGGTTTTCAACCCGCCGGCTGGCCGTTCAAGCCCGCTTCCGAAGAAAGGCGCTTGGCTTGCAGGCAGCTCCGCCCCCTGCCATCCAGCAACTATGGCTGCCCGGCACAGGTTACAAGATGCAACCCCAATAATGCAGCAGACATGTTGTCGACCATTGGCACTCAAGCAGCTTCATGCCAACCGCCGTAACCCCCGACCAACAATAACAGCGACTCGCACCACAACGACGACGAGAATAAGCCGCTCCTTGCCCTGCGCCGCCCTGTCTACATCAGTTTAAAAGCAACACCGCACATACGCCCTCCTTCCCAGCTACGGACATTGATTAAACCCCATCGTCAGTCTCCGGACCCCACCATAATTCACCCCTGCCGGCCGCCTTCTCACAGCCGGCCGCACAAGCTCAGCTACCTCCCTTCCCTCACCTCGATCGACATAAATTGAAAAGCAACACCGAAAACACACCCTCAATCCCGGCTACTTTCTGCCATGCACCCCCTCGGCGTCTATTAAGCCCCACAACAGTTACTTTAAACAACCGCAGCCCCAAGTTCAAGTGGCAACTCATTAACCAGTGTCTGTCGCAGCAACTCATTAACCAGCAACTTGTATTCAGGCAACTCATTAACCAATGTCTGTCGCAGCAACTCATTAACCAGCAACTTGCATTCACCATGTGCAGCGAATCATAAACTGACAGGCAAATGCTGCGTTAACCATGGGCACCTATCCCCGACCACGGCCCCTATCCGCGGCACGTCGGCCATGCAGCAGCACGGACTGCCCGGCTCAGGTTACAATCCGCACCCACAATAACCCAGCAGCCATGCAGTGGCCCTTTGGCACACGATCAGCTTCATGCAGCCCCTCACGCCCGCCCAACAAGAACAACAACGGCGACCAGCATGGCGACGGCAACTCGCACCTTAAACCTGCACACTGTCGACATGATTTTAAAAGCAACGCCGAAAATGTATCCTCCTTCCCGTGCGAGCGACACTGATGACCACCACACCATTGGCAGGCTAAGTACACCACCAGAAATCAGCCCATCCCGTCGAGCCCCGCCGCCGCTTCACGGCACCATCCTCATACTTCCAACCGTAAATCCTCCTCCCACCCCGTGGTCTGCACCAGCAGCCACCACGGAGGCGCGAAGACCGCTTTCTGCCCGGCAGAGGGCAGCATTGCTCCCCGCGAATTAAACCGGTTTGACTCCATGGAGCTCACAGACTTCCAGCCCACACTGCTTTCGGGCGGCCCGTATGAATACATGTGCCCTCGATGCCGCTTGCCTTCCTCGTCCCAGCGCCGCTCACCTGACGAGCGCAGGTGGCAGCACCGCGGATATAGCCTTCGGAAAGCGGTCCCCAGCCACCGGCTGCACCTCCGCAGGACAAAGAGTCAGCCGCACGCCGTCGCTGGCCTCGTGTGCGGCCCGTCCGGCCTCAGCGGACGATATTTTCCCGGATGGTTTCGACATTGCAGCGACTTGTTTTTGCCGAAAGACTGCAGCGGATGACTGTTGCCCGGCGGGCGAAGCGGCCTTGCGACGCAATCCCTCGTTGGAGCTGGAGCGGGCTGCATCCGCCGCCTGCAGCGTCACCGCTGCTTTCCAACGAGGTATGGCCGACAGCAGTCCGATACGGGATGGCGGAGAAATGCACATTTCGGCCACGGCCGCATCAGACATCCAGTACTGGCCGACAGAGGTTTTCAACCCGCCGGCTGGCCGTTCAAGCCCGCTTCCGAAGAAAGGCGCTTGGCCTTGCAGGCAGCTCCGCCCCCTGCCATCCAGCAACTATGGCTGCCCGGCACAGGTTACAAGATGCAACCCCAATAATGCAGCAGACATGTTGTCGACCATTGGCACTCAAGCAGCTTCATGCCATCCGCCCTAACCCCCGACCAACAATAACAGCGACTCGCACCACAACGATGACGAGAATAAGACGCTCCTTGCCCTGCGCCGCCCTGTCTACATCAGTTTAAAAGCAACACCGCACATACGCCCTCCTTCCCAGCTACGGACATTGATTAAACCCCATCGTCAGTCTCCGGACCCCACCATAATTCACCCCTGCCGGCCGCCTTCTCACAGCCGGCCGCACAAGCTCAGCTACCTCCCTTCCCTCACCTCGATCGACATAAATTGAAAAGCAACACCGAAAACACACCCTCAATCCCGGCTACTTTCTGCCATGCACCCCCTCGGCGTCTATTAAGCCCCACAACAGTTACTTTAAACAACCGCAGCCCCAAGTTCAAGTGGCAACTCATTAACCAGTGTCTGTCGCAGCAACTCATTAACCAGCAACTTGTATTCAGGCAACTCATTAACCAATGTCTGTCGCAGCAACTCATTAACCAGCAACTTGCATTCACCATGTGCAGCGAATCATAAACTGACAGGCAAATGCTGCGTTAACCATGGGCACCTATCCCCGACCACGGCCCCTATCCGCGGCACGTCGGCCATGCAGCAGCACGGACTGCCCGGCTCAGGTTACAATCCGCACCCACAATAACCCAGCAGCCATGCAGTGGCCCTTTGGCACACGATCAGCTTCATGCAGCCCCTCACGCCCGCCCAACAAGAACAACAACGGCGACCAGCATGGCGACGGCAACTCGCACCTTAAACCTGCACACTGTCGACATGATTTTAAAAGCAACGCCGAAAATGTATCCTCCTTCCCGTGCGAGCGACACTGATGACCACCACACCATTGGCAGGCTAAGTACACCACCAGAAATCAGCCCGTCCCGTCGAGCCCCGCCGCCGCTTCACGGCACCATCCTCATACTTCCAACCGTAAATCCTCCTCCCACCCCGTGGTCTGCACCAGCAGCCACCACGGAGGCGCGAAGACCGCTTTCTGCCCGGCAGAGGGCAGCATTGCTCCCCGCGAATTAAACCGGTTTGACTCCATGGAGCTCACAGACTTCCAGCCCACACTGCTTTCGGGCGGCCCGTATGAATACATGTGCCCTCGATGCCGCTTGCCTTCCTCGTCCCAGCGCCGCTCACCCGACGAGCGCAGGTGGCAGTACCGCGGATATAGCCTTCGGAAAGCGGTCCCCAGCCACCGGCTGCACCTCCGCAGGACAAAGAGTCAGCCGCACGCCGTCGCTGGCCTCGTGTGCGGCCCGTCCGGCCTCAGCGGACGATATTTTCCCGGATGGTTTCGACATTGCAGCGACTTGTTTTTGCCGAAAGACTGCAGCGGATGACTGTTGCCCGGCGGGCGAAGCGGCCTTGCGACGCAATCCCTCGTTGGAGCTGGAGCGGGCTGCATCCGCCGCCTGCAGCGTCACCGCTGCTTTCCAACGGTGTATGGCCGACAGCAGTCCGATACGGGATGGCGGAGAAATGCACATTTCGGCCACGGCCGCATCAGACATCCAGTACTGGCCGACAGAGGTTTTCAACCCGCCGGCTGGCCGTTCAAGCCCGCTTCCGAAGAAAGGCGCTTGGCTTGCAGGCAGCTCCGCCCCCTGCCATCCAGCAACTATGGCTGCCCGGCACAGGTTACAAGATGCAACCCCAATAATGCAGCAGACATGTTGTCGACCATTGGCACTCAAGCAGCTTCATGCCAACCGCCCTAACCCCCGACCAACAATAACAGCGACTCGCACCACAACGATGACGAGAATAAGACGCTCCTTGCCCTGCGCCGCCCTGTCTACATCAGTTTAAAAGCAACACCGCACATACGCCCTCCTTCCCAGCTACGGACATTGATTAAACCCCATCGTCAGTCTGCGGACCCCACCATAATTCACCCCTGCCGGCCGCCTTCTCACAGCCGGCCGCACAAGCTCAGCTACCTCCCTTCCCTCACCTCGATCGACATAAATTGAAAAGCAACACCGAAAACACACCCTCAATCCCGGCTACTTTCTGCCATGCACGCCCTTGGCGTCTATTAAGCCCCACAACACTTACTTTAAACAACCGCAGCCCCAAGTTCAAGTGGCAACTCAAAAACCAGTGTCTGTCGCAGCAACTCATTAACCAGCAACTTGTATTCAGGCAACTCATTAACCAATGTCTGTCGCAGCAACTCATTAACCAGCACTTGCATTCACCATGTGCAGCGAATCATAAACTGATAGGCAAATGCTGCGGGAACCGTGAGCACCTGTCCCGGACCACGGCCCCTATCCCCGGCACGTCGGGCCATGCAGCAGCACAGACTGCCCGGCTCAGGTTACAATCCGCACCCACAATAAGCCAGCAGCCATGCAGTGGCCCTTCGGCACACGATCGGCTTCATGCAGCCCCTCACGCCCGCCCAACAAGAACAACAACGGCGACCAGCATGGCGACGGCAACTCGCATCTTAAACCTCCACACTGTCGACATGATTTTAAAAGCAACGCCGAAAATGTATCCTCCTTCCCGTGCGAGCGACACTGATGATCACCACACCATTGGCAGGCTAAGTACACCACCAGAAATCAGCCCGTCCCGTCGAGCCCGGCCGCCGCTTCACGGCACCATCCTGATACTTCCTACCGTAAATCCTCCTCCCACCCCGTGCTCTGCACCAGCAGCAACCAAGGAGGCGCGAAGACCGCTTTCTGCCCGGCAGAGGGCAGCATTGCTCCCCGCGATTTGAACCGGTTTGACTCCATGGAGCTCACAGACTTCCAGCCCGCTCTGCTTTCGGGCGGCCCGTATGACTACAGGTGCCCTCGATGCCGCTTGCCTTCCTCGTCCCAGCGCCGCCCAACCCGACGAGCGCAGGTGGCAGAACCGCGGATTTAGCCTTCGGAAAGCGGTCCCCAGCCACCGGCTGCACCTCGCAGGTCAAAGAGGCAGCCGCACGCCGTCGCTGGCCTCGTGTGCGGCCCGTCCGCCCTCAGCAGACGATATTTTCCCGGATGGTTTCGACATTGCGGCGACATGTTTTTGCCGAAAGACTGCAGTGGATGCCTGTTGCCCGGCGGGCGAAGCGGCCTTGCGACGCAATCCCTCGTTGGATCTTGAGCGGGCTGCCACCGCCGCCTGCAGCGTCACCGCTGCTTTCCAACGAGGTATGGCCGACAGCAGTCCGATACGGGATGGCGGAGAAATGCACATTTCGGCCACGGCCGCATCAGACAGCCAGTACTGGCCGACAGAGGTTTTCAACCCGCCGGCTGGCCGTTCAAGCCCGCTTCCGAAGAAAGGCGCTTGGCTTGCAGGCAGCTCCGCCCCCTGCCATCCAGCAACTATGGCTGCCCGGCACAGGTTACAAGATGCAACCCCAATAATGGAGCAGACATGTTGTCGACCATTGGCACTCAAGCAGCTTCATGCCAACCGCCGTAACCCCCGACCAACAATAACAGCGACTCGCACCACAACGACGACGAGAATAAGCCGCTCCTTGCCCTGCGCCGCCCTGTCTACATCAGTTTAAAAGCAACACCGCACATACGCCCTCCTTCACAGCTACGGACATTGATTAAACCCCATCGTCAGTCTCCGGACCCCACCATAATTCACCCCTGCCGGCCGCCTTCTCACAGCCGGCCGCACAAGCTCAGCTACCTCCCTTCCCTCACCTCGATCGACATAAATTGAAAAGCAACACCGAAAACACACCCTCAATCCCGGCTACTTTCTGCCATGCACCCCCTTGGCGTCTATTAAGCCCCACAACAGTTACTTTAAACAACCGCAGCCCCAAGTTCAAGTGGCAACTCATTAACCAGTGTCTGTCGCAGCAACTCATTAACCAGCAACTTGTATTCAGGCAACTCATTTACCAATGTCTGTCGCAGCAACTCATTAACCAGCAACTTGCATTCACCATGTGCAGCGAATCATAAACTGACAGGCAAATGCTGCGTTAACCATGGGCACCTATTCCCGACCACGGCCCCTATCCCCGGCACGTCGGCCATGCAGCAGCACGGACTGCCCGGCTCAGGTTACAATCCGCACCCACAATAACCCAGCAGCCATGCAGTGGCCCTTTGGCACACGATCAGCTTCATGCAGCCCCTCACGCCCGCCCAACAAGAACAACAACGGCGACCAGCATGGCGACGGCAACTCGCACCTTAAACCTGCACACTGTCGACATGATTTTAAAAGCAACGCCGAAAATATATCCTCCTTCCCGTGCGAGCGACACTGATGACCACCACACCATTGGCAGGCTAAGTACACCACCAGAAATCAGCCCGTCCCGTCGAGCCCCGCCGCCGCTTCACGGCACCATCCTCATACTTCCAACCGTAAATCCTCCTCCCACCCCGTGCTCTGCACCAGCAGCCACCACGGAGGCGCGAAGACCGCTTTCTGCCCGGCAGAGGGCAGCATTGCTCCCCGCGAATTAAACCGGTTTGACTCCATGGAGCTCACAGACTTCCAGCCCACACTGCTTTCGGGCGGCCCGTATGAATACATGTGCCCTCGATGCCGCTTGCCTTCCTCGTCCCAGCGCCGCTCACCCGACGAGCGCAGGTGGCAGCACCGCGGATATAGCCTTCGGAAAGCGGTCCCCAGCCACCGGCTGCACCTCCGCAGGACAAAGAGTCAGCCGCACGCCGTCGCTGGCCTCGTGTGCGGCCCGTCCGGCCTCAGCGGACGATATTTTCCCGGATGGTTTCGACATTGCAGCGACATGTTTTTGCCGAAAGACTGCAGCGGATGACTGTTGCCCGGCGGGCGAAGCGGCCTTGCGACGCAATCCCTCGTTGGAGCTGGAGCGGGCTGCATCCGCCGCCTGCAGCGTCACCGCTGCTTTCCAACGAGGTATGGCCGACAGCAGTCCGATACGGGATGGCGGAGAAATGCACATTTCGGCCACGGCCACATCAGACAGCCAGTACTGGCCGACAGAGGTTTTCAACCCGCCGGCTGGCCGTTCAAGCCCGCTTCCGAAGAAAGGCGCTTGGCTTGCAGGCAGCTCCGCCCCCTGCCATCCAGCAACTATGGCTGCCCGGCACAGGTTACAAGATGCAACCCCAATAATGCAGCAGACATGTTGTCGACCATTGGCACTCAAGCAGCTTCATGCCAACCGCCCTAACCCCCGACCAACAATAACAGCGACTCGCACCACAACGATGACGAGAATAAGACGCTCCTTGCCCTGCGCCGCCCTGTCTACATCAGTTTAAAAGCAACACCGCACATACGCCCTCCTTCCCAGCTACGGACATTGATTAAACCCCATCGTCAGTCTGCGGACCCCACCATAATTCACCCCTGCCGGCCGCCTTCTCACAGCAGGCCGCACAAGCTCAGCTACCTCCCTTCCCTCATCTCGATCGACATAAATTGAAAAGCAACACCGAAAACACACCCTCAATCCCGGCTACTTTCTGCCATGCACCCCCTTGGCGTCTATTAAGCCCCACAACAGTTACTTTAAACAACCGCAGCCCCAAGTTCAAGTGGCAACTCATTAACCAGTGTCTGTCGCAGCAACTCATTAACCAGCAACTTGTATTCAGGCAACTCATTAACCAATGTCTGTCGCAGCAACTCATTAACCAGCAACTTGCATTCACCATGTGCAGCGAATCATAAACTGACAGGCAAATGCTGCGGGAACCATGGGCACCTATCCCCGACCACGGCCCCTATCCCCGGCACGTCGGCCATGCAGCAGCACGGACTGCCCGGCTCAGGTTACAATCCGCACCCACAATAACCCAGCAGCCATGAAGTGGCCCTTTGGCACACGATCAGCTTCATGCAGCCCCTCACGCCCGCCCAACAAGAACAACAACGGCGACCAGCATGGCGACGGCAACTCGCAACTTAAACCTGCACACTGTCGACATGATTTTAAAAGCAACGCCGAAAATGTATCCTCCTTCCTGTGCTAGCGACACTGATGACCACCACACCATTGGCCGGCTAAGTACACCACCAGAAATCAGCCCGTCCCGTCGAGCCCGGCCGCCGCTTCACGGCACCATCCTCATACTTCCAACCGTAAATCTTCCTCCCAACCCGTGCTCTGCACCAGCAGCCACCACGGAGGCGCGAAGACCGCTTTCTGCCCGGCAGAGGGCAGCATTGCTCCCCGCGAATTAAACCTGTTTGACTCCATGGAGCTCACAGACTTCCAGCCCACAATGCTTTCGGGCGGCCCGTATGAATACATGTGCCCTCGATGCTGCTTGCCTTCCTCGTCCCAGCGCCGCTCACCCGACGAGCGCAGGTGGCAGCACCGCGGATATAGCCTTCGGAAAGCGGTCCCCAGCCACCGGCTGCACCTCCGCAGGACAAAGAGTCAGCCGCACGCCGTCGCTGGCCTCGTGTGCGGCCCGTCCGGCCTCAGCGGACGATATTTTCCCGGATGGTTTCGACATTGCAGCGACATGTTTTTGCGGAAAGACTGCAGCGGATCACTGTTGCCCGACGGGCGAAGCGACCTTGCGACGCCATCCCTCGTCGGATCGGGAGCGGGCTGCCACCGCCGCGTGCGGCGTCACCGCTGCTTTCCAACGAGGTATGGCCGACAGCAGTCCGATACGGCACGGCGGAGAAATGCACATTTCGGCCCCGGCCGCATCAGACAGCCACTACTGGCCGACAGAGGTTTTCAACCCGCCGACTGGCCGTTCAAGCCCGCTTCCGAAGAAAGGCGCTTGGCTTGCAGGCAGCTCCGCCCCCTGCCATCCAGCGGCTATGGCTGCCCGGCACAGGTTACAAGATGCAACCACAATAATGCAGCAGACATGTTGTCGACCATAGGCACTCAAGCAGCTTCATGCCAACCGGCCGAACCCCCGACCAACAACAACAGCGACCCGCACCACAACGACGACGAGAATAAGCCGCTCCTTGCCCTGCGCCGCCCTGTCTACATCAGTTTAAAAGCAACACCGCACATACGCCCTCCTTCCCAGCTATGGACATTGATTAAACCCCATCGTCAGTCTCCGTACCCCACCACAATTCACCCCTGCCGGCCGCCCTCTCACCGCCGGCCGCACAAGCTCAGCTACCTCCCTTCCCTCACCTCGATCGACATAAATTGAAAAGCAACACCGAAAACACACCCTCAATCCCGGCTACTTTCTGCCATGCACCCCCTTGGCGTCTATTAAGCCCCACAACACTTACTTTAAACAACCGCAGCCCCAAGTTCAAGTGGCAACTCAAAAACCAGTGTCTGTCGCAGCAACTCATTAACCAGCAACTTGTATTCAGGCAACTCATTAACCAATGTCTGTCGCAGCAACTCATTAACCAGCAACTTGCATTCACCATGTGCAGCGAATCATAAACTGACAGGCAAATGCTGCGGGAACCGTGAGCACCTGTCCCGGACCACGGCCCCTATCCCCGGCACGTCGGGCCATGCAGCAGCACGGACTGCCCGGCTCAGGTTACAATCCGCACCCACAATAAGCCAGCAGCCATGCAGTGGCCCTTCGGCACACGATCGGCTTCATGCAGCCCCTCACGCCCGCCCAACAAGAACAACAACGGCGACCAGCTTGGCGACGGCAACTCGCATCTTAAACCTCCACACTGTCGACATGATTTTAAAAGCAACGCCGAAAATGTATCCTCCTTCCCGTGCGAGCGACACTGATGACCACCACACCATTGGCAGGCTAAGTACACCACCAGAAATCAGCCCGTCCCGTCGAGCCCGGCCGCCGCTTCACGGCACCATCCTCCTCCCACCCCGTGCTCTGCACCAGCAGCAACCAAGGAGGCGCGAAGACCGCTTTCTGCCCGGCAGAGGGCAGCATTGCACCCCGCGATTTGAACCGGTTTGACTCCATGGAGCTCACAGACTTCCAGCCCGCTCTGCTTTCGGGCGGCCCGTATGACTACAGGTGCCCTCGAAGCCGCTTGCCTTCCTCGTCCCAGCGCCGCCCAACCCGACGAGCGCAGGTGGCAGAACCGCGGATTTAGCCTTCGGAAAGCGGTCCCCAGCCACCGGCTGCACCTCGCAGGTCAAAGAGGTAGCCGCACGCCGTCGCTGGCCTCGTGTGCGGCCCGTCCGCCCTCAGCAGACGATATTTTCCCGGATGGTTTCGACATTGCGGCGACATGTTTTTGCCGAAAGACTGCAGTGGATGCCTGTTGCCCGGCGGGCGAAGCGGCCTTGCGACGCAATCCCTCGTTGGATCTTGAGCGGGCTGCCACCGCCGCCTGCAGCGTCACCGCTGCTTTCCAACGAGGTATGGCCGACAGCAGTCCGATACGGGATGGCGGAGAAATGCACATTTCGGCCACGGCCGCATCAGACAGCCAGTACTGGCCGACAGAGGTTTTCAACCCGCCGGCTGGCCGTTCAAGCCCGCTTCCGAAGAAAGGCGCTTGGCTTGCAGGCAGCTCCGCCCCCTGCCATCCAGCAACTATGGCTGCCCGGCACAGGTTACAAGATGCAACCCCAATAATGCAGCAGACATGTTGTCGACCATTGGCACTCAAGCAGCTTCATGCCAACCGCCGTAACCCCCGACCAACAATAACAGCGACTCGCACCACAACGACGACGAGAATAAGCCGCTCCTTGCCCTGCGCCGCCCTGTCTACATCAGTTTAAAAGCAACACCGCACATACGCCCTCCTTCCCAGCTACGGACATTGATTAAACCCCATCGTCAGTCTCCGGACCCCACCATAATTCACCCCTGCCGGCCGCCTTCTCACAGCCGGCCGCACAAGCTCAGCTACCTCCCTTCCCTCACCTCGATCGACATAAATTGAAAAGCAACACCGAAAACACACCCTCAATCCCGGCTACTTTCTGCCATGCACCCCCTCGGCGTCTATTAAGCCCCACAACAGTTACTTTAAACAACCGCAGCCCCAAGTTCAAGTGGCAACTCATTAACCAGTGTCTGTCGCAGCAACTCATTAACCAGCAACTTGTATTCAGGCAACTCATTAACCAATGTCTGTCGCAGCAACTCATTAACCAGCAACTTGCATTCACCATGTGCAGCGAATCATAAACTGACAGGCAAATGCTGCGTTAACCATGGGCACCTATCCCCGACCACGGCCCCTATCCGCGGCACGTCGGCCATGCAGCAGCACGGACTGCCCGGCTCAGGTTACAATCCGCACCCACAATAACCCAGCAGCCATGCAGTGGCCCTTTGGCACACGATCAGCTTCATGCAGCCCCTCACGCCCGCCCAACAAGAACAACAACGGCGACCAGCATGGCGACGGCAACTCGCACCTTAAACCTGCACACTGTCGACATGATTTTAAAAGCAACGCCGAAAATGTATCCTCCTTCCCGTGCGAGCGACACTGATGACCACCACACCATTGGCAGGCTAAGTACACCACCAGAAATCAGCCCATCCCGTCGAGCCCCGCCGCCGCTTCACGGCACCATCCTCATACTTCCAACCGTAAATCCTCCTCCCACCCCGTGGTCTGCACCAGCAGCCACCACGGAGGCGCGAAGACCGCTTTCTGCCCGGCAGAGGGCAGCATTGCTCCCCGCGAATTAAACCGGTTTGACTCCATGGAGCTCACAGACTTCCAGCCCACACTGCTTTCGGGCGGCCCGTATGAATACATGTGCCCTCGATGCCGCTTGCCTTCCTCGTCCCAGCGCCGCTCACCTGACGAGCGCAGGTGGCAGCACCGCGGATATAGCCTTCGGAAAGCGGTCCCCAGCCACCGGCTGCACCTCCGCAGGACAAAGAGTCAGCCGCACGCCGTCGCTGGCCTCGTGTGCGGCCCGTCCGGCCTCAGCGGACGATATTTTCCCGGATGGTTTCGACATTGCAGCGACTTGTTTTTGCCGAAAGACTGCAGCGGATGACTGTTGCCCGGCGGGCGAAGCGGCCTTGCGACGCAATCCCTCGTTGGAGCTGGAGCGGGCTGCATCCGCCGCCTGCAGCGTCACCGCTGCTTTCCAACGAGGTATGGCCGACAGCAGTCCGATACGGGATGGCGGAGAAATGCACATTTCGGCCACGGCCGCATCAGACATCCAGTACTGGCCGACAGAGGTTTTCAACCCGCCGGCTGGCCGTTCAAGCCCGCTTCCGAAGAAAGGCGCTTGGCTTGCAGGCAGCTCCGCCCCCTGCCATCCAGCAACTATGGCTGCCCGGCACAGGTTACAAGATGCAACCCCAATAATGCAGCAGACATGTTGTCGACCATTGGCACTCAAGCAGCTTCATGCCATCCGCCCTAACCCCCGACCAACAATAACAGCGACTCGCACCACAACGATGACGAGAATAAGACGCTCCTTGCCCTGCGCCGCCCTGTCTACATCAGTTTAAAAGCAACACCGCACATACGCCCTCCTTCCCAGCTACGGACATTGATTAAACCCCATCGTCAGTCTCCGGACCCCACCATAATTCACCCCTGCCGGCCGCCTTCTCACAGCCGGCCGCACAAGCTCAGCTACCTCCCTTCCCTCACCTCGATCGACATAAATTGAAAAGCAACACCGAAAACACACCCTCAATCCCGGCTACTTTCTGCCATGCACCCCCTCGGCGTCTATTAAGCCCCACAACAGTTACTTTAAACAACCGCAGCCCCAAGTTCAAGTGGCAACTCATTAACCAGTGTCTGTCGCAGCAACTCATTAACCAGCAACTTGTATTCAGGCAACTCATTAACCAATGTCTGTCGCAGCAACTCATTAACCAGCAACTTGCATTCACCATGTGCAGCGAATCATAAACTGACAGGCAAATGCTGCGTTAACCATGGGCACCTATCCCCGACCACGGCCCCTATCCGCGGCACGTCGGCCATGCAGCAGCACGGACTGCCCGGCTCAGGTTACAATCCGCACCCACAATAACCCAGCAGCCATGCAGTGGCCCTTTGGCACACGATCAGCTTCATGCAGCCCCTCACGCCCGCCCAACAAGAACAACAACGGCGACCAGCATGGCGACGGCAACTCGCACCTTAAACCTGCACACTGTCGACATGATTTTAAAAGCAACGCCGAAAATGTATCCTCCTTCCCGTGCGAGCGACACTGATGACCACCACACCATTGGCAGGCTAAGTACACCACCAGAAATCAGCCCGTCCCGTCGAGCCCCGCCGCCGCTTCACGGCACCATCCTCATACTTCCAACCGTAAATCCTCCTCCCACCCCGTGGTCTGCACCAGCAGCCACCACGGAGGCGCGAAGACCGCTTTCTGCCCGGCAGAGGGCAGCATTGCTCCCCGCGAATTAAACCGGTTTGACTCCATGGAGCTCACAGACTTCCAGCCCACACTGCTTTCGGGCGGCCCGTATGAATACATGTGCCCTCGATGCCGCTTGCCTTCCTCGTCCCAGCGCCGCTCACCCGACGAGCGCAGGTGGCAGCACCGCGGATATAGCCTTCGGAAAGCGGTCCCCAGCCACCGGCTGCACCTCCGCAGGACAAAGAGTCAGCCGCACGCCGTCGCTGGCCTCGTGTGCGGCCCGTCCGGCCTCAGCGGACGATATTTTCCCGGATGGTTTCGACATTGCAGCGACTTGTTTTTGCCGAAAGACTGCAGCGGATGACTGTTGCCCGGCGGGCGAAGCGGCCTTGCGACGCAATCCCTCGTTGGAGCTGGAGCGGGCTGCATCCGCCGCCTGCAGCGTCACCGCTGCTTTCCAACGGTGTATGGCCGACAGCAGTCCGATACGGGATGGCGGAGAAATGCACATTTCGGCCACGGCCGCATCAGACATCCAGTACTGGCCGACAGAGGTTTTCAACCCGCCGGCTGGCCGTTCAAGCCCGCTTCCGAAGAAAGGCGCTTGGCTTGCAGGCAGCTCCGCCCCCTGCCATCCAGCAACTATGGCTGCCCGGCACAGGTTACAAGATGCAACCCCAATAATGCAGCAGACATGTTGTCGACCATTGGCACTCAAGCAGCTTCATGCCAACCGCCCTAACCCCCGACCAACAATAACAGCGACTCGCACCACAACGATGACGAGAATAAGACGCTCCTTGCCCTGCGCCGCCCTGTCTACATCAGTTTAAAAGCAACACCGCACATACGCCCTCCTTCCCAGCTACGGACATTGATTAAACCCCATCGTCAGTCTCCGGACCCCACCATAATTCACCCCTGCCGGCCGCCTTCTCACAGCCGGCCGCACAAGCTCAGCTACCTCCCTTCCCTCACCTCGATCGACATAAATTGAAAAGCAACACCGAAAACACACCCTCAATCCCGGCTACTTTCTGCCATGCACCCCCTTGGCGTCTATTAAGCCCCACAACAGTTACTTTAAACAACCGCAGCCCCAAGTTCAAGTGGCAACTCATTAACCAGTGTCTGTCGCAGCAACTCATTAACCAGCAACTTGTATTCAGGCAACTCATTAACCAATGTCTGTCGCAGCAACTCATTAACCAGCAACTTGCATTCACCATGTGCAGCGAATCATAAACTGACAGGCAAATGCTGCGGGAACCATGGGCACCTATCCCCGACCACGGCCCCTATCCCCGGCACGTCGGCCATGCAGCAGCACGGACTGCCCGGCTCAGGTTACAATCCGCACCCACAATAACCCAGCAGCCATGAAGTGGCCCTTTGGCACACGATCAGCTTCATGCAGCCCCTCACGCCCGCCCAACAAGAACAACAACGGCGACCAGCATGGCGACGGCAACTCGCACCTTAAACCTGCACACTGTCGACATGATTTTAAAAGCAATGCCGAAAATGTTTCCTCCTTCCCGTGCTAGCGACACTGATGACCACCACACCATTGGCAGGCTAAGTACACCACCAGAAATCAGCCCGTCCCGTCGAGCCCGGCCGCCGCTTCACGGCACCATCCTCATACTTCCAACCGTAAATCTTCCTCCCAACCCGTGCTCTGCACCAGCAGCCACCACGGAGGCGCGAAGACCGCTTTCTGCCCGGCAGAGGGCAGCATTGCTCCCCGCGAATTAAACCTGTTTGACTCCATGGAGCTCACAGACTTCCAGCCCACAATGCTTTCGGGCGGCCCGTCTGAATACATGTGCCCTCGATGCCGCTTGCCTTCCTCGTCCCAGCGCCGCTCACCCGACGAGCGCAGGTGGCAGCACCGCGGATATAGCCTTCGGAAAGCGGTCCCCAGCCACCGGCTGCACCTCTGCAGGACAAAGAGTCAGCCGCACGCCGTCGCGGGCCTCGTGTGCGGCCCGTCCGGCCTCAGCGGACGATATTTTCCCGGATGGTTTCGACATTGCAGCGACATGTTTTTCCCGAAAGACTGCAGCGGATCACTGTTGCCCGACGGGCGAAGCGACCTTGCGACGCCATCCCTCGTCGGATCGGGAGCGGGCTGCCACCGCCGCGTGCGGCGTCACCGCTGCTTTCCAACGAGGTATGGCCGACAGCAGTCCGATACGGCACGGCGGAGAAATGCACATTTCGGCCCCGGCCGCATCAGACAGCCACTACTGGCCGACAGATGTTTTCAACCCGCCGACTGGCCGTTCAAGCCCGCTTCCGAAGAAAGGTGCTTGGCTTGCAGGCAGCTCCGCCCCCTGCCATCCAGCGGCTATGGCTGCCCGGCACAGGTTACAAGATGCAACCACAATAATGCAGCAGACATGTTGTCGACCATAGGCACTCAAGCAGCTTCATGCCAACCGGCCGAACCCCCGACCAACAACAACAGCGACCCGCACCACAACGACGACGAGAATAAGCCGCTCCTTGCCCTGCACCGCCCTGTCTACATCAGTTTAAAAGCAACACCGCACATACGCCCTCCTTCCCAGCTATGGACATTGATTAAACCCCATCGTCAGTCTCCGTACCCCACCACAATTCACCCCTGCCGGCCGCCCTCTCACCGCCGGCCGCACAAGCTCAGCTACCTCCCTTCCCTCACCTCGATCGACATAAATTGAAAAGCAACACCGAAAACACACCCTCAATCCCGGCTACTTTCTGCCATGCACCCCCTTGGCGTCTATTAAGCCCCACAGCACTTACTTTAAACAACCGCAGCCCCAAGTTCAAGTGGCAACTCAAAAACCAGTGTCTGTCGCAGCAACTCATTAACCAGCAACTTGTATTCAGGCAACTCATTAACCAATGTCTGTCGCAGCAACTCATTAACCAGCAACTTGCATTCACCATGTGCAGCGAATCATAAACTGACAGGCAAATGCTGCGGGAACCGTGAGCACCTGTCCCGGACCACGGCCCCTATCCCCGGCACGTCGGGCCATGCAGCAGCACGGACTGCCCGGCTCAGGTTACAATCCGCTCCCGCAATAAGCCAGCAGCCATGCAGTGGCCCTTCGGCACACGATCGGCTTCATGCAGCCCCTCACGCCCGCCCAACAAGAACAACAACGGCGACTAGCATGGCGACGGCAACTCGCATCTTAAACCTCCACACTGTCGACATGATTTTAAAAGCAACGCCGAAAATGTATCCTCCTTCCCGTGCGAGCGACACTGATGACCACCACACCATTGGCAGGCTAAGTACACCACCAGAAATCAGCCCGTCCCGTCGAGCCCGGCCGCCGCTTCACGGCACCATCCTGATACTTCCTACCGTAAATCCTCCTCCCACCCCGTGCTCTGCACCAGCAGCAACCAAGGAGGCGCGAAGACCGCTTTCTGCCCGGCAGAGGGCAGCATTGCTCCCCGCGATTTGAACCGGTTTGACTCCATGGAACTCACAGACTTCCAGCCCGCTCTGCTTTCGGGCGGCCCGTATGACTACAGGTGCCCTCGATGCCGCTTGCCTTCCTCGTCCCAGCGCCGCCCAACCCGACGAGCGCAGGTGGCAGAACCGCGGATTTAGCCTTCGGAAAGCGGTCCCCAGCCACCGGCTGCACCTCGCAGGACAAAGAGGCAGCCGCACGCCGTCGCTGGCCTCGTGTGCGGCCCGTCCGCCCTCAGCAGACGATATTTTCCCGGATGGTTTCGACATTGCGGCGACATGTTTTTGCCGAAAGACTGCAGTGGATGCCTGTTGCCCGGCGGGCGAAGCGGCCTTGCGACGCAATCCCTCGTTGGATTTTGAGCGGGCTGCCACCGCCGCCTGCAGCGTCACCGCTGCTTTCCAACGAGGTATGGCCGACAGCAGTCCGATACGGGATGGCGGAGAAATGCACATTTCGGCCACGTCCGCATCAGACAGCCAGTACTGGCCGACAGAGGTTTTCAACCCGCCGGCTGGCCGTTCAAGCCCGCTTCCGAAGAAAGGCGCTTGGCTTGCAGGCAGCTCCGCCCCCTGCCATCCAGCAACTATGGCTGCCCGGCACAGGTTACAAGATGCAACCCCAATAATGCAGCAGACATGTTGTCGACCATTGGCACTCAAGCAGCTTCATGCCAACCGCCGTAACCCCCGACCAACAATAACAGCGACTCGCACCACAACGACGACGAGAATAAGCCGCTCCTTGCCCTGCGCCGCCCTGTCTACATCAGTTTAAAAGCAACACCGCACATACGCCCTCCTTCCCAGCTACGGACATTGATTAAACCCCATCGTCAGTCTCCGGACCCCACCATAATTCACCCCTGCCGGCCGCCTTCTCACAGCCGGCCGCACAAGCTCAGCTACCTCCCTTCCCTCACCTCGATCGACATAAATTGAAAAGCAACACCGAAAACACACCCTCAATCCCGGCTACTTTCTGCCATGCACCCCCTTGGCGTCTATTAAGCCCCACAACAGTTACTTTAAACAACCGCAGCCCCAAGTTCAAGTGGCAACTCATTAACCAGTGTCTGTCGCAGCAACTCATTAACCAGCAACTTGTATTCAGGCAACTCATTAACCAATGTCTGTCGCAGCAACTCATTAACCAGCAACTTGCATTCACCATGTGCAGCGAATCATAAACTGACAGGCAAATGCTGCGTTAACCATGGGCACCTATCCCCGACCACGGCCCCTATCCCCGGCACGTCGGCCATGCAGCAGCACGGACTGCCCGGCTGAGGTTACAATCCGCACCCACAATAACCCAGCAGCCATGCAGTGGCCCTTTGGCACACGATCAGCTTCATGCAGCCCCTCACGCCCGCCCAACAAGAACAACAACGGCGACCAGCATGGCGACGGCAACTCGCACCTTAAACCTGCACACTGTCGACATGATTTTAAAAGCAACGCCGAAAATGTATCCTCCTTCCCGTGCGAGCGACACTGATGACCACCACACCATTGGCAGGCTAAGTACACCACCAGAAATCAGCCCGTCCCGTCGAGCCCCGCCGCCGCTTCACGGCAACATCCTCATACTTCCAACCGTAAATCCTCCTCCCACCCCGTGCTCTGCACCAGCAGCCACCACGGAGGCGCGAAGACCGCTTTCTGCCCGGCAGAGGGCAGCATTGCTCCCCCCGAATTAAACCTGTTTGACTCCATGGAGCTCACAGACTTCCAGCCCACAATGCTTTCGGGCGGCCCGTATGAATACATGTGCCCTCGATGCCGCTTGCCTTCCTCGTCCCAGCGCCGCTCACCCGACGAGCGCAGGTGGCAGCACCGCGGATATAGCCTTCGGAAAGCGGTCCCCAGCCACCGGCTGCACCTCCGCAGGGCAAAGAGTCAGCCGCACGCCGTCGCTGGCCTCGTGTGCGGCCCGTCCGGCCTCAGCGGACGATATTTTCCCGGATGGTTTCGACATTGCAGCGACATGTTTTTGCCGAAAGACTGCAGCGGATCACTGTTGCCCGGCGGGCGAAGCGACCTTGCGACGCCATCCCTCGTCGGATCGGGAGCGGGCTGCCACCGCCGCGTGCGGCGTCACGGCTGCTTTCCAACGAGGTATGGCCGACAGCAGTCCGATACGGCACGGCGGAGAAATGCACATTTCGGCCCCGGCCGCATCAGACAGCCACTACTGGCCGACAGAGGTTTTCAACCCGCCGACTGGCCGTTCAAGCCCGCTTCCGAAGAAAGGCGCTTGGCTTGCAGGCAGCTCCGCCCCCTGCCATCCAGCGGCTATGGCTGCCCGGCACAGGTTACAAGATGCAACCACAATAATGCAGCAGACATGTTGTCGACCATAGGCACTCAAGCAGCTTCATGCCAACCGGCCGAACCCCCGACCAACAACAACAGGGACCCGCACCACAACGACGACGAGAATAAGCCGCTCCTTGCCCTGCGCCGCCCTGTCTACATCAGTTTAAAAGCAACACCGCACATACGCCCTCCTTCCCAGCGATGGACATTGATTAACCCCCATCGTCAGTCTCCGTACACCACCACAATTCACCCCTGCCGGCCGCCCTCTCACCGCCGGCCGCACAAGCTCAGCTACCTCCCTTCCCTCACCTCGATCGACATAAATTGAAAAGCAACACCGAAAACACACCCTCAATCCCGGCTACTTTCTGCCATGCACCCCCTTGGCGTCTATTAAGCCCAACAGCACGTACTTTAAACAACCGCAGCCCCAAGTTCAAGTGGCAACTCATTAACCAGTGTCTGTCACAGCAACTCATTAACCAGCAACTTGTATTCAGGCAACTCATTAACCAATGTCTGTCGCAGCAACTCATTAACCAGCAACTTGCATTCACCATGTGCAGCGAATCATAAACTGACAGGCAAATGCTGCGGGAACCGTGGGCACCTATCCCCGGCAGGTCGGGCCATTCAGCAGCACGGACTGCCCGGCTCAGGTTACAATCCGCACCCACAATTACCCAGCAGCCATGCAGTGGCCCTTCGGCACACGATCAGCTTCATGCAGCCCCTCACGCCCGCCCAACAAGAACAACAACGGCGACCAGCATGGCGACGGCAACTCGCACATTAAACCTGCACACTGTCGACATGGTTTTAAAAGCAACGCCGAAATTGTATCCTCCTTCCCGTGCTAGCGACACTGATGACCACCACACCATTGGCAGGCTAAGTACACCACCAGAAATCAGCCCGTCCCGTCGAGCCCGGCTGCCGCTTCACGGCACCATCCTCATACTTCCCACCGTAAATCCTCCTCCCACCCCGTGCTCTGCACCAGCAGCAACCAAGGAGGCGCGAAGACCGCTTTTTCCCCGGCAGAGGGCAGCATTGCTCCCCGCGATTTGAACCGGTTTGACTCCATGGAGCTCACAGACTTCCAGCCCGCTCTGCTTTCGGGCGGCCCGTATTACTACAGATGCTCTCGATGCCGCTTGCCTTCCTCGTCCCAGCGCCGCTCACCCGACGAGCGCAGGTGGCAGAACCGCGGATTTAGCCTTCGGAAAGCGGTCCCCAGCCACCGGCTGCACCTCCGCAGGACAAAGAGGCAGCCGCACGCCGTCGCTGGCCTCGTGTGCGGCCCGTCGGCCCTCAGCAGACGATATTTTCCCGGATGGTTTCGACATTGCAGCGACATGTTTTTGCCGAAAGACTGGAGCGGATGCATGTTGCCCGGCGGGCGAAGCGGCCTTGCGACGCAATCCCTCGTTGGATCTGGAGCGGGCTGCCAGCGCCGCCTGCAGCGTCACCGCTGCTTTCCAACGAGGTATGGCCGACAGCAGTCCGATACGGGATGGCGGAGAAATGCACATTTCGGCCACGGCCGCATCAGACAGCCAGTACTGGCCGACAGAGGTTTTCAACCCGCCGGCTGGCCGTTCAAGCCCGCTTCCGAAGAAAGGCGCTTGGCTTGCAGGGAGCTCCGCCCCCTGCCATCCAGCAACTATGGCTGCCCGGCACAGGTTACAAGATGCAACCCGAATAATGCAGCAGACATGTTGTCGACCATTGGCACTCAAGCAGCTTCATGCCAACCACCCTAACCCCCGACCAACAATAACAGCGACTCGCACCACAACGACGACGAGAATAAGCCGCTCCTTGCCCTGAGCCGCCCTGTCTGCATCAGTTTAAAAGCAACACCGCACATACGCCCTCCTTCCCAGCTACGGACATTGATTAAACCCCATCGTCAGTCTCCGGACCCCACCATAATTCACCCCTGCCCGCCGCCTTCTCACAGCCGGCCGCACAAGCTCAGCTACCTCCCTTCCCTCACCTCGATCGACATAAATTGAAAAGCAACACCGAAAACACACCCTCAATCCCGGCTACTTTCTGCCATGCACCCCCTTGGCGTCTATTAAGCCCCACAACACTTACTTTAAACAACCGCAGCCCCAAGTTCAAGTGGTAACTCATTAACCAGTGTCTGTCGCAGCAACTCATTAACCAGCAACTTGTATTCAGGCAACTCATTAACCAAGGTCTGTCGCAGCAACTCATTAACCAGCAACTTGCATTCACCATGTGCAGCGAATCATAAACTGACAGGCAAATGCTGCGGGAACCGTGGGCACCTATCCCCGACCACGGCCCCTATCCCCGGCACGTCGGGCCATGCAGCAGCACGGACTGCCCGGCTCAGGTTACAATCCGCACCCACAATAACCCAGCAGCCATGCAGTGGCCCTTCGGCACACGATCAGCTTCATGCAGCCCCTCACGCCCACCCAACAAGAACAACAACGGCGACCAGCATGGCGACGGCAATTCGCACCTTAAACCTGCACACTGTCGACATGATTTTAAAAGCAACGCCCAAAATGTATCCTCCTTCCCGTGCGAGTGACACTGATGACCACCACACCATTGGCAGGCTAAGTGCACCACCAGAATTCAGCCCGTCCCGTCGAGCCCGGCCGCCGATAAATGGCACCGTCCTCATACTTCCCACCGTAAATCCTCCTCCCACCCCGTGCTCTGCACCAGCAGCCACCACGGAGGCGCGAAGACCGCTTTCTGCTCGGCAGAGGGCATCATTGCTCCACGCGATTTGAACCGGTTTGATTCCATGGAGCTCACAGACTTCCAGCCCGCTCTGCTTTCGGGCGGCCCGTATGAATACAGGTGCCCTCGATGCCGCTTGCCTTCCTCGTCCCAGCGCCGCTCACCCGACGAGCGCAGGTGGCAGCACCGCGGATATAGCCTTCGGAAAGCGGTCCCCAGCCACCGGCTGCACCTCCGCACGACACAGAGTCAGCCGCACGCCGTCGCTGGCCTCGTGTGCGGCCCGTCCGCCCTCAGCGGAATATATTTTCCCGGATGGTTTCGACATTGCGGCGACATGTTTTTGCCGAAAGACTGCAGTGGATGCCTGTTGCCCGGCGGGCGAAGCGGCCTTGCGACACAATCCCTCGTTGGATCTGGAGCGGGCTGCCACCGCCGCCTGCAGCGTCACCGCTGCTTTCCAACGAGGTATGGCCGACAGCAGTCCGATACGGGATGGCGGAGAAATGCACATTTCGGCCACGGCCGCATCAGACAGCCAGTACTGGCCGACAGAGGTTTTCAACCCGCCGGCTGGCCGTTCAAGCCCGCTTCCGAAGAAAGGCGCTTCGCTTGCAGGCAGCTCCGCCCCCTGCCATCCAGCAACAATGGCTGCCCGGCACAGGTTACAAGATGCAACCCCAATAATGCAGCAGACATGTTGTCGACCATTGGCACTCAAGCAGCTTAATGCAACCGGCCTAACCCCCGACCAACAACAACAGCGACCCGCACCACAACGACGACGAGAATAAGCCGCTCCTTGCCCTGCGCCGCCCTGTCTACATCAGTTTAAAAGCAACACCGCACATACGCCCTCCTTCCCAGCTATGGACATTGATTAAACCCCATCGTCAGTCTCCGTACCCCACCACAATTCACCCCTGCCGGCCGCCCACTCACCGCCGGCCGCACAAGCTCAGCTACCTCCCTTCCCTCACCTCGATCGACATAAATTGAAAAGCAACACCGAAAACACACCCTCAATCCCGGCTACTTTCTGCCATGCACCCCCTTGGCGTCTATTAAGCCCCACAACACTTACTTTAAACAACCGCAGCCCCAAGTTCAAGTGGCAACTCAAAAACCAGTGTCTGTCGCAGCAACTCATTAACCAGCAACTTGTATTCAGGCAACTCATTAACCAATGTCTGTCGCAGCAACTCATTAACCAGCAACTTGCATTCACCATGTGCAGCGAATCATAAACTGACAGGCAAATGCTGCGGGAACCGTGAGCACCTGTCCCGGACCACGGCCCCTATCCCCGGCACGTCGGGCCATGCAGCAGCACGGACTGCCCGGCTCAGGTTACAATCCGCACCCACAATAAGCCAGCAGCCATGCAGTGGCCCTTCGGCACACGATCGGCTTCATGCAGCCCCTCACGCCCGCCCAACAAGAACAACAACGGCGACCAGCATGGCGACGGCAACTCGCATCTTAAACCTCCACACTGTCGACATGATTTTAAAAGCAACGCCGAAAATGTATCCTCCTTCCCGTGTGAGCGACACTGATGACCACCACACCATTGGCAGGCTAAGTACACCACCAGAAATCAGCCCGTCCCGTCGAGCCCGGCCGCCGCTTCACGGCACCATCCTCCTCCCACCCCGTGCTCTGCACCAGCAGCAACCAAGGAGGCGCGAAGACCGCTTTCTGCCCGGCAGAGGGCAGCATTGCTCCCCGCGATTTGAACCGGTTTGACTCCATGGAGCTCACAGACTTCCAGCCCGCTCTGCTTTCGGGCGGCCCGTATGACTACAGGTGCCCTCGATGCCGCTTGCCTTCCTCGTCCCAGCGCCGCCCAACCCGACGAGCGCAGGTGGCAGAACCGCGGATTTAGCCTTCGGAAAGCGGTCCCCAGCAACCGGCTGCACCTCGCAGGTCAAAGAGGCAGCCGCACGCCGTCGCTGGCCTCGTGTGCGGCCCGTCCGCCCTCAGCAGACGATATTTTCCCGGATGGTTTCGACATTGCGGCGACATGTTTTTGCCGAAAGACTGCAGTGGATGCCTGTTGCCCGGCGGGCGAAGCGGCCTTGCGACGCAATCCCTCGTTGGATCTTGAGCGGGCTGCCACCGCCGCCTGCAGCGTCACTGCTGCTTTCCAACGAGGTATGGCCGACAGCAGTCCGATACGGGATGGCGGAGAAATGCACATTTCGGCCACGGCCGCATCAGACAGCCAGTACTGGCCGACAGAGGTTTTCAACCCGCCGGCTGGCCGTTCAAGCCCGCTTCCGAAGAAAGGCGCTTGGCTTGCAGGCAGCTCCGCCCCCTGCCATCCAGCAACTATGGCTGCCCGGCACAGGTTACAAGATGCAACCCCAATAATGCAGCAGACATGTTGTCGACCATTGGCACTCAAGCAGCTTCATGCCAACCGCCGTAACCCCCGACCAACAATAACAGCGACTCGCACCACAACGACGACGAGAATAAGCCGCTCCTTGCCCTGCGCCGCCCTGTCTACATCAGTTTAAAAGCAACACCGCACATACGCCCTCCTTCCCAGCTACGGACATTGATTAAACCCCATCGTCAGTCTCCGGACCCCACCATAATTCACCCCTGCCGGCCGCCTTCTCACAGCCGGCCGCACAAGCTCAGCTACCTCCCTTCCCTCACCTCGATCGACATAAATTGAAAAGCAACACCGAAAACACACCCTCAATCCCGGCTACTTTCTGCCATGCACCCCCTTGGCGTCTATTAAGCCCCACAACAGTTACTTTAAACAACCGCAGCCCCAAGTTCAAGTGGCAACTCATTAACCAGTGTCTGTCGCAGCAACTCATTAACCAGCAACTTGTATTCAGGCAACTCATTAACCAATGTCTGTCGCAGCAACTCATTAACCAGCAACTTGCATTCACCATGTGCAGCGAATCATAAACTGACAGGCAAATGCTGCGTTAACCATGGGCACCTATCCCCGACCACGGCCCCTATCCGCGGCACGTCGGCCATGCAGCAGCACGGACTGCCCGGCTCAGGTTACAATCCGCACCCACAATAACCCAGCAGCCATGCAGTGGCCCTTTGGCACACGATCAGCTTCATGCAGCCCCTCACGCCCGCCCAACAAGAACAACAACGGCGACCAGCATGGCGACGGCAACTCGCACCTTAAACCTGCACACTGTCGACATGATTTTAAAAGCAACGCCGAAAATGTATCCTCCTTCCCGTGCGAGCGACACTGATGACCACCACACCATTGGCAGGCTAAGTACACCACCAGAAATCAGCCCGTCCCGTCGAGCCCCGCCGCCGCTTCATGGCACCATCCTCATACTTCCAACCGTAAATCCTCCTCCCACCCCGTGGTCTGCACCAGCAGCCACCACGGAGGCGCGAAGACCGCTTTCTGCCCGGCAGAGGGCAGCATTGCTCCCCGCGAATTAAACCGGTTTGACTCCATGGAGCTCACAGACTTCCAGCCCACACTGCTTTCGGGCGGCCCGTATGAATACATGTGCCCTCGATGCCGCTTGCCTTCCTCGTCCCAGCGCCGCTCACCCGACGAGCGCAGGTGGCAGCACCGCGGATATAGCCTTCGGAAAGCGGTCCCCAGCCACCGGCTGCACCTCCGCAGGACAAAGAGTCAGCCGCACGCCGTCGCTGGCCTCGTGTGCGGCCCGTCCGGCCTCAGCGGACGATATTTTCCCGGATGGTTTCGACATTGCAGCGACTTGTTTTTGCCGAAAGACTGCAGCGGATGACTGTTGCCCGGCGGGCGAAGCGGCTTTGCGACGCAATCCCTCGTTGGAGCTGGAGCGGGCTGCATCCGCCGCCTGCAGCGTCACCGCTGCTTTCCAACGAGGTATGGCCGACAGCAGTCCGATACGGGATGGCGGAGAAATGCACATTTCGGCCACGGCCGCATCAGACATCCAGTACTGGCCGACAGAGGTTTTCAACCCGCCGGCTGGCCGTTCAAGCCCGCTTCCGAAGAAAGGCGCTTGGCTTGCAGGCAGCTCCGCCCCCTGCCATCCAGCAACTATGGCTGCCCGGCACAGGTTACAAGATGCAACCCCAATAATGCAGCAGACATGTTGTCGACCATTGGCACTCAAGCAGCTTCATGCCAACCGCCCTAACCCCCGACCAACAATAACAGCGACTCGCACCACAACGATGACGAGAATAAGACGCTCCTTGCCCTGCGCCGCCCTGTCTACATCAGTTTAAAAGCAACACCGCACATACGCCCTCCTTCCCAGCTACGGACATTGATTAAACCCCATCGTCAGTCTCCGGACCCCACCATAATTCACCCCTGCCGGCCGCCTTCTCACAGCCGGCCGCACAAGCTCAGCTACCTCCCTTCCCTCACCTCGATCGACATAAATTGAAAAGCAACACCTAAAACACACCCTCAATCCCGGCTACTTTCTGCCATGCACCCCCTTGGCGTCTATTAAGCCCCACAACAGTTACTTTAAACAACCGCAGCCCCAAGTTCAAGTGGCAACTCATTAACCAGTGTCTGTCGCAGCAACTCATTAACCAGCAACTTGTATTCAGGCAACTCATTAACCAATGTCTGTCGCAGCAACTCATTAACCAGCAACTTGCATTCACCATGTGCAGCGAATCATAAACTGACAGGCAAATGCTGCGGGAACCATGGGCACCTATCCCCGACCACGGCCCCTATCCCCGGCACGTCGGCCATGCAGCAGCACGGACTGCCCGGCTCAGGTTACAATCCGCACCCACAATAACCCAGCAGCCATGAAGTGGCCCTTTGGCACACGATCAGCTTCATGCAGCCCCTCACGCCCGCCCAACAAGAACAACAACGGCGACCAGCATGGCGACGGCAACTCGCACCTTAAACCTGCACACTGTCGACATGATTTTAAAAGCAACGCCGAAAATGTATCCTCCTTCCCGTGCTAGCGACACTGATGACCACCACACCATTGGCAGGCTAAGTACACCACCAGAAATCAGCCCGTCCCGTCGAGCCCGGCCGCCGCTTCACGGCACCATCCTCATACTTCCAACCGTAAATCTTCCTCCCAACCCGTGCTCTGCACCAGCAGCCACCACGGAGGCGCGAAGACCGCTTTCTGCCCGGCAGAGGGCAGCATTGCTCCCCGCGAATTAAACCTGTTTGACTCCATGGAGCTCACAGACTTCCAGCCCACAATGCTTTCGGGCGGCCCGTATGAATACATGTGCCCTCGATGCCGCTTGCCTTCCTCGTCCCAGCGCCGCTCACCCGACGAGCGCAGGTGGCAGCACCGCGGATATAGCCTTCGGAAAGCGGTCCCCAGCCACCGGCTACACCTCCACAGGACAAAGAGTCAGCCGCACGCCGTCGCTGGCCTCGTGTGCGGCCCGTCCGGCCTCAGCGGACGATATTTTCCCGGATGGTTTCGACATTGCAGCGACATGTTTTTCCCGAAAGACTGCAGCGGATCACTGTTGCCCGACGGGCGAAGCGACCTTGCGACGCCATCCCTCGTCGGATCGGGAGCGGGCTGCCACCGCCGCGTGCGGCGTCACCGCTGCTTTCCAACGAGGTATGGCCGACAGCAGTCCGATACGGCACGGCGGAGAAATGCACATTTCGGCCCCGGCCGCATCAGACAGCCACTACTGGCCGACAGATGTTTTCAACCCGCCGACTGGCCGTTCAAGCCCGCTTCCGAAGAAAGGCGCTTGGCTTGCAATCAGCTCCGCCCCCTGCCATCCAGCGGCTATGGCTGCCCGGCACAGGTTACAAGATGCAACCACAATAATGCAGCAGACATGTTGTCGACCATTGGCACTCAAGCAGCTTAATGCAACCGGCCTAACCCCCGACCAACAACAACAGCGACCCGCACCACAACGACGACGAGAATAAGCCGCTCCTTGCCCTGCGCCGCCCTGTCTACATCAGTTTAAAAGCAACACCGCACATACGCCCTCCTTCCCAGCTATGGACATTGATTAAACCCCATCGTCAGTCTCCGTACCCCACCACAATTCACCCCTGCCGGCCGCCCACTCACCGCCGGCCGCACAAGCTCAGCTACCTCCCTTCCCTCACCTCGATCGACATAAATTGAAAAGCAACACCGAAAACACACCCTCAATCCCGGCTACTTTCTGCCATGCACCCCCTTGGCGTCTATTAAGCCCCACAACACTTACTTTAAACAACCGCAGCCCCAAGTTCAAGTGGCAACTCAAAAACCAGTGTCTGTCGCAGCAACTCATTAACCAGCAACTTGTATTCAGGCAACTCATTAACCAATGTCTGTCGCAGCAACTCATTAACCAGCAACTTGCATTCACCATGTGCAGCGAATCATAAACTGACAGGCAAATGCTGCGGGAACCGTGAGCACCTGTCCCGGACCACGGCCCCTATCCCCGGCACGTCGGGCCATGCAGCAGCACGGACTGCCCGGCTCAGGTTACAATCCGCACCCACAATAAGCCAGCAGCCATGCAGTGGCCCTTCGGCACACGATCGGCTTCATGCAGCCCCTCACGCCCGCCCAACAAGAACAACAACGGCGACCAGCATGGCGACGGCAACTCGCATCTTAAACCTCCACACTGTCGACATGATTTTAAAAGCAACGCCGAAAATGTATCCTCCTTCCCGTGTGAGCGACACTGATGACCACCACACCATTGGCAGGCTAAGTACACCACCAGAAATCAGCCCGTCCCGTCGAGCCCGGCCGCCGCTTCACGGCACCATCCTCCTCCCACCCCGTGCTCTGCACCAGCAGCAACCAAGGAGGCGCGAAGACCGCTTTCTGCCCGGCAGAGGGCAGCATTGCTCCCCGCGATTTGAACCGGTTTGACTCCATGGAGCTCACAGACTTCCAGCCCGCTCTGCTTTCGGGCGGCCCGTATGACTACAGGTGCCCTCGATGCCGCTTGCCTTCCTCGTCCCAGCGCCGCCCAACCCGACGAGCGCAGGTGGCAGAACCGCGGATTTAGCCTTCGGAAAGCGGTCCCCAGCAACCGGCTGCACCTCGCAGGTCAAAGAGGCAGCCGCACGCCGTCGCTGGCCTCGTGTGCGGCCCGTCCGCCCTCAGCAGACGATATTTTCCCGGATGGTTTCGACATTGCGGCGACATGTTTTTGCCGAAAGACTGCAGTGGATGCCTGTTGCCCGGCGGGCGAAGCGGCCTTGCGACGCAATCCCTCGTTGGATCTTGAGCGGGCTGCCACCGCCGCCTGCAGCGTCACTGCTGCTTTCCAACGAGGTATGGCCGACAGCAGTCCGATACGGGATGGCGGAGAAATGCACATTTCGGCCACGGCCGCATCAGACAGCCAGTACTGGCCGACAGAGGTTTTCAACCCGCCGGCTGGCCGTTCAAGCCCGCTTCCGAAGAAAGGCGCTTGGCTTGCAGGCAGCTCCGCCCCCTGCCATCCAGCAACTATGGCTGCCCGGCACAGGTTACAAGATGCAACCCCAATAATGCAGCAGACATGTTGTCGACCATTGGCACTCAAGCAGCTTCATGCCAACCGCCGTAACCCCCGACCAACAATAACAGCGACTCGCACCACAACGACGACGAGAATAAGCCGCTCCTTGCCCTGCGCCGCCCTGTCTACATCAGTTTAAAAGCAACACCGCACATACGCCCTCCTTCCCAGCTACGGACATTGATTAAACCCCATCGTCAGTCTCCGGACCCCACCATAATTCACCCCTGCCGGCCGCCTTCTCACAGCCGGCCGCACAAGCTCAGCTACCTCCCTTCCCTCACCTCGATCGACATAAATTGAAAAGCAACACCGAAAACACACCCTCAATCCCGGCTACTTTCTGCCATGCACCCCCTTGGCGTCTATTAAGCCCCACAACAGTTACTTTAAACAACCGCAGCCCCAAGTTCAAGTGGCAACTCATTAACCAGTGTCTGTCGCAGCAACTCATTAACCAGCAACTTGTATTCAGGCAACTCATTAACCAATGTCTGTCGCAGCAACTCATTAACCAGCAACTTGCATTCACCATGTGCAGCGAATCATAAACTGACAGGCAAATGCTGCGTTAACCATGGGCACCTATCCCCGACCACGGCCCCTATCCGCGGCACGTCGGCCATGCAGCAGCACGGACTGCCCGGCTCAGGTTACAATCCGCACCCACAATAACCCAGCAGCCATGCAGTGGCCCTTTGGCACACGATCAGCTTCATGCAGCCCCTCACGCCCGCCCAACAAGAACAACAACGGCGACCAGCATGGCGACGGCAACTCGCACCTTAAACCTGCACACTGTCGACATGATTTTAAAAGCAACGCCGAAAATGTATCCTCCTTCCCGTGCGAGCGACACTGATGACCACCACACCATTGGCAGGCTAAGTACACCACCAGAAATCAGCCCGTCCCGTCGAGCCCCGCCGCCGCTTCATGGCACCATCCTCATACTTCCAACCGTAAATCCTCCTCCCACCCCGTGGTCTGCACCAGCAGCCACCACGGAGGCGCGAAGACCGCTTTCTGCCCGGCAGAGGGCAGCATTGCTCCCCGCGAATTAAACCGGTTTGACTCCATGGAGCTCACAGACTTCCAGCCCACACTGCTTTCGGGCGGCCCGTATGAATACATGTGCCCTCGATGCCGCTTGCCTTCCTCGTCCCAGCGCCGCTCACCCGACGAGCGCAGGTGGCAGCACCGCGGATATAGCCTTCGGAAAGCGGTCCCCAGCCACCGGCTGCACCTCCGCAGGACAAAGAGTCAGCCGCACGCCGTCGCTGGCCTCGTGTGCGGCCCGTCCGGCCTCAGCGGACGATATTTTCCCGGATGGTTTCGACATTGCAGCGACTTGTTTTTGCCGAAAGACTGCAGCGGATGACTGTTGCCCGGCGGGCGAAGCGGCTTTGCGACGCAATCCCTCGTTGGAGCTGGAGCGGGCTGCATCCGCCGCCTGCAGCGTCACCGCTGCTTTCCAACGAGGTATGGCCGACAGCAGTCCGATACGGGATGGCGGAGAAATGCACATTTCGGCCACGGCCGCATCAGACATCCAGTACTGGCCGACAGAGGTTTTCAACCCGCCGGCTGGCCGTTCAAGCCCGCTTCCGAAGAAAGGCGCTTGGCTTGCAGGCAGCTCCGCCCCCTGCCATCCAGCAACTATGGCTGCCCGGCACAGGTTACAAGATGCAACCCCAATAATGCAGCAGACATGTTGTCGACCATTGGCACTCAAGCAGCTTCATGCCAACCGCCCTAACCCCCGACCAACAATAACAGCGACTCGCACCACAACGATGACGAGAATAAGACGCTCCTTGCCCTGCGCCGCCCTGTCTACATCAGTTTAAAAGCAACACCGCACATACGCCCTCCTTCCCAGCTACGGACATTGATTAAACCCCATCGTCAGTCTCCGGACCCCACCATAATTCACCCCTGCCGGCCGCCTTCTCACAGCCGGCCGCACAAGCTCAGCTACCTCCCTTCCCTCACCTCGATCGACATAAATTGAAAAGCAACACCTAAAACACACCCTCAATCCCGGCTACTTTCTGCCATGCACCCCCTTGGCGTCTATTAAGCCCCACAACAGTTACTTTAAACAACCGCAGCCCCAAGTTCAAGTGGCAACTCATTAACCAGTGTCTGTCGCAGCAACTCATTAACCAGCAACTTGTATTCAGGCAACTCATTAACCAATGTCTGTCGCAGCAACTCATTAACCAGCAACTTGCATTCACCATGTGCAGCGAATCATAAACTGACAGGCAAATGCTGCGGGAACCATGGGCACCTATCCCCGACCACGGCCCCTATCCCCGGCACGTCGGCCATGCAGCAGCACGGACTGCCCGGCTCAGGTTACAATCCGCACCCACAATAACCCAGCAGCCATGAAGTGGCCCTTTGGCACACGATCAGCTTCATGCAGCCCCTCACGCCCGCCCAACAAGAACAACAACGGCGACCAGCATGGCGACGGCAACTCGCACCTTAAACCTGCACACTGTCGACATGATTTTAAAAGCAACGCCGAAAATGTATCCTCCTTCCCGTGCTAGCGACACTGATGACCACCACACCATTGGCAGGCTAAGTACACCACCAGAAATCAGCCCGTCCCGTCGAGCCCGGCCGCCGCTTCACGGCACCATCCTCATACTTCCAACCGTAAATCTTCCTCCCAACCCGTGCTCTGCACCAGCAGCCACCACGGAGGCGCGAAGACCGCTTTCTGCCCGGCAGAGGGCAGCATTGCTCCCCGCGAATTAAACCTGTTTGACTCCATGGAGCTCACAGACTTCCAGCCCACAATGCTTTCGGGCGGCCCGTATGAATACATGTGCCCTCGATGCCGCTTGCCTTCCTCGTCCCAGCGCCGCTCACCCGACGAGCGCAGGTGGCAGCACCGCGGATATAGCCTTCGGAAAGCGGTCCCCAGCCACCGGCTGCACCTCCACAGGACAAAGAGTCAGCCGCACGCCGTCGCTGGCCTCGTGTGCGGCCCGTCCGGCCTCAGCGGACGATATTTTCCCGGATGGTTTCGACATTGCAGCGACATGTTTTTCCCGAAAGACTGCAGCGGATCACTGTTGCCCGACGGGCGAAGCGACCTTGCGACGCCATCCCTCGTCGGATCGGGAGCGGGCTGCCACCGCCGCGTGCGGCGTCACCGCTGCTTTCCAACGAGGTATGGCCGACAGCAGTCCGATACGGCACGGCGGAGAAATGCACATTTCGGCCCCGGCCGCATCAGACAGCCACTACTGGCCGACAGATGTTTTCAACCCGCCGACTGGCCGTTCAAGCCCGCTTCCGAAGAAAGGCGCTTGGGTTGCAATCAGCTCCGCCCCCTGCCATCCAGCGGCTATGGCTGCCCGGCACAGGTTACAAGATGCAACCACAATAATGCAGCAGACATGTTGTCGACCATAGGCACTCAAGCAGCTTCATGCCAACCGGCCGAACCCCCGACCAACAACAACAGCGACCCGCACCACAACGACGACGAGAATAAGCCGCTCCTTGCCCTGCACCGCCCTGTCTACATCAGTTTAAAAGCAACACCGCACATACGCCCTCCTTCCCAGCTATGGACATTGATTAAACCCCATCGTCAGTCTCCGTACCCCACCACAATTCACCCCTGCCGGCCGCCCTCTCACCGCCGGCCGCACAAGCTCAGCTACCTCCCTTCCCTCACCTCGATCGACATAAATTGAAAAGCAACACCGAAAACACACCCTCAATCCCGGCTACTTTCTGCCATGCACCCCCTTGGCGTCTATTAAGCCCCACAACACTTACTTTAAACAACCGCAGCCCCAAGTTCAAGTGGCAACTCAAAAACCAGTGTCTGTCGCAGCAACTCATTAACCAGCAACTTGTATTCAGGCAACTCATTAACCAATGTCTGTCGCAGCAACTCATTAACCAGCAACTTGCATTCACCATGTGCAGCGAATCATAAACTGACAGGCAAATGCTGCGGGAACCGTGAGCACCTGTCCCGGACCACGGCCCCTATCCCCGGCACGTCGGGCCATGCAGCAGCACGGACTGCCCGGCTCAGGTTACAATCCGCACCCGCAATAAGCCAGCAGCCATGCAGTGGCCCTTCGGCACACGATCGGCTTCATGCAGCCCCTCACGCCCGCCCAACAAGAACAACAACGGCGACTAGCATGGCGACGGCAACTCGCATCTTAAACCTCCACACTGTCGACATGATTTTAAAAGCAACGCCGAAAATGTATCCTCCTTCCCGTGCGAGCAACACTGATGACCACCACACCATTGGCAGGCTAAGTACACCACCAGAAATCAGCCCGTCCCGTCGAGCCCGGCCGCCGCTTCACGGCACCATCCTGATACTTCCTACCGTAAATCCTCCTCCCACCCCGTGCTCTGCACCAGCAGCAACCAAGGAGGCGCGAAGACCGCTTTCTGCCCGGCAGAGGGCAGCATTGCTCCCCGCGATTTGAACCGGTTTGACTCCATGGAGCTCACAGACTTCCAGCCCGCTCTGCTTTCGGGCGGCCCGTATGACTACAGGTGCCCTCGATGCCGCTTGCCTTCCTCGTCCCAGCGCCGCCCAACCCGACGAGCGCAGGTGGCAGAACCGCGGATTTAGCCTTCGGAAAGCGGTCCCCAGCCACCGGCTGCACCTCGCAGGACAAAGAGGCAGCCGCACGCCGTCGCTGGCCTCGTGTGCGGCCCGTCCGCCCTCAGCAGACGATATTTTCCCGGATGGTTTCGACATTGCGGCGACATGTTTTTGCCGAAAGACTGCAGTGGATGCCTGTTGCCCGGCGGGCGAAGCGGCCTTGCGACGCAATCCCTCGTTGGATCTTGAGCGGGCTGCATCCGCCGCCTGCAGCGTCACCGCTGCTTTCCAACGAGGTATGGCCGACAGCAGTCCGATACGGGATGGCGGAGAAATGCACATTTCGGCCACGGCCGCATCAGACAGCCAGTACTGGCCGACAGAGGTTTTCAACCCGCCGGCTGGCCGTTCAAGCCCGCTTCCGAAGAAAGGCGCTTGGCTTGCAGGCAGCTCCGCCCCCTGCCATCCAGCAACTATGGCTGCCCGGCACAGGTTACAAGATGCAACCCCAATAATGCAGCAGACATGTTGTCGACCATTGGCACTCAAGCAGCTTCATGCCAACCGCCGTAACCCCCGACCAACAATAACAGCGACTCGCACCACAACGACGACGAGAATAAGCCGCTCCTTGCCCTGCGCCGCCCTGTCTACATCAGTTTAAAAGCAACACCGCACATACGCCCTCCTTCCCAGCTACGGACATTGATTAAACCCCATCGTCAGTCTCCGGACCCCACCATAATTCACCCCTGCCGGCCGCCTTCTCACAGCCGGCCGCACAAGCTCAGCTACCTCCCTTCCCTCACCTCGATCGACATAAATTGAAAAGCAACACCGAAAACACACCCTCAATCCCGGCTACTTTCTGCCATGCACCCCCTTGGCGTCTATTAAGCCCCACAACAGTTACTTTAAACAACCGCAGCCCCAAGTTCAAGTGGCAAATCATTAACCAGTGTCTGTCGCAGCAACTCATTAACCAGCAACTTGTATTCAGGCAACTCATTAACCAATGTCTGTCGCAGCAACTCATTAACCAGCAACTTGCATTCACCATGTGCAGCGAATCATAAACTGACAGGCAAATGCTGCGTTAACCATGGGCACCTATCCCCGACCACGGCCCCTATCCGCGGCACGTCGGCCATGCAGCAGCACGGACTGCCCGGCTCAGGTTACAATCCGCACCCACAATAACCCAGCAGCCATGCAGTGGCCCTTTGGCACACGATCAGCTTCATGCAGCCCCTCACGCCCGCCCAACAAGAACAACAACGGCGACCAGCATGGCGACGGCAACTCGCACCTTAAACCTGCACACTGTCGACATGATTTTAAAAGCAACGCCGAAAATGTATCCTCCTTCCCGTGCGAGCGACACTGATGACCACCACACCATTGGCAGGCTAAGTACACCACCAGAAATCAGCCCGTCCCGTCGAGCCCCGCCGCCGCTTCACGGCACCATCCTCATACTTCCAACCGTAAATCCTCCTCCCACCCCGTGGTCTGCACCAGCAGCCACCACGGAGGCGCGAAGACCGCTTTCTGCCCGGCAGAGGGCAGCATTGCTCCCCGCGAATTAAACCGGTTTGACTCCATGGAGCTCACAGACTTCCAGCCCACACTGCTTTCGGGCGGCCCGTATGAATACATGTGCCCTCGATGCCGCTTGCCTTCCTCGTCCCAGCGCCGCTCACCCGACGAGCGCAGGTGGCAGCACCGCGGATATAGCCTTCGGAAAGCGGTCCCCAGCCACCGGCTGCACCTCCGCAGGACAAAGAGTCAGCCGCACGCCGTCGCTGGCCTCGTGTGCGGCCCGTCCGGCCTCAGCGGACGATATTTTCCCGGATGGTTTCGACATTGCAGCGACTTGTTTTTGCCGAAAGACTGCAGCGGATGACTGTTGCCCGGCGGGCGAAGCGGCCTTGCGACACAATCCCTCGTTGGAGCTGGAGCGGGCTGCATCCGCCGCCTGCAGCGTCACCGCTGCTTTCCAACGAGGTATGGCCGACAGCAGTCCGATACGGGATGGCGGAGAAATGCACATTTCGGCCACGGCCGCATCAGACATCCAGTACTGGCCGACAGAGGTTTTCAACCCGCCGGCTGGCCGTTCAAGCCCGCTTCCGAAGAAAGGCGCTTGGCTTGCAGGCAGCTCCGCCCCCTGCCATCCAGCAACTATGGCTGCCCGGCACAGGTTACAAGATGCAACCCCAATAATGCAGCAGACATGTTGTCGACCATTGGCACTCAAGCAGCTTCATGCCAACCGCCCTAACCCCCGACCAACAATAACAGCGACTCGCACCACAACGATGACGAGAATAAGACGCTCCTTGCCCTGCGCCGCCCTGTCTACATCAGTTTAAAAGCAACACCGCACATACGCCCTCCTTCCCAGCTACGGACATTGATTAAACCCCATCGTCAGTCTCCGGACCCCACCATAATTCACCCCTGCCGGCCGCCTTCTCACAGCCGGCCGCACAAGCTCAGCTACCTCCCTTCCCTCACCTCGATCGACATAAATTGAAAAGCAACACCGAAAACACACCCTCAATCCCGGCTACTTTCTGCCATGCACCCCCTTGGCGTCTATTAAGCCCCACAACAATTACTTTAAACAACCGCAGCCCCAAGTTCAAGTGGCAACTCATTAACCAGTGTCTGTCGCAGCAACTCATTAACCAGCAACTTGTATTCAGGCAACTCATTAACCAATGTCTGTCGCAGCAACTCATTAACCAGCAACTTGCATTCACCATGTGCAGCGAATCATAAACTGACAGGCAAATGCTGCGGGAACCATGGGCACCGATCCCCGACCACGGCCCCTATCCCCGGCACGTCGGCCATGCAGCAGCACGGACTGCCCGGCTCAGGTTACAATCCGCACCCACAATAACCCAGCAGCCATGAAGTGGCCCTTTGGCACACGATCAGCTTCATGCAGCCCCTCACGCCCGCCCAACAAGAACAACAACGGCGACCAGCATGGCGACGGCAACTCGCACCTTAAACCTGCACACTGTCGACATGATTTTAAAAGCAATGCCGAAAATGTATCCTCCTTCCCGTGCTAGCGACACTGATGACCACCACACCATTGGCAGGCTAAGTACACCACCAGAAATCAGCCCGTCCCGTCGAGCCCGGCCGCCGCTTCACGGCACCATCCTCATACTTCCAACCGTAAATCTTCCTCCCAACCCGTGCTCTGCACCAGCAGCCACCACGGAGGCGCGAAGACCGCTTTCTGCCCGGCAGAGGGCAGCATTGCTCCCCGCGAATTAAACCTGTTTGACTCCATGGAGCTCACAGACTTCCAGCCCACAATGCTTTCGGGCGGCCCGTCTGAATACATGTGCCCTCGATGCCGCTTGCCTTCCTCGTCCCAGCGCCGCTCACCCGACGAGCGCAGGTGGCAGCACCGCGGATATAGCCTTCGGAAAGCGGTCCCCAGCCACCGGCTGCACCTCCGCAGGACAAAGAGTCAGCCGCACGCCGTCGCTGGCCTCGTGTGCGGCCCGTCCGGCCTCAGCGGACGATATTTTCCCGGATGGTTTCGACATTGCAGCGACATGTTTTTCCCGAAAGACTGCAGCGGATCACTGTTGCCCGACGGGCGAAGCGACCTTGCGACGCCATCCCTCGTCGGATCGGGAGCGGGCTGCCACCGCCGCGTGCGGCGTCACCGCTGCTTTCCAACGAGGTATGGCCGACAGCAGTCCGATACGGCACGGCGGAGAAATGCACATTTCGGCCCCGGCCGCATCAGACAGCCACTACTGGCCGACAGATGTTTTCAACCCGCCGACTGGCCGTTCAAGCCCGCTTCCGAAGAAAGGCGCTTGGCTTGCAGGCAGCTCCGCCCCCTGCCATCCAGCGGCTATGGCTGCCCGGCACAGGTTACAAGATGCAACCACAATAATGCAGCAGACATGTTGTCGACCATAGGCACTCAAGCAGCTTCATGCCAACCGGCCGAACCCCCGACCAACAACAACAGCGACCCGCACCACAACGACGACGAGAATAAGCCGCTCCTTGCCCTGCACCGCCCTGTCTACATCAGTTTAAAAGCAACACCGCACATACGCCCTCCTTCCCAGCTATGGACATTGATTAAACCCCATCGTCAGTCTCCGTACCCCACCACAATTCACCCCTGCCGGCCGCCCTCTCACCGCCGGCCGCACAAGCTCAGCTACCTCCCTTCCCTCACCTCGATCGACATAAATTGAAAAGCAACACCGAAAACACACCCTCAATCCCGGCTACTTTCTGCCATGCACCCCCTTGGCGTCTATTAAGCCCCACAACACTTACTTTAAACAACCGCAGCCCCAAGTTCAAGTGGCAACTCAAAAACCAGTGTCTGTCGCAGCAACTCATTAACCAGCAACTTGTATTCAGGCAACTCATTAACCAATGTCTGTCGCAGCAACTCATTAACCAGCAACTTGCATTCACCATGTGCAGCGAATCATAAACTGACAGGCAAATGCTGCGGGAACCGTGAGCACCTGTCCCGGACCACGGCCCCTATCCCCGGCACGTCGGGCCATGCAGCAGCACGGACTGCCCGGCTCAGGTTACAATCCGCACCCGCAATAAGCCAGCAGCCATGCAGTGGCCCTTCGGCACACGATCGGCTTCATGCTGCCCCTCACGCCCGCCCAACAAGAACAACAACGGCGACTAGCATGGCGACGGCAACTCGCATCTTAAACCTCCACACTGTCGACATGATTTTAAAAGCAACGCCGAAAATGTATCCTCCTTCCCGTGCGAGCGACACTGATGACCACCACACCATTGGCAGGCTAAGTACACCACCAGAAATCAGCCCGTCCCGTCGAGCCCGGCCGCCGCTTCACGGCACCATCCTGATACTTCCTACCGTAAATCCTCCTCCCACCCCGTGCTCTGCACCAGCAGCAACCAAGGAGGCGCGAAGACCGCTTTCTGCCCGGCAGAGGGCAGCATTGCTCCCCGCGATTTGAACCGGTTTGACTCCATGGAGCTCACAGACTTCCAGCCCGCTCTGCTTTCGGGCGGCCCGTATGACTACAGGTGCCCTCGATGCCGCTTGCCTTCCTCGTCCCAGCGCCGCCCAACCCGACGAGCGCAGGTGGCAGAACCGCGGATTTAGCCTTCGGAAAGCGGTCCCCAGCCACCGGCTGCACCTCGCAGGACAAAGAGGCAGCCGCACGCCGTCGCTGGCCTCGTGTGCGGCCCGTCCGCACTCAGCAGACGATATTTTCCCGGATGGTTTCGACATTGCGGCGACATGTTTTTGCCGAAAGACTGCAGTGGATGCCTGTTGCCCGGCGGGCGAAGCGGCCTTGCGACGCAATCCCTCGTTGGATCTTGAGCGGGCTGCCACCGCCGCCTGCAGCGTCACCGCTGCTTTCCAACGAGGTATGGCCGACAGCAGTCCGATACGGGATGGCGGAGAAATGCACATTTCGGCCACGGCCGCATCAGACAGCCAGTACTGGCCGACAGAGGTTTTCAACCCGCCGGCTTCCCGTTCAAGCCCGCTTCCGAAGAAAGGCGCTTGGCTTGCAGGCAGCTCCGCCCCCTGCCATCCAGCAACTATGGCTGCCCGGCACAGGTTACAAGATGCAACCCCAATAATGCAGCAGACATGTTGTCGACCATTGGCACTCAAGCAGCTTCATGCCAACCGCCGTAACCCCCGACCAACAATAACAGCGACTCGCACCAGAACGACGACGAGAATAAGCCGCTCCTTGCCCTGCGCCGCCCTGTCTACATCAGTTTAAAAGCAACACCGCACATACGCCCTCCTTCCCAGCTACGGACATTGATTAAACCCCATCGTCAGTCTCCGGACCCCACCATAATTCACCCCTGCCGGCCGCCTTCTCACAGCCGGCCGCACAAGCTCAGCTACCTCCCTTCCCTCACCTCGATCGACATAAATTGAAAAGCAACACCGAAAACACACCCTCAATCCCGGCTACTTTCTGCCATGCACCCCCTTGGCGTCTATTAAGCCCCACAACAGTTACTTTAAACAACCGCAGCCCCAAGTTCAAGTGGCAACTCATTAACCAGTGTCTGTCGCAGCAACTCATTAACCAGCAACTTGTATTCAGGCAACTCATTAACCAATGTCTGTCGCAGCAACTCATTAACCAGCAACTTGCATTCACCATGTGCAGCGAATCATAAACTGACAGGCAAATGCTGCGTTAACCATGGGCACCTATCCCCGACCACGGCCCCTATCCCCGGCACGTCGGCCATGCAGCAGCACGGACTGCCCGGCTGAGGTTACAATCCGCACCCACAATAACCCAGCAGCCATGCAGTGGCCCTTTGGCACACGATCAGCTTCATGCAGCCCCTCACGCCCGCCCAACAAGAACAACAACGGCGACCAGCATGGCGACGGCAACTCGCACCTTAAACCTGCACACTGTCGACATGATTTTAAAAGCAACGCCGAAAATGTATCCTCCTTCCCGTGCGAGCGACACTGATGACCACCACACCATTGGCAGGCTAAGTACACCACCAGAAATCAGCCCGTCCCGTCGAGCCCCGCCGCCGCTTCACGGCAACATCCTCATACTTCCAACCGTAAATCCTCCTCCCACCCCGTGCTCTGCACCAGCAGCCACCACGGAGGCGCGAAGACCGCTTTCTGCCCGGCAGAGGGCAGCATTGCTCCCCCCGAATTAAACCTGTTTGACTCCATGGAGCTCACAGACTTCCAGCCCACAATGCTTTCGGGCGGCCCGTATGAATACATGTGCCCTCGATGCCGCTTGCCTTCCTCGTCCCAGCGCCGCTCACCCGACGAGCGCAGGTGGCAGCACCGCGGATATAGCCTTCGGAAAGCGGTCCCCAGCCACCGGCTGCACCTCCGCAGGACAAAGAGTCAGCCGCACGCCGTCGCTGGCCTCGTGTGCGGCCCGTCCGGCCTCAGCGGACGATATTTTCCCGGATGGTTTCGACATTGCAGCGACATGTTTTTGCCGAAAGACTGCAGCGGATCACTGTTGCCCGGCGGGCGAAGCGACCTTGCGACGCCATCCCTCGTCGGATCGGGAGCGGGCTGCCACCGCCGCGTGCGGCGTCACCGCTGCTTTCCAACGAGGTATGGCCGACAGCAGTCCGATACGGCACGGCGGAGAAATGCACATTTCGGCCCCGGCCGCATCAGACAGCCACTACTGGCCGACAGAGGTTTTCAACCCGCCGACTGGCCGTTCAAGCCCGCTTCCGAAGAAAGGCGCTTGGCTTGCAGGCAGCTCCGCCCCCTGCCATCCAGCGGCTATGGCTGCCCGGCACAGGTTACAAGATGCAACCACAATAATGCAGCAGACATGTTGTCGACCATAGGCACTCAAGCAGCTTCATGCCAACCGGCCGAACCCCCGACCAACAACAACAGGGACCCGCACCACAACGACGACGAGAATAAGCCGCTCCTTGCCCTGCGCCGCCCTGTCTACATCAGTTTAAAAGCAACACCGCACATACGCCCTCCTTCCCAGCGATGGACATTGATTAACCCCCATCGTCAGTCTCCGTACACCACCACAATTCACCCCTGCCGGCCGCCCTCTCACCGCCGGCCGCACAAGCTCAGCTACCTCCCTTCCCTCACCTCGATCGACATAAATTGAAAAGCAACACCGAAAACACACCCTCAATCCCGGCTACTTTCTGCCATGCACCCCCTTGGCGTCTATTAAGCCCAACAGCACGTACTTTAAACAACCGCAGCCCCAAGTTCAAGTGGCAACTCATTAACCAGTGTCTGTCACAGCAACTCATTAACCAGCAACTTGTATTCAGGCAACTCATTAACCAATGTCTGTCGCAGCAACTCATTAACCAGCAACTTGCATTCACCATGTGCAGCGAATCATAAACTGACAGGCAAATGCTGCGGGAACCGTGGGCACCTATCCCCGGCAGGTCGGGCCATTCAGCAGCACGGACTGCCCGGCTCAGGTTACAATCCGCACCCACAATTACCCAGCAGCCATGCAGTGGCCCTTCGGCACACGATCAGCTTCATGCAGCCCCTCACGCCCGCCCAACAAGAACAACAACGGCGACCTGCATGGCGACGGCAACTCGCACATTAAACCTGCACACTGTCGACATGGTTTTAAAAGCAACGCCGAAATTGTATCCTCCTTCCCGTGCTAGCGACACTGATGACCACCACACCATTGGCAGGCTAAGTACACCACCAGAAATCAGCCCGTCCCGTCGAGCCCGGCTGCCGCTTCACGGCACCATCCTCATACTTCCCACCGTAAATCTTCCTCCCAACCCGTGCTCTGCACCAGCAGCCACCACGGAGGCGCGAAGACCGCTTTCTGCCCGGCAGAGGGCAGCATTGCTCCCCGCGAATTAAACCTGTTTGACTCCATGGAGCTCACAGACTTCCAGCCCACAATGCTTTCGGGCGGCCCGTCTGAATACATGTGCCCTCGATGCCGCTTGCCTTCCTCGTCCCAGCGCCGCTCACCCGACGAGCGCAGGTGGCAGCACCGCGGATATAGCCTTCGGAAAGCGGTCCCCAGCCACCGGCTGCACCTCCGCAGGACAAAGAGTCAGCCGCACGCCGTCGCTGGCCTCGTGTGCGGCCCGTCCGGCCTCAGCGGACGATATTTTCCCGGATGGTTTCGACATTGCAGCGACATGTTTTTCCCGAAAGACTGCAGCGGATCACTGTTGCCCGACGGGCGAAGCGACCTTGCGACGCCATCCCTCGTCGGATCGGGAGCGGGCTGCCACCGCCGCGTGCGGCGTCACCGCTGCTTTCCAACGAGGTATGGCCGACAGCAGTCCGATACGGCACGGCGGAGAAATGCACATTTCGGCCCCGGCCGCATCAGACAGCCACTACTGGCCGACAGATGTTTTCAACCCGCCGACTGGCCGTTCAAGCCCGCTTCCGAAGAAAGGCGCTTGGCTTGCAGGCAGCTCCGCCCCCTGCCATCCAGCGGCTATGGCTGCCCGGCACAGGTTACAAGATGCAACCACAATAATGCAGCAGACATGTTGTCGACCATAGGCACTCAAGCAGCTTCATGCCAACCGGCCGAACCCCCGACCAACAACAACAGCGACCCGCACCACAACGACGACGAGAATAAGCCGCTCCTTGCCCTGCACCGCCCTGTCTACATCAGTTTAAAAGCAACACCGCACATACGCCCTCCTTCCCAGCTATGGACATTGATTAAACCCCATCGTCAGTCTCCGTACCCCACCACAATTCACCCCTGCCGGCCGCCCTCTCACCGCCGGCCGCACAAGCTCAGCTACCTCCCTTCCCTCACCTCGATCGACATAAATTGAAAAGCAACACCGAAAACACACCCTCAATCCCGGCTACTTTCTGCCATGCACCCCCTTGGCGTCTATTAAGCCCCACAACACTTACTTTAAACAACCGCAGCCCCAAGTTCAAGTGGCAACTCAAAAACCAGTGTCTGTCGCAGCAACTCATTAACCAGCAACTTGTATTCAGGCAACTCATTAACCAATGTCTGTCGCAGCAACTCATTAACCAGCAACTTGCATTCACCATGTGCAGCGAATCATAAACTGACAGGCAAATGCTGCGGGAACCGTGAGCACCTGTCCCGGACCACGGCCCCTATCCCCGGCACGTCGGGCCATGCAGCAGCACGGACTGCCCGGCTCAGGTTACAATCCGCTCCCGCAATAAGCCAGCAGCCATGCAGTGGCCCTTCGGCACACGATCGGCTTCATGCTGCCCCTCACGCCCGCCCAACAAGAACAACAACGGCGACTAGCATGGCGACGGCAACTCGCATCTTAAACCTCCACACTGTCGACATGATTTTAAAAGCAACGCCGAAAATGTATCCTCCTTCCCGTGCGAGCGACACTGATGACCACCACACCATTGGCAGGCTAAGTACACCACCAGAAATCAGCCCGTCCCGTCGAGCCCGGCCGCCGCTTCACGGCACCATCCTGATACTTCCTACCGTAAATCCTCCTCCCACCCCGTGCTCTGCACCAGCAGCAACCAAGGAGGCGCGAAGACCGCTTTCTGCCCGGCAGAGGGCAGCATTGCTCCCCGCGATTTGAACCGGTTTGACTCCATGGAGCTCACAGACTTTCAGCCCGCTCTGCTTTCGGGCGGCCCGTATGACTACAGGTGCCCTCGATGCCGCTTGCCTTCCTCGTCCCAGCGCCGCCCAACCCGACGAGCGCAGGTGGCAGAACCGCGGATTTAGCCTTCGGAAAGCGGTCCCCAGCCACCGGCTGCACCTCGCAGGACAAAGAGGCAGCCGCACGCCGTCGCTGGCCTCGTGTGCGGCCCGTCCGCCCTCAGCAGACGATATTTTCCCGGATGGTTTCGACATTGCGGCGACATGTTTTTGCCGAAAGACTGCAGTGGATGCCTGTTGCCCGGCGGGCGAAGCGGCCTTGCGACGCAATCCCTCGTTGGATCTTGAGCGGGCTGCCACCGCCGCCTGCAGCGTCACCGCTGCTTTCCAACGAGGTATGGCCGACAGCAGTCCGATACGGGATGGCGGAGAAATGCACATTTCGGCCACGGCCGCATCAGACAGCCAGTACTGGCCGACAGATGTTTTCAACCCGCCGACTGGCCGTTCAAGCCCGCTTCCGAAGAAAGGCGCTTGGCTTGCAGGCAGCTCCGCCCCCTGCCATCCAGCGGCTATGGCTGCCCGGCACAGGTTACAAGATGCAACCACAATAATGCAGCAGACATGTTGTCGACCATAGGCACTCAAGCAGCTTCATGCCAACCGGCCGAACCCCCGACCAACAACAACAGCGACCCGCACCACAACGACGACGAGAATAAGCCGCTCCTTGCCCTGCACCGCCCTGTCTACATCAGTTTAAAAGCAACACCGCACATACGCCCTCCTTCCCAGCTATGGACATTGATTAAACCCCATCGTCAGTCTCCGTACCCCACCACAATTCACCCCTGCCGGCCGCCCTCTCACCGCCGGCCGCACAAGCTCAGCTACCTCCCTTCCCTCACCTCGATCGACATAAATTGAAAAGCAACACCGAAAACACACCCTCAATCCCGGCTACTTTCTGCCATGCACCCCCTTGGCGTCTATTAAGCCCCACAACACTTACTTTAAACAACCGCAGCCCCAAGTTCAAGTGGCAACTCAAAAACCAGTGTCTGTCGCAGCAACTCATTAACCAGCAACTTGTATTCAGGCAACTCATTAACCAATGTCTGTCGCAGCAACTCATTAACCAGCAACTTGCATTCACCATGTGCAGCGAATCATAAACTGACAGGCAAATGCTGCGGGAACCGTGAGCACCTGTCCCGGACCACGGCCCCTATCCCCGGCACGTCGGGCCATGCAGCAGCACGGACTGCCCGGCTCAGGTTACAATCCGCTCCCGCAATAAGCCAGCAGCCATGCAGTGGCCCTTCGGCACACGATCGGCTTCATGCTGCCCCTCACGCCCGCCCAACAAGAACAACAACGGCGACTAGCATGGCGACGGCAACTCGCATCTTAAACCTCCACACTGTCGACATGATTTTAAAAGCAACGCCGAAAATGTATCCTCCTTCCCGTGCGAGCGACACTGATGACCACCACACCATTGGCAGGCTAAGTACACCACCAGAAATCAGCCCGTCCCGTCGAGCCCGGCCGCCGCTTCACGGCACCATCCTGATACTTCCTACCGTAAATCCTCCTCCCACCCCGTGCTCTGCACCAGCAGCAACCAAGGAGGCGCGAAGACCGCTTTCTGCCCGGCAGAGGGCAGCATTGCTCCCCGCGATTTGAACCGGTTTGACTCCATGGAGCTCACAGACTTTCAGCCCGCTCTGCTTTCGGGCGGCCCGTATGACTACAGGTGCCCTCGATGCCGCTTGCCTTCCTCGTCCCAGCGCCGCCCAACCCGACGAGCGCAGGTGGCAGAACCGCGGATTTAGCCTTCGGAAAGCGGTCCCCAGCCACCGGCTGCACCTCGCAGGACAAAGAGGCAGCCGCACGCCGTCGCTGGCCTCGTGTGCGGCCCGTCCGCCCTCAGCAGACGATATTTTCCCGGATGGTTTCGACATTGCGGCGACATGTTTTTGCCGAAAGACTGCAGTGGATGCCTGTTGCCCGGCGGGCGAAGCGGCCTTGCGACGCAATCCCTCGTTGGATCTTGAGCGGGCTGCCACCGCCGCCTGCAGCGTCACCGCTGCTTTCCAACGAGGTATGGCCGACAGCAGTCCGATACGGGATGGCGGAGAAATGCACATTTCGGCCACGGCCGCATCAGACAGCCAGTACTGGCCGACAGATGTTTTCAACCCGCCGACTGGCCGTTCAAGCCCGCTTCCGAAGAAAGGCGCTTGGCTTGCAGGCAGCTCCGCCCCCTGCCATCCAGCGGCTATGGCTGCCCGGCACAGGTTACAAGATGCAACCACAATAATGCAGCAGACATGTTGTCGACCATAGGCACTCAAGCAGCTTCATGCCAACCGGCCGAACCCCCGACCAACAACAACAGCGACCCGCACCACAACGACGACGAGAATAAGCCGCTCCTTGCCCTGCACCGCCCTGTCTACATCAGTTTAAAAGCAACACCGCACATACGCCCTCCTTCCCAGCTATGGACATTGATTAAACCCCATCGTCAGTCTCCGTACCCCACCACAATTCACCCCTGCCGGCCGCCCTCTCACCGCTGGCCGCACAAGCTCAGCTACCTCCCTTCCCTCACCTCGATCGACATAAATTGAAAAGCAACACCGAAAACACACCCTCAATCCCGGCTACTTTCTGCCATGCACCCCCTTGGCGTCTATTAAGCCCCACAACACTTACTTTAAACAACCGCAGCCCCAAGTTCAAGTGGCAACTCAAAAACCAGTGTCTGTCGCAGCAACTCATTAACCAGCAACTTGTATTCAGGCAACTCATTAACCAATGTCTGTCGCAGCAACTCATTAACCAGCAACTTGCATTCACCATGTGCAGCGAATCATAAACTGACAGGCAAATGCTGCGGGAACCGTGAGCACCTGTCCCGGACCACGGCCCCTATCCCCGGCACGTCGGGCCATGCAGCAGCACGGACTGCCCGGCTCAGGTTACAATCCGCTCCCGCAATAAGCCAGCAGCCATGCAGTGGCCCTTCGGCACACGATCGGCTTCATGCTGCCCCTCACGCCCGCCCAACAAGAACAACAACGGCGACTAGCATGGCGACGGCAACTCGCATCTTAAACCTCCACACTGTCGACATGATTTTAAAAGCAACGCCGAAAATGTATCCTCCTTCCCGTGCGAGCGACACTGATGACCACCACACCATTGGCAGGCTAAGTACACCACCAGAAATCAGCCCGTCCCGTCGAGCCCCGCCGCCGCTTCATGGCAACATCCTCATACTTCCAACCGTAAATCCTCCTCCCACCCCGTGCTCTGCACCAGCAGCCACCACGGAGGCGCGAAGACCGCTTTCTGCCCGGCAGAGGGCAGCATTGCTCCCCCCGAATTAAACCTGTTTGACTCCATGGAGCTCACAGACTTCCAGCCCACAATGCTTTCGGGCGGCCCGTATGAATACATGTGCCCTCGATGCCGCTTGCCTTCCTCGTCCCAGCGCCGCTCACCCGACGAGCGCAGGTGGCAGCACCGCGGATATAGCCTTCGGAAAGCGGTCCCCAGCCACCGGCTGCACCTCCGCAGGACAAAGAGTCAGCCGCACGCCGTCGCTGGCCTCGTGTGCGGCCCGTCCGGCCTCAGCGGACGATATTTTCCCGGATGGTTTCGACATTGCAGCGACATGTTTTTGCCGAAAGACTGCAGCGGATCACTGTTGCCCGGCGGGCGAAGCGACCTTGCGACGCCATCCCTCGTCGGATCGGGAGCGGGCTGCCACCGCCGCGTGCGGCGTCACCGCTGCTTTCCAACGAGGTATGGCCGACAGCAGTCCGATACGGCACGGCGGAGAAATGCACATTTCGGCCCCGGCCGCATCAGACAGCCACTACTGGCCGACAGAGGTTTTCAACCCGCCGACTGGCCGTTCAAGCCCGCTTCCGAAGAAAGGCGCTTGGCTTGCAGGCAGCTCCGCCCCCTGCCATCCAGCGGCTATGGCTGCCCGGCACAGGTTACAAGATGCAACCACAATAATGCAGCAGACATGTTGTCGACCATAGGCACTCAAGCAGCTTCATGCCAACCGGCCGAACCCCCGACCAACAACAACAGGGACCCTCACCACAACGACGACGAGAATAAGCCGCTCCTTGCCCTGCGCCGCCCTGTCTACATCAGTTTAAAAGCAACACCGCACATACGCCCTCCTTCCCAGCGATGGACATTGATTAACCCCCATCGTCAGTCTCCGTACACCACCACAATTCACCCCTGCCGGCCGCCCTCTCACCGCCGGCCGCACAAGCTCAGCTACCTCCCTTCCCTCACCTCGATCGACATAAATTGAAAAGCAACACCGAAAACACACCCTCAATCCCGGCTACTTTCTGCCATGCACCCCCTTGGCGTCTATTAAGCCCAACAGCACGTACTTTAAACAACCGCAGCCCCAAGTTCAAGTGGCAACTCATTAACCAGTGTCTGTCACAGCAACTCATTAACCAGCAACTTGTATTCAGGCAACTCATTAACCAATGTCTGTCGCAGCAACTCATTAACCAGCAACTTGCATTCACCATGTGCAGCGAATCATAAACTGACAGGCAAATGCTGCGGGAACCGTGGGCACCTATCCCCGGCACGTCGGGCCATTCAGCAGCACGGACTGCCCGGCTCAGGTTACAATCCGCACCCACAATTACCCAGCAGCCATGCAGTGGCCCTTCGGCACACGATCAGCTTCATGCAGCCCCTCACGCCCGCCCAACAAGAACAACAACGGCGACCAGCATGGCGACGGCAACTCGCACATTAAACCTGCACACTGTCGACATGGTGTTAAAAGCAACGCCGAAATTGTATCCTCCTTCCCGTGCTAGCGACACTGATGACCATCACACCATTGGCAGGCTAAGTACACCACCAGAAATCAGCCCGTCCCGTCGAGCCCGGCTGCCGCTTCACGGCACCATCCTCATACTTCCCACCGTAAATCCTCCTCCCACCCCGTGCTCTGCACCAGCAGCAACCAAGGAGGCGCGAAGACCGCTTTTTCCCCGGCAGAGGGCAGCATTGCTCCCCGCGATTTGAACCGGTTTGACTCCATGGAGCTCACAGACTTCCAGCCCGCTCTGCTTTCGGGCGGCCCGTATTACTACAGATGCTCTCGATGCCGCTTGCCTTCCTCGTCCCAGCGCCGCTCACCCGACGAGCGCAGGTGGCAGAACCGCGGATTTAGCCTTCGGAAAGCGGTCCCCAGCCACCGGCTGCACCTCCGCAGGACAAAGAGGCAGCCGCACGCCGTCGCTGGCCTCGTGTGCGGCCCGTCGGCCCTCAGCAGACGATATTTTCCCGGATGGTTTCGACATTGCAGCGACATGTTTTTGCCGAAAGACTGGAGCGGATGACTGTTGCCCGGCGGGCGAAGCGACCTTGCGACGCCATCCCTCGTCGGATCGGGAGCGGGCTGCCACCGCCGCGTGCGGCGTCACCGCTGCTTTCCAACGAGGTATGGCCGACAGCAGTCCGATACGGCACGGCGGAAAAATGCACATTTCGGCCCCGGCCGCATCAGACAGCCACTACTGGCCGACAGAGGTTTTCAACCCGCCGACTGGCCGTTCAAGCCCGCTTCCGAAGAAAGGCGCTTGGCTTGCAGGCAGCTCCGCCCCCTGCCATCCAGCGACTATGGCTGCCCGGCACAGGTTACAAGATGCAACCACAATAATGCAGCAGACATGTTGTCGACCATAGGCACTCAAGCAGCTTCATGCCAACCGGCCGAACCCCCGACCAACAACAACAGGGACCCGCACCACAACGACGACGAGAATAAGCCGCTCCTTGCCCTGCGCCGCCCTGTCTACATCAGTTTAAAAGCAACACCGCACATACGCCCTCCTTCCCAGCGATGGACATTGATTAACCCCCATCGTCAGTCTCCGTACACCACCACAATTCACCCCTGCCGGCCGCCCTCTCACCGCCGGCCGCACAAGCTCAGCAACCTCCCTTCCCTCACCTCGATCGACATAAATTGAAAAGCAACACCGAAAACACACCCTCAATCCCGGCTACTTTCTGCCATGCACCCCCTTGGCGTCTATTAAGCCCAACAACACGTACTTTAAACAACCGCAGCCCCAAGTTCAAGTGGCAACTCATTAACCAGTGTCTGTCACAGCAACTCATTAACCAGCAACTTGTATTCAGGCAACTCATTAACCAATGTCTGTCGCAGCAACTCATTAACCAGCAACTTGCATTCACCATGTGCAGCGAATCATAAACTGACAGGCAAATGCTGCGGGAACCGTGGGCACCTATCCCCGGCAGGTCGGGCCATTCAGCAGCACGGACTGCCCGGCTCAGGTTACAATCCGCACCCACAATTACCCAGCAGCCATGCAGTGGCCCTTCGGCACATGATCAGCTTCATGCAGCCCCTCACGCCCGCCCAACAAGAACAACAACGGCGACCAGCATGGCGACGGCAACTCGCACATTAAACCTGCACACTGTCGACATGGTTTTAAAAGCAACGCCGAAATTGTATCCTCCTTCCCGTGCTAGCGACACTGATGACCACCACACCATTGGCAGGCTAAGTACACCACCAGAAATCAGCCCGTCCCGTCGAGCCCGGCTGCCGCTTCACGGCACCATCCTCATACATCCCACCGTAAATCCTCCTCCCACCCTGTGCTCTGCACCAGCAGCAACCAAGGAGGCGCGAAGACCGCTTTTTCCCCGGCAGAGGGCAGCATTGCTCCCCGCGATTTGAACCGGTTTGACTCCATGGAGCTCACAGACTTCCAGCCCGCTCTGCTTTCGGGCGGCCCGTATTACTACAGATGCTCTCGATGCCGCTTGCCTTCCTCGTCCCAGCGCCGCTCACCCGACGAGCGCAGGTGGCAGAACCGCGGATTTAGCCTTCGGAAAGCGGTCCCCAGCCACCGGCTGCACCTCCGCAGGTCAAAGAGGCAGCCGCACGCCGTTGCTGGCCTCGTGTGCGGCCCGTCCGCCCTCACCAGACGATATTTTCCCGGATGGTTTCGACATTGCAGCGACATGTTTTTGCCGAAAGACTGGAGCGGATGCCTGTTGCCCGGCGGGCGAAGCGGCCTTGCGACGCAATCCCTCGTTGGATCTGGAGCGGGCTGCCAGCGCCGCCTGCAGCGTCACCGCTGCTTTCCAACGAGGTATGGCCGACAGCAGTCCGATACGGGATGGCGGAGAAATGCACATTTCGGCCACGGCCGCATCAGACAGCCAGTACTGGCCGACAGAGGTTTTCAACCCGCCGGCTGGCCGTTCAAGCCCGCTTCCGAAGAAAGGCGCTTGGCTTGCAGGGAGCTCCGCCCCCTGCCATCCAGCAACTATGGCTGCCCGGCACAGGTTACAAGATGCAACCCGAATAATGCAGCAGACATGTTGTCGACCATTGGCACTCAAGCAGCTTCATGCCAACCACCCTAACCCCCGACCAACAATAACAGCGACTCGCACCACAACGACGACGAGAATAAGCCGCTCCTTGCCCTGAGCCGCCCTGTCTGCATCAGTTTAAAAGCAACACCGCACATACGCCCTCCTTCCCAGCTACGGACATTGATTAAACCCCATCGTCAGTCTCCGGACCCCACCATAATTCACCCCTGCCCGCCGCCTTCTCACAGCCGGCCGCACAAGCTCAGCTACCTCCCTTCCCTCACCTCGATCGACATAAATTGAAAAGCAACACCGAAAACACACCCTCAATCCCGGCTACTTTCTGCCATGCACCCCCTTGGCGTCTATTAAGCCCCACAACACTTACTTTAAACAACCGCAGCCCCAAGTTCAAGTGGTAACTCATTAACCAGTGTCTGTCGCAGCAACTCATTAACCAGCAACTTGTATTCAGGCAACTCATTAACCAAGGTCTGTCGCAGCAACTCATTAACCAGCAACTTGCATTCACCATGTGCAGCGAATCATAAACTGACAGGCAAATGCTGCGGGAACCGTGGGCACCTATCCCCGACCACGGCCCCTATCCCCGGCACGTCGGGCCATGCAGCAGCACGGACTGCCCGGCTCAGGTTACAATCCGCACCCACAATAACCCAGCAGCCATGCAGTGGCCCTTCGGCACACGATCAGCTTCATGCAGCCCCTCACGCCCACCCAACAAGAACAACAACGGCGACCAGCATGGCGACGGCAATTCGCACCTTAAACCTGCACACTGTCGACATGATTTTAAAAGCAACGCCCAAAATGTATCCTCCTTCCCGTGCGAGTGACACTGATGACCACCACACCATTGGCAGGCTAAGTGCACCACCAGAATTCAGCCCGTCCCGTCGAGCCCGGCCGCCGATAAATGGCACCGTCCTCATACTTCCCACCGTAAATCCTCCTCCCACCCCGTGCTCTGCACCAGCAGCCACCACGGAGGCGCGAAGACCGCTTTCTGCTCGGCAGAGGGCATCATTGCTCCACGCGATTTGAACCGGTTTGATTCCATGGAGCTCACAGACTTCCAGCCCGCTCTGCTTTCGGGCGGCCCGTATGAATACAGGTGCCCTCGATGCCGCTTGCCTTCCTCGTCCCAGCGCCGCTCACCCGACGAGCGCAGGTGGCAGCACCGCGGATATAGCCTTCGGAAAGCGGTCCCCAGCAACCGGCTGCACCTCCGCACGACACAGAGTCAGCCGCACGCCGTCGCTGGCCTCGTGTGCGGCCCGTCCGCCCTCAGCGGAAGATATTTTCCCGGATGGTTTCGACATTGCGGCGACATGTTTTTGCCGAAAGACTGCAGTGGATGCCTGTTGCCCGGCGGGCGAAGCGGCCTTGCGACGCAATCCCTCGTTGGATCTGGAGCGGGCTGCCACCGCCGCCTGCAGCGTCACCGCTGCTTTCCAACGAGGTATGGCCGACAGCAGTCCGATACGGGATGGCGGAGAAATGCACATTTCGGCCACGGCCGCATCAGACAGCCAGTACTGGCCGACAGAGGTTTTCAACCCGCCGGCTGGCCGTTCAAGCCCGCTTCCGAAGAAAGGCGCTTCGCTTGCAGGCAGCTCCGCCCCCTGCCATTCAGGAACAATGGCTGCCCGGCACAGGTTACAAGATGCAACCCCAATAATGCAGCAGACATGTTGTCGACCATTGGCACTCAAGCAGCTTAATGCAACCGGCCTAACCCCCGACCAACAACAACAGCGACCCGCACCACAACGACGACGAGAATAAGCCGCTCCTTGCCCTGCGCCGCCCTGTCTACATCAGTTTAAAAGCAACACCGCACATACGCCCTCCTTCCCAGCTATGGACATTGATTAAACCCCATCGTCAGTCTCCGTACCCCACCACAATTCACCCCTGCCGGCCGCCCACTCACCGCCGGCCGCACAAGCTCAGCTACCTCCCTTCCCTCACCTCGATCGACATAAATTGAAAAGCAACACCGAAAACACACCCTCAATCCCGGCTACTTTCTGCCATGCACCCCCTTGGCGTCTATTAAGCCCCACAACACTTACTTTAAACAACCGCAGCCCCAAGTTCAAGTGGCAACTCAAAAACCAGTGTCTGTCGCAGCAACTCATTAACCAGCAACTTGTATTCAGGCAACTCATTAACCAATGTCTGTCGCAGCAACTCATTAACCAGCAACTTGCATTCACCATGTGCAGCGAATCATAAACTGACAGGCAAATGCTGCGGGAACCGTGAGCACCTGTCCCGGACCACGGCCCCTATCCCCGGCACGTCGGGCCATGCAGCAGCACGGACTGCCCGGCTCAGGTTACAATCCACAATAAGCCAGCAGCCATGCAGTGGCCCTTCGGCACACGATCGGCTTCATGCAGCCCCTCACGCCCGCCCAACAAGAACAACAACGGCGACCAGCATGGCGACGGCAACTCGCATCTTAAACCTCCACACTGTCGACATGATTTTAAAAGCAACGCCGAAAATGTATCCTCCTTCCCGTGTGAGCGACACTGATGACCACCACACCATTGGCAGGCTAAGTACACCACCAGAAATCAGCCCGTCCCGTCGAGCCCGGCCGCCGCTTCACGGCACCATCCTCCTCCCACCCCGTGCTCTGCACCAGCAGCAACCAAGGAGGCGCGAAGACCGCTTTCTGCCCGGCAGAGGGCAGCATTGCTCCCCGCGATTTGAACCGGTTTGACTCCATGGAGCTCACAGACTTCCAGCCCGCTCTGCTTTCGGGCGGCCCGTATGACTACAGGTGCCCTCGATGCCGCTTGCCTTCCTCGTCCCAGCGCCGCCCAACCCGACGAGCGCAGGTGGCAGAACCGCGGATTTAGCCTTCGGAAAGCGGTCCCCAGCCACCGGCTGCACCTCCGCAGGTCAAAGAGGCAGCCGCACGCCGTCGCTGGCCTCGTGTGCGGCCCGTCCGCCCTCACCAGACGATATTTTCCCGGATGGTTTCGACATTGCAGCGACATGTTTTTGCCGAAAGACTGGAGCGGATGCCTGTTGCCCGGCGGGCGAAGCGGCCTTGCGACGCAATCCCTCGTTGGATCTGGAGCGGGCTGCCAGCGCCGCCTGCAGCGTCACCGCTGCTTTCCAACGAGGTATGGCCGACAGCAGTCCGATACGGGATGGCGGAGAAATGCACATTTCGGCCACGGCCGCATCAGACAGCCAGTACTGGCCGACAGAGGTTTTCAACCCGCCGGCTGGCCGTTCAAGCCCGCTTCCAAAGAAAGGCGCTTGGCTTGCAGGGAGCTCCGCCCCCTGCCATCCAGCAACTATGGCTGCCCGGCACAGGTTACAAGATGCAACCCGAATAATGCAGCAGACATGTTGTCGACCATTGGCACTCAAGCAGCTTCATGCCAACCACCCTAACCCCCGACCAACAATAACAGCGACTCGCACCACAACGACGACGAGAATAAGCCGCTCCTTGCCCTGAGCCGCCCTGTCTGCATCAGTTTAAAAGCAACACCGCACATACGCCCTCCTTCCCAGCTACGGACATTGATTAAACCCCATCGTCAGTCTCCGGACCCCACCATAATTCACCCCTGCCCGCCGCCTTCTCACAGCCGGCCGCACAAGCTCAGCTACCTCCCTTCCCTCACCTCGATCGACATAAATTGAAAAGCAACACCGAAAACACACCCTCAATCCCGGCTACTTTCTGCCATGCACCCCCTTGGCGTCTATTAAGCCCCACAACACTTACTTTAAACAACCGCAGCCCCAAGTTCAAGTGGTAACTCATTAACCAGTGTCTGTCGCAGCAACTCATTAACCAGCAACTTGTATTCAGGCAACTCATTAACCAAGGTCTGTCGCAGCAACTCATTAACCAGCAACTTGCATTCACCATGTGCAGCGAATCATAAACTGACAGGCAAATGCTGCGGGAACCGTGGGCACCTATCCCCGACCACGGCCCCTATCCCCGGCACGTCGGGCCATGCAGCAGCACGGACTGCCCGGCTCAGGTTACAATCCGCACCCACAATAACCCAGCAGCCATGCAGTGGCCCTTCGGCACACGATCAGCTTCATGCAGCCCCTCACGCCCACCCAACAAGAACAACAACGGCGACCAGCATGGCGACGGCAATTCGCACCTTAAACCTGCACACTGTCGACATGATTTTAAAAGCAACGCCCAAAATGTATCCTCCTTCCCGTGCGAGTGACACTGATGACCACCACACCATTGGCAGGCTAAGTGCACCACCAGAATTCAGCCCGTCCCGTCGAGCCCGGCCGCCGATAAATGGCACCGTCCTCATACTTCCCACCGTAAATCCTCCTCCCACCCCGTGCTCTGCACCAGCAGCCACCACGGAGGCGCGAAGACCGCTTTCTGCTCGGCAGAGGGCATCATTGCTCCACGCGATTTGAACCGGTTTGATTCCATGGAGCTCACAGACTTCCAGCCCGCTCTGCTTTCGGGCGGCCCGTATGAATACAGGTGCCCTCGATGCCGCTTGCCTTCCTCGTCCCAGCGCCGCTCACCCGACGAGCGCAGGTGGCAGCACCGCGGATATAGCCTTCGGAAAGCGGTCCCCAGCCACCGGCTGCACCTCCGCACGACACAGAGTCAGCCGCACGCCGTCGCTGGCCTCGTGTGCGGCCCGTCCGCCCTCAGCGGAAGATATTTTCCCGGATGGTTTTGACATTGCGGCGACATGTTTTTGCCGAAAGACTGCAGTGGATGCCTGTTGCCCGGCGGGCGAAGCGGCCTTGCGACGCAATCCCTCGTTGGATCTGGAGCGGGCTGCCACCGCCGCCTGCAGCGTCACCGCTGCTTTCCAACGAGGTATGGCCGACAGCAGTCCGATACGGGATGGCGGAGAAATGCACATTTCGGCCACGGCCGCATCAGACAGCCAGTACTGGCCGACAGAGGTTTTCAACCCGCCGGCTGGCCGTTCAAGCCCGCTTCCGAAGAAAGGCGCTTCGCTTGCAGGCAGCTCCGCCCCCTGCCATCCAGCAACAATGGCTGCCCGGCACAGGTTACAAGATGCAACCCCAATAATGCAGCAGACATGTTGTCGACCATTGGCACTCAAGCAGCTTAATGCAACCGGCCTAACCCCCGACCAACAACAACAGCGACCCGCACCACAACGACGACGAGAATAAGCCGCTCCTTGCCCTGCGCCGCCCTGTCTACATCAGTTTAAAAGCAACACCGCACATACGCCCTCCTTCCCAGCTATGGACATTGATTAAACCCCATCGTCAGTCTCCGTACCCCACCACAATTCACCCCTGCCGGCCGCCCACTCACCGCCGGCCGCACAAGCTCAGCTACCTCCCTTCCCTCACCTCGATCGACATAAATTGAAAAGCAACACCGAAAACACACCCTCAATCCCGGCTACTTTCTGCCATGCACCCCCTTGGCGTCTATTAAGCCCCACAACACTTACTTTAAACAACCGCAGCCCCAAGTTCAAGTGGCAACTCAAAAACCAGTGTCTGTCGCAGCAACTCATTAACCAGCAACTTGTATTCAGGCAACTCATTAACCAATGTCTGTCGCAGCAACTCATTAACCAGCAACTTGCATTCACCATGTGCAGCGAATCATAAACTGACAGGCAAATGCTGCGGGAACCGTGAGCACCTGTCCCGGACCACGGCCCCTATCCCCGGCACGTCGGGCCATGCAGCAGCACGGACTGCCCGGCTCAGGTTACAATCCGCACCCACAATAAGCCAGCAGCCATGCAGTGGCCCTTCGGCACACGATCGGCTTCATGCAGCCCCTCACGCCCGCCCAACAAGAACAACAACGGCGACCAGCATGGCGACGGCAACTCGCATCTTAAACCTCCACACTGTCGACATGATTTTAAAAGCAACGCCGAAAATGTATCCTCCTTCCCGTGTGAGCGACACTGATGACCACCACACCATTGGCAGGCTAAGTACACCACCAGAAATCAGCCCGTCCCGTCGAGCCCGGCCGCCGCTTCACGGCACCATCCTCCTCCCACCCCGTGCTCTGCACCAGCAGCAACCAAGGAGGCGCGAAGACCGCTTTCTGCCCGGCAGAGGGCAGCATTGCTCCCCGCGATTTGAACCGGTTTGACTCCATGGAGCTCACAGACTTCCAGCCCGCTCTGCTTTCGGGCGGCCCGTATGACTACAGGTGCCCTCGATGCCGCTTGCCTTCCTCGTCCCAGCGCCGCCCAACCCGACGAGCGCAGGTGGCAGAACCGCGGATTTAGCCTTCGGAAAGCGGTCCCCAGCCACCGGCTGCACCTCGCAGGTCAAAGAGGCAGCCGCACGCCGTCGCTGGCCTCGTGTGCGGCCCGTCCGCCCTCAGCAGACGATATTTTCCCGGATGGTTTCGACATTGCGGCGACATGTTTTTGCCGAAAGACTGCAGTGGATGCCTGTTGCCCGGCGGGCGAAGCGGCCTTGCGACGCAATCCCTCGTTGGATCTTGAGCGGGCTGCCACCGCCGCCTGCAGCGTCACTGCTGCTTTCCAACGAGGTATGGCCGACAGCAGTCCGATACGGGATGGCGGAGAAATGCACATTTCGGCCACGGCCGCATCAGACAGCCAGTACTGGCCGACAGAGGTTTTCAACCCGCCGGCTGGCCGTTCAAGCCCGCTTCCGAAGAAAGGCGCTTGGCTTGCAGGCAGCTCCGCCCCCTGCCATCCAGCAACTATGGCTGCCCGGCACAGGTTACAAGATGCAACCCCAATAATGCAGCAGACATGTTGTCGACCATTGGCACTCAAGCAGCTTCATGCCAACCGCCGTAACCCCCGACCAACAATAACAGCGACTCGCACCACAACGACGACGAGAATAAGCCGCTCCTTGCCCTGCGCCGCCCTGTCTACATCAGTTTAAAAGCAACACCGCACATACGCCCTCCTTCCCAGCTACGGACATTGATTAAACCCCATCGTCAGTCTCCGGACCCCACCATAATTCACCCCTGCCGGCCGCCTTCTCACAGCCGGCCGCACAAGCTCAGCTACCTCCCTTCCCTCACCTCGATCGACATAAATTGAAAAGCAACACCGAAAACACACCCTCAATCCCGGCTACTTTCTGCCATGCACCCCCTTGGCGTCTATTAAGCCCCACAACAGTTACTTTAAACAACCGCAGCCCCAAGTTCAAGTGGCAACTCATTAACCAGTGTCTGTCGCAGCAACTCATTAACCAGCAACTTGTATTCAGGCAACTCATTAACCAATGTCTGTCGCAGCAACTCATTAACCAGCAACTTGCATTCACCATGTGCAGCGAATCATAAACTGACAGGCAAATGCTGCGTTAACCATGGGCACCTATCCCCGACCACGGCCCCTATCCGCGGCACGTCGGCCATGCAGCAGCACGGACTGCCCGGCTCAGGTTACAATCCGCACCCACAATAACCCAGCAGCCATGCAGTGGCCCTTTCGCACACGATCAGCTTCATGCAGCCCCTCACGCCCGCCCAACAAGAACAACAACGGCGACCAGCATGGCGACGGCAACTCGCACCTTAAACCTGCACACTGTCGACATGATTTTAAAAGCAACGCCGAAAATGTATCCTCCTTCCCGTGCGAGCGACACTGATGACCACCACACCATTGGCAGGCTAAGTACACCACCAGAAATCAGCCCGTCCCGTCGAGCCCCGCCGCCGCTTCACGGCACCATCCTCATACTTCCAACCGTAAATCCTCCTCCCACCCCGTGGTCTGCACCAGCAGCCACCACGGAGGTGCGAAGACCGCTTTCTGCCCGGCAGAGGGCAGCATTACTCCCCGCGAATTAAACCGGTTTGACTCCATGGAGCTCACAGACTTCCAGCCCACACTGCTTTCGGGCGGCCCGTATGAATACATGTGCCCTCGATGCCGCTTGCCTTCCTCGTCCCAGCGCCGCTCACCCGACGAGCGCAGGTGGCAGCACCGCGGATATAGCCTTCGGAAAGCGGTCCCCAGCCACCGGCTGCACCTCCGCAGGACAAAGAGTCAGCCGCACGCCGTCGCTGGCCTCGTGTGCGGCCCGTCCGGCCTCAGCGGACGATATTTTCCCGGATGGTTTCGACATTGCGGCGACATGTTTTTGCCGAAAGACTGCAGTGGATGCCTGTTGCCAGGCGGGCGAAGCGGCCTTGCGACGCAATCCCTCGTTGGATCTTGAGCGGGCTGCCACCGCCGCCTGCAGCGTCACCGCTGCTTTCCAACGAGGTATGGCCGACAGCAGTCCGATACGGGATGGCGGAGAAATGCACATTTCGGCCACGGCCGCATCAGACAGCCAGTACTGGCCGACAGAGGTTTTCAACCCGCCGGCTGGCCGTTCAAGCCCGCTTCCGAAGAAAGGCGCTTGGCTTGCAGGCAGCTCCGCCCCCTGCCATCCAGCAACTATGGCTGCCCGGCACAGGTTACAAGATGCAACCCCAATAATGCAGCAGACATGTTGTCGACCATTGGCACTCAAGCAGCTTCATGCCAACCGCCGTAACCCCCGACCAACAATAACAGCGACTCGCACCACAACGACGACGAGAATAAGCCGCTCCTTGCCCTGCGCCGCCCTGTCTACATCAGTTTAAAAGCAACACCGCACATACGCCCTCCTTCCCAGCTACGGACATTGATTAAACCCCATCGTCAGTCTCCGGACCCCACCATAATTCACCCCTGCCGGCCGCCTTCTCACAGCCGGCCGCACAAGCTCAGCTACCTCCCTTCCCTCACCTCGATCGACATAAATTGAAAAGCAACACCGAAAACACACCCTCAATCCCGGCTACTTTCTGCCATGCACCCCCTTGGCGTCTATTAAGCCCCACAACAGTTACTTTAAACAACCGCAGCCCCAAGTTCAAGTGGCAACTCATTAACCAGTGTCTGGCGCAGCAACTCATTAACCAGCAACTTGTATTCAGGCAACTCATTAACCAATGTCTGTCGCAGCAACTCATTAACCAGCAACTTGCATTCACCATGTGCAGCGAATCATAAACTGACAGGCAAATGCTGCGTTAACCTTGGGCACCTATCCCCGACCACGGCCCCTATCCGCGGCACGTCGGCCATGCAGCAGCACGGACTGCCCGGCTCAAGTTACAATCCGCACGCACAATAACCCAGCAGCCATGCAGTGGCCCTTTGGCACACGATCAGCTTCATGCAGCCCCTCACGCCCGCCCAACAAGAACAACAACGGCGACCAGCATGGCGACGGCAACTCGCACCTTAAACCTGCACACTGTCGACATGATTTTAAAAGCAACGCCGAAAATGTATCCTCCTTCCCGTGCGAGCGACACTGATGACCACCACACCATTGGCAGGCTAAGTACACCACCAGAAATCAGCCCGTCCCGTCGAGCCCCGCCGCCGCTTCACGGCACCATCCTCATACTTCCAACCGTAAATCCTCCTCCCACCCCGTGCTCTGCACCAGCAGCCACCACGGAGGCGCGAAGACCGCTTTCTGCCCGGCAGAGGGCAGCATTGCTCCCCGCGAATTAAACCGGTTTGACTCCATGGAGCTCACAGACTTCCAGCCCACACTGCTTTCGGGCGGCCCGTATGAATATATGTGCCCTCGATGCCGCTTGCCTTCCTCTTCCCAGCGCCGCTCACCCGACGAGCGCAGGTGGCAGCACCGCGGATATAGCCTTCGGAAAGCGGTCCCCAGCCACCGGCTGCACCTCCGCAGGACAAAGAGTCAGCCGCACGCCGTCGCTGTCCTCGTGTGCGGCCCGTCCGGCCTCAGCGGACGATATTTTCCCGGATGGTTTCGACATTGCAGCGACATGTTTTTGCCGAAAGACTGCAGCGGATGACTGTTGCCCGGCGGGCGAAGCGGCCTTGCGACGCAATCCCTCGTTGGAGTTGGAGCGGGCTGCATCCGCCGCCTGCAGCGTCACCGCTGCTTTCCAACGAGGTATGGCCGACAGCAGTCCGATACGGGATGGCAGAGAAATGCACATTTCGGCCACGGCCGCATCAGACAGCCAGTACTGGCCGACAGAGGTTTTCAACCCGCCGGCTGGCCGTTCAAGCCCGCTTCCGAAGAAAGGCGCTTGGCTTGCAGGCAGCTCCGCCCCCTGCCATCCAGCAACTATGGCTGCCCGGCACAGGTTACAAGATGCAACCCCAATAATGCAGCAGACATGTTGTCGACCATTGGCACTCAAGCAGCTTCATGCCAACCGCCCTAACCCCCGACCAACAATAGCAGCGACTCGCACCACAACGATGACGAGAATAAGACGCTCCTTTCCCTGCGCCGCCCTGTCTACATCAGTTTAAAAGCAACACCGCACATACGCCCTCCTTCCCAGCTACGGACATTGATTAAACCCCATCGTCAGTCTCCGGACCCCACCATAATTCACCCCTGCCGGCCGCCTTCTCACAGCCGGCCGCACAAGCTCAGCTACCTCCCTTCCCTCACCTCGATCGACATAAATTGAAAAGCAACACCGAAAACACACCCTCAATCCCGGCTACTTTCTGCCATGCACCCCCTTGGCGTCTATTAAGCCCCACAACAGTTACTTTAAACAACCGCAGCCCCAAGTTCAAGTGGCAACTCATTAACCAGTGTCTGGCGCAGCAACTCATTAACCAGCAACTTGTATTCAGGCAACTCATTAACCAATGTCTGTCGCAGCAACTCATTAACCAGCAACTTGCATTCACCATGTGCAGCGAATCATAAACTGACAGGCAAATGCTGCGTTAACCTTGGGCACCTATCCCCGACCACGGCCCCTATCCGCGGCACGTCGGCCATGCAGCAGCACGGACTGCCCGGCTCAAGTTACAATCCGCACGCACAATAACCCAGCAGCCATGCAGTGGCCCTTTGGCACACGATCAGCTTCATGCAGCCCCTCACGCCCGCCCAACAAGAACAACAACGGCGACCAGCATGGCGACGGCAACTCGCACCTTAAACCTGCACACTGTCGACATGATTTTAAAAGCAACGCCGAAAATGTATCCTCCTTCCCGTGCGAGCGACACTGATGACCACCACACCATTGGCAGGCTAAGTACACCACCAGAAATCAGCCCGTCCCGTCGAGCCCCGCCGCCGCTTCACGGCACCATCCTCATACTTCCAACCGTAAATCCTCCTCCCACCCCGTGCTCTGCACCAGCAGCCACCACGGAGGCGCGAAGACCGCTTTCTGCCCGGCAGAGGGCAGCATTGCTCCCCGCGAATTAAACCGGTTTGACTCCATGGAGCTCACAGACTTCCAGCCCACACTGCTTTCGGGCGGCCCGTATGAATATATGTGCCCTCGATGCCGCTTGCCTTCCTCTTCCCAGCGCCGCTCACCCGACGAGCGCAGGTGGCAGCACCGCGGATATAGCCTTCGGAAAGCGGTCCCCAGCCACCGGCTGCACCTCCGCAGGACAAAGAGTCAGCCGCACGCCGTCGCTGTCCTCGTGTGCGGCCCGTCCGGCCTCAGCGGACGATATTTTCCCGGATGGTTTCGACATTGCAGCGACATGTTTTTGCCGAAAGACTGCAGCGGATGACTGTTGCCCGGCGGGCGAAGCGGCCTTGCGACGCAATCCCTCGTTGGAGTTGGAGCGGGCTGCATCCGCCGCCTGCAGCGTCACCGCTGCTTTCCAACGAGGTATGGCCGACAGCAGTCCGATACGGGATGGCAGAGAAATGCACATTTCGGCCACGGCCGCATCAGACAGCCAGTACTGGCCGACAGAGGTTTTCAACCCGCCGGCTGGCCGTTCAAGCCCGCTTCCGAAGAAAGGCGCTTGGCTTGCAGGCAGCTCCGCCCCCTGCCATCCAGCAACTATGGCTGCCCGGCACAGGTTACAAGATGCAACCCCAATAATGCAGCAGACATGTTGTCGACCATTGGCACTCAAGCAGCTTCATGCCAACCGCCCTAACCCCCGACCAACAATAGCAGCGACTCGCACCACAACGATGACGAGAATAAGACGCTCCTTTCCCTGCGCCGCCCTGTCTACATCAGTTTAAAAGCAACACCGCACATACGCCCTCCTTCCCAGCTACGGACATTGATTAAACCCCATCGTCAGTCTCCGGACCCCACCATAATTCACCCCTGCCGGCCGCCTTCTCACAGCCGGCCGCACAAGCTCAGCTACCTCCCTTCCCTCACCTCGATCGACATAAATTGAAAAGCAACACCGAAAACACACCCTCAATCCCGGCTACTTTCTGCCATGCACCCCCTTGGCGTCTATTAAGCCCCACAACAGTTACTTTAAACAACCGCAGCCCCAAGTTCAAGTGGCAACTCATTAACCAGTGTCTGTCGCAGCAACTCATTAACCAGCAACTTGTATTCAGGCAACTCATTAACCAATGTCTGTCGCAGCAACTCATTAACCAGCAACTTGCATTCACCATGTGCAGCGAATCATAAACTGACAGGCAAATGCTGCGGGAACCGTGAGCACCTGTCCCGGACCACGGCCCCTATCCCCGGCACGTCGGGCCATGCAGCAGCACGGACTGCCCGGCTCAGGTTACAATCCGCACCCGCAATAAGCCAGCAGCCATGCAGTGGCCCTTCGGCACACGATCGGCTTCATGCAGCCCCTCACGCCCGCCCAACAAGAACAACAACGGCGACTAGCATGGCGACGGCAACTCGCATCTTAAACCTCCACACTGTCGACATGATTTTAAAAGCAACGCCGAAAATGTATCCTCCTTCCCGTGCGAGCGACACTGATGACCACCACACCATTGGCAGGCTAAGTACACCACCAGAAATCAGCCCGTCCCGTCGAGCCCGGCCGCCGCTTCACGGCACCATCCTGATACTTCCTACCGTAAATCCTCCTCCCACCCCGTGCTCTGCACCAGCAGCAACCAAGGAGGCGCGAAGACCGCTTTCTGCCCGGCAGAGGGCAGCATTGCTCCCCGCGATTTGAACCGGTTTGACTCCATGGAGCTCACAGACTTCCAGCCCGCTCTGCTTTCGGGCGGCCCGTATGACTACAGGTGCCCTCGATGCCGCTTGCCTTCCTCGTCCCAGCGCCGCCCAACCCGACGAGCGCAGGTGGCAGAACCGCGGATTTAGCCTTCGGAAAGCGGTCCCCAGCCACCGGCTGCACCTCGCAGGACAAAGAGGCAGCCGCACGCCGTCGCTGGCCTCGTGTGCGGCCCGTCCGCCCTCAGCAGACGATATTTTCCCGGATGGTTTCGACATTGCGGCGACATGTTTTTGCCGAAAGACTGCAGTGGATGCCTGTTGCCCGGCGGGCGAAGCGGCCTTGCGACGCAATCCCTCGTTGGATCTTGAGCGGGCTGCCACCGCCGCCTGCAGCGTCACCGCTGCTTTCCAACGAGGTATGGCCGACAGCAGTCCGATACGGGATGGCGGAGAAATGCACATTTCGGCCACGGCCGCATCAGACAGCCAGTACTGGCCGACAGAGGTTTTCAACCCGCCGGCTGGCCGTTCAAGCCCGCTTCCGAAGAAAGGCGCTTGGCTTGCAGGCAGCTCCGCCCCCTGCCATCCAGCAACTATGGCTGCCCGGCACAGGTTACAAGATGCAACCCCAATAATGCAGCAGACATGTTGTCGACCATTGGCACTCAAGCAGCTTCATGCCAACCGCCCTAACCCCCGACCAACAATAACAGCGACTCGCACCACAACGATGACGAGAATAAGACGCTCCTTGCCCTGCGCCGCCCTGTCTACATCAGTTTAAAAGCAACACCGCACATACGCCCTCCTTCCCAGCTACGGACATTGATTAAACCCCATCGTCAGTCTCCGGACCCCACCATAATTCACCCCTGCCGGCCGCCTTCTCACAGCCGGCCGCACTAGCTCAGCTACCTCCCTTCCGTCACCTCGATCGACATAAATTGAAAAGCAACACCGAAAACACACACTCAATCCCGGCTACTTTCTGCCATGCACCCCCTTGGCGTCTATTAAGCCCCACAACAGTTACTTTAAACAACCGCAGCCCCAAGTTCAAGTGGCAACTCATTAACCAGTGTCTGTCGCAGCAACTCATTAACCAGCAACTTGTATTCAGGCAACTCATTAACCAATGTCTGTCGCAGCAACTCATTAACCAGCAACTTGCATTCACCATGTGCAGCGAATCATAAACTGACAGGCAAATGCTGCGGGAACCATGGGCACCTATCCCCGACCACGGCCCCTATCCCCGGCACGGCGGCCATGCAGCAGCATGGACTGCCCGGCTCAGGTTACAATCCGCACCCACAATAACCCAGCAGCCATGAAGTGGCCCTTTGGCACACGATCAGCTTCATGCAGCCCCTCACGCCCGCCCAACAAGAACAACAACGGCGACCAGCATGGCGACGGCAACTCGCACCTTAAACCTGCACACTGTCGACATGATTTTAAAAGCAACGCCGAAAATGTATCCTCCTTCCCGTGCTAGCGACACTGATGACCACCACACCATTGGCAGGCTAAGTACACCACCAGAAATCAGCCCGTCCCGTCGAGCCCGACCGCCGCTTCACGGCACCATCCTCATACTTCCAACCGTAAATCTTCCTCCCAACCCGTGCTCTGCACCAGCAGCCACCACGGAGGCGCGAAGACCGCTTTCTGCCCGGCAGAGGGCTGCATTGCTCCCCGCGAATTAAACCTGTTTGACTCCATGGAGCTCACAGACTTCCAGCCCACAATGCTTTCGGGCGGCCCGTATGAATACATGTGCCCTCGATGCCGCTTGCCTTCCTCGTCCCAGCGCCGCTCACCCGACGAGCGCAGGTGGCAGCACCGCGGATATAGCCTTCGGAAAGCGGTCCCCAGCCACCGGCTGCACCTCCGCAGGACAAAGAGTCAGCCGCACGCCGTCGCTGGCCTCGTGTGCGGCCCGTCCGGCCTCAGCGGACGATATTTTCCCGGATGGTTTCGACATTGCAGCGACATGTTTTTCCCGAAAGACTGCAGCGGATCACTGTTGCCCGACGGGCGAAGCGACCTTGCGACGCCATCCCTCGTCGGATCGGGAGCGGGCTGCCACCGCCGCGTGCGGCGTCACTGCTGCTTTCCAACGAGGTATGGCCGACAGCGGTCCGATACGGCACGGCGGAGAAATGCACATTTCGGCCCCGGCCGCATCAGACAGCCACTACTGGCCGACAGAGGTTTTCAACCCGCCGACTGGCCGTTCAAGCCCGCTTCCGAAGAAAGGCGCTTGGCTTGCAGGCAGCTCCACCCCCTGCCATCCAGCGGCTATGGCTGCCCGGCACAGGTTACAAGATGCAACCACAATAATGCAGCAGACATGTTGTCGACCATAGGCACTCAAGCAGCTTCATGCCAACCGGCCGAACCCCCGACCAACAACAACAGCGACCCGCACCACAACGACGACGAGAATAAGCCGCTCCTTGCCCTGCGCCGCCCTGTCTACATCAGTTTAAAAGCAACACCGCACATACGCCCTCCTTCCCAGCTATGGACATTGATTAAACCCCATCGTCAGTCTCCGTACCCCACCACAATTCACCCCTGCCGGCCGCCCTCTCACCGCCGGCCGCACAAGCTCAGCTACCTCCCTTCCCTCACCTCGATCGACATAAATTGAAAAGCAACACCGAAAACACACCCTCAATCCCGGCTACTTTCTGCCATGCACCCCCTTGGCGTCTATTAAGCCCCACAACACTTACTTTAAACAACCGCAGCCCCAAGTTCAAGTGGCAACTCAAAAACCAGTGTCTGTCGCAGCAACTCATTAACCAGCAACTTGTATTCAGGCAACTCATTAACCAATGTCTGTCGCAGCAACTCATTAACCAGCAACTTGCATTCACCATGTGCAGCGAATCATAAACTGACAGGCAAATGCTGCGGGAACCGTGAGCACCTGTCCCGGACCACGGCCCCTATCCCCGGCACGTCGGGCCATGCAGCAGCACGGACTGCCCGGCTCAGGTTACAATCCGCACCCACAATAAGCCAGCAGCCATGCAGTGGCCCTTCGGCACACGATCGGCTTCATGCAGCCCCTCACGCCCGCCCAACAAGAACAACAACGGCGACCAGCATGGCGACGGCAACTCGCATCTTAAACCTCCACACTGTCGACATGATTTTAAAAGCAACGCCGAAAATGTATCCTCCTTCCCGTGCGAGCGACACTGATGACCACCACACCATTGGCAGGCTAAGTACACCACCAGAAATCAGCCCGTCCCGTCGAGCCCGGCCGCCGCTTCACGGCACCATCCTGATACTTCCTACCGTAAATCCTCCTCCCACCCCGTGCTCTGCACCAGCAGCAACCAAGGAGGCGCGAAGACCGCTTTCTGCCCGGCAGAGGGCAGCATTGCTCCCCGCGATTTGAACCGGTTTGACTCCATGGAGCTCACAGACTTCCAGCCCGCTCTGCTTTCGGGCGGCCCGTATGACTACAGGTGCCCTCGATGCCGCTTGCCTTCCTCGTCCCAGCGCCGCCCAACCCGACGAGCGCAGGTGGCAGAACCGCGGATTTAGCCTTCGGAAAGCGGTCCCCAGCCACCGGCTGCACCTCGCAGGTCAAAGAGGCAGCCGCACGCCGTCGCTGGCCTCGTGTGCGGCCCATCCGCCATCAGCAGACGATATTTTCCCGGATGGTTTCGACATTGCGGCGACATGTTTTTGCCGAAAGACTGCAGTGGATGCCTGTTGCCCGGCGGGCGAAGCGGCCTTGCGACGCAATCCCTCGTTGGATCTTGAGCGGGCTGCCACCGCCGCCTGCAGCGTCACCGCTGCTTTCCAACGAGGTATGGCCGACAGCAGTCCGATACGGGATGGCGGAGAAATGCACATTTCGGCCACGGCCGCATCAGACAGCCAGTACTGGCCGACAGAGGTTTTCAACCCGCCGGCTGGCCGTTCAAGCCCGCTTCCGAAGAAAGGCGCTTGGCTTGCAGGCAGCTCCGCCCCCTGCCATCCAGCAACTATGGCTGCCCGGCACAGGTTACAAGATGCAACCCCAATAATGCAGCAGACATGTTGTCGACCATTGGCACTCAAGCAGCTTCATGCCAACCGCCGTAACCCCCGACCAACAATAACAGCGACTCGCACCACAACGACGACGAGAATAAGCCGCTCCTTGCCCTGCGCCGCCCTGTCTACATCAGTTTAAAAGCAACACCGCACATACGCCCTCCTTCCCAGCTACGGACATTGATTAAACCCCATCGTCAGTCTCCGGACCCCACCATAATTCACCCCTGCCGGCCGCCTTCTCACAGCCGGCCGCACTAGCTCAGCTACCTCCCTTCCGTCACCTCGATCGACATAAATTGAAAAGCAACACCGAAAACACACACTCAATCCCGGCTACTTTCTGCCATGCACCCCCTTGGCGTCTATTAAGCCCCACAACAGTTACTTTAAACAACCGCAGCCCCAAGTTCAAGTGGCAACTCATTAACCAGTGTCTGTCGCAGCAACTCATTAACCAGCAACTTGTATTCAGGCAACTCATTAACCAATGTCTGTCGCAGCAACTCATTAACCAGCAACTTGCATTCACCATGTGCAGCGAATCATAAACTGACAGGCAAATGCTGCGGGAACCATGGGCACCTATCCCCGACCACGGCCCCTATCCGCGGCACGTCGGCCATGCAGCAGCACGGACTGCCCGGCTCAGGTTACAATCCGCACCCACAATAACCCAGCAGCCATGCAGTGGCCCTTTCGCACACGATCAGCTTCATGCAGCCCCTCACGCCCGCCCAACAAGAACAACAACGGCGACCAGCATGGCGACGGCAACTCGCACCTTAAACCTGCACACTGTCGACATGATTTTAAAAGCAACGCCGAAAATGTATCCTCCTTCCCGTGCGAGCGACACTGATGACCACCACACCATTGGCAGGCTAAGTACACCACCAGAAATCAGCCCGTCCCGTCGAGCCCCGCCGCCGCTTCACGGCACCATCCTCATACTTCCAACCGTAAATCCTCCTCCCACCCCGTGGTCTGCACCAGCAGCCACCACGGAGGTGCGAAGACCGCTTTCTGCCCGGCAGAGGGCAGCATTACTCCCCGCGAATTAAACCGGTTTGACTCCATGGAGCTCACAGACTTCCAGCCCACACTGCTTTCGGGCGGCCCGTATGAATACATGTGCCCTCGATGCCGCTTGCCTTCCTCGTCCCAGCGCCGCTCACCCGACGAGCGCAGGTGGCAGCACCGCGGATATAGCCTTCGGAAAGCGGTCCCCAGCCACCGGCTGCACCTCCGCAGGACAAAGAGTCAGCCGCACGCCGTCGCTGGCCTCGTGTGCGGCCCGTCCGGCCTCAGCGGACGATATTTTCCCGGATGGTTTCGACATTGCAGCGACATGTTTTTGCCGAAAGACTGCAGCGGATGACTGTTGCCCGGCGGGCGAAGCGGCCTTGCGACGCAATCCCTCGTTGGAGTTGGAGCGGGCTGCATCCGCCGCCTGCAGCGTCACCGCTGCTTTCCAACGAGGTATGGCCGACAGCAGTCCGATACGGGATGGCAGAGAAATGCACATTTCGGCCACGGCCGCATCAGACAGCCAGTACTGGCCGACAGAGGTTTTCAACCCGCCGGCTGGCCGTTCAAGCCCGCTTCCGAAGAAAGGCGCTTGGCTTGCAGGCAGCTCCGCCCCCTGCCATCCAGCAACTATGGCTGCCCGGCACAGGTTACAAGATGCAACCCCAATAATGCAGCAGACATGTTGTCGACCATTGGCACTCAAGCAGCTTCATGCCAACCGCCCTAACCCCCGACCAACAATAGCAGCGACTCGCACCACAACGATGACGAGAATAAGACGCTCCTTTCCCTGCGCCGCCCTGTCTACATCAGTTTAAAAGCAACACCGCACATACGCCCTCCTTCCCAGCTACGGACATTGATTAAACCCCATCGTCAGTCTCCGGACCCCACCATAATTCACCCCTGCCGGCCGCCTTCTCACAGCCGGCCGCACAAGCTCAGCTACCTCCCTTCCCTCACCTCGATCGACATAAATTGAAAAGCAACACCGAAAACACACCCTCAATCCCGGCTACTTTCTGCCATGCACCCCCTTGGCGTCTATTAAGCCCCACAACAGTTACTTTAAACAACCGCAGCCCCAAGTTCAAGTGGCAACTCATTAACCAGTGTCTGGCGCAGCAACTCATTAACCAGCAACTTGTATTCAGGCAACTCATTAACCAATGTCTGTCGCAGCAACTCATTAACCAGCAACTTGCATTCACCATGTGCAGCGAATCATAAACTGACAGGCAAATGCTGCGTTAACCTTGGGCACCTATCCCCGACCACGGCCCCTATCCGCGGCACGTCGGCCATGCAGCAGCACGGACTGCCCGGCTCAAGTTACAATCCGCACGCACAATAACCCAGCAGCCATGCAGTGGCCCTTTGGCACACGATCAGCTTCATGCAGCCCCTCACGCCCGCCCAACAAGAACAACAACGGCGACCAGCATGGCGACGGCAACTCGCACCTTAAACCTGCACACTGTCGACATGATTTTAAAAGCAACGCCGAAAATGTATCCTCCTTCCCGTGCGAGCGACACTGATGACCACGACACCATTGGCAGGCTAAGTACACCACCAGAAATCAGCCCGTCCCGTCGAGCCCCGCCGCCGCTTCACGGCACCATCCTCATACTTCCAACCGTAAATCCTCCTCCCACCCCGTGCTCTGCACCAGCAGCCACCACGGAGGCGCGAAGACCGCTTTCTGCCCGGCAGAGGGCAGCATTGCTCCCCGCGAATTAAACCGGTTTGACTCCATGGAGCTCACAGACTTCCAGCCCACACTGCTTTCGGGCGGCCCGTATGAATATATGTGCCCTCGATGCCGCTTGCCTTCCTCTTCCCAGCGCCGCTCACCCGACGAGCGCAGGTGGCAGCACCGCGGATATAGCCTTCGGAAAGCGGTCCCCAGCCACCGGCTGCACCTCCGCAGGACAAAGAGTCAGCCGCACGCCGTCGCTGTCCTCGTGTGCGGCCCGTCCGGCCTCAGCGGACGATATTTTCCCGGATGGTTTCGACATTGCAGCGACATGTTTTTGCCGAAAGACTGCAGCGGATGACTGTTGCCCGGCGGGCGAAGCGGCCTTGCGACGCAATCCCTCGTTGGAGTTGGAGCGGGCTGCATCCGCCGCCTGCAGCGTCACCGCTGCTTTCCAACGAGGTATGGCCGACAGCAGTCCGATACGGGATGGCAGAGAAATGCACATTTCGGCCACGGCCGCATCAGACAGCCAGTACTGGCCGACAGAGGTTTTCAACCCGCCGGCTGGCCGTTCAAGCCCGCTTCCGAAGAAAGGCGCTTGGCTTGCAGGCAGCTCCGCCCCCTGCCATCCAGCAACTATGGCTGCCCGGCACAGGTTACAAGATGCAACCCCAATAATGCAGCAGACATGTTGTCGACCATTGGCACTCAAGCAGCTTCATGCCAACCGCCCTAACCCCCGACCAACAATAGCAGCGACTCGCACCACAACGATGACGAGAATAAGACGCTCCTTTCCCTGCGCCGCCCTGTCTACATCAGTTTAAAAGCAACACCGCACATACGCCCTCCTTCCCAGCTACGGACATTGATTAAACCCCATCGTCAGTCTCCGGACCCCACCATAATTCACCCCTGCCGGCCGCCTTCTCACAGCCGGCCGCACAAGCTCAGCTACCTCCCTTCCCTCACCTCGATCGACATAAATTGAAAAGCAACACCGAAAACACACCCTCAATCCCGGCTACTTTCTGCCATGCATCCCCTTGGCGTCTATTAAGCCCCACAACAGTTACTTTAAACAACCGCAGCCCCAAGTTCAAGTGGCAACTCATTAACCAGTGTCTGTCGCAGCAACTCATTAACCAGCAACTTGTATTCAGGCAACTCATTAACCAATGTCTGTCGCAGCAACTCATTAACCAGCAACTTGCATTCACCATGTGCAGCGAATCATAAACTGACAGGCAAATGCTGCGGGAACCATGGGCACCTATCCCCGACCACGGCCCCTATCCCCGGCACGTCGGCCATGCAGCAGCACGGACTGCCCGGCTCAGGTTACAATCCGCACCCACAATAACCCAGCAGCCATGAAGTGGCCCTTTGGCACACGATCAGCTTCATGCAGCTCCTCACGCCCGCCCAACAAGAACAACAACGGCGACCAGCATGGCGACGGCAACTCGCACCTTAAACCTGCACACTGTCGACATGATTTTAAAAGCAACGCCGAAAATGTATCCTCCTTCCCGTGCTAGCGACAATGATGACCACCACACCATTGGCAGGCTAAGTACACCACCAGAAATCAGCCCGTCCCGTCGAGCCCGGCCGCCGCTTCACGGCACCATCCTCATACTTCCAACCGTAAATCTTCCTCCCAACCCGTGCTCTGCACCAGCAGCCACCACGGAGGCGCTAATACCGCTTTCTGCCCGGCAGAGGGCAGCATTGCTGCCCGCGAATTAAACCTGTTTGACTCCATGGAGCTCACAGACTTCCAGCCCACAATGCTTTCGGGCGGCCCGTATGAATACATGTGCCCTCGATGCCGCTTGCCTTCCTCGTCCCAGCGCCGCTCACCCGACGAGCGCAGGTGGCAGCACCGCGGATATAGCCTTCGGAAAGCGGTCCCCAGCCACCGGCTGCACGTCCGCAGGACAAAGAGTCAGCCGCACGCCGTCGCTGGCCTCGTGTGCGGCCCGTCCGGCCTCAGCGGACGATATTTTCCCGGATGGTTTCGACATTGCAGCGACATGTTTTTGCCGAAAGACTGCAGCGGATCACTGTTGCCCGGCGGGCGAAGCGACCTTGCGACGTCATCCCTCGTCAGATCGGGAGCGGGCTGCCACCGCCGCGTGCGGCGTCACCGCTGCTTTCCAACGAGGTATGGCCGACAGCAGTCCGATACGGCACGGCGGAGAAATGCACATTTCGGCCCCGGCCGCATCAGACAGCCACTACTGGCCGACAGAGGTTTTCAACCCGCCGACTGGCCGTTCAAGCCCGCTTCCGAAGAAAGGCGCTTGGCTTGCAGGCAGCTCCGCCCCCTGCCATCCAGCGGCTATGGCTGCCCGGCCCAGGTTACAAGATGCAACCACAATAATGCAGCAGACATGTTGTCGACCATAGGCACTCAAGCAGCTTCATGCCAACCGGCCGAACCCCCGACCAACAACAACAGCGACCCGCACCACAACGACGACGAGAATAAGCCGCTCCTTGCCCTGCGCCGCCCTGTCTACATCAGTTTAAAAGCAACACCGCACATACGCCCTCCTTCCCAGCTATGGACATTGATTAAACCCCATCGTCAGTCTCCGTACCCCACCACAATTCACCCCTGCCGGCCGCCCTCTCACCGCCGGCCACACAAGCTCAGCTACCTCCCTTCCCTCACCTCGATCGACATAAATTGAAAAGCAACACCGAAAACACACCCTCAATCCCGGCTACTTTCTGCCATGCACCCCCTTGGCGTCTATTAAGCCCCACAACACTTACTTTAAACAACCGCAGCCCCAAGTTCAAGTGGCAACTCAAAAACCAGTGTCTGTCGCAGCAACTCATTAACCAGCAACTTGTATTCAGGCAACTCATTAACCAATGTCTGTCGCAGCAACTCATTAACCAGCAACTTGCATTCACCATGTGCAGCGAATCATAAACTGACAGGCAAATGCTGCGGGAACCGTGAGCACCTGTCCCGGACCACGGCCCCTATCCCCGGCACGTCGGGCCATGCAGCAGCACGGACTGCCCGGCTCAGGTTACAATCCGCACCCACAATAAGCCAGCAGCCATGCAGTGGCCCTTCGGCACACAATCGGCTTCATGCAGCCCCTCACGCCCGCCTAACAAGAACAACAACGGCGACCAGCATGGCGACGGCAACTCGCATCTTAAACCTCCACACTGTCGACATGATTTTAAAAGCAACGCCGAAAATGTATCCTCCTTCCCGTGCGAGCGACACTGATGACCACCACACCATTGGCAGGCTAAGTACACCACCAGAAATCAGCCCGTCCCGTCGAGCCCGGCCGCCGCTTCACGGCACCATCCTGATACTTCCTACCGTAAATCCTCCTCCCACCCCGTGCTCTGCACCAGCAGCAACCAAGGAGGCGCGAAGACCGCTTTCTGCCCGGCAGAGGGCAGCATTGCTCCCCGCGATTTGAACCGGTTTGACTCCATGGAGCTCACAGACTTCCAGCCCGCTCTGCTTTCGGGCGGCCCGTATGACTACAGGTGCCCTCGATGCCGCTTGCCTTCCTCGTCCCAGCGCCGCCCAACCCGACGAGCGCAGGTGGCAGAACCGCGGATTTAGCCTTCGGAAAGCGGTCCCCAGCCACCGGCTGCACCTCGCAGGTCAAAGAGGCAGCCGCACGCCGTCGCTGGCCTCGTGTGCGGCCCGTCCGCCCTCAGCAGACGATATTTTCCCGGATGGTTTCGACATTGCGGCGACATGTTTTTGCCGAAAGACTGCAGTGGATGCCTGTTGCCCGGCGGGCGAAGCGGCCTTGCGACGCAATCCCTCGTTCGATCTTGAGCGGGCTGCCACCGCCGCCTGCAGCGTCACCGCTGCTTTCCAACGAGGTATGGCCGACAGCAGTCCGATACGGGATGGCGGAGAAATGCACATTTCGGCCACGGCCGCATCAGACAGCCAGTACTGGCCGACAGAGGTTTTCAACCCGCCGGCTGGCCGTTCAAGCCCGCTTCCGAAGAAAGGCGCTTGGCTTGCAGGCAGCTCCGCCCCCTGCCATCCAGCAACTATGGCTGCCCGGCACAGGTTTCAAGATGCAACCCCAATAATGCAGCAGACATGTTGTCGACCATTGGCACTCAAGCAGCTTCATGCCAACCGCCGTAACCCCCGACCAACAATAACAGCGACTCGCACCACAACGATGACGAGAATAAGCCGCTCCTTGCCCTGCGCCGCCCTGTCTACATCAGTTTAAAAGCAACACCGCACATACGCCCTCCTTCCCAGCTACGGACATTGATTAAACCCCATCGTCAGTCTCCGGACCCCACCATAATTCACCCCTGCCGGCCGCCTTCTCACAGCCGGCCGCACAAGCTCAGCTACCTCCCTTCCCTCACCTCGATCGACATAAATTGAAAAGCAACACCGAAAACACACCCTAAATCCCGTCTACTTTCTGCCATGCACCCCCTTGGCGTCTATTAAGCCCCACAACACTTACTTTAAACAACCGCAGCCCCAAGTTCAAGTGGCAACTTATTAACCAGTGTCTGTTGCAGCAACTCATTAACCAGTAACTTGTATTCAGGCAAGTCATTAACCAATGTCTGTCGCAGCAAGTGATAAACCAGCAACTTGCATTCACCATGTGCCGCGAATCATAAACTGAAAGGCAAATGCTGCGGGAACCGTGGGCACCTATCCCCGACCACGGCCCCTATCCCCGGCAGGTCGGGCCATGCAGCAGCACGGACTGCCCGGCTCAGGTTACAATCCGCACCCACAAACAGCCAGCAGCCATGCAGTGGCCCTTCGGCACACGATGAGCTTCATGCAGCCCCTCACGCCCGCCCAACAAGAACAACAACGGCGACCAGCATGGCGACGGCAACTCGCACCTTAAACCTGCACACTGTCGACATGGTTTTAAAAGCAACGCCGAAACTGTATCCTCCTTCCCGTGCTAGCGACACTGATGATCACCACACCATTGGCAGGCTAAGTAAACTACCAGAAATCAGCACGTCCCGTCGAGCCCGGCTGCCGCTTCACGGCACCATCCTCATACTTCCCACCGTAAATCCTCCTCCCACCCCGTGCTCTGCACCAGCAGCAACCAAGGAGGCGCGAAGACCGCTTTTTCCCCGGCAGAGGGCAGCATTGCTCCCCGCGATTTGAACCGGTTTGACTCCATGGAGCTCACAGACTTCCAGCCCGCTCTGCTTTCGGGCGGCCCGTATTACTACAGGTGCTCTCGATGCCGCTTGCCTTCCACGTCCCAGCGCCGCTCACCCGACGAGCGCAGGTGGCAGAACCGCGGACTTAGCCTTCGGAAAGCGGTCCCCAGCCACCGGCTGCACCTCCGCTGGTCAAAGAGTCAGCCGCACTCCGTCGCTGGCCTCGTGTGCGGCCCGTCCGCCCTCAGCGGATGATATTTTCCCGGATGGTTTCTACATTGCTGCGACATGTTTTTGCCGAAAGACTGCAGCGGATGACTGTTGCTCGGCGGGCGAAGCGGCCTTGCGACGCCATCCCTCGTCGGATCGGGAGCGGGCTACCACCGCCGCCTGCGGCGTCACCGCTGCTTTCCAACGAGTTATGTCCGACAGCAGTCCGATAAGGCACGGCGGAGAAATCCACATTTCGGCCCCGGCCGCATCAGACAGCCAGTACTGGCCGACAGAGGTTTTCAACCCGCCGACTGGCCGTTCAAGCCCACTTCCGAAGAAAGGCGCTTGGCTTGCAGGCAGCTCCGCCCCCTGCCATCCAGCAACTATGGCTGCCCGGCACAGGTTACAAGATGCAACCCCAATAATGCAGCAGTCATGTTGTCGACCATTGGCACTCAAGCAGCTTCATGCCAACCGCCCTAACCCCCGACCAACAACAACAGCGACCTGCACCACAACGACGACGAGAATAAGCCGCTCCTTGCCCTGCGCTGCCCTGTCTACATCAGTTTAAATACAAAACCGCACATACGCCCTCCTTCCCAGCTACGGATATTGATTAAACCCCATCGTCAGTCTCCGTAACCCACCACAATTCACCCCTGCCGGCCGCCCTCTCACCGCCGGCCGCACAAGCTCAGCTACCTCCCTTCCCTCACCTCGATCGACATAAATTGAAAAGCAACACCGAAAACATACCCTAAATCCCGTCTACTTTCTGCCATGCACCCCCTTGGCGTCTATTAAGCCCCACAACACTTACTTTAAACAACCGCAGCCCCAAGTTCAAGTGGCAACTCATTAACCAGTGTCTGTCGCAGCAACTCATTAACCAGCAACTTGTATTCAGGCAACTCATTAACCAATGTCTGTCGCAGCAACTCATTAACCAGCAACTTGCATTCACCATGTGCAGCGAATCATAAACTGACAGGCAAATGCTGCGGGAACCGTGGGCACCTATCCCCGACCACGTCTCCTATCCCCGGCACGTCGGGCCATGCAGCAGCACGGACTGCCCGGCTCAGGTTACAATCCGCACCCACAATTACCCAGCAGCCATGCAGTGGCCCTTCGGCACACGATCAGCTTCATGCAGCCCCTCACGCCCGCCCAAGAAGAACAACAACGGCGACCAGCATGGCGACGGCAACTCGCACCATAAACCTGCACACTGTCGACATGATTTTAAAAGCAACGCCGAAAATGTATCCTCCTTCCCGTGCTAGCGACACTGATGAACACCAAACCATTGGCAGGCTAAGTACACCACCAGAAATCAGCCCGTCCCGTCGAGCCCGGCCGCCGCTTCACGGCACCATCCTCATACTTCCCACCGTAAATCCTCCTCCCACCCCGTGCTCTGCACCAGCAGCTACCACGGAGGCGCGAAGACCGCTTTCTGCCCGGCAGACGGCAGCATGGCTCCCCGCGATTTAAACCGGTTTGACTCCATGGAGCTCACAGACTTCCAGCACGCTCTGCTTTCGGGCGGCCCGTATGAATACATGTGCCCTCGATGCCGCTTGCCTTCCTCGTCCCAGCGCCGCTCACCCGACGAGCGCAGGTGGCAGTACCGCGGATATAGCCTTCGGAAAGCGGTCCCCAGCCACCGGCTGCACCTCCGCAGGTCAAAGAGGCAGCCGCACGCCGTCGCTGGCCTCGTGTGCGGCCCGTCCGCCCTCAGCAGACGATATTTTCCCGGATGGTTTCGACATTGCAGCGACATGTTTTTGCCGAAAGACTGCAGCGGATGCCTGTTGCCCGGCGGGCGAAGCGGCCTTGCGACGCAATCCCTCAGTGGATCTGGAGCGGGCTGCCACCGCCGCCTGCAGCGTCACCGCTGCTTTCCAACGAGGTATGGCCGACAGCAGTCCTATACGGGATGGCGGAGAAATGCACATTTCGGCCACGGCCGCATCAGACAGCCAGTACTGGCCGACAGAGGTTGTCAACCCGCCGGCTGGCCGTTCAAGCACGCTTCCGAAGAAAGGCGCTTGGCTTGCAGGCAGCTCCGCCCCCTGCCATCCAGCAACTATGGCTGCCCGGCACAGGTTACCAGATGCAACCCCAATAATGCAGCAGACATGTTGTCGACCATTGGCACTCAAGCAGCTTCATGCCAACCGCCCTAACCCCCGACCAACAATAACAGCGACTCGCACCACAACGACGACGAGAATAAGCCGCTCCTTGCCCTGCGCCGCCCTGTCTACATCAGTTTAAAAGCAACACCGCACATACGCCCTCCTTCCCAGCTACGGACATTGATTAAACCCCATTGTCAGTCTCCGGACCCCACCATAATTCACCCCTGCCGGCCGCCTTCTCACAGCCGGCCGCACAAGCTCAGCTACCTCCCTTCCCTCACCTCGATCGACATAAATTGAAAAGCAACACCGAAAACACACCCTAAATCCCGTCTACTTTCTGCCATGCACCCCCTTGGCGTCTATTAAGCCCCACAACACTTACTTTAAACAACCGCAGCCCCAAGTTCAAGTGGCAACTTATTAACCAGTGTCTGTTGCAGCAACTCATTAACCAGTAACTTGTATTCAGGCAAGTCATTAACCAATGTCTGTCGCAGCAAGTGATAAACCAGCAACTTGCATTCACCATGTGCCGCGAATCATAAACTGAAAGGCAAATGCTGCGGGAACCGTGGGCACCTATCCCCGACCACGGCCCCTATCCCCGGCAGGTCGGGCCATGCAGCAGCACGGACTGCCCGGCTCAGGTTACAATCCGCACCCACAAACAGCCAGCAGCCATGCAGTGGCCCTTCGGCACACGATGAGCTTCATGCAGCCCCTCACGCCCGCCCAACAAGAACAACAACGGCGACCAGCATGGCGACGGCAACTCGCACCTTAAACCTGCACACTGTCGACATGGTTTTAAAAGCAACGCCGAAACGGTATCCTCCTTCCCGTGCTAGCGACACTGATGATCACCACACCATTGGCAGGCTAAGTAAACTACCAGAAATCAGCACGTCCCGTCGAGCCCGGCTGCCGCTTCACGGCACCATCCTCATACTTCCCACCGTAAATCCTCCTCCCACCCCGTGCTCTGCACCAGCAGCAACCAAGGAGGCGCGAAGACCGCTTTTTCCCCGGCAGAGGGCAGCATTGCTCCCCGCGATTTGAACCGGTTTGACTCCATGGAGCTCACAGACTTCCAGCCCGCTCTGCTTTCGGGCGGCCCGTATTACTACAGGTGCTCTCGATGCCGCTTGCCTTCCACGTCCCAGCGCCGCTCACCCGACGAGCGCAGGTGGCAGAACCGCGGACTTAGCCTTCGGAAAGCGGTCCCCAGCCACCGGCTGCACCTCCGCTGGTCAAAGAGTCAGCCGCACTCCGTCGCTGGCCTCGTGTGCGGCCCGTCCGCCCTCAGCGGACGATATTTTCCCGGATGGTTTCTACATTGCTGCGACATGTTTTTGCCGAAAGACTGCAGCGGATGACTGTTGCTCGGCGGGCGAAGCGGCCTTGCGACGCCATCCCTCGTCGGATCGGGAGCGGGCTACCACCGCCGCCTGCGGCGTCACCGCTGCTTTCCAACGAGTTATGTCCGACAGCAGTCCGATAAGGCACGGCGGAGAAATCCACATTTCGGCCCCGGCCGCATCAGACAGCCAGTACTGGCCGACAGAGGTTTTCAACCCGCCGACTGGCCGTTCAAGCCCACTTCCGAAGAAAGGCGCTTGGCTTGCAGGCAGCTCCGCCCCCTGCCATCCAGCAACTATGGCTGCCCGGCACAGGTTACAAGATGCAACCCCAATAATGCAGCAGTCATGTTGTCGACCATTGGCACTCAAGCAGCTTCATGCCAACCGCCCTAACCCCCGACCAACAACAACAGCGACCTGCACCACAACGACGACGATAATAAGCCGCTCCTTGCCCTGCGCCGCCCTGTCTACATCAGTTTAAATACAAAACCGCACATACGCCCTCCTTCCCAGCTACGGATATTGATTAAACCCCATCGTCAGTCTCCGTAACCCACCACAATTCACCCCTGCCGGCCGCCCTCTCACCGCCGGCCGCACAAGCTCAGCTACCTCCCTTCCCTCACCTCGATCGACATAAATTGAAAAGCAACACCGAAAACATACCCTAAATCCCGTCTACTTTCTGCCATGCACCCCCTTGGCGTCTATTAAGCCCCACAACACTTACTTTAAACAACCGCAGCCCCAAGTTCAAGTGGCAACTCATTAACCAGTGTCTGTCGCAGCAACTCATTAACCAGCAACTTGTATTCAGGCAACTCATTAACCAATGTCTGTCGCAGCAACTCATTAACCAGCAACTTGCATTCACCATGTGCAGCGAATCATAAACTGACAGGCAAATGCTGCGGAAACCGTGGGCACCTATCCCCGACCACGTCTCCTATCCCCGGCACGTCGGGCCATGCAGCAGCACGGACTGCCCGGCTCAGGTTACAATCCGCACCCACAATTACCCAGCAGCCATGCAGTGGCCCTTCGGCACACGATCAGCTTCATGCAGCCCCTCACGCCCGCCCAACAAGAACAACAACGGCGACCAGCATGGCGACGGCAACTCGCACCATAAACCTGCACACTGTCGACATGATTTTAAAAGCAACGCCGAAAATGTATCCTCCTTCCTGTGCTAGCGACACTGATGACCACCACACCATTGGCAGGCTAAGTACACCACCAGAAATCAGCCCGTCCCGTCGAGCCCGGCCGCCGCTTCACGGCACCATCCTCATACTTCCCACCGTAAATCCTCCTCCCACCCCGTGCTCTGCACCAGCAGCTACCACGGAGGCGCGAAGACCGCTTTCTGCCCGGCAGACGGCAGCATGGCTCCCCGCGATTTAAACCGGTTTGACTCCATGGAGCTCACAGACTTCCAGCACGCTCTGCTTTCGGGCGGCCCGTATGAATACATGTGCCCTCGATGCCGCTTGCCTTCCTCGTCCCAGCGCCGCTCACCCGACGAGCGCAGGTGGCAGTACCGCGGATATAGCCTTCGGAAAGCGGTCCCCAGCCACCGGCTGCACCTCCGCTGGTCAAAGAGTCAGCCGCACTCCGTCGCTGGCCTCGTGTGTGGCCCGTCCGCCCTCAGTGGACGATATTTTCCCGGATGGTTTCTACATTGTTGCGACATGTTTTTGCCGAAAGACTGCAGCGGATGACTGTTGCTCGGCGGGCGAAGCGGCCTTGCGACGCCATCCCTCGTCGGATCGGGAGCGGGCTACCACCGCCGCCTGCGGCGTCACCGCTGCTTTCCAACGAGTTATGTCCGACAGCAGTCCGATAAGGGACGGCGGAGAAATCCACATTTCGGCCCCGGCCGCATCAGACAGCCAGTACTGGCCGACAGAGGTTTCAACCCGCCGACTGGCCGTTCAAGCCCACTTCCGAAGAAAGGCGCTTGGCTTGCAGGCAGCTCCGCCCCCTGCCATCTAGCAACTATGGCTGCCCGGCACAGGTTACAAGATGCAACCACAATAATGCAGCAGACATGTTGTCGACCATTGGCACTCAAGCAGCTTGATGCAACCGGCCTAAACCCCGACCAACAACAACAGCGACCCGCACCACAACGACGACGAGAATAAGCTGCTCCTTGCCCTGCGCCGCCCTGTCTACATCAGTTTAAAAGCAACACCGCACATACGCCCTCCTTCCCAGCTATGGACATTGATTAAACCCCATCGTCAGTCTCCGTACCCCACCACAATTCACCCCTGCCGCCCGCCCTCTCACCGCCGTCCGCACAAGCTCAGCGACCTCCCTTCCCTCACCTCGATCGACATAAATTGAAAAGCAACACCGAAAACACACCCTCAATCCCGGCTACTTTCTGCCATGCACCCCCTTGGCGTCTATTAAGCCCCACAACACTTACTTTAAACAACCGCAGCCCCAAGTCCAAGTGGCAACTCATTAACCAGTGTCTGTCGCAGCAACTCATTAACCAGCAACTTGTATTCAGGCAACTCATTAACCAATGTCTGTCGCAGCAACTCATTAACCAGCAACTTGCATTCACCATGTGCAGCGAATCATAAACTGACAGGCAAATGCTGCGGGAACCGTGGGCACCTATCCCGGACCACGGCCCCTATCCCTGGCACGTCGGGCCATGCAGCAGCATGGACTGCCCGGCTCAGTTTACAATCCGCACCCACAATAAGCCAGCAGCCATGCAGTGGCCCTTCGGCACACGATCGGCTTCATGCAGCCCCTCACGCCCGCCCAACAAGAACAACAACGGCGACCAGCATGGCGACGGCAACTCGCATCTTAAACCTCCACACTGTCGACATGATTTTAAAAGCAACGCCGAAAATGTATCCTCCTTCCCGTGCGAGCGACACTGATGACCACCACACCATTGGCAGGCAAAGTGCACCACCAGAAATCAGCCCGTCCCGTCGAGCCCGGCCGCCGATAAACGGCACCGTCCTCATACTTCCCACCGTAAATCCTCCTCCCACCCCGTGCTCTGCACCAGCAGCCACCACGGAGGCGCGAAGACCGCTTTCTGCCCGGCAGAGGGCAGCATTGCTCCCCGCGAATTGAACCGGTTTGACTCCATGGAGCTCACAGACTTCCAGCCCGCTCTGCTTTCGGGCGGCCCGTATGAATACAGCTGCCCTCGATGCCGCTGAGCTTCCTCTTCCCAGCGCCGCTCACCCGACGAGCGCAGGTAGCAGAACCGCGGATTTAGCCTTCGGAAAGCGGTCCCCAGCCACCGGCTGCACCTCCGCAGGACAAAGAGGCAGCCGCACGCCGTCGCTGGCCTCGTGTGTGGCCCGTCCGCCCTCAGCAGACGATATTTTCCCGGATGGTTTCGACATTGCAGCGACATGTTTTTGCCGAAAGACTGCAGCGGATGCCTGTTGCCCGGCGGGCGAAGCGGCCTTGCGACGCAATCCCTCGTTGGAGCTGGAGCGGGCTGCCACCGCCGCCTGCGGCGTCACCGCTGCTTTCCAACGAGGTATGGCCGACAGCGGTCCGATACGGCACGGTGGAGAAATGCACATTTCGGCCCCGGCCGCATCAGACAGCCACTACTGGCCGACAGAGGTTTTCAACCCGCCGACTGGCCGTTCAAGCCTGCTTCCGAAGAAAGGCGCTTGGCTTGCAGGCAGCTCCGCCCCCTGCCATCCAGCGACTATGGCTGCCCGGCACAGGTTACAAGATGCAACCACAATAATGCAGCAGACATGTTGTCGACCATAGGCACTCAAGCAGCTTCATGCCAACCGGCCGAACCCCCGACCAACAACAACAGGGACCCGCACCACAACGACGACGAGAATAAGCCGCTCCTTGCCCTGCGCCGCCCTGTCTACATCAGTTTAAAAGCAACACCGCACATACGCCCTCCTTCCCAGCGATGGACATTGATTAACCCCCATCGTCAGTCTCCGTACACCACCACAATTCACCCCTGCCGGCCGCCCTCTCACCGCCGGCCGCACAAGCTCAGCTACCTCCCTTCCCTCACCTCGATCGACATAAATTGAAAAGCAACACCGAAAACACACCCTCAATCCCGGCTACTTTCTGCCATGCACCCGCTTGGCGTCTATTAAGCCCAACAACACGTACTTTAAACAACCGCAGCCCCAAGTTCAAGTGGCAACTCATTAACCAGTGTCTGTCGCAGCAACTCATTAACCAGCAACTTGTATTCAGGCAACTCATTAACCAATGTCTGTCGCAGCAACTCATTAACCAGCAACTTGCATTCACCATGTGCAGCGAATCATAAACTGACAGGCAAATGCTGCGGGAACCATGGGCACCTATCCCCGACCACGGCCCCTATCCCCGGCACGTCGGGCCATGCAGCAGCACGGACTACCCGGCTCAGGTTACAATCCGCACACACAAACAGCCAGCAGCCATGCAGTGGTCCTTTGGCACATGATCAGCTTCATGCAGCCCCTCACGCCCGCCCAACAAGAACAACAACGGCGACCAGCATGGCGACGGCAACTCGCACCTTAAACCTGCACACTGTCGACATGGTTTTAAAAGCAACGCCGAAATTGTATCCTCCTTCCCGTGCTAGCGACACTGATGACCACCACACCATTGGCAGGCTAAGTACACCACCAGAAATCAGCCCGTCCCGTCGAGCCCGGCTGCCGCTTCACGGCACCATCCTCATACTTCCCACCGTAAATCCTCCTCCCACCCCGTGCTCTGCACCAGCAGCAACCAAGGAGGCGCGAAGACCGCATTTTCCCCGGCAGAGGGCAGCATTGCTCCCCGCGATTTGAACCGGTTTGACTCCATGGAGCTCACAGACTTCCAGCCCGCTCTGCTTTCGGGCGGCCCGTATTACTACAGGTGCTCTCGATGCCGCTTGCCTTCCTCGTCCCAGCGCCGCTCACCCGACGAGCGCAGGTGGCAGAACCTCGGATTTAGCCTTCGGAAAGCGGTCCCCAGCCACCGGCTGCACCTCCGCAGGTCAAAGAGGCAGCCGCACGCCGTCGCTGGCCTCGTGTGCGGCCCGTCCGCCCTCACCAGACGATATTTTCCCGGATGGTTTCGACATTGCAGCGACATGTTTTTGCCGAAAGACTGGAGCGGATGCCTGTTGCCCGGCGGGCGAAGCGGCCTTGCGACGCAATCCCTCGTTGGATCTGGAGCGGGCTGCGACCGCCGCCTGCGGCGTCACCGCTGCTTTCCAACGAGGTATGGCCGACAGCAGTCCGATACGGGATGGCGGAGAAATGCACATTTCGGCCACGGCCGCATCAGACAGCCAGTACTGGCCGACAGAGGTTTTCAACCCGCCGGCTGGCCGTTCAAGCCCGCTTCCGAAGAAAGGCGCTTGGCTTGCAGGCAGCTCCGCCCCCTGCCATCCAGCAACTATGGCTGCCCGGCACAGGTTACAAGATGCAACCCGAATAATGCAGCAGACATGTTGTCGACCATTGGCACTCAAGCAGCTTCATGCCAACCACCCTAACCCCCGACCAACAATAACAGCGACTCGCACCACAACGACGACGAGAATAAGCCGCTCCTTGCCCTGAGCCGCCCTGTCTGCATCAGTTTAAAAGCAACACCGCACATACGCCCTCCTTCCCAGCTACGGACATTGATTAAACCCCATCGTCAGTCTCCGGACCCCACCATAATTCACCCCTGCCCGCCGCCTTCTCACAGCCGGCCGCACAAGCTCAGCTACCTCCCTTCCCTCACCTCGATCGACATAAATTGAAAAGCAACACCGAAAACACACCCTCAATCCCGGCTACTTTCTGCCATGCACCCCCTTGGCGTCTATTAAGCCCCACAACACTTACTTTAAACAACCGCAGCCCCAAGTTCAAGTGGTAACTCATTAACCAGTGTCTGTCGCAGCAACTCATTAACCCGCAACTTGTATTCAGGCAACTCATTAACCAATGTCTGTCGCAGCAACTCATTAACCAGCAACTTGCATTCACCATGTGCAGCGAATCATAAACTGACAGGCAAATGCTGCGGGAACCGTGGGCACCTATCCCCGACCACGGACCCTATCCCCGGCACGTCGGGCCATGCAGCAGCACGGACTGCCCGGCTCAGGTTACAATCCGCACCACAATAAGCCAGCAGCCATGCAGTGGCCCTTCGGCACACGATCAGCTTCATGCAGCCCCTCACGCCCGCCCAACAAGAACAACAACGGCGACCAACATGGCGACGGCAACTCGCACCTTAAACCTGCACACTGTGGACATGATTTTGAAAGCAACGCCGAAAATGTATCCTCCTTCCCGTGCTAGCGACACTGATGACCACCAAACCATTGGCAGGATAAGTACACCACCAGAAATCAGCCCGTCCCGTCGAGCCCGGCCGCCGATAAACGGCACCGTCCTCATACTTCCCACCGTAAATCCTCCTCCCACCCCGTGCTCTCCACCAGCAGCCACCACGGAGGCGCGAAGACCGCTTTCTACCCGGCAGAGGGCAGCATTGCTCCCCGCGAATTAAACCGGTTTGACTCCATGGAGCTCACAGACTTCCAGCCCGCTCTGCTTTCGGGCGGCCCGTATGAATACAGCTGCCCTCGATGCCGCTTACCTTCCTCGTCCCAGCGCCACTCACCCGACGAGCGCAGGTGGCAGAACCGCGGATTTAGGCTTCGGAAAGCGGTCCTCAGCCACCGGCTGCACCTCCGCAGGTCAAAGAGGCAGCCGCACGCCGTCGCTGGCCTCGTGTGCGGCCCGTCCGCCCTCAGCAGACGATATTTTCCCGGATGGTTTCGACATTGCGGCGACATGTTTTTGCCGAAAGACTGCAGCGGATGCCTGTTCCCCACGGGCGAAGCGGCCTTGCGACGCAATCCCTCGTTGGATCTTGAGCGGGCTGCCAACGCCGCCTGCAGCGTCACCGCTGCTTTCCAACGAGGTATGGCCGACAGCAGTGCGATACGGGATGGCGGAGAAATGCACATTTCGGCCACGGCCGCATCAGACAGCCAGTACTGGCCGACAGAGCTTTTCAACCCGCCGGCTGGCCATTGAAGCCCGCTTCCGAAGAAAGGCGCTTGGCTTGCAGGCAGCTCCGCCGCCTGCCATCCAGCAACTATGGCTGCCCGGCACAGGTTACAAGATGCAACCCCAATAATGCAGCAGAAATGTTGTCGACCATTGGCACTCAAGCAGCTTCATGCCAACCGCCCTAACCCCCGACCAACAATAACAGCGACTGGCACCACAACGACGACGAGAATAAGCCGCTCCTTGCCCTGCGCCGCCCTGTCTATATCAGTTTAAAAGCAACACCGCACATACGCCCTCCTTCCCAGCTACGGACATTGATTAAACCCCATTGTCAGTCTCCGGACCCCACCATAATTCGACCCTGCCAGCCGCCTTCTCACAGCCGGCCGCACAAGCTCAGCTACCTCCCTTCCCTCACCTCGATCGACATAAATTGAAAAGCAACACCGAAAACACACCCTCAATCCCGGCTACTTTCTGCCATGCACCCCTTTGGCGTCTATTAAGCCCCACAACACTTACTTTAAACAACCGCAGCCCCAAGTTCAAGTGGCAACTCTTTAACCAGTGTCTGTTGCAGCAACCCATCAACCAGTAACTTGTATTCAGGCAACTCATTAACCAATGTCTGTCGCAGCAACTGATAAACCAGCAACTTGCATTCACCATGTGCAGCGAATCATAAACTGACAGGCAAATGCTGCGGGAACCGTGGGCAGCTATCCCCGACCACGGCCCCTATCCCCGGCACGTCGGGCCATGCAGCAGCACGGACTGCCCGGCTCAGGTTACAATCCGCACCCACAATAAGCCAGCAGCCATGCAGTGGCCCTTTGGCACAAGATCAGCTTCATGCAGCCCCTCACGCCCGCCCAACAAGAACAACAACGGCGACCAGCATGGCGACGGCAACTCGCACCTTAAACCTGCACACTGTCGACATGATTTTAAAAGCAACGCCGAAAATGTATCCTCCTTCCCGTGCTAGCGACACTGATGACCACCAAACCATTGGCAGGCTAAGTACACCACCAGAAATCAGCCCGTCCCGTCGAGCCCGGCCGCCGCTTCACGGCACCATCCTCATACTTCCCACCGTAAATCCTCCTCCCACCCCGTGCTCTGCACCAGCAGCCACCACGGAGGCGCGAAGACCGCTTTCTGCCCGGCAGAGGGCAGCATTGTTCCCCGCGATTTGAACCGGTTTGACTCCATGGAGCTCACAGACTTCCAGCCCGCTCTGCTTTCGGGCGGCCCGTATGAATACAGCTGCCCTCGATGCCGCTTACCTTCCGCGTCCCAGCGCCGCTCACCCGACGAGCGCAGGTGGCAGAACCGCGGATTTAGGCTTCGGAAAGCGGTCCCCAGCCACCGGCTGCACCTCCGCAGGTCAAAGAGGCAGCCGCACGCCGTCGCTGGCCTCGTTTGCGGCCCGTCCGCCCTCAGCGGACGATATTTACCCGGATGGTTTCGACATTGCGGCGACGTTTTTGCCGAAAGACTGCAGCGGATGCCTCTTGCCCGGCGGGCGAAGCGGCCTTGCGACGCAATCCCTCGTTGGATCTGGAGCGGGCTGACACCGCCGCCTGCAGCGTCACCGCTGCGTTCCAACGAGGTATGGCCGACAGCAGTGCGATACGGGATGGCGGAGAAATGCACATTTCGGCCACGGCCGCATCAGACAGCCAGTACTGGCCGACAGAGGATTTCAACCCGCCGGCTGGCCATTCAAGCCCGCTTCCGAAGAAAGGCGCTTGGCTTGCAGGCAGCTCCGCCCCCTGCCATCCAGCAACTATGGCTGCCCGGCACAGGTTACAAGATGCAACCCCAATAATGCAGCAGACATGTTGTCGACCATTGGCACTCAAGCAGCTTCATGCCAACCGCCCTAACCCCCGACCAACAATAACAGCGACTCGCACCACAACGACGACGAGAATAAGCCGCTCCTTGCCCTGCGCCGCCCTGTCTATATCAGTTTAAAAGCAACACCGCACATACGCCCTCCTTCCCAGCTACGGACATTGATTAAACCCCATCGTCAGTCTCCGGACCCCACCATAATTCGACCCTGCCAGCCGCCTTCTCACAGCCGGCCGCACAAGCTCAGCTACCTCCCTTCCCTCACCTCGATCGACATAAATTGAAAAGCAACACCGAAAACACACCCTCAATCCCGGCTACTTTCTGCCATGCACCCCCTTGGCGTCTATTAAGCCCCACAACACTTACCTTAAACAACCGCAGCCTCAAGTTGAAGTGGCAACTCATTAACCAGTGTCTGTTGCAGCAACTCATCAACCAGTAACTTGTATTCAGGCAACTCATTAACCAATGTCTGTCGCAGCAACTGATAAACCAGCAACTTGCATTCACCATGTGCAGCGAATCATAAACTGACAGGCAAATGCTGCGTTAACCATGGGCACCTATCCCCGACCACGGCCCCTATCCCCGGCACGTCGACAATGCAGCAGCACGGACTGCCCGGCTCAGGTTACAATCCGCACCCACAATAACCCAGCAGCCATGCAGTGGCCCTTTGGCACACGATCAGCTTCATGCAGCCCCTCACGCCCGCCCAACAAGAACAACAACGGTCGACCAGCATGGCGACGGCAACTCGCACCTTAAACCTGCACACTGTCGACATGATTTTAAAAGCAACGCCGAAAATGTATCCTCCTTCCCGTGCTAGCGACACTGATGACCACCACACCATTGGCAGGCTAAGTACACCACCAGAAATCAGCCCGTCCCGTCGAGCCCGGCCGGCGCTTCACGGCACCATCCTCATACTTCCAACCGTAAATCCTCCTCCCACCCCGTGCTCTGCACCAGCAGCCACCACGGAGGCGCGAAGACCGCTTTCTGCCCGGCAGAGGGCAGCATTGCTCCCCGCGAATTAAACCGGTTTGACTCCATGGAGCTCACAGACTTGCAGCCCACACTGCTTTCGGGCGGTCCGTATGAATACAGCCGCCCTCGTTGCCGCTTACCTTCCTCGTCCCAGCGCCGCTCATCCGACGAGCGCAGGTGGCAGAACCGCGGATTTAGCCTTCGGAAAGCGGTCACCAGCCACCGGCTGCACCTCCGCAGGACAAAGAGGCAGCCGCACGCCGTCGCTGGCCTCGTGTGCGGTCCGTCCTCCCTCAGAGGACGATATTTTCCCGGATGGTTTCGACATTGCGGCGACATGTTTTTGCTGAAAGACTGCAGCTGATGCCTGTTGCCCGGCGGGCGAAGCGGCCTTGCGACGCCATACCTCGTCGGATCGGGAGCGGGCTGCCACCGCCGCCCGCAGCGTCACCGCTGCTTTCCAACGAGGTATGGCCGACAGCAGTCCGATACGGGATGGCGGAGAAATGCACATTTCGGCCCCGGCCGCATCAGACAGCCAGTACTGGGCGACAGAAGTTTTCAACCCGCCGACTGGCCGTTCAAGCCCGCTTCCGAAGAAAGGCGCTTGGCTTGCAGGCAGCTCCGCCCCCTACCATCCAGCAACTATGGCTGCCTGGCACAGGTTACAAGATGCAACCCCAATAATGCAGCAGACATGTTGTCGACCATTGGCACTCAAGCAGCTTCATGCCAACCGCCCGAACCCCCGACCAACAACAACAGCGACCTGCACCACAACGACGACGAGAATAAGCCGCTCCTTGCCCTGCGCCGCCCTGTCTACATCAGTTTAAATACAACACCGCACATACGCCCTCCTTCCCAGCTACGGACATTGATTAAACCCCATCGTCAGTCACCGTAACCCACCACAATTCACCCCTGCCGGCCGCCCTCTCACCGCCGGCCGCACAAGCTCAGCTACCTCCCTTCCCTCACCTCGATCGACATAAATTGAAAAGCAACACCGAAAACACACCCTCAATCCCGGCTACTTTCTGCCATGCACCCCCTTGGCGTCTATTAAGCCCAACAACACTTACTTTAAACAACCGCAGCCCCAAGTTCAATTGGCAACTCATTAACCAGTGTCTGTCGCAGCAACTCATTAACCAGCAACTTGTATTCAGGCAACTCATTAACCAATGTCTGTCGCAGCAAATCATTAACCAGCAACTTGCATTCACCATGTGCAGCGAATCATAAACTGACAGGCAAATGCTGCGGGAACCGTGGGCACCTATCCCCGACCACGGCCCCTGTCCCCGGCACGTCGGGCCATGCAGCAGCACGGACTGCCCGGCTCAGGTTACAATCCGCACCCACAATAAGCCAGCAGCCATGCAGTGGCCCTTCGGCAGACGATCAGCTTCATGCAGCCCCTCACGCCCGCCCAACAAGAACAACAACGGCGACCAGCATGGCGACGGCAACTCGCACCTTAAACCTGCACACTGTCGACATGATTTTAAAAGCAACGCCGAAAATGTATCCTCCTTCCCGTGCTAGCGACACTGATGAACATCAAACCATTGGCAGGCTAAGTACACCACCAGAAATCAGCCCGTCCCGTCGAGCCCGGCCGCCGCTTCACGGCACCATCCTCATACTTCCCACCGTAAATCCTCCACCCAACCCGTGCTCTGCACCAGCAGCCACCACGGAGGCGCGAAGACCGCTTTCTGCCCGGCAGAGGGCAGCATGGCTCCCCGCGATTTAAACCGGTTTGACTCCATGGAGCTCACAGACTTCCAGCCCGCTCTGCTTTCGGGCGGCCCGTATGAATACATGTGCCCTCGATGCCTCTTGCCTTCCTCGTCCCAGCGCCGCTCACCCGACGAGCGCAGGTGGCAGCACCGTTGATATAGCCTTCGGAAAGCGGTCCCCAGCCACCGGCTGCACCTCCGCAGGACAAAGAGTCAGCCGCAAGCCGTCGCTGGCCTCGTGTGCGGCCCGTCCGCCCTCAGCGGACGATATTTTCCCGGATGGTTTCTACATTGCTGCGACATGTTTTTGCCGAAAGACTGCAGCGGATGACTGTTGCCCGGCGGGCGAAGCGGCCTTGCGACGCCATCCCTCGTCGGATCGGGAGCGGGCTACCACCGCCGCCTGCGGCGTCACCGCTGCTTTCCAACGAGGTACGGCCGACAGCAGTCCGATAAGGCACGGCGGAGAAATCCACATTTCGGCTCCGGCCGCATCAGACAGCCAGTACTGGCCGATAGAGGTTTTCAACCCGCCGACTGGCCGTTCAAGCCCACTTCCGAAGAAAGGCGCTTGGCTTGCAGGCAGCTCCGCCCCCTGCCATCTAGCAACTATGGCTGCCCGGCACAGGTTACAAGATGCAACCACAATAATGCAGCAGACATGTTGTCGACCATTGGCACTCAAGCAGCTTAATGCAACCGGCCTAACCCCCGACCAACAACAACAGCGACCCGCACCACAACGACGACGAGAATAAGCCGCTCCTTGCCCTGCGCCGCCCTGTCTACATCAGTTTAAAAGCAACACCGCACATACGCCCTCCTTCCCAGCTATGGACATTGATTAAACCCCATCGTCAGTCTCCGTACCCCACCACAATTCACCCCTGCCGGCCGCCCTCTCACCGCCGGCCGCACAAGCTCAGCTACCTCCCTTCCCTCACCTCGATCGACATAAATTGAAAAGCAACAGCGAAAACACACCCTCAATCCCGGCTACTTTCTGCCATGCACCCCCTTGGCGTCTATTAAGCCCCACAACACTTACTTTAAACAACCGCAGCCCCAAGTTCAAGTGGCAACTCAAAAACCAGTGTCTGTCGCAGCAACTCATTAACCAGCAACTTGTATTCAGGCAACTCATTAACCAATGTCTGTCGCAGCAACTCATTAACCAGCAACTTGCATTCACCATGTGCAGCGAATCATAAACTGACAGGCAAATGCTGCGGGAACCGTGAGCACCTGTCCCGGACCACGGCCCCTATCCCCGGCACGTCGGGCCATGCAGCAGCACGGACTGCCCGGCTCAGGTTACAATCCGCACCCACAATAAGCCAGCAGCCATGCAGTGGCCCTTCGGCACACAATCGGCTTCATGCAGCCCCTCACGCCCGCCTAACAAGAACAACAACGGCGACCAGCATGGCGACGGCAACTCGCATCTTAAACCTCCACACTGTCGACATGATTTTAAAAGCAACGCCGAAAATGTATCCTCCTTCCCGTGCGAGCGACACTGATGACCACCACACCATTGGCAGGCTAAGTACACCACCAGAAATCAGCCCGTCCCGTCGAGCCCGGCCGCCGCTTCACGGCACCATCCTGATACTTCCTACCGTAAATCCTCCTCCCACCCCGTGCTCTGCACCAGCAGCAACCAAGGAGGCGCGAAGACCGCTTTCTGCCCGGCAGAGGGCAGCATTGCTCCCCGCGATTTGAACCGGTTTGACTCCATGGAGCTCACAGACTTCCAGCCCGCTCTGCTTTCGGGCGGCCCGTATGACTACAGGTGCCCTCGATGCCGCTTGCCTTCCTCGTCCCAGCGCCGCCCAACCCGACGAGCGCAGGTGGCAGAACCGCGGATTTAGCCTTCGGAAAGCGGTCCCCAGCCACCGGCTGCACCTCGCAGGTCAAAGAGGCAGCCGCACGCCGTCGCTGGCCTCGTGTGCGGCCCGTCCGCCCTCAGCAGACGATATTTTCCCGGATGGTTTCGACATTGCGGCGACATGTTTTTGCCGAAAGACTGCAGTGGATGCCTGTTGCCCGGCGGGCGAAGCGGCCTTGCGACGCAATCCCTCGTTCGATCTTGAGCGGGCTGCCACCGCCGCCTGCAGCGTCACCGCTGCTTTCCAACGAGGTATGGCCGACAGCAGTCCGATACGGGATGGCGGAGAAATGCACATTTCGGCCACGGCCGCATCAGACAGCCAGTACTGGCCGACAGAGGTTTTCAACCCGCCGGCTGGCCGTTCAAGCCCGCTTCCGAAGAAAGGCGCTTGGCTTGCAGGCAGCTCCGCCCCCTGCCATCCAGCAACTATGGCTGCCCGGCACAGGTTTCAAGATGCAACCCCAATAATGCAGCAGACATGTTGTCGACCATTGGCACTCAAGCAGCTTCATGCCAACCGCCGTAACCCCCGACCAACAATAACAGCGACTCGCACCACAACGATGACGAGAATAAGCCGCTCCTTGCCCTGCGCCGCCCTGTCTACATCAGTTTAAAAGCAACACCGCACATACGCCCTCCTTCCCAGCTACGGACATTGATTAAACCCCATCGTCAGTCTCCGGACCCCACCATAATTCACCCCTGCCGGCCGCCTTCTCACAGCCGGCCGCACAAGCTCAGCTACCTCCCTTCCCTCACCTCGATCGACATAAATTGAAAAGCAACACCGAAAACACACCCTAAATCCCGTCTACTTTCTGCCATGCACCCCCTTGGCGTCTATTAAGCCCCACAACACTTACTTTAAACAACCGCAGCCCCAAGTTCAAGTGGCAACTTATTAACCAGTGTCTGTTGCAGCAACTCATTAACCAGTAACTTGTATTCAGGCAAGTCATTAACCAATGTCTGTCGCAGCAAGTGATAAACCAGCAACTTGCATTCACCATGTGCCGCGAATCATAAACTGAAAGGCAAATGCTGCGGGAACCGTGGGCACCTATCCCCGACCACGGCCCCTATCCCCGGCAGGTCGGGCCATGCAGCAGCACGGACTGCCCGGCTCAGGTTACAATCCGCACCCACAAACAGCCAGCAGCCATGCAGTGGCCCTTCGGCACACGATGAGCTTCATGCAGCCCCTCACGCCCGCCCAACAAGAACAACAACGGCGACCAGCATGGCGACGGCAACTCGCACCTTAAACCTGCACACTGTCGACATGGTTTTAAAAGCAACGCCGAAACTGTATCCTCCTTCCCGTGCTAGCGACACTGATGATCACCACACCATTGGCAGGCTAAGTAAACTACCAGAAATCAGCACGTCCCGTCGAGCCCGGCTGCCGCTTCACGGCACCATCCTCATACTTCCCACCGTAAATCCTCCTCCCACCCCGTGCTCTGCACCAGCAGCAACCAAGGAGGCGCGAAGACCGCTTTTTCCCCGGCAGAGGGCAGCATTGCTCCCCGCGATTTGAACCGGTTTGACTCCATGGAGCTCACAGACTTCCAGCCCGCTCTGCTTTCGGGCGGCCCGTATTACTACAGGTGCTCTCGATGCCGCTTGCCTTCCACGTCCCAGCGCCGCTCACCCGACGAGCGCAGGTGGCAGAACCGCGGACTTAGCCTTCGGAAAGCGGTCCCCAGCCACCGGCTGCACCTCCGCTGGTCAAAGAGTCAGCCGCACTCCGTCGCTGGCCTCGTGTGCGGCCCGTCCGCCCTCAGCGGATGATATTTTCCCGGATGGTTTCTACATTGCTGCGACATGTTTTTGCCGAAAGACTGCAGCGGATGACTGTTGCTCGGCGGGCGAAGCGGCCTTGCGACGCCATCCCTCGTCGGATCGGGAGCGGGCTACCACCGCCGCCTGCGGCGTCACCGCTGCTTTCCAACGAGTTATGTCCGACAGCAGTCCGATAAGGCACGGCGGAGAAATCCACATTTCGGCCCCGGCCGCATCAGACAGCCAGTACTGGCCGACAGAGGTTTTCAACCCGCCGACTGGCCGTTCAAGCCCACTTCCGAAGAAAGGCGCTTGGCTTGCAGGCAGCTCCGCCCCCTGCCATCCAGCAACTATGGCTGCCCGGCACAGGTTACAAGATGCAACCCCAATAATGCAGCAGTCATGTTGTCGACCATTGGCACTCAAGCAGCTTCATGCCAACCGCCCTAACCCCCGACCAACAACAACAGCGACCTGCACCACAACGACGACGAGAATAAGCCGCTCCTTGCCCTGCGCTGCCCTGTCTACATCAGTTTAAATACAAAACCGCACATACGCCCTCCTTCCCAGCTACGGATATTGATTAAACCCCATCGTCAGTCTCCGTAACCCACCACAATTCACCCCTGCCGGCCGCCCTCTCACCGCCGGCCGCACAAGCTCAGCTACCTCCCTTCCCTCACCTCGATCGACATAAATTGAAAAGCAACACCGAAAACATACCCTAAATCCCGTCTACTTTCTGCCATGCACCCCCTTGGCGTCTATTAAGCCCCACAACACTTACTTTAAACAACCGCAGCCCCAAGTTCAAGTGGCAACTCATTAACCAGTGTCTGTCGCAGCAACTCATTAACCAGCAACTTGTATTCAGGCAACTCATTAACCAATGTCTGTCGCAGCAACTCATTAACCAGCAACTTGCATTCACCATGTGCAGCGAATCATAAACTGACAGGCAAATGCTGCGGGAACCGTGGGCACCTATCCCCGACCACGTCTCCTATCCCCGGCACGTCGGGCCATGCAGCAGCACGGACTGCCCGGCTCAGGTTACAATCCGCACCCACAATTACCCAGCAGCCATGCAGTGGCCCTTCGGCACACGATCAGCTTCATGCAGCCCCTCACGCCCGCCCAAGAAGAACAACAACGGCGACCAGCATGGCGACGGCAACTCGCACCATAAACCTGCACACTGTCGACATGATTTTAAAAGCAACGCCGAAAATGTATCCTCCTTCCCGTGCTAGCGACACTGATGAACACCAAACCATTGGCAGGCTAAGTACACCACCAGAAATCAGCCCGTCCCGTCGAGCCCGGCCGCCGCTTCACGGCACCATCCTCATACTTCCCACCGTAAATCCTCCTCCCACCCCGTGCTCTGCACCAGCAGCTACCACGGAGGCGCGAAGACCGCTTTCTGCCCGGCAGACGGCAGCATGGCTCCCCGCGATTTAAACCGGTTTGACTCCATGGAGCTCACAGACTTCCAGCACGCTCTGCTTTCGGGCGGCCCGTATGAATACATGTGCCCTCGATGCCGCTTGCCTTCCTCGTCCCAGCGCCGCTCACCCGACGAGCGCAGGTGGCAGTACCGCGGATATAGCCTTCGGAAAGCGGTCCCCAGCCACCGGCTGCACCTCCGCAGGTCAAAGAGGCAGCCGCACGCCGTCGCTGGCCTCGTGTGCGGCCCGTCCGCCCTCAGCAGACGATATTTTCCCGGATGGTTTCGACATTGCAGCGACATGTTTTTGCCGAAAGACTGCAGCGGATGCCTGTTGCCCGGCGGGCGAAGCGGCCTTGCGACGCAATCCCTCAGTGGATCTGGAGCGGGCTGCCACCGCCGCCTGCAGCGTCACCGCTGCTTTCCAACGAGGTATGGCCGACAGCAGTCCTATACGGGATGGCGGAGAAATGCACATTTCGGCCACGGCCGCATCAGACAGCCAGTACTGGCCGACAGAGGTTGTCAACCCGCCGGCTGGCCGTTCAAGCACGCTTCCGAAGAAAGGCGCTTGGCTTGCAGGCAGCTCCGCCCCCTGCCATCCAGCAACTATGGCTGCCCGGCACAGGTTACCAGATGCAACCCCAATAATGCAGCAGACATGTTGTCGACCATTGGCACTCAAGCAGCTTCATGCCAACCGCCCTAACCCCCGACCAACAATAACAGCGACTCGCACCACAACGACGACGAGAATAAGCCGCTCCTTGCCCTGCGCCGCCCTGTCTACATCAGTTTAAAAGCAACACCGCACATACGCCCTCCTTCCCAGCTACGGACATTGATTAAACCCCATTGTCAGTCTCCGGACCCCACCATAATTCACCCCTGCCGGCCGCCTTCTCACAGCCGGCCGCACAAGCTCAGCTACCTCCCTTCCCTCACCTCGATCGACATAAATTGAAAAGCAACACCGAAAACACACCCTAAATCCCGTCTACTTTCTGCCATGCACCCCCTTGGCGTCTATTAAGCCCCACAACACTTACTTTAAACAACCGCAGCCCCAAGTTCAAGTGGCAACTTATTAACCAGTGTCTGTTGCAGCAACTCATTAACCAGTAACTTGTATTCAGGCAAGTCATTAACCAATGTCTGTCGCAGCAAGTGATAAACCAGCAACTTGCATTCACCATGTGCCGCGAATCATAAACTGAAAGGCAAATGCTGCGGGAACCGTGGGCACCTATCCCCGACCACGGCCCCTATCCCCGGCAGGTCGGGCCATGCAGCAGCACGGACTGCCCGGCTCAGGTTACAATCCGCACCCACAAACAGCCAGCAGCCATGCAGTGGCCCTTCGGCACACGATGAGCTTCATGCAGCCCCTCACGCCCGCCCAACAAGAACAACAACGGCGACCAGCATGGCGACGGCAACTCGCACCTTAAACCTGCACACTGTCGACATGGTTTTAAAAGCAACGCCGAAACTGTATCCTCCTTCCCGTGCTAGCGACACTGATGATCACCACACCATTGGCAGGCTAAGTAAACTACCAGAAATCAGCACGTCCCGTCGAGCCCGGCTGCCGCTTCACGGCACCATCCTCATACTTCCCACCGTAAATCCTCCTCCCACCCCGTGCTCTGCACCAGCAGCAACCAAGGAGGCGCGAAGACCGCTTTTTCCCCGGCAGAGGGCAGCATTGCTCCCCGCGATTTGAACCGGTTTGACTCCATGGAGCTCACAGACTTCCAGCCCGCTCTGCTTTCGGGCGGCCCGTATTACTACAGGTGCTCTCGATGCCGCTTGCCTTCCACGTCCCAGCGCCGCTCACCCGACGAGCGCAGGTGGCAGAACCGCGGACTTAGCCTTCGGAAAGCGGTCCCCAGCCACCGGCTGCACCTCCGCTGGTCAAAGAGTCAGCCGCACTCCGTCGCTGGCCTCGTGTGCGGCCCGTCCGCCCTCAGCGGACGATATTTTCCCGGATGGTTTCTACATTGCTGCGACATGTTTTTGCCGAAAGACTGCAGCGGATGACTGTTGCCCGGCGGGCGAAGCGGCCTTGCGACGCCATCCCTCGTCGGATCGGGAGCGGGCTACCACCGCCGCCTGCGGCGTCACCGCTGCTTTCCAACGAGTTATGTCCGACAGCAGTCCGATAAGGCACGGCGGAGAAATCCACATTTCGGCCCCGGCCGCATCAGACAGCCAGTACTGGCCGACAGAGGTTTTCAACCCGCCGACTGGCCGTTCAAGCCCACTTCCGAAGAAAGGCGCTTGGCTTGCAGGCAGCTCCGCCCCCTGCCATCCAGCAACTATGGCTGCCCGGCACAGGTTACAAGATGCAACCCCAATAATGCAGCAGTCATGTTGTCGACCATTGGCACTCAAGCAGCTTCATGCCAACCGCCCTAACCCCCGACCAACAACAACAGCGACCTGCACCACAACGACGACGATAATAAGCCGCTCCTTGCCCTGCGCCGCCCTGTCTACATCAGTTTAAATACAAAACCGCACATACGCCCTCCTTCCCAGCTACGGATATTGATTAAACCCCATCGTCAGTCTCCGTAACCCACCACAATTCACCCCTGCCGGCCGCCCTCTCACCGCCGGCCGCACAAGCTCAGCTACCTCCCTTCCCTCACCTCGATCGACATAAATTGAAAAGCAACACCGAAAACATACCCTAAATCCCGTCTACTTTCTGCCATGCACCCCCTTGGCGTCTATTAAGCCCCACAACACTTACTTTAAACAACCGCAGCCCCAAGTTCAAGTGGCAACTCATTAACCAGTGTCTGTCGCAGCAACTCATTAACCAGCAACTTGTATTCAGGCAACTCATTAACCAATGTCTGTCGCAGCAACTCATTAACCAGCAACTTGCATTCACCATGTGCAGCGAATCATAAACTGACAGGCAAATGCTGCGGAAACCGTGGGCACCTATCCCCGACCACGTCTCCTATCCCCGGCACGTCGGGCCATGCAGCAGCACGGACTGCCCGGCTCAGGTTACAATCCGCACCCACAATTACCCAGCAGCCATGCAGTGGCCCTTCGGCACACGATCAGCTTCATGCAGCCCCTCACGCCCGCCCAACAAGAACAACAACGGCGACCAGCATGGCGACGGCAACTCGCACCATAAACCTGCACACTGTCGACATGATTTTAAAAGCAACGCCGAAAATGTATCCTCCTTCCTGTGCTAGCGACACTGATGACCACCACACCATTGGCAGGCTAAGTACACCACCAGAAATCAGCCCGTCCCGTCGAGCCCGGCCGCCGCTTCACGGCACCATCCTCATACTTCCCACCGTAAATCCTCCTCCCACCCCGTGCTCTGCACCAGCAGCTACCACGGAGGCGCGAAGACCGCTTTCTGCCCGGCAGACGGCAGCATGGCTCCCCGCGATTTAAACCGGTTTGACTCCATGGAGCTCACAGACTTCCAGCACGCTCTGCTTTCGGGCGGCCCGTATGAATACATGTGCCCTCGATGCCGCTTGCCTTCCTCGTCCCAGCGCCGCTCACCCGACGAGCGCAGGTGGCAGTACCGCGGATATAGCCTTCGGAAAGCGGTCCCCAGCCACCGGCTGCACCTCCGCTGGTCAAAGAGTCAGCCGCACTCCGTCGCTGGCCTCGTGTGTGGCCCGTCCGCCCTCAGTGGACGATATTTTCCCGGATGGTTTCTACATTGTTGCGACATGTTTTTGCCGAAAGACTGCAGCGGATGACTGTTGCTCGGCGGGCGAAGCGGCCTTGCGACGCCATCCCTCGTCGGATCGGGAGCGGGCTACCACCGCCGCCTGCGGCGTCACCGCTGCTTTCCAACGAGTTATGTCCGACAGCAGTCCGATAAGGGACGGCGGAGAAATCCACATTTCGGCCCCGGCCGCATCAGACAGCCAGTACTGGCCGACAGAGGTTTCAACCCGCCGACTGGCCGTTCAAGCCCACTTCCGAAGAAAGGCGCTTGGCTTGCAGGCAGCTCCGCCCCCTGCCATCTAGCAACTATGGCTGCCCGGCACAGGTTACAAGATGCAACCACAATAATGCAGCAGACATGTTGTCGACCATTGGCACTCAAGCAGCTTGATGCAACCGGCCTAAACCCCGACCAACAACAACAGCGACCCGCACCACAACGACGACGAGAATAAGCTGCTCCTTGCCCTGCGCCGCCCTGTCTACATCAGTTTAAAAGCAACACCGCACATACGCCCTCCTTCCCAGCTATGGACATTGATTAAACCCCATCGTCAGTCTCCGTACCCCACCACAATTCACCCCTGCCGCCCGCCCTCTCACCGCCGTCCGCACAAGCTCAGCGACCTCCCTTCCCTCACCTCGATCGACATAAATTGAAAAGCAACACCGAAAACACACCCTCAATCCCGGCTACTTTCTGCCATGCACCCCCTTGGCGTCTATTAAGCCCCACAACACTTACTTTAAACAACCGCAGCCCCAAGTCCAAGTGGCAACTCATTAACCAGTGTCTGTCGCAGCAACTCATTAACCAGCAACTTGTATTCAGGCAACTCATTAACCAATGTCTGTCGCAGCAACTCATTAACCAGCAACTTGCATTCACCATGTGCAGCGAATCATAAACTGACAGGCAAATGCTGCGGGAACCGTGGGCACCTATCCCGGACCACGGCCCCTATCCCTGGCACGTCGGGCCATGCAGCAGCATGGACTGCCCGGCTCAGTTTACAATCCGCACCCACAATAAGCCAGCAGCCATGCAGTGGCCCTTCGGCACACGATCGGCTTCATGCAGCCCCTCACGCCCGCCCAACAAGAACAACAACGGCGACCAGCATGGCGACGGCAACTCGCATCTTAAACCTCCACACTGTCGACATGATTTTAAAAGCAACGCCGAAAATGTATCCTCCTTCCCGTGCGAGCGACACTGATGACCACCACACCATTGGCAGGCAAAGTGCACCACCAGAAATCAGCCCGTCCCGTCGAGCCCGGCCGCCGATAAACGGCACCGTCCTCATACTTCCCACCGTAAATCCTCCTCCCACCCCGTGCTCTGCACCAGCAGCCACCACGGAGGCGCGAAGACCGCTTTCTGCCCGGCAGAGGGCAGCATTGCTCCCCGCGAATTGAACCGGTTTGACTCCATGGAGCTCACAGACTTCCAGCCCGCTCTGCTTTCGGGCGGCCCGTATGAATACAGCTGCCCTCGATGCCGCTGAGCTTCCTCTTCCCAGCGCCGCTCACCCGACGAGCGCAGGTAGCAGAACCGCGGATTTAGCCTTCGGAAAGCGGTCCCCAGCCACCGGCTGCACCTCCGCAGGACAAAGAGGCAGCCGCACGCCGTCGCTGGCCTCGTGTGTGGCCCGTCCGCCCTCAGCAGACGATATTTTCCCGGATGGTTTCGACATTGCAGCGACATGTTTTTGCCGAAAGACTGCAGCGGATGCCTGTTGCCCGGCGGGCGAAGCGGCCTTGCGACGCAATCCCTCGTTGGAGCTGGAGCGGGCTGCCACCGCCGCCTGCGGCGTCACCGCTGCTTTCCAACGAGGTATGGCCGACAGCGGTCCGATACGGCACGGTGGAGAAATGCACATTTCGGCCCCGGCCGCATCAGACAGCCACTACTGGCCGACAGAGGTTTTCAACCCGCCGACTGGCCGTTCAAGCCTGCTTCCGAAGAAAGGCGCTTGGCTTGCAGGCAGCTCCGCCCCCTGCCATCCAGCGACTATGGCTGCCCGGCACAGGTTACAAGATGCAACCACAATAATGCAGCAGACATGTTGTCGACCATAGGCACTCAAGCAGCTTCATGCCAACCGGCCGAACCCCCGACCAACAACAACAGGGACCCGCACCACAACGACGACGAGAATAAGCCGCTCCTTGCCCTGCGCCGCCCTGTCTACATCAGTTTAAAAGCAACACCGCACATACGCCCTCCTTCCCAGCGATGGACATTGATTAACCCCCATCGTCAGTCTCCGTACACCACCACAATTCACCCCTGCCGGCCGCCCTCTCACCGCCGGCCGCACAAGCTCAGCTACCTCCCTTCCCTCACCTCGATCGACATAAATTGAAAAGCAACACCGAAAACACACCCTCAATCCCGGCTACTTTCTGCCATGCACCCGCTTGGCGTCTATTAAGCCCAACAACACGTACTTTAAACAACCGCAGCCCCAAGTTCAAGTGGCAACTCATTAACCAGTGTCTGTCGCAGCAACTCATTAACCAGCAACTTGTATTCAGGCAACTCATTAACCAATGTCTGTCGCAGCAACTCATTAACCAGCAACTTGCATTCACCATGTGCAGCGAATCATAAACTGACAGGCAAATGCTGCGGGAACCATGGGCACCTATCCCCGACCACGGCCCCTATCCCCGGCACGTCGGGCCATGCAGCAGCACGGACTACCCGGCTCAGGTTACAATCCGCACACACAAACAGCCAGCAGCCATGCAGTGGTCCTTTGGCACATGATCAGCTTCATGCAGCCCCTCACGCCCGCCCAACAAGAACAACAACGGCGACCAGCATGGCGACGGCAACTCGCACCTTAAACCTGCACACTGTCGACATGGTTTTAAAAGCAACGCCGAAATTGTATCCTCCTTCCCGTGCTAGCGACACTGATGACCACCACACCATTGGCAGGCTAAGTACACCACCAGAAATCAGCCCGTCCCGTCGAGCCCGGCTGCCGCTTCACGGCACCATCCTCATACTTCCCACCGTAAATCCTCCTCCCACCCCGTGCTCTGCACCAGCAGCAACCAAGGAGGCGCGAAGACCGCATTTTCCCCGGCAGAGGGCAGCATTGCTCCCCGCGATTTGAACCGGTTTGACTCCATGGAGCTCACAGACTTCCAGCCCGCTCTGCTTTCGGGCGGCCCGTATTACTACAGGTGCTCTCGATGCCGCTTGCCTTCCTCGTCCCAGCGCCGCTCACCCGACGAGCGCAGGTGGCAGAACCTCGGATTTAGCCTTCGGAAAGCGGTCCCCAGCCACCGGCTGCACCTCCGCAGGTCAAAGAGGCAGCCGCACGCCGTCGCTGGCCTCGTGTGCGGCCCGTCCGCCCTCACCAGACGATATTTTCCCGGATGGTTTCGACATTGCAGCGACATGTTTTTGCCGAAAGACTGGAGCGGATGCCTGTTGCCCGGCGGGCGAAGCGGCCTTGCGACGCAATCCCTCGTTGGATCTGGAGCGGGCTGCGACCGCCGCCTGCGGCGTCACCGCTGCTTTCCAACGAGGTATGGCCGACAGCAGTCCGATACGGGATGGCGGAGAAATGCACATTTCGGCCACGGCCGCATCAGACAGCCAGTACTGGCCGACAGAGGTTTTCAACCCGCCGGCTGGCCGTTCAAGCCCGCTTCCGAAGAAAGGCGCTTGGCTTGCAGGCAGCTCCGCCCCCTGCCATCCAGCAACTATGGCTGCCCGGCACAGGTTACAAGATGCAACCCGAATAATGCAGCAGACATGTTGTCGACCATTGGCACTCAAGCAGCTTCATGCCAACCACCCTAACCCCCGACCAACAATAACAGCGACTCGCACCACAACGACGACGAGAATAAGCCGCTCCTTGCCCTGAGCCGCCCTGTCTGCATCAGTTTAAAAGCAACACCGCACATACGCCCTCCTTCCCAGCTACGGACATTGATTAAACCCCATCGTCAGTCTCCGGACCCCACCATAATTCACCCCTGCCCGCCGCCTTCTCACAGCCGGCCGCACAAGCTCAGCTACCTCCCTTCCCTCACCTCGATCGACATAAATTGAAAAGCAACACCGAAAACACACCCTCAATCCCGGCTACTTTCTGCCATGCACCCCCTTGGCGTCTATTAAGCCCCACAACACTTACTTTAAACAACCGCAGCCCCAAGTTCAAGTGGTAACTCATTAACCAGTGTCTGTCGCAGCAACTCATTAACCCGCAACTTGTATTCAGGCAACTCATTAACCAATGTCTGTCGCAGCAACTCATTAACCAGCAACTTGCATTCACCATGTGCAGCGAATCATAAACTGACAGGCAAATGCTGCGGGAACCGTGGGCACCTATCCCCGACCACGGACCCTATCCCCGGCACGTCGGGCCATGCAGCAGCACGGACTGCCCGGCTCAGGTTACAATCCGCACCACAATAAGCCAGCAGCCATGCAGTGGCCCTTCGGCACACGATCAGCTTCATGCAGCCCCTCACGCCCGCCCAACAAGAACAACAACGGCGACCAACATGGCGACGGCAACTCGCACCTTAAACCTGCACACTGTGGACATGATTTTGAAAGCAACGCCGAAAATGTATCCTCCTTCCCGTGCTAGCGACACTGATGACCACCAAACCATTGGCAGGATAAGTACACCACCAGAAATCAGCCCGTCCCGTCGAGCCCGGCCGCCGATAAACGGCACCGTCCTCATACTTCCCACCGTAAATCCTCCTCCCACCCCGTGCTCTCCACCAGCAGCCACCACGGAGGCGCGAAGACCGCTTTCTACCCGGCAGAGGGCAGCATTGCTCCCCGCGAATTAAACCGGTTTGACTCCATGGAGCTCACAGACTTCCAGCCCGCTCTGCTTTCGGGCGGCCCGTATGAATACAGCTGCCCTCGATGCCGCTTACCTTCCTCGTCCCAGCGCCACTCACCCGACGAGCGCAGGTGGCAGAACCGCGGATTTAGGCTTCGGAAAGCGGTCCTCAGCCACCGGCTGCACCTCCGCAGGTCAAAGAGGCAGCCGCACGCCGTCGCTGGCCTCGTGTGCGGCCCGTCCGCCCTCAGCAGACGATATTTTCCCGGATGGTTTCGACATTGCGGCGACATGTTTTTGCCGAAAGACTGCAGCGGATGCCTGTTCCCCACGGGCGAAGCGGCCTTGCGACGCAATCCCTCGTTGGATCTTGAGCGGGCTGCCAACGCCGCCTGCAGCGTCACCGCTGCTTTCCAACGAGGTATGGCCGACAGCAGTGCGATACGGGATGGCGGAGAAATGCACATTTCGGCCACGGCCGCATCAGACAGCCAGTACTGGCCGACAGAGCTTTTCAACCCGCCGGCTGGCCATTGAAGCCCGCTTCCGAAGAAAGGCGCTTGGCTTGCAGGCAGCTCCGCCGCCTGCCATCCAGCAACTATGGCTGCCCGGCACAGGTTACAAGATGCAACCCCAATAATGCAGCAGAAATGTTGTCGACCATTGGCACTCAAGCAGCTTCATGCCAACCGCCCTAACCCCCGACCAACAATAACAGCGACTGGCACCACAACGACGACGAGAATAAGCCGCTCCTTGCCCTGCGCCGCCCTGTCTATATCAGTTTAAAAGCAACACCGCACATACGCCCTCCTTCCCAGCTACGGACATTGATTAAACCCCATTGTCAGTCTCCGGACCCCACCATAATTCGACCCTGCCAGCCGCCTTCTCACAGCCGGCCGCACAAGCTCAGCTACCTCCCTTCCCTCACCTCGATCGACATAAATTGAAAAGCAACACCGAAAACACACCCTCAATCCCGGCTACTTTCTGCCATGCACCCCTTTGGCGTCTATTAAGCCCCACAACACTTACTTTAAACAACCGCAGCCCCAAGTTCAAGTGGCAACTCTTTAACCAGTGTCTGTTGCAGCAACCCATCAACCAGTAACTTGTATTCAGGCAACTCATTAACCAATGTCTGTCGCAGCAACTGATAAACCAGCAACTTGCATTCACCATGTGCAGCGAATCATAAACTGACAGGCAAATGCTGCGGGAACCGTGGGCAGCTATCCCCGACCACGGCCCCTATCCCCGGCACGTCGGGCCATGCAGCAGCACGGACTGCCCGGCTCAGGTTACAATCCGCACCCACAATAAGCCAGCAGCCATGCAGTGGCCCTTTGGCACAAGATCAGCTTCATGCAGCCCCTCACGCCCGCCCAACAAGAACAACAACGGCGACCAGCATGGCGACGGCAACTCGCACCTTAAACCTGCACACTGTCGACATGATTTTAAAAGCAACGCCGAAAATGTATCCTCCTTCCCGTGCTAGCGACACTGATGACCACCAAACCATTGGCAGGCTAAGTACACCACCAGAAATCAGCCCGTCCCGTCGAGCCCGGCCGCCGCTTCACGGCACCATCCTCATACTTCCCACCGTAAATCCTCCTCCCACCCCGTGCTCTGCACCAGCAGCCACCACGGAGGCGCGAAGACCGCTTTCTGCCCGGCAGAGGGCAGCATTGTTCCCCGCGATTTGAACCGGTTTGACTCCATGGAGCTCACAGACTTCCAGCCCGCTCTGCTTTCGGGCGGCCCGTATGAATACAGCTGCCCTCGATGCCGCTTACCTTCCGCGTCCCAGCGCCGCTCACCCGACGAGCGCAGGTGGCAGAACCGCGGATTTAGGCTTCGGAAAGCGGTCCCCAGCCACCGGCTGCACCTCCGCAGGTCAAAGAGGCAGCCGCACGCCGTCGCTGGCCTCGTTTGCGGCCCGTCCGCCCTCAGCGGACGATATTTACCCGGATGGTTTCGACATTGCGGCGACGTTTTTGCCGAAAGACTGCAGCGGATGCCTCTTGCCCGGCGGGCGAAGCGGCCTTGCGACGCAATCCCTCGTTGGATCTGGAGCGGGCTGACACCGCCGCCTGCAGCGTCACCGCTGCGTTCCAACGAGGTATGGCCGACAGCAGTGCGATACGGGATGGCGGAGAAATGCACATTTCGGCCACGGCCGCATCAGACAGCCAGTACTGGCCGACAGAGGATTTCAACCCGCCGGCTGGCCATTCAAGCCCGCTTCCGAAGAAAGGCGCTTGGCTTGCAGGCAGCTCCGCCCCCTGCCATCCAGCAACTATGGCTGCCCGGCACAGGTTACAAGATGCAACCCCAATAATGCAGCAGACATGTTGTCGACCATTGGCACTCAAGCAGCTTCATGCCAACCGCCCTAACCCCCGACCAACAATAACAGCGACTCGCACCACAACGACGACGAGAATAAGCCGCTCCTTGCCCTGCGCCGCCCTGTCTATATCAGTTTAAAAGCAACACCGCACATACGCCCTCCTTCCCAGCTACGGACATTGATTAAACCCCATCGTCAGTCAACGTAACCCACCACAATTCACCCCTGCCGGCCGCCCTCTCACCGCCGGCCGCACAAGCTCAGCTACCTCCCTTCCCTCACCTCGATCGACATAAATTGAAAAGCAACACCGAAAACACACCCTCAATCCCGGCTACTTTCTGCCATGCACCCCCTTGGCGTCTATTAAGCCCAACAACACTTACTTTAAACAACCGCAGCCCCAAGTTCAATTGGCAACTCATTAACCAGTGTCTGTCGCAGCAACTCATTAACCAGCAACTTGTATTCAGGCAACTCATTAACCAATGTCTGTCGCAGCAAATCATTAACCAGCAACTTGCATTCACCATGTGCAGCGAATCATAAACTGACAGGCAAATGCTGCGGGAACCGTGGGCACCTATCCCCGACCACGGCCCCTGTCCCCGGAACGTCGGGCCATGCAGCAGCACGGACTGCCCGGCTCAGGTTACAATCCGCACCCACAATAAGCCAGCAGCCATGCAGTGGCCCTTCGGCAGACGATCAGCTTCATGCAGCCCCTCACGCCCGCCCAACAAGAACAACAACGGCGACCAGCATGGCGACGGCAACTCGCACCTTAAACCTGCACACTGTCGACATGATTTTAAAAGCAACGCCGAAAATGTATCCTCCTTCCATTGCTAGCGACACTGATGAACATCAAACCATTGGCAGGCTAAGTACACCACCAGAAATCAGCCCGTACCGTCGAGCCCGGCCGCCGCTTCACGGCACCATCCTCATACTTCCCACCGTAAATCCTCCACCCAACCCGTGCTCTGCACCAGCAGCCACCACGGAGGCGCGAAGACCGCTTTCTGCCCGGCAGAGGGCAGCATGGCTCCCCGCGATTTAAACCGGTTTGACTCCATGGAGCTCACAGACTTCCAGCCCGCTCTGCTTTCGGGCGGCCCGTATGAATACATGTGCCCTCGATGCCTCTTGCCTTCCTCGTCCCAGCGCCGCTCACCCGACGAGCGCAGGTGGCAGCACCGTGGATATAGCCTTCGGAAAGCGGTCCCCAGCCACCGGCTGCACCTCCGCAGGACAAAGAGTCAGCCGCAAGCCGTCGCTGGCCTCGTGTGCGGCCCGTCCGCCCTCAGCGGACGATATTTTCCGGATGGTTTCTACATTGCTGCGACATGTTTTTGCCGAAAGACTGCAGCGGATGACTGTTGCCCGGCGGGCGAAGCGGCCTTGCGACGCCATCCCTCGTCGGATCGGGAGCGGGCTACCACCGGCGCCTGCGGCGTCACCGCTGCTTTCCAACGAGGTATGGCCGACAGCAGTCCGATAAGGCACGGCGGAGAAATCCACATTTCGGCTCCGGCCGCATCAGACAGCCAGTACTGGCCGATAGAGGTTTTCAACCCGCCGACTGGCCGTTCAAGCCCACTTCCGAAGAAAGGCGCTTGGCTTGCAGGCAGCTCCGCCCCCTGCCATCTAGCAACTATGGCTGCCCGGCACAGGTTACAAGATGCAACCACAATAATGCAGCAGACATGTTGTCGACCATTGGCACTCAAGCAGCTTAATGCAACCGGCCTAACCCCCGACCAACAACAGCAGCGACCTGCACCACAACGACGACGAGAATAAGCCGCTCCTTGCCCTGCGCCGCCCTGTCTACATCAGTTTAAAAGCAACACCGCACATACGCCCTCCTTCCCAGCTATGGACATTGATTAACCCCCATCGTCAGTCTCCGTACACCACCACAATTCACCCCTGCCGGCCGCCCTCTCACCGCCGGCCGCACAAGCTCAGCTACCTCCCTTCCCTCACCTCGATCGACATAAATTGAAAAGCAACAGCGAAAACACACCCTCAATCCCGGCTACTTTCTGCCATGCACCCCCTTGGCGTCTATTAAGCCCCACAACACTTACCTTAAACAACCGCAGCCTCAAGTTGAAGTGGCAACTCATTAACCAGTGTCTGTTGCAGCAACTCATCAACCAGTAACTTGTATTCAGGCAACTCATTAACCAATGTCTGTCGCAGCAACTGATAAACCAGCAACTTGCATTCACCATGTGCAGCGAATCATAAACTGACAGGCAAATGCTGCGTTAACCATGGGCACCTATCCCCGACCACGGCCCCTATCCCCGGCACGTCGACAATGCAGCAGCACGGACTGCCCGGCTCAGGTTACAATCCGCACCCACAATAACCCAGCAGCCATGCAGTGGCCCTTTGGCACACGATCAGCTTCATGCAGCCCCTCACGCCCGCCCAACAAGAACAACAACGGTCGACCAGCATGGCGACGGCAACTCGCACCTTAAACCTGCACACTGTCGACATGATTTTAAAAGCAACGCCGAAAATGTATCCTCCTTCCCGTGCTAGCGACACTGATGACCACCACACCATTGGCAGGCTAAGTACACCACCAGAAATCAGCCCGTCCCGTCGAGCCCGGCCGGCGCTTCACGGCACCATCCTCATACTTCCAACCGTAAATCCTCCTCCCACCCCGTGCTCTGCACCAGCAGCCACCACGGAGGCGCGAAGACCGCTTTCTGCCCGGCAGAGGGCAGCATTGCTCCCCGCGAATTAAACCGGTTTGACTCCATGGAGCTCACAGACTTGCAGCCCACACTGCTTTCGGGCGGTCCGTATGAATACAGCCGCCCTCGTTGCCGCTTACCTTCCTCGTCCCAGCGCCGCTCATCCGACGAGCGCAGGTGGCAGAACCGCGGATTTAGCCTTCGGAAAGCGGTCACCAGCCACCGGCTGCACCTCCGCAGGACAAAGAGGCAGCCGCACGCCGTCGCTGGCCTCGTGTGCGGTCCGTCCTCCCTCAGAGGACGATATTTTCCCGGATGGTTTCGACATTGCGGCGACATGTTTTTGCTGAAAGACTGCAGCTGATGCCTGTTGCCCGGCGGGCGAAGCGGCCTTGCGACGCCATACCTCGTCGGATCGGGAGCGGGCTGCCACCGCCGCCCGCAGCGTCACCGCTGCTTTCCAACGAGGTATGGCCGACAGCAGTCCGATACGGGATGGCGGAGAAATGCACATTTCGGCCCCGGCCGCATCAGACAGCCAGTACTGGGCGACAGAAGTTTTCAACCCGCCGACTGGCCGTTCAAGCCCGCTTCCGAAGAAAGGCGCTTGGCTTGCAGGCAGCTCCGCCCCCTACCATCCAGCAACTATGGCTGCCTGGCACAGGTTACAAGATGCAACCCCAATAATGCAGCAGACATGTTGTCGACCATTGGCACTCAAGCAGCTTCATGCCAACCGCCCGAACCCCCGACCAACAACAACAGCGACCTGCACCACAACGACGACGAGAATAAGCCGCTCCTTGCCCTGCGCCGCCCTGTCTACATCAGTTTAAATACAACACCGCACATACGCCCTCCTTCCCAGCTACGGACATTGATTAAACCCCATCGTCAGTCACCGTAACCCACCACAATTCACCCCTGCCGGCCGCCCTCTCACCGCCGGCCGCACAAGCTCAGCTACCTCCCTTCCCTCACCTCGATCGACATAAATTGAAAAGCAACACCGAAAACACACCCTCAATCCCGGCTACTTTCTGCCATGCACCCCCTTGGCGTCTATTAAGCCCAACAACACTTACTTTAAACAACCGCAGCCCCAAGTTCAATTGGCAACTCATTAACCAGTGTCTGTCGCAGCAACTCATTAACCAGCAACTTGTATTCAGGCAACTCATTAACCAATGTCTGTCGCAGCAAATCATTAACCAGCAACTTGCATTCACCATGTGCAGCGAATCATAAACTGACAGGCAAATGCTGCGGGAACCGTGGGCACCTATCCCCGACCACGGCCCCTGTCCCCGGCACGTCGGGCCATGCAGCAGCACGGACTGCCCGGCTCAGGTTACAATCCGCACCCACAATAAGCCAGCAGCCATGCAGTGGCCCTTCGGCAGACGATCAGCTTCATGCAGCCCCTCACGCCCGCCCAACAAGAACAACAACGGCGACCAGCATGGCGACGGCAACTCGCACCTTAAACCTGCACACTGTCGACATGATTTTAAAAGCAACGCCGAAAATGTATCCTCCTTCCCGTGCTAGCGACACTGATGAACATCAAACCATTGGCAGGCTAAGTACACCACCAGAAATCAGCCCGTCCCGTCGAGCCCGGCCGCCGCTTCACGGCACCATCCTCATACTTCCCACCGTAAATCCTCCACCCAACCCGTGCTCTGCACCAGCAGCCACCACGGAGGCGCGAAGACCGCTTTCTGCCCGGCAGAGGGCAGCATGGCTCCCCGCGATTTAAACCGGTTTGACTCCATGGAGCTCACAGACTTCCAGCCCGCTCTGCTTTCGGGCGGCCCGTATGAATACATGTGCCCTCGATGCCTCTTGCCTTCCTCGTCCCAGCGCCGCTCACCCGACGAGCGCAGGTGGCAGCACCGTTGATATAGCCTTCGGAAAGCGGTCCCCAGCCACCGGCTGCACCTCCGCAGGACAAAGAGTCAGCCGCAAGCCGTCGCTGGCCTCGTGTGCGGCCCGTCCGCCCTCAGCGGACGATATTTTCCCGGATGGTTTCTACATTGCTGCGACATGTTTTTGCCGAAAGACTGCAGCGGATGACTGTTGCCCGGCGGGCGAAGCGGCCTTGCGACGCCATCCCTCGTCGGATCGGGAGCGGGCTACCACCGCCGCCTGCGGCGTCACCGCTGCTTTCCAACGAGGTACGGCCGACAGCAGTCCGATAAGGCACGGCGGAGAAATCCACATTTCGGCTCCGGCCGCATCAGACAGCCAGTACTGGCCGATAGAGGTTTTCAACCCGCCGACTGGCCGTTCAAGCCCACTTCCGAAGAAAGGCGCTTGGCTTGCAGGCAGCTCCGCCCCCTGCCATCTAGCAACTATGGCTGCCCGGCACAGGTTACAAGATGCAACCACAATAATGCAGCAGACATGTTGTCGACCATTGGCACTCAAGCAGCTTAATGCAACCGGCCTAACCCCCGACCAACAACAACAGCGACCCGCACCACAACGACGACGAGAATAAGCCGCTCCTTGCCCTGCGCCGCCCTGTCTACATCAGTTTAAAAGCAACACCGCACATACGCCCTCCTTCCCAGCTATGGACATTGATTAAACCCCATCGTCAGTCTCCGTACCCCACCACAATTCACCCCTGCCGGCCGCCCTCTCACCGCCGGCCGCACAAGCTCAGCTACCTCCCTTCCCTCACCTCGATCGACATAAATTGAAAAGCAACAGCGAAAACACACCCTCAATCCCGGCTACTTTCTGCCATGCACCCCCTTGGCGTCTATTAAGCCCAACAACACTTACTTTAAACAACCGCAGCCCCAAGTTCAAGTGGCAACTCATTAACCAGCAACTTGTATTCAGGCAACTCATTAACCAATGTCTGTCGCAGCAACTCATTAACCAGCAACTTGCATTCACCATGTGCAGCGAATCATAAACTGACAGGCAAATGCTGCGGGAACCATGGGCACCTATCGCCGACCACGGCCCCTATCCCCGGCACGTCGGGCCATGCAGCAGCACGGACTGCCCGGCTCAGGTTACAATCCGCACCCACAATAAGCCAGCAGCCATGCAGTGGCCCTTCGGCACACGGTCGGCTTCATGCATCCCCTCACGCCCGCCCAACACGAACAACAACGGCGACCAGCATGGCGACTGCAACTCGCATCTTAAACCTCCACACTGTCGACATGATTTTAAAAGCAACGCCGAAAATGTATCCTCCTTCCCGTGCGAGCGACACTGATGACCACCACACCATTGGCAGGCTAAGTGCACCACCAGAAATCAGTCCGTCCCGTCGAGCCCGGCCGCCGATAAACGGCACCGTCCTCATACTTCCCACCGTAAATCCTTCTCCCACCCCGTGCTCTGCACCAGCAGCCACCACGTAGGCGCGAAGACCGCTTTCTGCCCGGCAGAGGGCAGCATTGCTCCCCGCGATTTGAACCGGTTTGACTCCATGGAGCTCACAGACTTCCAGCCCGCTCTGCTTTCGGGCGGCCCGTATGACTACAGGTGCCCTCGATGCCGCTTGCCTTCCTCGTCCCAGCGCCGCTCAGCCGACGAGCGCAGGTGGCAGAACCGCGGATTTAGCCTTCGGAAAGCGGTCCCCAGCCACCGGCTGCACCTCCGCAGGTCAAAGAGGCAGCCGCACGCCGTCGCTGGCCTCGTGTGCGGCCCGTCCGCCCTCACCAGACGATATTTTCCCGGATGGTTTTGACATTGCAGCGACATGTTTTTGCCGAAAGACTGGAGCGGATGCCTGTTGCCCGGCGGGCGAAGCGGCCTTGCGACGCAATCCCTCGTTGGATCTGGAGCGGGCTGCCACCGCCGCCTGCAGCGTCACCGCTGCTTTCCAACGAGGTATGGCCGACAGCAGTGCGATACGGGATGGCGGAGAAATGCACATTTCGGCCACGGCCGCATCAGACAGCCAGTACTGGCCGACAGAGGTTTTCAACCCGCCGGCTGGCCATTCAAGCCCGCTTCCAAAGAAAGGCGCTTGGCTTGCAGGCAGCTCCGCCCCCTGCCATCCAGCAACTATGGCTGCCCGGCACAGGTTACAAGATGCAACCCCAATAATGCAGCAGACATGTTGTCGACCATTGGCACTCAAGCAGCTTCATGCCAACCGCCCTAACCCCCGACCAACAATAACAGCGACTCGCACCACAACGACGACGAGAATAAGCCGCTCCTTGCCCTGCGCCGCCCTGTCTATATCAGTTTAAAAGCAACACCGCACATACGCCCTCCTTCCCAGCTACGGACATTGATTAAAACCCATTGTCAGTCTCCGGACCCCACCATAATTCGACCCTACCAGCCGCCTTCTCACAGCCGGCCGCACAAGCTCAGCTACCTCCCTTCCCTCACCTCGATCGACATAAATTGAAAAGCAACACCGAAAACACACCCTCAATCCCGGCTACTTTCTGCCATGCACCCCCTTGGCGTGTATTAAGCCCCACAACACTTACTTTAAACAACCGCAGCCCCAAGTTCAAGTGGCAACTCATTAACCAGTGTCTGTCGCAGCAACTCATTAACCAGCAACTTGTATTCAGGCAACTCATTAACCAATGTCTGTCGCAGCAACTCATTAACCAGCAACTTGCATTCACCATGTGCAGCGAATCATAAACTGACAGGCAAATGCTGCGTTAACCATGGGCACCTATCCCCGACCACGGCCCCTATCCCCGGCACGTCGGCCATGCAGCAGCACGGACTGCCCGGCTCAGGTTACAATCCGCACCCACAATAACCCAGCAGCCATGCAGTGGCCCTTTGGCACACGATCAGCTTCATGCAGCCCCTCACGCCCGCCCAACAAGAACAACAACGGTGGACCAGCATGGCGACGGCAACTCGCACCTTAAACCTGCACACTGTCGACATGATTTTAAAAGCAACGCCGAAAATGTATCCTCCTTCCCGTGCTAGCGACACTGATGACCACCACACCATTGGCAGGCTAAGTACACCACCAGAAATCAGCCCGTCCCGTCGAGCCCGGCCGGCGCTTCACGGCACCATCCTCATACTTCCAACCGTAAATCCTCCTCCCACCCCGTGCTCTGCACCAGCAGCCACCACGGAGGCGCGAAGACCGCTTTCTGCCCGGCAGAGGGCAGCATTGCTCCCCGCGAATTAAACCGGTTTGACTCCATGGAGCTCACAGACTTCCAGCCCACACTGCTTTCGGGCGGTCCGTATGAATACAGCCGCCCTCGTTGCCGCTTACCTTCCTCGTCCCAGCGCCGCTCACCCGACGAGCGCAGGTGGCAGAACCGCGGATTTAGCCTTCGGAAAGCGGTCACCAGCCACCGGCTGCACCTCCGCAGGACAAAGAGGCAGCCGCACGCCGTCGCTGGCCTCGTGTGCGGTCCGTCCTCCCTCAGAGGACGATATTTTCCCGGATGGTTTCGACATTGCGGCGACATGTTTTTGCTGAAAGACTGCAGCTGATGCCTGTTGCCCGGCGGGCGAAGCGGCCTTGCGACGCCATACCTCGTCGGATCGGGAGCGGGCTGCCACCGCCGCCTGCAGCATCACCGCTGCTTTCCAACGAGGTATGGCCGACAGCAGTCCGATACGGGATGGCGGAGAAATGCACATTTCGGCCCCGGCCGCATCAGACAGCCAGTACTGGGCGACAGAAGTTTTCAACCCGCCGACTGGCCGTTCAAGCCCGCTTCCGAAGAAAGGCGCTTGGCTTGCAGGCAGCTCCGCCCCCTACCATCCAGCAACTATGGCTGCCTGGCACAGGTTACAAGATGCAACCCCAATAATGCAGCAGACATGTTGTCGACCATTGGCACTCAAGCAGCTTCATGCCAACCGCCCGAACCCCCGACCAACAACAACAGCGACCTGCACCACAACGACGACGAGAATAAGCCGCTCCTTGCCCTGCGCCGCCCTGTCTACATCAGTTTAAATACAACACCGCACATACGCCCTCCTTCCCAGCTACGGACATTGATTAAACCCCATCGTCAGTCAACGTAACCCACCACAATTCACCCCTGCCGGCCGCCCTCTCACCGCCGGCCGCACAAGCTCAGCTACCTCCCTTCCCTCACCTCGATCGACATAAATTGAAAAGCAACACCGAAAACACACCCTCAATCCCGGCTACTTTCTGCCATGCACCCCCTTGGCGTCTATTAAGCCCAACAACACTTACTTTAAACAACCGCAGCCCCAAGTTCAATTGGCAACTCATTAACCAGTGTCTGTCGCAGCAACTCATTAACCAGCAACTTGTATTCAGGCAACTCATTAACCAATGTCTGTCGCAGCAAATCATTAACCAGCAACTTGCATTCACCATGTGCAGCGAATCATAAACTGACAGGCAAATGCTGCGGGAACCGTGGGCACCTATCCCCGACCACGGCCCCTGTCCCCGGAACGTCGGGCCATGCAGCAGCACGGACTGCCCGGCTCAGGTTACAATCCGCACCCACAATAAGCCAGCAGCCATGCAGTGGCCCTTCGGCAGACGATCAGCTTCATGCAGCCCCTCACGCCCGCCCAACAAGAACAACAACGGCGACCAGCATGGCGACGGCAACTCGCACCTTAAACCTGCACACTGTCGACATGATTTTAAAAGCAACGCCGAAAATGTATCCTCCTTCCATTGCTAGCGACACTGATGAACATCAAACCATTGGCAGGCTAAGTACACCACCAGAAATCAGCCCGTACCGTCGAGCCCGGCCGCCGCTTCACGGCACCATCCTCATACTTCCCACCGTAAATCCTCCACCCAACCCGTGCTCTGCACCAGCAGCCACCACGGAGGCGCGAAGACCGCTTTCTGCCCGGCAGAGGGCAGCATGGCTCCCCGCGATTTAAACCGGTTTGACTCCATGGAGCTCACAGACTTCCAGCCCGCTCTGCTTTCGGGCGGCCCGTATGAATACATGTGCCCTCGATGCCTCTTGCCTTCCTCGTCCCAGCGCCGCTCACCCGACGAGCGCAGGTGGCAGCACCGTGGATATAGCCTTCGGAAAGCGGTCCCCAGCCACCGGCTGCACCTCCGCAGGACAAAGAGTCAGCCGCAAGCCGTCGCTGGCCTCGTGTGCGGCCCGTCCGCCCTCAGCGGACGATATTTTCCGGATGGTTTCTACATTGCTGCGACATGTTTTTGCCGAAAGACTGCAGCGGATGACTGTTGCCCGGCGGGCGAAGCGGCCTTGCGACGCCATCCCTCGTCGGATCGGGAGCGGGCTACCACCGGCGCCTGCGGCGTCACCGCTGCTTTCCAACGAGGTATGGCCGACAGCAGTCCGATAAGGCACGGCGGAGAAATCCACATTTCGGCTCCGGCCGCATCAGACAGCCAGTACTGGCCGATAGAGGTTTTCAACCCGCCGACTGGCCGTTCAAGCCCACTTCCGAAGAAAGGCGCTTGGCTTGCAGGCAGCTCCGCCCCCTGCCATCTAGCAACTATGGCTGCCCGGCACAGGTTACAAGATGCAACCACAATAATGCAGCAGACATGTTGTCGACCATTGGCACTCAAGCAGCTTAATGCAACCGGCCTAACCCCCGACCAACAACAGCAGCGACCTGCACCACAACGACGACGAGAATAAGCCGCTCCTTGCCCTGCGCCGCCCTGTCTACATCAGTTTAAAAGCAACACCGCACATACGCCCTCCTTCCCAGCTATGGACATTGATTAACCCCCATCGTCAGTCTCCGTACACCACCACAATTCACCCCTGCCGGCCGCCCTCTCACCGCCGGCCGCACAAGCTCAGCTACCTCCCTTCCCTCACCTCGATCGACATAAATTGAAAAGCAACAGCGAAAACACACCCTCAATCCCGGCTACTTTCTGCCATGCACCCCCTTGGCGTCTATTAAGCCCAACAACACTTACTTTAAACAACCGCAGCCCCAAGTTCAAGTGGCAACTCATTAACCAGCAACTTGTATTCAGGCAACTCATTAACCAATGTCTGTCGCAGCAACTCATTAACCAGCAACTTGCATTCACCATGTGCAGCGAATCATAAACTGACAGGCAAATGCTGCGGGAACCATGGGCACCTATCGCCGACCAAGGCCCCTATCCCCGGCACGTCGGGCCATGCAGCAGCACGGAATGCCCGGCTCAGGTTACAATCCGCACCCACAATAAGCCAGCAGCCATGCAGTGGCCCTTCGGCACACGGTCGGCTTCATGCATCCCCTCACGCCCGCCCAACAAGAACAACAACGGCGACCAGCATGGCGACTGCAACTCGCATCTTAAACCTCCACACTGTCGACATGATTTTAAAAGCAACGCCGAAAATGTATCCTCCTTCCCGTGCGAGCGACACTGATGACCACCACACCATTGGCAGGCTAAGTGCACCACCAGAAATCAGTCCGTCCCGTCGAGCCCGGCCGCCGATAAACGGCACCGTCCTCATACTTCCCACCGTAAATCCTTCTCCCACCCCGTGCTCTGCACCAGCAGCCACCACGGAGGCGCGAAGACCGCTTTCTGCCCGGCAGAGGGCAGCATTGCTCCCCGCGATTTGAACCGGTTTGACTCCATGGAGCTCACAGACTTCCAGCCCGCTCTGCTTTCGGGCGGCCCGTATGACTACAGGTGCCCTCGATGCCGCTTGCCTTCCTCGTCCCAGCGCCGCTCAGCCGACGAGCGCAGGTGGCAGAACCGCGGATTTAGCATTCGGAAAGCGGTCCCCAGCCACCGGCTGCACCTCCGCAGGTCAAAGAGGCAGCCGCACGCCGTCGCTGGCCTCGTGTGCGGCCCGTCCGCCTTCACCAGACGATATTTTCCCGGATGGTTTTGACATTGCAGCGACATGTTTTTGCCGAAAGACTGGAGCGGATGCCTGTTGCCCGGCGGGCGAAGCGGCCTTGCGACGCAATCCCTCGTTGGATCTGGAGCGGGCTGCCACCGCCGCCTGCAGCGTCACCGCTGCTTTCCAACGAGGTATGGCCGACAGCAGTGCGATACGGGATGGCGGAGAAATGCACATTTCGGCCACGGCCGCATCAGACAGCCAGTACTGGCCGACAGAGGTTTTCAACCCGCCGGCTGGCCATTCAAGCCCGCTTCCGAAGAAAGGCGCTTGGCTTGCAGGCAGCTCCGCCCCCTGCCGTCCAGCAACTATGGCTGCCCGGCACAGGTTACAAGATGCAACCCCAATAATGCAGCAGACATGTTGTCGACCATTGGCACTCAAGCAGCTTCATGCCAACCGCCCTAACCCCCGACCAACAATAACAGCGACTCGCACCAGAACGACGACGAGAATAAGCCGCTCCTTGCCCTGCGCCGCCCTGTCTATATCAGTTTAAAAGCAACACCGCACATACGCCCTCCTTCCCAGCTACGGACATTGATTAAACCCCATTGTCAGTCTCCGGACCCCACCATAATTCGACCCTACCAGCCGCCTTCTCACAGCCGGCCGCACAAGCTCAGCTACCTCCCTTCCCTCACCTCGATCGACATAAATTGAAAAGCAACACCGAAAACACACCCTCAATCCCGGCTACTTTCTGCCATGCACCCCCTTGGCGTGTATTAAGCCCCACAACACTTACTTTAAACAACCGCAGCCCCAAGTTCAAGTGGCAACTCATTAACCAGTGTCTGTCGCAGCAACTCATTAACCAGCAACTTGTATTCAGGCAACTCATTAACCAATGTCTGTCGCAGCAACTCATTAACCAGCAACTTGCATTCACCATGTGCAGCGAATCATAAACTGACAGCAAATGCTGCGTTAACCATGGGCACCTATCCCCGACCACGGCCCCTATCCCCGGCACGTCGGCCATGCAGCAGAACGGACTGCCCGGCTCAGGTTACAATCCGCACCCACAATAACCCAGCAGCCATGCAGTGGCCCTTTGGCACACGATCAGCTTCATGCAGCCCCTCACGCCCGCCCAACAAGAACAACAACGGTCGACCAGCATGGCGACGGCAACTCGCACCTTAAACCTGCACACTGTCGACATGATTTTAAAAGCAACGCCGAAAATGTATCCTCCTTCCCGTGCTAGCGACACTGATGACCACCACACCATTGGCAGGCTAAGTACACCACCAGAAATCAGCCCGTCCCGTCGAGCCCGGCCGGCGCTTCACGGCACCATCCTCATACTTCCAACCATAAATCCTCCTCCCACCCCGTGCTCTGCACCAGCAGCCACATCGGAGGCGCGAAGACCGCTTTCTGTCCGGCAGAGGGCAGCATTGCTCCCCGCGAATTAAACCGGTTTGACTCCATGGAGCTCACAGACTTCCAGCCCACACTGCTTTCGGGCGGTCCGTATGAATACAGCCGCCCTCGTTGCCGCTTACCTTCCTCGTCCCAGCGCCGCTCACCCGACGAGCGCAGGTGGCAGAACCGCGGATTTAGCCTTCGGAAAGCGGTCACCAGCCACCGGCTGCACCTCCGCAGGACAAAGAGGCAGCCGCACGCCGTCGCTAGCCTCGTGTGCGGTCCGTCCTCCCTCAGAGGACGATATTTTCCCGGATGGTTTCGACATTGCGGCGACATGTTTTTGCTGAAAGACTGCAGCTGATGCCTGTTGCCCGGCGGGCGAAGCGGCCTTGCGACGCCATACCTCGTCCGATCGGGAGCGGGCTGCCACCGCCGCCTGCAGCGTCACCGCTGCTTTCCAACGAGGTATGGCCGACAGCAGTCCGATACGGGATGGCGGAGAAATGCACATTTCGGCCCCGGCCGCATCAGACAGCCAGTACTGGGCGACAGAAGTTTTCAACCCGCCGACTGGCCGTTCAAGCCCGCTTCCGAAGAAAGGCGCTTGGCTTGCAGGCAGCTCCGCCCCCTACCATCCAGCAACTATGGCTGCCTGGCACAGGTGCAAGATGCAACCCCAATAATGCAGCAGACATGTTGTCGACCATTGGCACTCAAGCAGCTTCATGCCAACCGCCCGAACCCCCGACCAACAACAACAGCGACCTGCACCACAACGACGACGAGAATAAGCCGCTCCTTGCCCTGCGCCGCCCTGTCTACATCAGTTTAAATACAACACCGCACATACGCCCTCCTTCCCAGCTACGGACATTGATTAAACCCCATCGTCAGTCACCGTAACCCACCACAATTCACCCCTGCCGGCCGCCCTCTCACCGCCGGCCGCACAAGCTCAGCTACCTCCCTTCCCTCACCTCGATCGACATAAATTGAAAAGCAACACCGAAAACACACCCTCAATCCCGGCTACTTTCTGCCATGCACCCCCTTGGCGTCTATTAAGCCCAACAACACTTACTTTAAACAACCGCAGCCCCAAGTTCAATTGGCAACTCATTAACCAGTGTCTGTCGCAGCAACTCATTAACCAGCAACTTGTATTCAGGCAACTCATTAACCAATGTCTGTCGCAGCAAATCATTAACCAGCAACTTGCATTCACCATGTGCAGCGAATCATAAACTGACAGGCAAATGCTGCGGGAACCGTGGGCACCTATCCCCGACCACGGCCCCTGTCCCCGGCACGTCGGGCCATGCAGCAGCACGGACTGCCCGGCTCAGGTTACAATCCGCACCCACAATAAGCCAGCAGCCATGCAGTGGCCCTTCGGCAGACGATCAGCTTCATGCAGCCCCTCACGCCCGCCCAACAAGAACAACAACGGCGACCAGCATGGCGACGGCAACTCGCACCTTAAACCTGCACACTGTCGACATGATTTTAAAAGCAACGCCGAAAATGTATCCTCCTTCCCGTGCTAGCGACACTGATGAACATCAAACCATTGGCAGGCTAAGTACACCACCAGAAATCAGCCCGTCCCGTCGAGCCCGGCCGCCGCTTCACGGCACCATCCTCATACTTCCCACCGTAAATCCTCCACCCAACCCGTGCTCTGCACCAGCAGCCACCACGGAGGCGCGAAGACCTCTTTCTGCCCGGCAGAGGGCAGCATGGCTCCCCGCGATTTAAACCGGTTTGACTCCATGGAGCTCACAGACTTCCAGCCCGCTCTGCTTTCGGGCGGCCCGTATGAATACATGTGCCCTCGATGCCTCTTGCCTTCCTCGTCCCAGCGCCGCTCACCCGACGAGCGCAGGTGGCAGCACCGTGGATATAGCCTTCGGAAAGCGGTCCCCAGCCACCGGCTGCACCTCCGCAGGACAAAGAGTCAGCCGCAAGCCGTCGCTGGCCTCGTGTGCGGCCCGTCCGCCATCAGCGGACGATATTTTCCCGGATGGTTTCTACATTGCTGCGACATGTTTTTGCCGAAAGACTGCAGCGGATGACTGTTGCCCGGCGGGCGAAGCGGCCTTGCGACGCCATCCCTCGTCGGATCGGGAGCGGGCTACCACCGCCGCCTGCGGCGTCACCGCTGCTTTCCAACGAGGTATGGCCGACAGCAGTCCGATAAGGCACGGCGGAGAAATCCACATTTCGGCTCCGGCCGCATCAGACAGCCAGTACTGGCCGATAGAGGTTTTCAACCCGCCGACTGGCCGTTCAAGCCCACTTCCGAAGAAAGGCGCTTGGCTTGCAGGCAGCTCCGCCCCCTGCCATCTAGCAACTATGGCTGCCCGGCACAGGTTACAAGATGCAACCACAATAATGCAGCAGACATGTTGTCGACCATTGGCACTCAAGCAGCTTAATGCAACCGGCCTAACCCCCGACCAACAATAACAGCGACCCGCACCACAACGACGACGAGAATAAGCCGCTCCTTGCCCTGCGCCGCCCTGTCTACATCAGTTTAAAAGCAACACCGCACATACGCCCTCCTTCCCAGCTATGGACATTGATTAACCCCCATCGTCAGTCTCCGTACACCGCCACAATTCACCCCTGCCGGCCGCCCTCTCACCGCTGGCCGCACAAGCTCAGCTACCTCACTTCCCTCACCTCGATCGACATAAATTGAAAAGCAACAGCGAAAACACACCCTCAATCCCGGCTACTTTCTGCCATGCACCCCCTTGGCGTCTATTAAGCCCAACAACACTTACTTTAAACAACCGCAGCCCCAAGTTCAAGTGGCAACTCATTAACCAGCAACTTGTATTCAGGCAACTCATTAACCAATGTCTGTCGCAGCAACTCATTAACCAGCAACTTGCATTCACCATGTGCAGCGAATCATAAACTGACAGGCAAATGCTGCGGGAACCATGGGCACCTATCGCCGACCACGGCCCCTATCCCCGGCACGTCGGGCCATGCAGCAGCACGGACTGCCCGGCTCAGGTTACAATCCGCACCCACAATAAGCCAGCAGCCATGCAGTGGCCCTTCGGCACACGGTCGGCTTCATGCATCCCCTCACGCCCGCCCAACAAGAACAACAACGGCGACCAGCATGGCGACTGCAACTCGCATCTTAAACCTCCACACTGTCGACATGATTTTAAAAGCAACGCCGAAAATGTATCCTCCTTCCCGTGCGAGCGACACTGATGACCACCACACCATTGGCAGGCTAAGTGCACCACCAGAAATCAGTCCGTCCCGTCGAGCCCGGCCGCCGATAAACGGCACCGTCCTCATACTTCCCACCATAAATCCTTCTCCCACCCCGTGCTCTGCACCAGCAGCCACCACGGAGGTGCGAAGACCGCTTTCTGCCCGGCAGAGGGCAGCATTGCTCCCCGCGATTTGAACCGGTTTGACTCCATGGAGCTCACAGACTTCCAGCCCGCTCTGCTTTCGGGCGGCCCGTATGACTACAGGTGCCCTCGATGCCGCTTGCCTTCCTCGTCCCAGCGCCGCTCAGCCGACGAGCGCAGGTGGCAGAACCGCGGATTTAGCCTTCGGAAAGCGGTCCCCAGCCACCGGCTGCACCTCCGCAGGTCAAAGAGGCAGCCGCACGCCGTCGCTGGCCTCGTGTGCGGCCCGTCCGCCCTCACCAGACGATATTTTCCCGGATGGTTTTGACATTGCAGCGACATGTTTTTGCCGAAAGACTGGAGCGGATGCCTGTTGCCCGGCGGGCGAAGCGGCCTTGCGACGCAATCCCTCGTTGGATCTGGAGCGGGCTGCCACCGCCGCCTGCAGCGTCACCGCTGCTTTCCAACGAGGTATGGCCGACAGCAGTGCGATACGGGATGGCGGAGAAATGCACATTTCGGCCACGGCCGCATCAGACAGCCAGTACTGGCCGACAGAGGTTTTCAACCCGCCGGCTGGCCATTCAAGCCCGCTTCCGAAGAAAGGCGCTTGGCTTGCAGGCAGCTCCGCCCCCTGCCGTCCAGCAACTATGGCTGCCCGGCACAGGTTACAAGATGCAACCCCAATAATGCAGCAGACATGTTGTCGACCATTGGCACTCAAGCAGCTTCATGCCAACCGCCCTAACCCCCGACCAACAATAACAGCGACTCGCACCACAACGACGACGAGAATAAGCCGCTCCTTGCCCTGCGCCGCCCTGTCTATATCAGTTTAAAAGCAACACCGCACATACGCCCTCCTTCCCAGCTACGGACATTGATTAAACCCCATTGTCAGTCTCCGGACCCCACCATAATTCGACCCTACCAGCCGCCTTCTCACAGCCGGCCGCACAAGCTCAGCTACCTCCCTTCCCTCACCTCGATCGACATAAATTGAAAAGCAACACCGAAAACACACCCTCAATCCCGGCTACTTTCTGCCATGCACCCCCTTGGCGTGTATTAAGCCCCACAACACTTACTTCAAACAACCGCAGCCCCAAGTTCAAGTGGCAACTCATTAACCAGTGTCTGTCGCAGCAACTCATTAACCAGCAACTTGTATTCAGGCAACTCATTAACCAATGTCTGTCGCAGCAACTCATTAACCAGCAACTTGCATTCACCATGTGCAGCGAATCATAAACTGACAGCAAATGCTGCGTTAACCATGGGCACCTATCCCCGACCACGGCCCCTATCCCCGGCACGTCGGCCATGCAGCAGAACGGACTGCCCGGCTCAGGTTACAATCCGCACCCACAATAACCCAGCAGCCATGCAGTGGCCCTTTGGCACACGATCAGCTTCATGCAGCCCCTCACGCCCGCCCAACAAGAACAACAACGGTCGACCAGCATGGCGACGGCAACTCGCACCTTAAACCTGCACACTGTCGACATGATTTTAAAAGCAACGCCGAAAATGTATCCTCCTTCCCGTGCTAGCGACACTGATGACCACCACACCATTGGCAGGCTAAGTACACCACCAGAAATCAGCCCGTCCCGTCGAGCCCGGCCGGCGCTTCACGGCACCATCCTCATACTTCCAACCGTAAATCCTCCTCCCACCCCGTGCTCTGCACCAGCAGCCACATCGGAGGCGCGAAGACCGCTTTCTGTCCGGCAGAGGGCAGCATTGCTCCCCGCGAATTAAACCGGTTTGACTCCATGGAGCTCACAGACTTCCAGCCCACACTGCTTTCGGGCGGTCCGTATGAATACAGCCGCCCTCGTTGCCGCTTACCTTCCTCGTCCCAGCGCCGCTCACCCGACGAGCGCAGGTGGCAGAACCGCGGATTTAGCCTTCGGAAAGCGGTCACCAGCCACCGGCTGCACCTCCGCAGGACAAAGAAGCAGCCGCACGCCGTCGCTGGCCTCGTGTGCGGTCCGTCCTCCCTCAGAGGACGATATTTTCCCGGATGGTTTCGACATTGCGGCGACATGTTTTTGCTGAAAGACTGCAGCTGATGCCTGTTGCCCGGCGGGCGAAGCGGCCTTGCGACGCCATACCTCGTCGGATCGGGAGCGGGCTGCCACCGCCGCCTGCAGCGTCACCGCTGCTTTCCAACGAGGTATGGCCGACAGCAGTCCGATACGGGATGGCGGAGAAATGCACATTTCGGCCCCGGCCGCATCAGACAGCCAGTACTGGGCGACAGAAGTTTTCAACCCGCCGACTGGCCGTTCAAGCCCGCTTCCGAAGAAAGGCGCTTGGCTTGCAGGCAGCTCCGCCCCCTACCATCCAGCAACTATGGCTGCCTGGCACAGGTGCAAGATGCAACCCCAATAATGCAGCAGACATGTTGTCGACCATTGGCACTCAAGCAGCTTCATGCCAACCGCCCGAACCCCCGACCAACAACAACAGCGACCTGCACCACAACGACGACGAGAATAAGCCGCTCCTTGCCCTGCGCCGCCCTGTCTACATCAGTTTAAATACAACACCGCACATACGCCCTCCTTCCCAGCTACGGACATTGATTAAACCCCATCGTCAGTCACCGTAACCCACCACAATTCACCCCTGCCGGCCGCCCTCTCACCGCCGGCCGCACAAGCTCAGCTACCTCCCTTCCCTCACCTCGATCGACATAAATTGAAAAGCAACACCGAAAACACACCCTCAATCCCGGCTACTTTCTGCCATGCACCCCCTTGGCGTCTATTAAGCCCAACAACACTTACTTTAAACAACCGCAGCCCCAAGTTCAATTGGCAACTCATTAACCAGTGTCTGTCGCAGCAACTCATTAACCAGCAACTTGTATTCAGGCAACTCATTAACCAATGTCTGTCGCAGCAAATCATTAACCAGCAACTTGCATTCACCATGTGCAGCGAATCATAAACTGACAGGCAAATGCTGCGGGAACCGTGGGCACCTATCCCCGACCACGGCCCCTGTCCCCGGCACGTCGGGCCATGCAGCAGCACGGACTGCCCGGCTCAGGTTACAATCCGCACCCACAATAAGCCAGCAGCCATGCAGTGGCCCTTCGGCAGACGATCAGCTTCATGCAGCCCCTCACGCCCGCCCAACAAGAACAACAACGGCGACCAGCATGGCGACGGCAACTCGCACCTTAAACCTGCACACTGTCGACATGATTTTAAAAGCAACGCCGAAAATGTATCCTCCTTCCCGTGCTAGCGACACTGATGAACATCAAACCATTGGCAGGCTAAGTACACCACCAGAAATCAGCCCGTCCCGTCGAGCCCGGCCGCCGCTTCACGGCACCATCCTCATACTTCCCACCGTAAATCCTCCACCCAACCCGTGCTCTGCACCAGCAGCCACCACGGAGGCGCGAAGACCTCTTTCTGCCCGGCAGAGGGCAGCATGGCTCCCCGCGATTTAAACCGGTTTGACTCCATGGAGCTCACAGACTTCCAGCCCGCTCTGCTTTCGGGCGGCCCGTATGAATACATGTGCCCTCGATGCCTCTTGCCTTCCTCGTCCCAGCGCCGCTCACCCGACGAGCGCAGGTGGCAGCACCGTGGATATAGCCTTCGGAAAGCGGTCCCCAGCCACCGGCTGCACCTCCGCAGGACAAAGAGTCAGCCGCAAGCCGTCGCTGGCCTCGTGTGCGGCCCGTCCGCCATCAGCGGACGATATTTTCCCGGATGGTTTCTACATTGCTGCGACATGTTTTTGCCGAAAGACTGCAGCGGATGACTGTTGCCCGGCGGGCGAAGCGGCCTTGCGACGCCATCCCTCGTCGGATCGGGAGCGGGCTACCACCGCCGCCTGCGGCGTCACCGCTGCTTTCCAACGAGGTATGGCCGACAGCAGTCCGATAAGGCACGGCGGAGAAATCCACATTTCGGCTCCGGCCGCATCAGACAGCCAGTACTGGCCGATAGAGGTTTTCAACCCGCCGACTGGCCGTTCAAGCCCACTTCCGAAGAAAGGCGCTTGGCTTGCAGGCAGCTCCGCCCCCTGCCATCTAGCAACTATGGCTGCCCGGCACAGGTTACAAGATGCAACCACAATAATGCAGCAGACATGTTGTCGACCATTGGCACTCAAGCAGCTTAATGCAACCGGCCTAACCCCCGACCAACAATAACAGCGACCCGCACCACAACGACGACGAGAATAAGCCGCTCCTTGCCCTGCGCCGCCCTGTCTACATCAGTTTAAAAGCAACACCGCACATACGCCCTCCTTCCCAGCTATGGACATTGATTAACCCCCATCGTCAGTCTCCGTACACCGCCACAATTCACCCCTGCCGGCCGCCCTCTCACCGCTGGCCGCACAAGCTCAGCTACCTCACTTCCCTCACCTCGATCGACATAAATTGAAAAGCAACAGCGAAAACACACCCTCAATCCCGGCTACTTTCTGCCATGCACCCCCTTGGCGTCTATTAAGCCCAACAACACTTACTTTAAACAACCGCAGCCCCAAGTTCAAGTGGCAACTCATTAACCAGCAACTTGTATTCAGGCAACTCATTAACCAATGTCTGTCGCAGCAACTCATTAACCAGCAACTTGCATTCACCATGTGCAGCGAATCATAAACTGACAGGCAAATGCTGCGGGAACCATGGGCACCTATCGCCGACCACGGCCCCTATCCCCGGCACGTCGGGCCATGCAGAAGCACGGACTGCCCGGCTCAGGTTACAATCCGCACCCACAATAAGCCAGCAGCCATGCAGTGGCCCTTCGGCACACGGTCGGCTTCATGCATCCCCTCACGCCCGCCCAACAAGAACAACAACGGCGACCAGCATGGCGACTGCAACTCGCATCTTAAACCTCCACACTGTCGACATGATTTTAAAAGCAACGCCGAAAATGTATCCTCCTTCCCGTGCGAGCGACACTGATGACCACCACACCATTGGCAGGCTAAGTGCACCACCAGAAATCAGTCCGTCCCGTCGAGCCCGGCCGCCGATAAACGGCACCGTCCTCATACTTCCCACCATAAATCCTTCTCCCACCCCGTGCTCTGCACCAGCAGCCACCACGGAGGTGCGAAGACCGCTTTCTGCCCGGCAGAGGGCAGCATTGCTCCCCGCGATTTGAACCGGTTTGACTCCATGGAGCTCACAGACTTCCAGCCCGCTCTGCTTTCGGGCGGCCCGTATGACTACAGGTGCCCTCGATGCCGCTTGCCTTCCTCGTCCCAGCGCCGCTCAGCCGACGAGCGCAGGTGGCAGAACCGCGGATTTAGCCTTCGGAAAGCGGTCCCCAGCCACCGGCTGCACCTCCGCAGGTCAAAGAGGCAGCCGCACGCCGTCGCTGGCCTCGTGTGCGGCCCGTCCGCCCTCACCAGACGATATTTTCCCGGATGGTTTTGACATTGCAGCGACATGTTTTTGCCGAAAGACTGGAGCGGATGCCTGTTGCCCGGCGGGCGAAGCGGCCTTGCGACGCAATCCCTCGTTGGATCTGGAGCGGGCTGCCACCGCCGCCTGCAGCGTCACCGCTGCTTTCCAACGAGGTATGGCCGACAGCAGTGCGATACGGGATGGCGGAGAAATGCACATTTCGGCCACGGCCGCATCAGACAGCCAGTACTGGCCGACAGAGGTTTTCAACCCGCCGGCTGGCCATTCAAGCCCGCTTCCGAAGAAAGGCGCTTGGCTTGCAGGCAGCTCCGCCCCCTGCCGTCCAGCAACTATGGCTGCCCGGCACAGGTTACAAGATGCAACCCCAATAATGCAGCAGACATGTTGTCGACCATTGGCACTCAAGCAGCTTCATGCCAACCGCCCTAACCCCCGACCAACAATAACAGCGACTCGCACCACAACGACGACGAGAATAAGCCGCTCCTTGCCCTGCGCCGCCCTGTCTATATCAGTTTAAAAGCAACACCGCACATACGCCCTCCTTCCCAGCTACGGACATTGATTAAACCCCATTGTCAGTCTCCGGACCCCACCATAATTCGACCCTACCAGCCGCCTTCTCACAGCCGGCCGCACAAGCTCAGCTACCTCCCTTCCCTCACCTCGATCGACATAAATTGAAAAGCAACACCGAAAACACACCCTCAATCCCGGCTACTTTCTGCCATGCACCCCCTTGGCGTGTATTAAGCCCCACAACACTTACTTCAAACAACCGCAGCCCCAAGTTCAAGTGGCAACTCATTAACCAGTGTCTGTCGCAGCAACTCATTAACCAGCAACTTGTATTCAGGCAACTCATTAACCAATGTCTGTCGCAGCAACTCATTAACCAGCAACTTGCATTCACCATGTGCAGCGAATCATAAACTGACAGCAAATGCTGCGTTAACCATGGGCACCTATCCCCGACCACGGCCCCTATCCCCGGCACGTCGGCCATGCAGCAGAACGGACTGCCCGGCTCAGGTTACAATCCGCACCCACAATAACCCAGCAGCCATGCAGTGGCCCTTTGGCACACGATCAGCTTCATGCAGCCCCTCACGCCCGCCCAACAAGAACAACAACGGTCGACCAGCATGGCGACGGCAACTCGCACCTTAAACCTGCACACTGTCGACATGATTTTAAAAGCAACGCCGAAAATGTATCCTCCTTCCCGTGCTAGCGACACTGATGACCACCACACCATTGGCAGGCTAAGTACACCACCAGAAATCAGCCCGTCCCGTCGAGCCCGGCCGGCGCTTCACGGCACCATCCTCATACTTCCAACCGTAAATCCTCCTCCCACCCCGTGCTCTGCACCAGCAGCCACATCGGAGGCGCGAAGACCGCTTTCTGTCCGGCAGAGGGCAGCATTGCTCCCCGCGAATTAAACCGGTTTGACTCCATGGAGCTCACAGACTTCCAGCCCACACTGCTTTCGGGCGGTCCGTATGAATACAGCCGCCCTCGTTGCCGCTTACCTTCCTCGTCCCAGCGCCGCTCACCCGACGAGCGCAGGTGGCAGAACCGCGGATTTAGCCTTCGGAAAGCGGTCACCAGCCACCGGCTGCACCTCCGCAGGACAAAGAAGCAGCCGCACGCCGTCGCTGGCCTCGTGTGCGGTCCGTCCTCCCTCAGAGGACGATATTTTCCCGGATGGTTTCGACATTGCGGCGACATGTTTTTGCTGAAAGACTGCAGCTGATGCCTGTTGCCCGGCGGGCGAAGCGGCCTTGCGACGCCATACCTCGTCGGATCGGGAGCGGGCTGCCACCGCCGCCTGCAGCGTCACCGCTGCTTTCCAACGAGGTATGGCCGACAGCAGTCCGATACGGGATGGCAGAGAAATGCACATTTCGGCCCCGGCCGCATCAGACAGCCAGTACTGGGCGACAGAAGTTTTCAACCCGCCGACTGGCCGTTCAAGCCCGCTTCCGAAGAAAGGCGCTTGGCTTGCAGGCAGCTCCGCCCCCTACCATCCAGCAACTATGGCTGCCTGGCACAGGTGCAAGATGCAACCCCAATAATGCAGCAGACATGTTGTCGACCATTGGCACTCAAGCAGCTTCATGCCAACCGCCCGAACCCCCGACCAACAACAACAGCGACCTGCACCACAACGACGACGAGAATAAGCCGCTCCTTGCCCTGCGCCGCCCTGTCTACATCAGTTTAAATACAACACCGCACATACGCCCTCCTTCCCAGCTACGGACATTGATTAAACCCCATCGTCAGTCACCGTAACCCACCACAATTCACCCCTGCCGGCCGCCCTCTCACCGCCGGCCGCACAAGCTCAGCTACCTCCCTTCCCTCACCTCGATCGACATAAATTGAAAAGCAACACCGAAAACACACCCTCAATCCCGGCTACTTTCTGCCATGCACCCCCTTGGCGTCTATTAAGCCCAACAACACTTACTTTAAACAACCGCAGCCCCAAGTTCAAGTGGCAACTCATTAACCAGCAACTTGTATTCAGGCAACTCATTAACCAATGTCTGTCGCAGCAACTCATTAACCAGCAACTTGCATTCACCATGTGCAGCGAATCATAAACTGACAGGCAAATGCTGCGGGAACCATGGGCACCTATCGCCGACCACGGCCCCTATCCCCGGCACGTCGGGCCATGCAGCAGCACGGACTGCCCGGCTCAGGTTACAATCCGCACCCACAATAAGCCAGCAGCCATGCAGTGGCCCTTCGGCACACGGTCGGCTTCATGCATCCCCTCACGACCGCCCAACAAGAACAACAACGGCGACCAGCAAGGCGACTGCAACTCGCATCTTAAACCTCCACACTGTCGACATGATTTTAAAAGCAACGCCGAAAATGTATCCTCCTTCCCGTGCGAGCGACACTGATGACCACCACACCATTGGCAGGCTAAGTGCACCACCAGAAATCAGTCCGTCCCGTCGAGCCCGGCCGCCGATAAACGGCACCGTCCTCATACTTCCCACCGTAAATCCTTCTCCCACCCCGTGCTCTGCACCAGCAGCCACCACGGAGGTGCGAAGACCGCTTTCTGCCCGGCAGAGGGCAGCATTGCTCCCCGCGATTTGAACCGGTTTGACTCCATGGAGCTCACAGACTTCCAGCCCGCTCTGCTTTCGGGCGGCCCGTATGACTACAGGTGCCCTCGATGCCGCTTGCCTTCCTCGTCCCAGCGCCGCTCAGCCGACGAGCGCAGGTGGCAGAACCGCGGATTTAGCCTTCGGAAAGCGGTCCCCAGCCACCGGCTGCAACTCCGCAGGTCAAAGAGGCAGCCGCACGCCGTCGCTGGCCTCGTGTGCGGCCCGTCCGCCCTCACCAGACGATATTTTCCCGGATGGTTTTGACATTGCAGCGACATGTTTTTGCCGAAAGACTGGAGCGGATGCCTGTTGCCCGGCGGGCGAAGCGGCCTTGCGACGCAATCCCTCGTTGGATCTGGAGTGGGCTGCCACCGCCGCCTGCAGCGTCACCGCTGCTTTCCAACGAGGTATGGCCGACAGCAGTGCGATACGGGATGGCGGAGAAATGCACATTTCGGCCACGGCCGCATCAGACAGCCAGTACTGGCCGACAGAGGTTTTCAACCCGCCGGCTGGCCATTCAAGCCCGCTTCCGAAGAAAGGCGCTTGGCTTGCAGGCAGCTCCGCCCCCTGCCGTCCAGCAACTATGGCTGCCCGGCACAGGTTACAAGATGCAACCCCAATAATGCAGCAGACATGTTGTCGACCATTGGCACTCAAGCAGCTTCATGCCAACCGCCCTAACCCCCGACCAACAATAACAGCGACTCGCACCACAACGACGACGAGAATAAGCCGCTCCTTGCCCTGCGCCGCCCTGTCTATATCAGTTTAAAAGCAACACCGCACATACGCCCTCCTTCCCAGCTACGGACATTGATTAAACCCCATTGTCAGTCTCCGGACCCCACCATAATTCGACCCTACCAGCCGCCTTCTCACAGCCGGCCGCACAAGCTCAGCTACCTCCCTTCCCTCACCTCGATCGACATAAATTGAAAAGCAACACCGAAAACACACCCTCAATCCCGGCTACTTTCTGCCATGCACCCCCTTGGCGTGTATTAAGCCCCACAACACTTACTTTAAACAACCGCAGCCCCAAGTTCAAGTGGCAACTCATTAACCAGTGTCTGTCGCAGCAACTCATTAACCAGCAACTTGTATTCAGGCAACTCATTAACCAATGTCTGTCGCAGCAACTCATTAACCAGCAACTTGCATTCACCATGTGCAGCGAATCATAAACTGACAGCAAATGCTGCGTTAACCATGGGCACCTATCCCCGACCACGGCCCCTATCCCCGGCACGTCGGCCATGCAGCAGAACGGACTGCCCGGCTCAGGTTACAATCCGCACCCACAATAACCCAGCAGCCATGCAGTGGCCCTTTGGCACACGATCAGCTTCATGCAGCCCCTCACGCCCGCCCAACAAGAACAACAACGGTCGACCAGCATGGCGACGGCAACTCGCACCTTAAACCTGCACACTGTCGACATGATTTTAAAAGCAACGCCGAAAATGTATCCTCCTTCCCGTGCTAGCGACACTGATGACCACCACACCATTGGCAGGCTAAGTACACCACCAGAAATCAGCCCGTCCCGTCGAGCCCGGCCGGCGCTTCACGGCACCATCCTCATACTTCCAACCGTAAATCCTCCTCCCACCCCGTGCTCTGCACCAGCAGCCACCACGGAGGCGCGAAGACCGCTTTCTGCCCGGCAGAGGGCAGCATTGCTCCCCGCGAATTAAACCGGTTTGACTCCATGGAGCTCACAGACTTCCAGCCCACACTGCTTTCGGGCGGTCCGTATGAATACAGCCGCCCTCGTTGCCGCTTACCTTCCTCGTCCCAGCGCCGCTCACCCGACGAGCGCAGGTGGCAGAACCGCGGATTTAGCCTTCGGAAAGCGGTCACCAGCCACCGGCTGCACCTCCGCAGGACAAAGAGGCAGCCGCACGCCGTCGCTGGCCTCGTGTGCGGTCCGTCCTCCCTCAGAGGACGATATTTTCCCGGATGGTTTCGACATTGCGGCGACATGTTTTTGCTGAAAGACTGCAGCTGATGCCTGTTGCCCGGCGGGCGAAGCGGCCTTGCGACGCCATACCTCGTCGGATCGGGAGCGGGCTGCCACCGCCGCCTGCAGCGTCACCGCTGCTTTCCAACGAGGTATGGCCGACAGCAGTCCGATACGGGATGGCGGAGAAATGCACATTTCGGCCCCGGCCGCATCAGACAGCCAGTACTGGGCGACAGAAGTTTTCAACCCGCCGACTGGCCGTTCAAGCCCGCTTCCGAAGAAAGGCGCTTGGCTTGCAGGCAGCTCCGCCCCCTACCATCCAGCAACTATGGCTGCCTGGCACAGGTTACAAGATGCAACCCCAATAATGCAGCAGACATGTTGTCGACCATTGGCACTCAAGCAGCTTCATGCCAACCGCCCGAAACCCCGACCAACAACAACAGCGACCTGCACCACAACGACGACGAGAATAAGCCGCTCCTTGCCCTGCGCCGCCCTGTCTACATCAGTTTAAATACAACACCGCACATACGCCCTCCTTCCCAGCTACGGACATTGATTAAACCCCATCGTCAGTCACCGTAACCCACCACAATTCACCCCTGCCGGCCGCCCTCTCACCGCCGGCCGCACAAGCTCAGCTACCTCCCTTCCCTCACCTCGATCGACATAAATTGAAAAGCAACACCGAAAACACACCCTCAATCCCGGCTACTTTCTGCCATGCACCCCCTTGGCGTCTATTAAGCCCAACAACACTTACTTTAAACAACCGCAGCCCCAAGTTCAAGTGGCAACTCATTAACCAGCAACTTGTATTCAGGCAACTCATTAACCAATGTCTGTCGCAGCAACTCATTAACCAGCAACTTGCATTCACCATGTGCAGCGAATCATAAACTGACAGGCAAATGCTGCGGGAACCATGGGCACCTATCGCCGACCACGGCCCCTATCCCCGGCACGTCGGGCCATGCAGCAGCACGGACTGCCCGGCTCAGGTTACAATCCGCACCCACAATAAGCCAGCAGCCATGCAGTGGCCCTTCGGCACACGGTCGGCTTCATGCATCCCCTCACGACCGCCCAACAAGAACAACAACGGCGACCAGCAAGGCGACTGCAACTCGCATCTTAAACCTCCACACTGTCGACATGATTTTAAAAGCAACGCCGAAAATGTATCCTCCTTCCCGTGCGAGCGACACTGATGACCACCACACCATTGGCAGGCTAAGTGCACCACCAGAAATCAGTCCGTCCCGTCGAGCCCGGCCGCCGATAAACGGCACCGTCCTCATACTTCCCACCGTAAATCCTTCTCCCACCCCGTGCTCTGCACCAGCAGCCACCACGGAGGTGCGAAGACCGCTTTCTGCCCGGCAGAGGGCAGCATTGCTCCCCGCGATTTGAACCGGTTTGACTCCATGGAGCTCACAGACTTCCAGCCCGCTCTGCTTTCGGGCGGCCCGTATGACTACAGGTGCCCTCGATGCCGCTTGCCTTCCTCGTCCCAGCGCCGCTCAGCCGACGAGCGCAGGTGGCAGAACCGCGGATTTAGCCTTCGGAAAGCGGTCCCCAGCCACCGGCTGCAACTCCGCAGGTCAAAGAGGCAGCCGCACGCCGTCGCTGGCCTCGTGTGCGGCCCGTCCGCCCTCACCAGACGATATTTTCCCGGATGGTTTTGACATTGCAGCGACATGTTTTTGCCGAAAGACTGGAGCGGATGCCTGTTGCCCGGCGGGCGAAGCGGCCTTGCGACGCAATCCCTCGTTGGATCTGGAGTGGGCTGCCACCGCCGCCTGCAGCGTCACCGCTGCTTTCCAACGAGGTATGGCCGACAGCAGTGCGATACGGGATGGCGGAGAAATGCACATTTCGGCCACGGCCGCATCAGACAGCCAGTACTGGCCGACAGAGGTTTTCAACCCGCCGGCTGGCCATTCAAGCCCGCTTCCGAAGAAAGGCGCTTGGCTTGCAGGCAGCTCCGCCCCCTGCCGTCCAGCAACTATGGCTGCCCGGCACAGGTTACAAGATGCAACCCCAATAATGCAGCAGACATGTTGTCGACCATTGGCACTCAAGCAGCTTCATGCCAACCGCCCTAACCCCCGACCAACAATAACAGCGACTCGCACCACAACGACGACGAGAATAAGCCGCTCCTTGCCCTGCGCCGCCCTGTCTATATCAGTTTAAAAGCAACACCGCACATACGCCCTCCTTCCCAGCTACGGACATTGATTAAACCCCATTGTCAGTCTCCGGACCCCACCATAATTCGACCCTACCAGCCGCCTTCTCACAGCCGGCCGCACAAGCTCAGCTACCTCCCTTCCCTCACCTCGATCGACATAAATTGAAAAGCAACACCGAAAACACACCCTCAATCCCGGCTACTTTCTGCCATGCACCCCCTTGGCGTGTATTAAGCCCCACAACACTTACTTTAAACAACCGCAGCCCCAAGTTCAAGTGGCAACTCATTAACCAGTGTCTGTCGCAGCAACTCATTAACCAGCAACTTGTATTCAGGCAACTCATTAACCAATGTCTGTCGCAGCAACTCATTAACCAGCAACTTGCATTCACCATGTGCAGCGAATCATAAACTGACAGCAAATGCTGCGTTAACCATGGGCACCTATCCCCGACCACGGCCCCTATCCCCGGCACGTCGGCCATGCAGCAGAACGGACTGCCCGGCTCAGGTTACAATCCGCACCCACAATAACCCAGCAGCCATGCAGTGGCCCTTTGGCACACGATCAGCTTCATGCAGCCCCTCACGCCCGCCCAACAAGAACAACAACGGTCGACCAGCATGGCGACGGCAACTCGCACCTTAAACCTGCACACTGTCGACATGATTTTAAAAGCAACGCCGAAAATGTATCCTCCTTCCCGTGCTAGCGACACTGATGACCACCACACCATTGGCAGGCTAAGTACACCACCAGAAATCAGCCCGTCCCGTCGAGCCCGGCCGGCGCTTCACGGCACCATCCTCATACTTCCAACCGTAAATCCTCCTCCCACCCCGTGCTCTGCACCAGCAGCCACCACGGAGGCGCGAAGACCGCTTTCTGCCCGGCAGAGGGCAGCATTGCTCCCCGCGAATTAAACCGGTTTGACTCCATGGAGCTCACAGACTTCCAGCCCACACTGCTTTCGGGCGGTCCGTATGAATACAGCCGCCCTCGTTGCCGCTTACCTTCCTCGTCCCAGCGCCGCTCACCCGACGAGCGCAGGTGGCAGAACCGCGGATTTAGCCTTCGGAAAGCGGTCACCAGCCACCGGCTGCACCTCCGCAGGACAAAGAGGCAGCCGCACGCCGTCGCTGGCCTCGTGTGCGGTCCGTCCTCCCTCAGAGGACGATATTTTCCCGGATGGTTTCGACATTGCGGCGACATGTTTTTGCTGAAAGACTGCAGCTGATGCCTGTTGCCCGGCGGGCGAAGCGGCCTTGCGACGCCATACCTCGTCGGATCGGGAGCGGGCTGCCACCGCCGCCTGCAGCGTCACCGCTGCTTTCCAACGAGGTATGGCCGACAGCAGTCCGATACGGGATGGCGGAGAAATGCACATTTCGGCCCCGGCCGCATCAGACAGCCAGTACTGGGCGACAGAAGTTTTCAACCCGCCGACTGGCCGTTCAAGCCCGCTTCCGAAGAAAGGCGCTTGGCTTGCAGGCAGCTCCGCCCCCTACCATCCAGCAACTATGGCTGCCTGGCACAGGTTACAAGATGCAACCCCAATAATGCAGCAGACATGTTGTCGACCATTGGCACTCAAGCAGCTTCATGCCAACCGCCCGAACCCCCGACCAACAACAACAGCGACCTGCACCACAACGACGACGTGAATAAGCCGCTCCTTGCCCTGCGCCGCCCTGTCTACATCAGTTTAAATACAACACCGCACATACGCCCTCCTTCCCAGCTACGGACATTGATTAAACCCCATCGTCAGTCACCGTAACCCACCACAATTCACCCCTGCCGGCCGCCCTCTCACCGCCGGCCGCACAAGCTCAGCTACCTCCCTTCCCTCACCTCGATCGACATAAATTGAAAAGCAACACCGAAAACACACCCTCAATCCCGGCTACTTTCTGCCATGCACCCCCTTGGCGTCTATTAAGCCCAACAACACTTACTTTAAACAACCGCAGCCCCAAGTTCAATTGGCAACTCATTAACCAGTGTCTGTCGCAGCAACTCATTAACCAGCAACTTGTATTCAGGCAACTCATTAACCAATGTCTGTCGCAGCAAATCATTAACCAGCAACTTGCATTCACCATGTGCAGCGAATCATAAACTGACAGGCAAATGCTGCGGGAACCGTGGGCACCTATCCCCGACCACGGCCCCTGTCCCCGGCACGTCGGGCCATGCAGCAGCACGGACTGCCCGGCTCAGGTTACAATCCGCACCCACAATAAGCCAGCAGCCATGCAGTGGCCCTTCGGCAGACGATCAGCTTCATGCAGCCCCTCACGCCCGCCCAACAAGAACAACAACGGCGACCAGCATGGCGACGGCAACTCGCACCTTAAACCTGCACACTGTCGACATGATTTTAAAAGCAACGCCGAAAATGTATCCTCCTTCCCGTGCTAGCGACACTGATGAACATCAAACCATTGGCAGGCTAAGTACACCACCAGAAATCAGCCCGTCCCGTCGAGCCCGGCCGCCGCTTCACGGCACCATCCTCATACTTCCCACCGTAAATCCTCCACCCAACCCGTGCTCTGCACCAGCAGCCACCACGGAGGCGCGAAGACCTCTTTCTGCCCGGCAGAGGGCAGCATGGCTCCCCGCGATTTAAACCGGTTTGACTCCATGGAGCTCACAGACTTCCAGCCCGCTCTGCTTTCGGGCGGCCCGTATGAATACATGTGCCCTCGATGCCTCTTGCCTTCCTCGTCCCAGCGCCGCTCACCCGACGAGCGCAGGTGGCAGCACCGTGGATATAGCCTTCGGAAAGCGGTCCCCAGCCACCGGCTGCACCTCCGCAGGACAAAGAGTCAGCCGCAAGCCGTCGCTGGCCTCGTGTGCGGCCCGTCCGCCATCAGCGGACGATATTTTCCCGGATGGTTTCTACATTGCTGCGACATGTTTTTGCCGAAAGACTGCAGCGGATGACTGTTGCCCGGCGGGCGAAGCGGCCTTGCGACGCCATCCCTCGTCGGATCGGGAGCGGGCTACCACCGCCGCCTGCGGCGTCACCGCTGCTTTCCAACGAGGTATGGCCGACAGCAGTCCGATAAGGCACGGCGGAGAAATCCACATTTCGGCTCCGGCCGCATCAGACAGCCAGTACTGGCCGATAGAGGTTTTCAACCCGCCGACTGGCCGTTCAAGCCCACTTCCGAAGAAAGGCGCTTGGCTTGCAGGCAGCTCCGCCCCCTGCCATCTAGCAACTATGGCTGCCCGGCACAGGTTACAAGATGCAACCACAATAATGCAGCAGACATGTTGTCGACCATTGGCACTCAAGCAGCTTAATGCAACCGGCCTAACCCCCGACCAACAATAACAGCGACCCGCACCACAACGACGACGAGAATAAGCCGCTCCTTGCCCTGCGCCGCCCTGTCTACATCAGTTTAAAAGCAACACCGCACATACGCCCTCCTTCCCAGCTATGGACATTGATTAACCCCCATCGTCAGTCTCCGTACACCGCCACAATTCACCCCTGCCGGCCGCCCTCTCACCGCTGGCCGCACAAGCTCAGCTACCTCACTTCCCTCACCTCGATCGACATAAATTGAAAAGCAACAGCGAAAACACACCCTCAATCCCGGCTACTTTCTGCCATGCACCCCCTTGGCGTCTATTAAGCCCAACAACACTTACTTTAAACAACCGCAGCCCCAAGTTCAAGTGGCAACTCATTAACCAGCAACTTGTATTCAGGCAACTCATTAACCAATGTCTGTCGCAGCAACTCATTAACCAGCAACTTGCATTCACCATGTGCAGCGAATCATAAACTGACAGGCAAATGCTGCGGGAACCATGGGCACCTATCGCCGACCACGGCCCCTATCCCCGGCACGTCGGGCCATGCAGCAGCACGGACTGCCCGGCTCAGGTTACAATCCGCACCCACAATAAGCCAGCAGCCATGCAGTGGCCCTTCGGCACACGGTCGGCTTCATGCATCCCCTCACGCCCGCCCAACAAGAACAACAACGGCGACCAGCATGGCGACTGCAACTCGCATCTTAAACCTCCACACTGTCGACATGATTTTAAAAGCAACGCCGAAAATGTATCCTCCTTCCCGTGCGAGCGACACTGATGACCACCACACCATTGGCAGGCTAAGTGCACCACCAGAAATCAGTCCGTCCCGTCGAGCCCGGCCGCCGATAAACGGCACCGTCCTCATACTTCCCACCATAAATCCTTCTCCCACCCCGTGCTCTGCACCAGCAGCCACCACGGAGGTGCGAAGACCGCTTTCTGCCCGGCAGAGGGCAGCATTGCTCCCCGCGATTTGAACCGGTTTGACTCCATGGAGCTCACAGACTTCCAGCCCGCTCTGCTTTCGGGCGGCCCGTATGACTACAGGTGCCCTCGATGCCGCTTGCCTTCCTCGTCCCAGCGCCGCACAGCCGACGAGCGCAGGTGGCAGAACCGCGGATTTAGCCTTCGGAAAGCGGTCCCCAGCCACCGGCTGCACCTCCGCAGGTCAAAGAGGCAGCCGCACGCCGTCGCTGGCCTCGTGTGCGGCCCGTCCGCCCTCACCAGACGATATTTTCCCGGATGGTTTTGACATTGCAGCGACATGTTTTTGCCGAAAGACTGGAGCGGATGCCTGTTGCCCGGCGGGCGAAGCGGCCTTGCGACGCAATCCCTCGTTGGATCTGGAGCGGGCTGCCACCGCCGCCTGCAGCGTCACCGCTGCTTTCCAACGAGGTATGGCCGACAGCAGTGCGATACGGGATGGCGGAGAAATGCACATTTCGGCCACGGCCGCATCAGACAGCCAGTACTGGCCGACAGAGGTTTTCAACCCGCCGGCTGGCCATTCAAGCCCGCTTCCGAAGAAAGGCGCTTGGCTTGCAGGCAGCTCCGCCCCCTGCCGTCCAGCAACTATGGCTGCCCGGCACAGGTTACAAGATGCAACCCCAATAATGCAGCAGACATGTTGTCGACCATTGGCACTCAAGCAGCTTCATGCCAACCGCCCTAACCCCCGACCAACAATAACAGCGACTCGCACCACAACGACGACGAGAATAAGCCGCTCCTTGCCCTGCGCCGCCCTGTCTATATCAGTTTAAAAGCAACACCGCACATACGCCCTCCTTCCCAGCTACGGACATTGATTAAACCCCATTGTCAGTCTCCGGACCCCACCATAATTCGACCCTACCAGCCGCCTTCTCACAGCCGGCCGCACAAGCTCAGCTACCTCCCTTCCCTCACCTCGATCGACATAAATTGAAAAGCAACACCGAAAACACACCCTCAATCCCGGCTACTTTCTGCCATGCACCCCCTTGGCGTGTATTAAGCCCCACAACACTTACTTCAAACAACCGCAGCCCCAAGTTCAAGTGGCAACTCATTAACCAGTGTCTGTCGCAGCAACTCATTAACCAGCAACTTGTATTCAGGCAACTCATTAACCAATGTCTGTCGCAGCAACTCATTAACCAGCAACTTGCATTCACCATGTGCAGCGAATCATAAACTGACAGCAAATGCTGCGTTAACCATGGGCACCTATCCCCGACCACGGCCCCTATCCCCGGCACGTCGGCCATGCAGCAGAACGGACTGCCCGGCTCAGGTTACAATCCGCACCCACAATAACCCAGCAGCCATGCAGTGGCCCTTTGGCACACGATCAGCTTCATGCAGCCCCTCACGCCCGCCCAACAAGAACAACAACGGTCGACCAGCATGGCGACGGCAACTCGCACCTTAAACCTGCACACTGTCGACATGATTTTAAAAGCAACGCCGAAAATGTATCCTCCTTCCCGTGCTAGCGACACTGATGACCACCACACCATTGGCAGGCTAAGTACACCACCAGAAATCAGCCCGTCCCGTCGAGCCCGGCCGGCGCTTCACGGCACCATCCTCATACTTCCAACCGTAAATCCTCCTCCCACCCCGTGCTCTGCACCAGCAGCCACATCGGAGGCGCGAAGACCGCTTTCTGTCCGGCAGAGGGCAGCATTGCTCCCCGCGAATTAAACCGGTTTGACTCCATGGAGCTCACAGACTTCCAGCCCACACTGCTTTCGGGCGGTCCGTATGAATACAGCCGCCCTCGTTGCCGCTTACCTTCCTCGTCCCAGCGCCGCTCACCCGACGAGCGCAGGTGGCAGAACCGCGGATTTAGCCTTCGGAAAGCGGTCACCAGCCACCGGCTGCACCTCCGCAGGACAAAGAAGCAGCCGCACGCCGTCGCTGGCCTCGTGTGCGGTCCGTCCTCCCTCAGAGGACGATATTTTCCCGGATGGTTTCGACATTGCGGCGACATGTTTTTGCTGAAAGACTGCAGCTGATGCCTGTTGCCCGGCGGGCGAAGCGGCCTTGCGACGCCATACCTCGTCGGATCGGGAGCGGGCTGCCACCGCCGCCTGCAGCGTCACCGCTGCTTTCCAACGAGGTATGGCCGACAGCAGTCCGATACGGGATGGCGGAGAAATGCACATTTCGGCCCCGGCCGCATCAGACAGCCAGTACTGGGCGACAGAAGTTTTCAACCCGCCGACTGGCCGTTCAAGCCCGCTTCCGAAGAAAGGCGCTTGGCTTGCAGGCAGCTCCGCCCCCTACCATCCAGCAACTATGGCTGCCTGGCACAGGTGCAAGATGCAACCCCAATAATGCAGCAGACATGTTGTCGACCATTGGCACTCAAGCAGCTTCATGCCAACCGCCCGAACCCCCGACCAACAACAACAGCGACCTGCACCACAACGACGACGAGAATAAGCCGCTCCTTGCCCTGCGCCGCCCTGTCTACATCAGTTTAAATACAACACCGCACATACGCCCTCCTTCCCAGCTACGGACATTGATTAAACCCCATCGTCAGTCACCGTAACCCACCACAATTCACCCCTGCCGGCCGCCCTCTCACCGCCGGCCGCACAAGCTCAGCTACCTCCCTTCCCTCACCTCGATCGACATAAATTGAAAAGCAACACCGAAAACACACCCTCAATCCCGGCTACTTTCTGCCATGCACCCCCTTGGCGTCTATTAAGCCCAACAACACTTACTTTAAACAACCGCAGCCCCAAGTTCAAGTGGCAACTCATTAACCAGCAACTTGTATTCAGGCAACTCATTAACCAATGTCTGTCGCAGCAACTCATTAACCAGCAACTTGCATTCACCATGTGCAGCGAATCATAAACTGACAGGCAAATGCTGCGGGAACCATGGGCACCTATCGCCGACCACGGCCCCTATCCCCGGCACGTCGGGCCATGCAGCAGCACGGACTGCCCGGCTCAGGTTACAATCCGCACCCACAATAAGCCAGCAGCCATGCAGTGGCCCTTCGGCACACGGTCGGCTTCATGCATCCCCTCACGACCGCCCAACAAGAACAACAACGGCGACCAGCAAGGCGACTGCAACTCGCATCTTAAACCTCCACACTGTCGACATGATTTTAAAAGCAACGCCGAAAATGTATCCTCCTTCCCGTGCGAGCGACACTGATGACCACCACACCATTGGCAGGCTAAGTGCACCACCAGAAATCAGTCCGTCCCGTCGAGCCCGGCCGCCGATAAACGGCACCGTCCTCATACTTCCCACCGTAAATCCTTCTCCCACCCCGTGCTCTGCACCAGCAGCCACCACGGAGGTGCGAAGACCGCTTTCTGCCCGGCAGAGGGCAGCATTGCTCCCCGCGATTTGAACCGGTTTGACTCCATGGAGCTCACAGACTTCCAGCCCGCTCTGCTTTCGGGCGGCCCGTATGACTACAGGTGCCCTCGATGCCGCTTGCCTTCCTCGTCCCAGCGCCGCTCAGCCGACGAGCGCAGGTGGCAGAACCGCGGATTTAGCCTTCGGAAAGCGGTCCCCAGCCACCGGCTGCAACTCCGCAGGTCAAAGAGGCAGCCGCACGCCGTCGCTGGCCTCGTGTGCGGCCCGTCCGCCCTCACCAGACGATATTTTCCCGGATGGTTTTGACATTGCAGCGACATGTTTTTGCCGAAAGACTGGAGCGGATGCCTGTTGCCCGGCGGGCGAAGCGGCCTTGCGACGCAATCCCTCGTTGGATCTGGAGTGGGCTGCCACCGCCGCCTGCAGCGTCACCGCTGCTTTCCAACGAGGTATGGCCGACAGCAGTGCGATACGGGATGGCGGAGAAATGCACATTTCGGCCACGGCCGCATCAGACAGCCAGTACTGGCCGACAGAGGTTTTCAACCCGCCGGCTGGCCATTCAAGCCCGCTTCCGAAGAAAGGCGCTTGGCTTGCAGGCAGCTCCGCCCCCTGCCGTCCAGCAACTATGGCTGCCCGGCACAGGTTACAAGATGCAACCCCAATAATGCAGCAGACATGTTGTCGACCATTGGCACTCAAGCAGCTTCATGCCAACCGCCCTAACCCCCGACCAACAATAACAGCGACTCGCACCACAACGACGACGAGAATAAGCCGCTCCTTGCCCTGCGCCGCCCTGTCTATATCAGTTTAAAAGCAACACCGCACATACGCCCTCCTTCCCAGCTACGGACATTGATTAAACCCCATTGTCAGTCTCCGGACCCCACCATAATTCGACCCTACCAGCCGCCTTCTCACAGCCGGCCGCACAAGCTCAGCTACCTCCCTTCCCTCACCTCGATCGACATAAATTGAAAAGCAACACCGAAAACACACCCTCAATCCCGGCTACTTTCTGCCATGCACCCCCTTGGCGTGTATTAAGCCCCACAACACTTACTTTAAACAACCGCAGCCCCAAGTTCAAGTGGCAACTCATTAACCAGTGTCTGTCGCAGCAACTCATTAACCAGCAACTTGTATTCAGGCAACTCATTAACCAATGTCTGTCGCAGCAACTCATTAACCAGCAACTTGCATTCACCATGTGCAGCGAATCATAAACTGACAGCAAATGCTGCGTTAACCATGGGCACCTATCCCCGACCACGGCCCCTATCCCCGGCACGTCGGCCATGCAGCAGAACGGACTGCCCGGCTCAGGTTACAATCCGCACCCACAATAACCCAGCAGCCATGCAGTGGCCCTTTGGCACACGATCAGCTTCATGCAGCCCCTCACGCCCGCCCAACAAGAACAACAACGGTCGACCAGCATGGCGACGGCAACTCGCACCTTAAACCTGCACACTGTCGACATGATTTTAAAAGCAACGCCGAAAATGTATCCTCCTTCCCGTGCTAGCGACACTGATGACCACCACACCATTGGCAGGCTAAGTACACCACCAGAAATCAGCCCGTCCCGTCGAGCCCGGCCGGCGCTTCACGGCACCATCCTCATACTTCCAACCGTAAATCCTCCTCCCACCCCGTGCTCTGCACCAGCAGCCACCACGGAGGCGCGAAGACCGCTTTCTGCCCGGCAGAGGGCAGCATTGCTCCCCGCGAATTAAACCGGTTTGACTCCATGGAGCTCACAGACTTCCAGCCCACACTGCTTTCGGGCGGTCCGTATGAATACAGCCGCCCTCGTTGCCGCTTACCTTCCTCGTCCCAGCGCCGCTCACCCGACGAGCGCAGGTGGCAGAACCGCGGATTTAGCCTTCGGAAAGCGGTCACCAGCCACCGGCTGCACCTCCGCAGGACAAAGAGGCAGCCGCACGCCGTCGCTGGCCTCGTGTGCGGTCCGTCCTCCCTCAGAGGACGATATTTTCCCGGATGGTTTCGACATTGCGGCGACATGTTTTTGCTGAAAGACTGCAGCTGATGCCTGTTGCCCGGCGGGCGAAGCGGCCTTGCGACGCCATACCTCGTCGGATCGGGAGCGGGCTGCCACCGCCGCCTGCAGCGTCACCGCTGCTTTCCAACGAGGTATGGCCGACAGCAGTCCGATACGGGATGGCGGAGAAATGCACATTTCGGCCCCGGCCGCATCAGACAGCCAGTACTGGGCGACAGAAGTTTTCAACCCGCCGACTGGCCGTTCAAGCCCGCTTCCGAAGAAAGGCGCTTGGCTTGCAGGCAGCTCCGCCCCCTACCATCCAGCAACTATGGCTGCCTGGCACAGGTTACAAGATGCAACCCCAATAATGCAGCAGACATGTTGTCGACCATTGGCACTCAAGCAGCTTCATGCCAACCGCCCGAACCCCCGACCAACAACAACAGCGACCTGCACCACAACGACGACGAGAATAAGCCGCTCCTTGCCCTGCGCCGCCCTGTCTACATCAGTTTAAATACAACACCGCACATACGCCCTCCTTCCCAGCTACGGACATTGATTAAACCCCATCGTCAGTCACCGTAACCCACCACAATTCACCCCTGCCGGCCGCCCTCTCACCGCCGGCCGCACAAGCTCAGCTACCTCCCTTCCCTCACCTCGATCGACATAAATTGAAAAGCAACACCGAAAACACACCCTCAATCCCGGCTACTTTCTGCCATGCACCCCCTTGGCGTCTATTAAGCCCAACAACACTTACTTTAAACAACCGCAGCCCCAAGTTCAATTGGCAACTCATTAACCAGTGTCTGTCGCAGCAACTCATTAACCAGCAACTTGTATTCAGGCAACTCATTAACCAATGTCTGTCGCAGCAAATCATTAACCAGCAACTTGCATTCACCATGTGCAGCGAATCATAAACTGACAGGCAAATGCTGCGGGAACCGTGGGCACCTATCCCCGACCACGGCCCCTGTCCCCGGCACGTCGGGCCATGCAGCAGCACGGACTGCCCGGCTCAGGTTACAATCCGCACCCACAATAAGCCAGCAGCCATGCAGTGGCCCTTCGGCAGACGATCAGCTTCATGCAGCCCCTCACGCCCGCCCAACAAGAACAACAACGGCGACCAGCATGGCGACGGCAACTCGCACCTTAAACCTGCACACTGTCGACATGATTTTAAAAGCAACGCCGAAAATGTATCCTCCTTCCCGTGCTAGCGACACTGATGAACATCAAACCATTGGCAGGCTAAGTACACCACCAGAAATCAGCCCGTCCCGTCGAGCCCGGCCGCCGCTTCACGGCACCATCCTCATACTTCCCACCGTAAATCCTCCACCCAACCCGTGCTCTGCACCAGCAGCCACCACGGAGGCGCGAAGACCTCTTTCTGCCCGGCAGAGGGCAGCATGGCTCCCCGCGATTTAAACCGGTTTGACTCCATGGAGCTCACAGACTTCCAGCCCGCTCTGCTTTCGGGCGGCCCGTATGAATACATGTGCCCTCGATGCCTCTTGCCTTCCTCGTCCCAGCGCCGCTCACCCGACGAGCGCAGGTGGCAGCACCGTGGATATAGCCTTCGGAAAGCGGTCCCCAGCCACCGGCTGCACCTCCGCAGGACAAAGAGTCAGCCGCAAGCCGTCGCTGGCCTCGTGTGCGGCCCGTCCGCCATCAGCGGACGATATTTTCCCGGATGGTTTCTACATTGCTGCGACATGTTTTTGCCGAAAGACTGCAGCGGATGACTGTTGCCCGGCGGGCGAAGCGGCCTTGCGACGCCATCCCTCGTCGGATCGGGAGCGGGCTACCACCGCCGCCTGCGGCGTCACCGCTGCTTTCCAACGAGGTATGGCCGACAGCAGTCCGATAAGGCACGGCGGAGAAATCCACATTTCGGCTCCGGCCGCATCAGACAGCCAGTACTGGCCGATAGAGGTTTTCAACCCGCCGACTGGCCGTTCAAGCCCACTTCCGAAGAAAGGCGCTTGGCTTGCAGGCAGCTCCGCCCCCTGCCATCTAGCAACTATGGCTGCCCGGCACAGGTTACAAGATGCAACCACAATAATGCAGCAGACATGTTGTCGACCATTGGCACTCAAGCAGCTTAATGCAACCGGCCTAACCCCCGACCAACAATAACAGCGACCCGCACCACAACGACGACGAGAATAAGCCGCTCCTTGCCCTGCGCCGCCCTGTCTACATCAGTTTAAAAGCAACACCGCACATACGCCCTCCTTCCCAGCTATGGACATTGATTAACCCCCATCGTCAGTCTCCGTACACCGCCACAATTCACCCCTGCCGGCCGCCCTCTCACCGCTGGCCGCACAAGCTCAGCTACCTCACTTCCCTCACCTCGATCGACATAAATTGAAAAGCAACAGCGAAAACACACCCTCAATCCCGGCTACTTTCTGCCATGCACCCCCTTGGCGTCTATTAAGCCCAACAACACTTACTTTAAACAACCGCAGCCCCAAGTTCAAGTGGCAACTCATTAACCAGCAACTTGTATTCAGGCAACTCATTAACCAATGTCTGTCGCAGCAACTCATTAACCAGCAACTTGCATTCACCATGTGCAGCGAATCATAAACTGACAGGCAAATGCTGCGGGAACCATGGGCACCTATCGCCGACCACGGCCCCTATCCCCGGCACGTCGGGCCATGCAGCAGCACGGACTGCCCGGCTCAGGTTACAATCCGCACCCACAATAAGCCAGCAGCCATGCAGTGGCCCTTCGGCACACGGTCGGCTTCATGCATCCCCTCACGCCCGCCCAACAAGAACAACAACGGCGACCAGCATGGCGACTGCAACTCGCATCTTAAACCTCCACACTGTCGACATGATTTTAAAAGCAACGCCGAAAATGTATCCTCCTTCCCGTGCGAGCGACACTGATGACCACCACACCATTGGCAGGCTAAGTGCACCACCAGAAATCAGTCCGTCCCGTCGAGCCCGGCCGCCGATAAACGGCACCGTCCTCATACTTCCCACCATAAATCCTTCTCCCACCCCGTGCTCTGCACCAGCAGCCACCACGGAGGTGCGAAGACCGCTTTCTGCCCGGCAGAGGGCAGCATTGCTCCCCGCGATTTGAACCGGTTTGACTCCATGGAGCTCACAGACTTCCAGCCCGCTCTGCTTTCGGGCGGCCCGTATGACTACAGGTGCCCTCGATGCCGCTTGCCTTCCTCGTCCCAGCGCCGCACAGCCGACGAGCGCAGGTGGCAGAACCGCGGATTTAGCCTTCGGAAAGCGGTCCCCAGCCACCGGCTGCACCTCCGCAGGTCAAAGAGGCAGCCGCACGCCGTCGCTGGCCTCGTGTGCGGCCCGTCCGCCCTCACCAGACGATATTTTCCCGGATGGTTTTGACATTGCAGCGACATGTTTTTGCCGAAAGACTGGAGCGGATGCCTGTTGCCCGGCGGGCGAAGCGGCCTTGCGACGCAATCCCTCGTTGGATCTGGAGCGGGCTGCCACCGCCGCCTGCAGCGTCACCGCTGCTTTCCAACGAGGTATGGCCGACAGCAGTGCGATACGGGATGGCGGAGAAATGCACATTTCGGCCACGGCCGCATCAGACAGCCAGTACTGGCCGACAGAGGTTTTCAACCCGCCGGCTGGCCATTCAAGCCCGCTTCCGAAGAAAGGCGCTTGGCTTGCAGGCAGCTCCGCCCCCTGCCGTCCAGCAACTATGGCTGCCCGGCACAGGTTACAAGATGCAACCCCAATAATGCAGCAGACATGTTGTCGACCATTGGCACTCAAGCAGCTTCATGCCAACCGCCCTAACCCCCGACCAACAATAACAGCGACTCGCACCACAACGACGACGAGAATAAGCCGCTCCTTGCCCTGCGCCGCCCTGTCTATATCAGTTTAAAAGCAACACCGCACATACGCCCTCCTTCCCAGCTACGGACATTGATTAAACCCCATTGTCAGTCTCCGGACCCCACCATAATTCGACCCTACCAGCCGCCTTCTCACAGCCGGCCGCACAAGCTCAGCTACCTCCCTTCCCTCACCTCGATCGACATAAATTGAAAAGCAACACCGAAAACACACCCTCAATCCCGGCTACTTTCTGCCATGCACCCCCTTGGCGTGTATTAAGCCCCACAACACTTACTTCAAACAACCGCAGCCCCAAGTTCAAGTGGCAACTCATTAACCAGTGTCTGTCGCAGCAACTCATTAACCAGCAACTTGTATTCAGGCAACTCATTAACCAATGTCTGTCGCAGCAACTCATTAACCAGCAACTTGCATTCACCATGTGCAGCGAATCATAAACTGACAGCAAATGCTGCGTTAACCATGGGCACCTATCCCCGACCACGGCCCCTATCCCCGGCACGTCGGCCATGCAGCAGAACGGACTGCCCGGCTCAGGTTACAATCCGCACCCACAATAACCCAGCAGCCATGCAGTGGCCCTTTGGCACACGATCAGCTTCATGCAGCCCCTCACGCCCGCCCAACAAGAACAACAACGGTCGACCAGCATGGCGACGGCAACTCGCACCTTAAACCTGCACACTGTCGACATGATTTTAAAAGCAACGCCGAAAATGTATCCTCCTTCCCGTGCTAGCGACACTGATGACCACCACACCATTGGCAGGCTAAGTACACCACCAGAAATCAGCCCGTCCCGTCGAGCCCGGCCGGCGCTTCACGGCACCATCCTCATACTTCCAACCGTAAATCCTCCTCCCACCCCGTGCTCTGCACCAGCAGCCACATCGGAGGCGCGAAGACCGCTTTCTGTCCGGCAGAGGGCAGCATTGCTCCCCGCGAATTAAACCGGTTTGACTCCATGGAGCTCACAGACTTCCAGCCCACACTGCTTTCGGGCGGTCCGTATGAATACAGCCGCCCTCGTTGCCGCTTACCTTCCTCGTCCCAGCGCCGCTCACCCGACGAGCGCAGGTGGCAGAACCGCGGATTTAGCCTTCGGAAAGCGGTCACCAGCCACCGGCTGCACCTCCGCAGGACAAAGAAGCAGCCGCACGCCGTCGCTGGCCTCGTGTGCGGTCCGTCCTCCCTCAGAGGACGATATTTTCCCGGATGGTTTCGACATTGCGGCGACATGTTTTTGCTGAAAGACTGCAGCTGATGCCTGTTGCCCGGCGGGCGAAGCGGCCTTGCGACGCCATACCTCGTCGGATCGGGAGCGGGCTGCCACCGCCGCCTGCAGCGTCACCGCTGCTTTCCAACGAGGTATGGCCGACAGCAGTCCGATACGGGATGGCGGAGAAATGCACATTTCGGCCCCGGCCGCATCAGACAGCCAGTACTGGGCGACAGAAGTTTTCAACCCGCCGACTGGCCGTTCAAGCCCGCTTCCGAAGAAAGGCGCTTGGCTTGCAGGCAGCTCCGCCCCCTACCATCCAGCAACTATGGCTGCCTGGCACAGGTGCAAGATGCAACCCCAATAATGCAGCAGACATGTTGTCGACCATTGGCACTCAAGCAGCTTCATGCCAACCGCCCGAACCCCCGACCAACAACAACAGCGACCTGCACCACAACGACGACGAGAATAAGCCGCTCCTTGCCCTGCGCCGCCCTGTCTACATCAGTTTAAATACAACACCGCACATACGCCCTCCTTCCCAGCTACGGACATTGATTAAACCCCATCGTCAGTCACCGTAACCCACCACAATTCACCCCTGCCGGCCGCCCTCTCACCGCCGGCCGCACAAGCTCAGCTACCTCCCTTCCCTCACCTCGATCGACATAAATTGAAAAGCAACACCGAAAACACACCCTCAATCCCGGCTACTTTCTGCCATGCACCCCCTTGGCGTCTATTAAGCCCAACAACACTTACTTTAAACAACCGCAGCCCCAAGTTCAAGTGGCAACTCATTAACCAGCAACTTGTATTCAGGCAACTCATTAACCAATGTCTGTCGCAGCAACTCATTAACCAGCAACTTGCATTCACCATGTGCAGCGAATCATAAACTGACAGGCAAATGCTGCGGGAACCATGGGCACCTATCGCCGACCACGGCCCCTATCCCCGGCACGTCGGGCCATGCAGCAGCACGGACTGCCCGGCTCAGGTTACAATCCGCACCCACAATAAGCCAGCAGCCATGCAGTGGCCCTTCGGCACACGGTCGGCTTCATGCATCCCCTCACGACCGCCCAACAAGAACAACAACGGCGACCAGCAAGGCGACTGCAACTCGCATCTTAAACCTCCACACTGTCGACATGATTTTAAAAGCAACGCCGAAAATGTATCCTCCTTCCCGTGCGAGCGACACTGATGACCACCACACCATTGGCAGGCTAAGTGCACCACCAGAAATCAGTCCGTCCCGTCGAGCCCGGCCGCCGATAAACGGCACCGTCCTCATACTTCCCACCGTAAATCCTTCTCCCACCCCGTGCTCTGCACCAGCAGCCACCACGGAGGTGCGAAGACCGCTTTCTGCCCGGCAGAGGGCAGCATTGCTCCCCGCGATTTGAACCGGTTTGACTCCATGGAGCTCACAGACTTCCAGCCCGCTCTGCTTTCGGGCGGCCCGTATGACTACAGGTGCCCTCGATGCCGCTTGCCTTCCTCGTCCCAGCGCCGCTCAGCCGACGAGCGCAGGTGGCAGAACCGCGGATTTAGCCTTCGGAAAGCGGTCCCCAGCCACCGGCTGCAACTCCGCAGGTCAAAGAGGCAGCCGCACGCCGTCGCTGGCCTCGTGTGCGGCCCGTCCGCCCTCACCAGACGATATTTTCCCGGATGGTTTTGACATTGCAGCGACATGTTTTTGCCGAAAGACTGGAGCGGATGCCTGTTGCCCGGCGGGCGAAGCGGCCTTGCGACGCAATCCCTCGTTGGATCTGGAGTGGGCTGCCACCGCCGCCTGCAGCGTCACCGCTGCTTTCCAACGAGGTATGGCCGACAGCAGTGCGATACGGGATGGCGGAGAAATGCACATTTCGGCCACGGCCGCATCAGACAGCCAGTACTGGCCGACAGAGGTTTTCAACCCGCCGGCTGGCCATTCAAGCCCGCTTCCGAAGAAAGGCGCTTGGCTTGCAGGCAGCTCCGCCCCCTGCCGTCCAGCAACTATGGCTGCCCGGCACAGGTTACAAGATGCAACCCCAATAATGCAGCAGACATGTTGTCGACCATTGGCACTCAAGCAGCTTCATGCCAACCGCCCTAACCCCCGACCAACAATAACAGCGACTCGCACCACAACGACGACGAGAATAAGCCGCTCCTTGCCCTGCGCCGCCCTGTCTATATCAGTTTAAAAGCAACACCGCACATACGCCCTCCTTCCCAGCTACGGACATTGATTAAACCCCATTGTCAGTCTCCGGACCCCACCATAATTCGACCCTACCAGCCGCCTTCTCACAGCCGGCCGCACAAGCTCAGCTACCTCCCTTCCCTCACCTCGATCGACATAAATTGAAAAGCAACACCGAAAACACACCCTCAATCCCGGCTACTTTCTGCCATGCACCCCCTTGGCGTGTATTAAGCCCCACAACACTTACTTTAAACAACCGCAGCCCCAAGTTCAAGTGGCAACTCATTAACCAGTGTCTGTCGCAGCAACTCATTAACCAGCAACTTGTATTCAGGCAACTCATTAACCAATGTCTGTCGCAGCAACTCATTAACCAGCAACTTGCATTCACCATGTGCAGCGAATCATAAACTGACAGCAAATGCTGCGTTAACCATGGGCACCTATCCCCGACCACGGCCCCTATCCCCGGCACGTCGGCCATGCAGCAGAACGGACTGCCCGGCTCAGGTTACAATCCGCACCCACAATAACCCAGCAGCCATGCAGTGGCCCTTTGGCACACGATCAGCTTCATGCAGCCCCTCACGCCCGCCCAACAAGAACAACAACGGTCGACCAGCATGGCGACGGCAACTCGCACCTTAAACCTGCACACTGTCGACATGATTTTAAAAGCAACGCCGAAAATGTATCCTCCTTCCCGTGCTAGCGACACTGATGACCACCACACCATTGGCAGGCTAAGTACACCACCAGAAATCAGCCCGTCCCGTCGAGCCCGGCCGGCGCTTCACGGCACCATCCTCATACTTCCAACCGTAAATCCTCCTCCCACCCCGTGCTCTGCACCAGCAGCCACCACGGAGGCGCGAAGACCGCTTTCTGCCCGGCAGAGGGCAGCATTGCTCCCCGCGAATTAAACCGGTTTGACTCCATGGAGCTCACAGACTTCCAGCCCACACTGCTTTCGGGCGGTCCGTATGAATACAGCCGCCCTCGTTGCCGCTTACCTTCCTCGTCCCAGCGCCGCTCACCCGACGAGCGCAGGTGGCAGAACCGCGGATTTAGCCTTCGGAAAGCGGTCACCAGCCACCGGCTGCACCTCCGCAGGACAAAGAGGCAGCCGCACGCCGTCGCTGGCCTCGTGTGCGGTCCGTCCTCCCTCAGAGGACGATATTTTCCCGGATGGTTTCGACATTGCGGCGACATGTTTTTGCTGAAAGACTGCAGCTGATGCCTGTTGCCCGGCGGGCGAAGCGGCCTTGCGACGCCATACCTCGTCGGATCGGGAGCGGGCTGCCACCGCCGCCTGCAGCGTCACCGCTGCTTTCCAACGAGGTATGGCCGACAGCAGTCCGATACGGGATGGCGGAGAAATGCACATTTCGGCCCCGGCCGCATCAGACAGCCAGTACTGGGCGACAGAAGTTTTCAACCCGCCGACTGGCCGTTCAAGCCCGCTTCCGAAGAAAGGCGCTTGGCTTGCAGGCAGCTCCGCCCCCTACCATCCAGCAACTATGGCTGCCTGGCACAGGTTACAAGATGCAACCCCAATAATGCAGCAGACATGTTGTCGACCATTGGCACTCAAGCAGCTTCATGCCAACCGCCCGAACCCCCGACCAACAACAACAGCGACCTGCACCACAACGACGACGAGAATAAGCCGCTCCTTGCCCTGCGCCGCCCTGTCTACATCAGTTTAAATACAACACTGCACATACGCCCTCCTTCCCAGCTACGGACATTGATTAAACCCCATCGTCAGTCACCGTAACCCACCACAATTCACCCCTGCCGGCCGCCCTCTCACCGCCGGCCGCACAAGCTCAGCTACCTCCCTTCCCTCACCTCGATCGACATAAATTGAAAAGCAACACCGAAAACACACCCTCAATCCCGGCTACTTTCTGCCATGCACCCCCTTGGCGTCTATTAAGCCCAACAACACTTACTTTAAACAACCGCAGCCCCAAGTTCAATTGGCAACTCATTAACCAGTGTCTGTCGCAGCAACTCATTAACCAGCAACTTGTATTCAGGCAACTCATTAACCAATGTCTGTCGCAGCAAATCATTAACCAGCAACTTGCATTCACCATGTGCAGCGAATCATAAACTGACAGGCAAATGCTGCGGGAACCGTGGGCACCTATCCCCGACCACGGCCCCTGTCCCCGGCACGTCGGGCCATGCAGCAGCACGGACTGCCCGGCTCAGGTTACAATCCGCACCCACAATAAGCCAGCAGCCATGCAGTGGCCCTTCGGCAGACGATCAGCTTCATGCAGCCCCTCACGCCCGCCCAACAAGAACAACAACGGCGACCAGCATGGCGACGGCAACTCGCACCTTAAACCTGCACACTGTCGACATGATTTTAAAAGCAACGCCGAAAATGTATCCTCCTTCCCGTGCTAGCGACACTGATGAACATCAAACCATTGGCAGGCTAAGTACACCACCAGAAATCAGCCCGTCCCGTCGAGCCCGGCCGCCGCTTCACGGCACCATCCTCATACTTCCCACCGTAAATCCTCCACCCAACCCGTGCTCTGCACCAGCAGCCACCACGGAGGCGCGAAGACCTCTTTCTGCCCGGCAGAGGGCAGCATGGCTCCCCGCGATTTAAACCGGTTTGACTCCATGGAGCTCACAGACTTCCAGCCCGCTCTGCTTTCGGGCGGCCCGTATGAATACATGTGCCCTCGATGCCTCTTGCATTCCTCGTCCCAGCGCCGCTCACCCGACGAGCGCAGGTGGCAGCACCGTGGATATAGCCTTCGGAAAGCGGTCCCCAGCCACCGGCTGCACCTCCGCAGGACAAAGAGTCAGCCGCAAGCCGTCGCTGGCCTCGTGTGCGGCCCGTCCGCCCTCAGCGGACGATATTTTCCCGGATGGTTTCTACATTGCTGCGACATGTTTTTGCCGAAAGACTGCAGCGGATGACTGTTGCCCGGCGGGCGAAGCGGCCTTGCGACGCCATCCCTCGTCGGATCGGGAGCGGGCTACCACCGCCGCCTGCGGCGTCACCGCTGCTTTCCAACGAGGTATGGCCGACAGCAGTCCGATAAGGCACGGCGGAGAAATCCACATTTCGGCTCCGGCCGCATCAGACAGCCAGTACTGGCCGATAGAGGTTTTCAACCCGCCGACTGGCCGTTCAAGCCCACTTCCGAAGAAAGGCGCTTGGCTTGCAGGCAGCTCCGCCCCCTGCCATCTAGCAACTATGGCTGCCCGGCACAGGTTACAAGATGCAACCACAATAATGCAGCAGACATGTTGTCGACCATTGGCACTCAAGCAGCTTAATGCAACCGGCCTAACCCCCGACCAACAATAACAGCGACCCGCACCACAACGACGACGAGAATAAGCCGCTCCTTGCCCTGCGCCGCCCTGTCTACATCAGTTTAAAAGCAACACCGCACATACGCCCTCCTTCCCAGCTATGGACATTGATTAACCCCCATCGTCAGTCTCCGTACACCACCACAATTCACCCCTGCCGGCCGCCATCTCACCGCCGGCCGCACAAGCTCAGCTACCTCCCTTCCCTCACCTCGATCGACATAAATTGAAAAGCAACAGCGAAAACACACCCTCAATCCCAGCTACTTTCTGCCATGCACCCCCTTGGCGTCTATTAAGCCCAACAACACTTACTTTAAACAACCGCAGCCCCAAGTTCAAGTGGCAACTCATTAACCAGTGTCTGTCGCAGCAACTCATTAACCAGCAACTTGTATTCAGGCAACTCATTAACCAATGTCTGTCGCAGCAACTCATTAACCAGCAACTTGCATTCACCATGTGCAGCGAATCATAAACTGACAGGCAAATGCTGCGTTAACCATGGGCACCTATCCCCGACCACGGCCCCTATCCCCGGCACGTCGGACATGCAGCAGAACGGACTGCCCGGCTCAGGTTACAATCCGCACCCACAATAACCCAGCAGCCATGCAGTGGCCCTTTGGCACACGATCAGCTTCATGCAGCCCCTCACGCCCGCCCAACAAGAACAACAACGGTCGACCAGCATGGCGACGGCAACTCGCACCTTAATCCTGCACACTGTCGACATGATTTTAAAAGCAACGCCGAAAATGTATCCTCCTTCCCGTGCTAGCGACACTGATGACCACCACACCATTGGCAGGCTAAGTACACCACCAGAAATCAGCCCGTCCCGTCGAGCCCGGCCGGCGCTTCACGGCACCATCCTCATACTTCCAACCGTAAATCCTCCTCCCACCCCGTGCTCTGCACCAGCAGCCACCACGGAGGCGCGAAGACCGCTTTCTGCCCGGCAGAGGGCAGCATTGCTCCCCGCGAATTAAACCGGTTTGACTCCATGGAGCTCACAGACTTCCAGCCCACACTGCTTTCGGGCGGTCCGTATGAATACAGCCGCCCTCGTTGCCGCTTACCTTCCTCGTCCCAGCGCCGCTCACCCGACGAGCGCAGGTGGCAGAACCGCGGATTTAGCCTTCGGAAAGCGGTCACCAGCCACCGGCTGCACCTCCGCAGGACAAAGAGGCAGCCGCACGCCGTCGCTGGCCTCGTGTGCGGTCCGTCCTCCCTCAGAGGACGATATTTTCCCGGATGGTTTCGACATTGCGGCGACATGTTTTTGCTGAAAGACTGCAGCTGATGCCTGTTGCCCGGCGGGCGAAGCGGCCTTGCGACGCCATACCTCGTCGGATCGGGAGCGGGCTGCCACCGCCGCCTGCAGCGTCACCGCTGCTTTCCAACGAGGTATGGCCGACAGCAGTCCGATACGGGATGGCGGAGAAATGCACATTTCGGCCCCGGCCGCATCAGACAGCCAGTACTGGGCGACAGAAGTTTTCAACCCGCCGACTGGCCGTTCAAGCCCGCTTCCGAAGAAAGGCGCTTGGCTTGCAGGCAGCTCCGCCCCCTACCATCCAGCAACTATGGCTGCCTGGCACAGGTTACAAGATGCAACCCCAATAATGCAGCAGACATGTTGTCGACCATTGGCACTCAAGCAGCTTCATGCCAACCGCCCGAACCCCCGACCAACAACAACATCGACCTGCACCACAACGACGACGAGAATAAGCCGCTCCTTGCCCTGCGCCGCCCTGTCTACATCAGTTTAAATACAACACCGCACATACGCCCTCCTTCCCAGCTACGGACATTGATTAAACCCCATCGTCAGTCACCGTAACCCACCACAATTCACCCCTGCCGGCCGCCCTCTCACCGCCGGCCGCACAAGCTCAGCTACCTCCCTTCCCTCACCTCGATCGACATAAATTGAAAAGCAACACCGAAAACACACCCTCAATCCCGGCTACTTTCTGCCATGCACCCCCTTGGCGTCTATTAAGCCCAACAACACTTACTTTAAACAACCGCAGCCCCAAGTTCAATTGGCAACTCATTAACCAGTGTCTGTCGCAGCAACTCATTAACCAGCAACTTGTATTCAGGCAACTCATTAACCAATGTCTGTCGCAGCAAATCATTAACCAGCAACTTGCATTCACCATGTGCAGCGAATCATAAACTGACAGGCAAATGCTGCGGGAACCGTGGGCACCTATCCCCGACCACGGCCCCTGTCCCCGGCACGTCGGGCCATGCAGCAGCACGGACTGCCCGGCTCAGGTTACAATCCGCACCCACAATAAGCCAGCAGCCATGCAGTGGCCCTTCGGCAGACGATCAGCTTCATGCAGCCCCTCACGCCCGCCCAACAAGAACAACAACGGCGACCAGCATGGCGACGGCAACTCGCACCTTAAACCTGCACACTGTCGACATGATTTTAAAAGCAACGCCGAAAATGTATCCTCCTTCCCGTGCTAGCGACACTGATGAACATCAAACCATTGGCAGGCTAAGTACACCACCAGAAATCAGCCCGTCCCGTCGAGCCCGGCCGCCGCTTCACGGCACCATCCTCATACTTCCCACCGTAAATCCTCCACCCAACCCGTGCTCTGCACCAGCAGCCACCACGGAGGCGCGAAGACCTCTTTCTGCCCGGCAGAGGGCAGCATGGCTCCCCGCGATTTAAACCGGTTTGACTCCATGGAGCTCACAGACTTCCAGCCCGCTCTGCTTTCGGGCGGCCCGTATGAATACATGTGCCCTCGATGCCTCTTGCCTTCCTCGTCCCAGCGCCGCTCACCCGACGAGCGCAGGTGGCAGCACCGTGGATATAGCCTTCGGAAAGCGGTCCCCAGCCACCGGCTGCACCTCCGCAGGACAAAGAGTCAGCCGCAAGCCGTCGCTGGCCTCGTGTGCGGCCCGTCCGCCCTCAGCGGACGATATTTTCCCGGATGGTTTCTACATTGCTGCGACATGTTTTTGCCGAAAGACTGCAGCGGATGACTGTTGCCCGGCGGGCGAAGCGGCCTTGCGACGCCATCCCTCGTCGGATCGGGAGCGGGCTACCACCGCCGCCTGCGGCGTCACCGCTGCTTTCCAACGAGGTATGGCCGACAGCAGTCCGATAAGGCACGGCGGAGAAATCCACATTTCGGCTCCGGCCGCATCAGACAGCCAGTACTGGCCGATAGAGGTTTTCAACCCGCCGACTGGCCGTTCAAGCCCACTTCCGAAGAAAGGCGCTTGGCTTGCAGGCAGCTCCGCCCCCTGCCATCTAGCAACTATGGCTGCCCGGCACAGGTTACAAGATGCAACCACAATAATGCAGCAGACATGTTGTCGACCATTGGCACTCAAGCAGCTTAATGCAACCGGCCTAACCCCCGACCAACAATAACAGCGACCCGCACCACAACGACGACGAGAATAAGCCGCTCCTTGCCCTGCGCCGCCCTGTCTACATCAGTTTAAAAGCAACACCGCACATACGCCCTCCTTCCCAGCTATGGACATTGATTAACCCCCATCGTCAGTCTCCGTACACCACCACAATTCACCCCTGCCGGCCGCCCTCTCACCGCCGGCCGCACAAGCTCAGCTACCTCCCTTCCCTCACCTCGATCGACATAAATTGAAAAGCAACAGCGAAAACACACCCTCAATCCCGGCTACTTTCTGCCATGCACCCCCTTGGCGTCTATTAAGCCCAACAACACTTACTTTAAACAACCGCAGCCCCAAGTTCAAGTGGCAACTCATTAACCAGCAACTTGTATTCAGGCAACTCATTAACCAATGTCTGTCGCAGCAACTCATTAACCAGCAACTTGCATTCTCCATGTGCAGCGAATCATAAACTGACAGGCAAATGCTGCGGGAACCATGGGCACCTATCGCCGACCACGGCCCCTATCCCCGGCACGTCGGGCCATGCAGCAGCACGGACTGCCCGGCTCAGGTTACAATCCGCACCCACAATAAGCCAGCAGCCATGCAGTGGCCCTTCGGCACACGGTCGGCTTCATGCATCCCCTCACGCCCGCCCAACAAGAACAACAACGGCGACCAGCATGGCGACTGCAACTCGCATCTTAAACCTCCACACTGTCGACATGATTTTAAAAGCAACGCCGAAAATGTATCCTCCTTCCCGTGCGAGCGACACTGATGACCACCACACCATTGGCAGGCTAAGTGCACCACCAGAAATCAGTCCGTCCCGTCGAGCCCGGCCGCCGATAAACGGCACCGTCCTCATACTTCCCACCGTAAATCCTTCTCCCACCCCGTGCTCTGCACCAGCAGCCACCACGGAGGCGCGAAGACCGCTTTCTGCCCGGCAGAGGGCAGCATTGCTCCCCGCGATTTGAACCGGTTTGACTCCATGGAGCTCACAGACTTCCAGCCCGCTCTGCTTTCGGGCGGCCCGTATGACTACAGGTGCCCTCGATGCCGCTTGCCTTCCTCGTCCCAGCGCCGCTCAGCCGACGAGCGCAGGTGGCAGAACCGCGGATTTAGCCTTCGGAAAGCGGTCCCCAGCCACCGGCTGCACCTCCGCAGGTCAAAGAGGCAGCCGCACGCCGTCGCTGGCCTCGTGTGCGGCCCGTCCGCCCTCACCAGACGATATTTTCCCGGATGGTTTTGACATTGCAGCGACATGTTTTTGCCGAAAGACTGGAGCGGATGCCTTTTGCCCGGCGGGCGAAGCGGCCTTGCGACGCAATCCCTCGTTGGATCTGGAGCGGGCTGCCACCGCCGCCTGCAGCGTCACCGCTGCTTTCCAACGAGGTATGGCCGACAGCAGTGCGATACGGGATGGCGAAGAAATGCACATTTCGGCCACGGCCGCATCAGACAGCCAGTACTGGCCGACAGAGGTTTTCAACCCGCCGGCTGGCCATTCAAGCCCGCTTCCGAAGAAAGGCGCTTGGCTTGCAGGCAGCTCCGCCCCCTGCCGTCCAGCAACTATGGCTGCCCGGCACAGGTTACAAGATGCAACCCCAATAATGCAGCAGACATGTTGTCGACCATTGGCACTCAAGCAGCTTCATGCCAACCGCCCTAACCCCCGACCAACAATAACAGCGACTCGCACCACAACGACGACGAGAATAAGCCGCTCCTTGCCCTGCGCCGCCCTGTCTATATCAGTTTAAAAGCAACACCGCACATACGCCCTCCTTCCCAGCTACGGACATTGATTAAACCCCATTGTCAGTCTCCGGACCCCACCATAATTCGACCCTACCAGCCGCCTTCTCACAGCCGGCCGCACAAGCTCAGCTACCTCCCTTCCCTCACCTCGATCGACATAAATTGAAAAGCAACACCGAAAACACACCCTCAATCCCGGCTACTTTCTGCCATGCACCCCCTTGGCGTGTATTAAGCCCCACAACACTTACTTTAAACAACCGCAGCCCCAAGTTCAAGTGGCAACTCATTAACCAGTGTCTGTCGCAGCAACTCATTAACCAGCAACTTGTATTCAGGCAACTCATTAACCAATGTCTGTCGCAGCAACTCATTAACCAGCAACTTGCATTCACCATGTGCAGCGAATCATAAACTGACAGGCAAATGCTGCGTTAACCATGGGCACCTATCCCCGACCACGGCCCCTATCCCCGGCACGTCGGCCATGCAGCAGAACGGACTGCCCGGCTCAGGTTACAATCCGCACCCACAATAACCCAGCAGCCATGCAGTGGCCCTTTGGCACACGATCAGCTTCATGCAGCCCCTCACGCCCGCCCAACAAGAACAACAACGGTCGACCAGCATGGCGACGGCAACTCGCACCTTAAACCTGCACACTGTCGACATGATTTTAAAAGCAACGCCGAAAATGTATCCTCCTTCCCGTGCTAGCGACACTGATGACCACCACACCATTGGCAGGCTAAGTACACCACCAGAAATCAGCCCGTCCCGTCGAGCCCGGCCGGCGCTTCACGGCACCATCCTCATACTTCCAACCGTAAATCCTCCTCCCACCCCGTGCTCTGCACCAGCAGCCACCACGGAGGCGCGTAGACCGCTTTCTGCCCGGCAGAGGGCAGCATTGCTCCCCGCGAATTAAACCGGTTTGACTCCATGGAGCTCACAGACTTCCAGCCCACACTGCTTTCGGGCGGTCCGTATGAATACAGCCGCCCTCGTTGCCGCTTACCTTCCTCGTCCCAGCGCCGCTCACCCGACGAGCGCAGGTGGCAGAACCGCGGATTTAGCCTTCGGAAAGCGGTCACCAGCCACCGGCTGCACCTCCGCAGGACAAAGAGGCAGCCGCACGCCGTCGCTGGCCTCGTGTGCGGTCCGTCCTCCCTCAGAGGACGATATTTTCCCGGATGGTTTCGACATTGCGGCGACATGTTTTTGCTGAAAGACTGCAGCTGATGCCTGTTGCCCGGCGGGCGAAGCGGCCTTGCGACGCCATACCTCGTCGGATCGGGAGCGGGCTGCCACCGCCGCCTGCAGCGTCACCGCTGCTTTCCAACGAGGTATGGCGGACAGCAGTCCGATACGGGATGGCGGAGAAATGCACATTTCGGCCCCGGCCGCATCAGACAGCCAGTACTGGGCGACAGAAGTTTTCAACCCGCCGACTGGCCGTTCAAGCCCGCTTCCGAAGAAAGGCGCTTGGCTTGCAGGCAGCTCCGCCCCCTACCATCCAGCAACTATGGCTGCCTGGCACAGGTTACAAGATGCAACCCCAATAATGCAGCAGACATGTTGTCGACCATTGGCACTCAAGCAGCTTCATGCCAACCGCCCGAACCCCCGACCAACAACAACAGCGACCTGCACCACAACGACGACGAGAATAAGCCGCTCCTTGCCCTGCGCCGCCCTGTCTACATCAGTTTAAATACAACACCGCACATACGCCCTCCTTCCCAGCTACGGACATTGATTAAAACCCATCGTCAGTCACCGTAACCCACCACAATTCACCCCTGCCGGCCGCCCTCTCACCGCCGGCCGCACAAGCTCAGCTACCTCCCTTCCCTCACCTCGATCGACATAAATTGAAAAGCAACACCGAAAACACACCCTCAATTCCGGCTACTTTCTGCCATGCACCCCCTTGGCGTCTATTAAGCCCAACAACACTTACTTTAAACAACCGCAGCCCCAAGTTCAATTGGCAACTCATTAACCAGTGTCTGTCGCAGCAACTCATTAACCAGCAACTTGTATTCAGGCAACTCATTAACCAATGTCTGTCGCAGCAAATCATTAACCAGCAACTTGCATTCACCATGTGCAGCGAATCATAAACTGACAGGCAAATGCTGCGGGAACCGTGGGCACCTATCCCCGACCACGGCCCCTGTCCCCGGCACGTCGGGCCATGCAGCAGCACGGACTGCCCGGCTCAGGTTACAATCCGCACCCACAATAAGCCAGCAGCCATGCAGTGGCCCTTCGGCAGACGATCAGCTTCATGCAGCCCCTCACGCCCGCCCAACAAGAACAACAACGGCGACCAGCATGGCGACGGCAACTCGCACCTTAAACCTGCACACTGTCGACATGATTTTAAAAGCAACGCCGAAAATGTATCCTCCTTCCCGTGCTAGCGACACTGATGAACATCAAACCATTGGCAGGCTAAGTACACCACCAGAAATCAGCCCGTCCCGTCGAGCCCGGCCGCCGCTTCACGGCACCATCCTCATACTTCCCACCGTAAATCCTCCACCCAACCCGTGCTCTGCACCAGCAGCCACCACGGAGGCGCGAAGACCGCTTTCTGCCCGGCAGAGGGCAGCATGGCTCCCCGCGATTTAAACCGGTTTGACTCCATGGAGCTCACAGACTTCCAGCCCGCTCTGCTTTCGGGCGGCCCGTATGAATATATGTGCCCTCGATGCCTCTTGCCTTCCTCGTCCCAGCGCCGCTCACCCGACGAGCGCAGGTGGCAGCACCGTGGATATAGCCTTCGGAAAGCGGTCCCCAGCCACCGGCTGCACCTCCGCAGGACAAAGAGTCAGCCGCAAGCCGTCGCTTGTCTCGTGTGCGGCCCGTCCGCCCTCAGCGGACGATATTTTCCCGGATGGTTTCTACATTGCTGCGACATGTTTTTGCCGAAAGACTGCAGCGGATGACTGTTGCCCGGTGGGCGAAGCGGCCTTGCGACGCCATCCCTCGTCGGATCGGGAGCGGGCTACCACCGCCGCCTGCGGCGTCACCGCTGCTTTCCAACGAGGTATGGCCGACAGCAGTCCGATAAGGCACGGCGGAGAAATCCACATTTCGGCTCCGGCCGCATCAGACAGCCAGTACTGGCCGATAGAGGTTTTAAACCCGCCGACTGGCCGTTCAAGCCCACTTCCGAAGAAAGGCGCTTGGCTTGCAGGCAGCTCCGCCCCCTGCCATCTAGCAACTATGGCTGCCCGGCACAGGTTACAAGATGCAACCCCAATAATGCAGCAGACATGTTGTCGACCATTGGCACTCAAGCAGCTTAATGCAACCGGCCTAACCCCCGACCAACAATAACAGCGACCCGCACCACAACGACGACGAGAATAAGCCGCTCCTTGCCCTGCGCCGCCCTGTCTACATCAGTTTAAAAGCAACACCGCACATACGCCCTCCTTCCCAGCTATGGACATTGATTAACCCCCATCGTCAGTCTCCGTACACCACCACAATTCACCCCTGCCGGCCGCCCTCTCACCGCCGGCCGCACAAGCTCAGCTACCTCCCTTCCCTCACCTCGATCGACATAAATTGAAAAGCAACACCGAAAACACACCCTCAATCCCGGCTACTTTCTGCCATGCACCCCCTTGGCGTCTATTAAGCCCAACAACACTTACTTTAAACATCCGCAGCCCCAAGTTCAAGTGGCAACTCATTAACCAGCAACTTGTATTCAGGCAACTCATTAACCAATGTCTGTCGCAGCAACTCATTAACCAGCAACTTGCATTCACCATGTGCAGCGAATCATAAACTGACAGGCAAATGCTGCGGGAACCATGGGCACCTATCCCCGACCACGGCCCCTATCCCCGGCACGTCGGGCCATGCAGCAGCACGGACTGCCCGGCTCAGGTTACAATCCGCACCCACAATAAGCCAGCAGCCATGCAGTGGCCCTTCGGCACACGGTCGGCTTCATGCATCCCCTCACGCCCGCCCAACAAGAACAACAACGGCGACCAGCATGGCGACTGCAACTCGCATCTTAAACCTCCACACTGTCGACATGATTTTAAAAGCAACGCCGAAAATGTATCCTCCTTCCCGTGCGAGCGACACTGATGACCACCACACCATTGGCAGGCTAAGTGCACCACCAGAAATCAGTCCGTCCCGTCGAGCCCGGCCGCCGATAAACGGCACCGTCCTCATACTTCCCACCGTAAATCCTTCTCCCACCCCGTCCTCTGCACCAGCAACCACCACGGAGGCGCGAAGACCGCTTTCTGCCCGGCAGAGGGCAGCATTGCTCCCCGCGATTTGAACCGGTTTGACTCCATGGAGCTCACAGACTTCCAGCCCGCTCTGCTTTCGGGCGGCCCGTATGACTACAGGTGCCCTCGATGCCCCTTGCCTTCCTCGTCCCAGCGCCGCTCAGCCGACGAGCGCAGGTGGCAGAACCGCGGATTTAGCCTTCGGAAACCGGTCCCCAGCCACCGGCTGCACCTCCGCAGGTCAAAGAGGCAGCCGCACGCCGTCGCTGGCCTCGTGTGTGGCCCGTCCGCCCTCACCAGACGATATTTTCCCGGATGGTTTCGACATTGCAGCGACATGTTTTTGCCGAAAGACTGGAGCGGATGCCTGTTGCCCGGCGGGCGAAGCGGCCTTGCGACGCAATCCCTCGTTGGATCTGGAGCGGGCTGCCACCGCCGCCTGCAGCGTCACCGCTGCTTTCCAACGAGGTATGGCCGACAGCAGTGCGATACGGGATGGCGGAGAAATGCACATTTCGGCCACGGCCGCATCAGACAGACAGTACTGGCCGACAGAGGTTTTCAACCCGCCGGCTAGCCATTCAAGCCCACTTCCGAAGAAAGGCGCTTGGCTTGCAGGCAGCTCCGCCCCCTGCCATCCAGCGACTATGGCTGCCCGGCACAGGTTACAAGATGCAACCACAATAATGCAGCAGACATGTTGTCGACCATAGGCACTCAAGCAGCTTCATGCCAACCGGCCTAACCCCCGACCAACAACAACAGGGACCCGCACCACAACGACGACGAGAATAAGCCGCTCCTTGCCCTGCGCCGCCCTGTCTACATCAGTTTAAAAGCAACACCGCACATACGCCCTCCTTCACAGCGATGGACATTGATTAACCCCCATCGTCAGTCTCCGTACACCACCACAATTCACCCCTGCCGGCCGCCCTTTCACCGCCGGCCGCACAAGCTCAGCTACCTCCCTTCCCTCACCTCGATCGACATAAATTGAAAAGCAACACCGAAAACACACCCTCAATCCCGGCTACTTTCTGCCATGCACCCCCTTGGCGTCTATTAAGCCCAACAACACGTACTTTAAACATCCGCAGCCACAAGTTCAAGTGGCAACTCATTAACCAGTGTCTGTCGCAGCAACTCATTAACCCGCAACTTGTATTCAGGCAACTCATTAACCAATGTCTGTCGCAGCAACTCATTAACCAGCAACTTGCATTCACCATGTGCAGCGAATCATAAACTGACAGGCAAATGCTGCGGGAACCGTGGGCACCTATCCCCGACCACGTCCCCTATCCCGGGCACGTCGGGCCATGCAGCAGCACGGACTGCCCGGCTCAGGTTACAATCCGCACCCACAATTACCCAGCAGCCATGCAGTGGCCCTTCGGCACACGATCAGCTTCATGCAGCCCCTCACGCCCGCCCAACAAGAACAACAATGGCGACCAGCATGGCGACGGCAACTCGCACCTTAAACCTGCACACTGTCGTCATGGTTTTAAAAGCAACGCCGAAATTGTATCCTCCTTCCCGTGCTAGCGACACTGATGACCACCACACCATTGGCAGGCTAAGTAAACCACCAGAAATCAGCCCGTCCCGTCGAGCCCGGCTGCCGCTTCACGGCACCATCCTCATACTTCCCACCGTAAATCCTCCACCCACCCCGTGCTCTGCACCAGCAGCAACCAAGGAGGCGCGAAGACCGCTTTTTCCCCGGCAGAGGGCAGCATTGCTCCCCGCGATTTGAATCGGTTTGACTCCATGGAGCTCACAGACTTCCAGCCCGCTCTGCTTTCGGGCGGCCCGTATTACTACAGGTGCTCTCGATGCCGCTTGCCTTCCTCGTCCCAGCGCCGCTCACCCGACGAGCGCAGGTGACAGAACCGCGGATTTAGCCTTCGGAAAGCGGTCCCCAGCCACCGGCTGCACCTCCGCAGGTCAAAGAGGCAGCCGCACGCCGTCGCTGGCCTCGTGTGCGGCCCGCCGCCCTCAGCAGACGATATTTTCCCGGATGGTTTCGACATTGCAGCGACATGTTTTTGCCGAAAGACTGCAGCGGATGCCTGTTGCCCGGCGGGCGAAGCGGCCTTGCGACGCAATCCCTCGTTGGAGCTGGAGCGGGCTGCCACCGCCGCCTGCAGCGTCACCGCTGCTTTCCAACGAGGTATGGCCGACAGCAGTCCGATACGGGATGGCGGAGAAATGCACATTTCGGCCACGGCCGCATCAGACAGCCAGTACTGGCCGACAGAGGTTTTCAACCCGCCGGCTGGCCGTTCAAGCCCGCTTCCGAAGAAAGGCGCTTGGCTTGCAGGCAGCTCCGCCCCCTGCCATCCAGCAACTATGGCTGCCCGGCACAGGTTACAAGATGCAACCCCAATAATGCAGCAGACATGTTGTCGATCATTGGCACTCAAGCAGCTTCATGCCAACCGCCCTAACCCCCGACCAACAATAACAGCGACTCGCACCACAACGATGACGAGAATAAGACGCTCCTTGCCCTGCGCCGCCCTGTCTACATCAGTTTAAAAGCAACACCGCACATACGCCCTCCTTCCCAGCTACGGACATTGATTAAACACCATCGTCAGTCTCCGGACCCCACCATAATTCACCCCTGCCGGCCGCCTTCTCACAGCCGGCCGCACAAGCTCAGCTACCTCCCTTCCCTCACCTCGATCGACATAAATTGAAAAGCAACACCGAAAACACACCCTCAATCCGGCTACTTTCTGCCATGCACCCCCTTGGCGTGTATTAAGCCCCACAACACTTACTTTAAACAACCGCAGCCCCAAGTTCAAGTGGCAACTCATTAACCAGTGTCTGTCGCAGCAACTCATTAACCAGCAACTTGTATTCAGGCAACTCATTAACCAATGTCTGTCGCAGCAACTCATTAACCAGCAACTTGCATTCACCATGTGCAGCGAATCATAAACTGACAGGCAAATGCTGCGTTAACCATGGGCACCTATCCCCGACCACGGCCCCTATCCCCGGCACGTCGGCCATGCAGCAGCACGGACTGCCCGGCTCAGGTTACAATCCGCACCCACAATAACCCAGCAGCCATGCAGTGGCCCTTTGGCACACGATCAGCTTCATGCAGCCCCTCACGCCCGCCCAACAAGAACAACAACGGTCGACCAGCATGGCGACGGCAACTCGCACCTTAAACCTGCACACTGTCGACATGATTTTAAAAGCAACGCCGAAAATGTATCCTCCTTCCCGTGCTAGCGACACTGATGACCACCACACCATTGGCAGGCTAAGTACACCACCAGAAATCAGCCCGTCCCGTCGAGCCCGGCCGGCGCTTCACGGCACCATCCTCATACTTCCAACCGTAAATCCTCCTCCCACCCCGTGCTCTGCACCAGCAGCCACCACGGAGGCGCGAAGACCGCTTTCTGCCCGGCAGAGGGCAGCATTGCTCCCCGCGAATTAAACCGGTTTGACTCCATGGAGCTCACAGACTTCCAGCCCACACTGCTTTCGGGTGGTCCGTATGAATACAGCCGCCCTCGTTGCCGCTTACCTTCCTCGTCCCAGCGCCGCTCACCCGACGAGCGCAGGTGGCAGAACCGCAGATTTAGCCTTCGGAACGCGGTCACCAGCCACCTGCTGCACCTCCGCAGGACAAAGAGGCAGCCGCACGCCATCGCTGGCCTCGTGTGCGGTCCGTCCTCCCTCAGAGGACGATATTTTCCCGGATGGTTTCGACATTGCGGCGACATGTTTTTGCTGAAAGACTGCAGCTGATGCCTGTTGCCCGGCGGGCGAAGCGGCCTTGCGACGCCATACCTCGTCGGATCGGGAGCGGGCTGCCACCGCCGCCTGCAGCGTCACCGCTGCTTTCCAACGAGGTATGGCCGACAGCAGTCCGATACGGGATGGCGGAGAAATGCACATTTCGGCCCCGGCCGCATCAGACAGCCAGTACTGGGCGACAGAAGTTTTCAACCCGCCGACTGGCCGTTCAAGCCCGCTTCCGAAGAAAGGCGCTTGGCTTGCAGGCAGCTCCGCCCCCTACCATCCAGCAACTATGGCTGCCTGGCACAGGTTACAAGATGCAACCCCAATAATGCAGCAGACATGTTGTCGACCATTGGAACTCAAGCAGCTTCATGCCAACCGCCCGAACCCCCGACCAACAACAACAGCGACCTGCACCACAACGACGACGAGAATAAGCCGCTCCCTGCCCTGCGCCGCCCTGTCTACATCAGTTTAAATACAACACCGCACATACGCCCTCCTTCCCAGCTACGGACATTGATTAAACCCCATCGTCAGTCACCGTAACCCACCACAATTCACCCCTGCCGGCCGCCCTCTCACCGCCGGCCGCACAAGCTCAGCTACCTCCCTTCCCTCACCTCGATCGACATAAATTGAAAAGCAACACCGAAAACACACCCTCAATCCCGGCTACTTTCTGCCATGCACCCCCTTGGCGTCTATTAAGCCCAACAACACTTACTTTAAACAACCGCAGCCCCAAGTTCAATTGGCAACTCATTAACCAGTGTCTGTCGCAGCAACTCATTAACTAGCAACTTGTATTCAGGCAACTCATTAACCAATGTCTGTCGCAGCAAATCATTAACCAGCAACTTGCATTCACCATGTGCAGCGAATCATAAACTGACAGGCAAATGCTGCGGGAACCGTGGGCACCTATCCCCGACCACGGCCCCTGTCCCCGGCACGTCGGGCCATGCAGCAGCATGGACTGCCCGGCTCAGGTTACAATCCGCACCCACAATAAGCCAGCAGCCATGCAGTGGCCCTTCGGCAGACGATCAGCTTCATGCAGCCCCTCACGCCCGCCAAACAAGAACAACAACGGCGACCAGCATGGCGACGGCAACTCGCACCTTAAACCTGCACACTGTCGACATGATTTTAAAAGCAACGCCGAAAATGTATCCTCCTTCCCGTGCTAGCGACACTGATGAACATCAAACCATTGGCAGGCTAAGTACACCACCAGAAATCAGCCCGTCCCGTCGAGCCCGGCCGCCGCTTCAAGGCACCATCCTCATACTTCCCACCGTAAATCCTCCACCCAACCCGTGCTCTGCACCAGCAGCCACCACGGAGGCGCGAAGACCGCTTTCTGCCCGGCAGAGGGCAGCATGGCTCCCCGCGATTTAAACCGGTTTGACTCCATGGAGCTCACAGACTTCCAGCCCGCTCTGCTTTCGGGCGGCCCGTATGAATACATGTGCCCTCGATGCCTCTTGCCTTCCTCGTCCCAGCGCCGCTCACCCGACGAGCGCAGGTGGCAGCACCGTGGATATAGCCTTCGGAAAGCGGTCCCCAGCCACCGGCTGCACCTCCGCAGGACAAAGAGTCAGCCGCAAGCCGTCGCTGGCCTCGTGTGCGGCCCGTCCGCCCTCAGCGGACGATATTTTCCCGGATGGTTTCTACATTGCTGCGACATGTTTTTGCCGAAAGACTGCAGCGGATGACTGTTGCCCGGCGGGCGAAGCGGCCTTGCGACGCCATCCCTCGTCGGATCGGGAGCGGGCTACCACCGCCGTCTGCGGCGTCACCGCTGCTTTCCAACGAGGTATGGCCGACAGCAGTCCGATAAGGCACGGCGGAGAAATCCACATTTCGGCTCCGGCCGCATCAGACAGCCAGTACTGGCCGATAGAGGTTTTCAACCCGCCGACTGGCCGTTCAAGCCCACTTCCGAAGAAAGGCGCTTGGCTTGCAGGCAGCTCCGCCCCCTGCCATCTAGCAACTATGGCTGCCCGGCACAGGTTACAAGATGCAACCACAATAATGCAGCAGACATGTTGTCGACCATTGGCACTCAAGCAGCTTAATGCAACCGGCCTAACCCCCGACCAACAATAACAGCGACCCGCACCACAACGACGACGAGAATAAGCCGCTCCTTGCCCTGCGCCGCCCTGTCTACATCAGTTTAAAAGCAACACCGCACATACGCCCTCCTTCCCAGCTATGGACATTGATTAACCCCCATCGTCAGTCTCCGTACACCACCACAATTCACCCCTGCCGGCCGCCCTCTCACCGCCGGCCGCACAAGCTCAGCTACCTCCCTTCCCTCACCTCGATCGACATAAATTGAAAAGCAACACCGAAAACACACCCTCAATCCCGGCTACTTTCTGCCATGCACCCCCTTGGCGTCTATTAAGCCCAACAACACTTACTTTAAACAACCGCAGCCCCAAGTTCAAGTGGCAACTCATTAACCAGCAACTTGTATTCAGGCAACTCATTAACCAATGTCTGTCGCAGCAATTCATTAACCAGCAACTTGCATTCACCATGTGCAGCGAATCATAAACTGACAGGCAAATGCTGCGGGAACCATGGGCAACTATCCCCGACCACGGCCCCTATCCCCGGCACGTCGGGCCATGCAGCAGCACGGACTGCCCGGCTCAGGTTACAATCCGCACCCACAATAAGCCAGCAGCCATGCAGTGGCCCTTCTGCACACGGTCGGCTTCATGCATCCCCTCACGCCCGCCCAACAAGAACAACAACGGCGACCAGCATGGCGACTGCAACTCGCATCTTAAACCTCCACACTGTCGACATGATTTTAAAAGCAACGCCGAAAATGTATCCTCCTTCCCGTGCGAGCGACACTGATGACCACCACACCATTGGCAGGCTAAGTGCACCACCAGAAATCAGTCCGTCCCGTCGAGCCCGGCCGCCGATAAACGGCACCGTCCTCATACTTCCCACCGTAAATCCTTCTCCCACCCCGTGCTCTGCACCAGCAGCCACCACGGAGGCGCGAAGACCGCTTTCTGCCCGGCAGAGGGCAGCATTGCTCCCCGCGATTTGAACCGGTTTGACTCCATGGAGCTCACAGACTTCCAGCCCGCTCTGCTTTCGGGCGGCCCGTATGACTACAGGTGCCCTCGATGCCGCTTGCCTTCCTCGTCCCAGCGCCGCTCAGCCGACGAGCGCAGGTGGCAGAACCGCGGATTTAGCCTTCGGAAAGCGGTCCCAAGCCACCGGCTGCACCTCCGCAGGTCAAAGAGGCAGCCGCACGCCGTCGCTGGCCTCGTGTGCGGCCCGTCCGCCCTCACCAGACGATATTTTCCCGGATGGTTTCGACATTGCAGCGACATGTTTTTGCCGAAAGACTGGAGCGGATGCCTGTTGCCCGGCGGGCGAAGCGGCCTTGCGACGCAATCCCTCGTTGGATCTGGAGCGGGCTGCCACCGCCGCCTGCAGCGTCACCGCTGCTTTCCAACGAGGTATGGCCGACAGCAGTGCGATACGGGATGGCGGAGAAATGCACATTTCGGCCACGGCCGCATCAGACAGACAGTACTGGCCGACAGAGGTTTTCAACCCGCCGGCTAGCCATTCATGCCCACTTCCGAAGAAAGGCGCTTGGCTTGCAGGCAGCTCCGCCCCCTGCCATCCAGCGACTATGGCTGCCCGGCACAGGTTACAAGATGCAACCACAATAATGCAGCAGACATGTTGTCGACCATAGGCACTCAAGCAGCTTCATGCCAACCGGCCTAACCCCCGACCAACAACAACAGGGACCCGCACCACAACGACGACGAGAATAAGCCGCGCCTTGCCCTGCGCCGCCCTGTCTACATCAGTTTAAAAGCAACACCGCACATACGCCCTTCTTCACAGCGATGGACATTGATTAACCCCCATCGTCAGTCTCCGTACACCACCACAATTCACCCCTGCCGGCCGCCCTCTCACCGCCGGCCGCACAAGCTCAGCTACCTCCCTTCCCTCACCTCGATCGACATAAATTGAAAAGCAACACCGAAAACACACCCTCAATCCCGGCTACTTTCTGCCATGCACCCCCTTGGCGTCTATTAAGCCCAACAACACGTACTTTAAACAACCGCAGCCCCAAGTTCAAGTGGCAACTCATTAACCAGTGTCTGTCGCAGCAACTCATTAACCCGCAACTTGTATTCAGGCAACTCATTAACCAATGTCTGTCGCAGCAACTCATTAACCAGCAACTTGCATTCACCATGTGCAGCGAATCATAAACTGACAGGCAAATGCTGCGGGAACCGTGGGCACCTATCCCCGACCACGTCCCCTATCCCGGGCACGTCGGGCCATGCAGCAGCACGGACTGCCCGGCTCAGGTTACAATCCGCACCCACAATTACCCAGCAGCCATGCAGTGGCCCTTCGGCACACGATCAGCTTCATGCAGCCCCTCACGCCCGCCCAACAAGAACAACAACGGCGACCAGCATGGCGACGGCAACTCGCACCTTAAACCTGCAATCTGTCGACATGGTTTTAAAAGCAACGCCGAAATTGTATCCTCCTTCCCGTGCTAGCGACACTGATGACCACCACACCATTGGCAGGCTAAGTAAACCACCAGAAATCAGCCCGTCCCGTCGAGCCCGGCTGCCGCTTCACGGCACCATCCTCATACTTCCCACCGTAAATCCTCCACCCACCCCGTGCTCTGCACCAGCAGCAACCAAGGAGGCGCGAAGACCGCTTTTTCCCCGGCAGAGGGCAGCATTGCTCCCCGCGATTTGAACCGGTTTGACTCCATGGAGCTCACAGACTTCCAGCCCGCTCTGCTTTCGGACGGCCCGTATTACTACAGGTGCTCTCGATGCCGCTTGCCTTCCTCGTCCCAGCGCCGCTCACCCGACGAACGCAGGTGACAGAACCGCGGATTTAGCCTTCGGAAAGCGGTCCCCAGCCACCGGCTGCACCTCCGCAGGTCAAAGAGGCAGCCGCACGCCGTCGCTGGCCTCGTGTGCGGCCCGCCGCCCTCAGCAGGCGATATTTTCCCGGATGGTTTCGACATTGCAGCGACATGTTTTTGCCGAAAGACTGCAGCGGATGCCTGTTGCCCGGCGGGCGAAGCGGCCTTGCGATGCAATCCCTCGTTGGAGCTGGAGCGGGCTGCCAAAGCCGCCTGCAGCGTCACCGCTGCTTTCCAACGAGGTATGGCCGACAGCAGTCCGATACGGGATGGCGGAGAAATGCACATTTCGGCCACGGCCGCATCAGACAGCCAGTACTGGCCGACAGAGGTTTTCAACCCGCCGGCTGGCCGTTCAAGCCCGCTTCCGAAGAAAGGCGCTTGGCTTGCAGGCAGCTCCGCCCCCTGCCATCCAGCAACTATGGCTGCCCGGCACAGGTTACAAGATGCAACCCCAATAATGCAGCAGACATGTTGTCGACCATTGGCACTCAAGCAGCTTCATGCCAACCGCCCTAACCCCCGACCAACAATAACAGCGACTCGCACCACAACGATGACGAGAATAAGACGCTCCTTGCCCTGCGCCGCCCTGTCTACATCAGTTTAAAAGCAACACCGCACATACGCCCTCCTTCCCAGCTACGGACATTGATTAAACACCATCGTCAGTCTCCGGACCCCACCATAATTCACCCCTGCCGGCCGCCTTCTCACAGCCGGCCGCACAAGCTCAGCTACCTCCCTTCCCTCACCTCGATCGACATAAATTGAAAAGCAACACCGAAAACACACCCTCAATCCGGCTACTTTCTGCCATGCACCCCCTTGGCGTCTATTAAGCCCAACAACACGTACTTTAAACAACCGCAGCCACAAGTTCAAGTGGCAACTCATTAACCAGTGTCTGTCGCAGCAACTCATTAACCAGCAACTTGTATTCAGGCAACTCATTAACCAATGTCTGTCGCAGCATCTCATTAACCAGCAACTTGCATTCACCATGTGCAGCGAATCATAAACTGACAGGCAAATGCTGCGGGAACCGTGGGCACCTATCCCCGACCACGTCCCCTATCCCCGGCACGTCGGGCCATTCAGCAGCACGGACTGCCCGGCTCAGGTTACAATCCGCACCCACAATTACCCAGCAGCCATGCAGTGGCCCTTCGGCACACGATCAGCTTCATGCAGCCCCTCACGACCGCCCAACAAGAACAACAACGGCGACCAGCATGGCGACGGCAACTCGCACCTTAAACCTGCACACTGTCGACATGGTTTTAAAAGCAACGCCGAAATTGTATCCTCCTTCCCGTGCTAGCGACACTGATGACCACCACACCATTGGCAGGGTAAGTACACCAACAGAAATCAGCCCGTCCCGTCGAGCCCGGCTGCCGCTTCACGGCACCATCCTCATACTTCCCACCGTAAATCCTCCTCCCACCCCGTGCTCTGCACCAGCAGCAACCAAGGAGGCGCGAAGACCGCTTTTTCCCCGGCAGAGGGCAGCATTGCTCCCCGCGATTTGAACCGGTTTGACTCCATGGAGCTCACAGACTTCCAGCCCGCTCTGCTTTCGGGCGGCCCGTATTACTACAGATGCTCTCGATGCCGCTTGCCTTCCTCGTCCCAGCGCCGCTCACCCGACGAGCGCAGGTGGCAGAACCGCGGATTTAGCCTTCGGAAAGCGGTCCCCAGCCACCGGCTGCCCCTCCGCAGGTCAAAGAGGCAGCCGCACGCCGTCGCTGGCCTCGTGTGCGGCCCGTCGGCCCTCAGCAGACTATATTTTCCCGGATGGTTTCGACATTGCAGCGACATGTTTTTGCCGAAAGACTGGAGCGGATGCCTGTTGCCCAGCGGGCGAAGCGGCCTTGCGACGCAAACCCTCGTTGGATCTGGAGCGGGCTGCCACCGCCGCCTGCAGCGTCACCGCTGCTTTCCAACGAGGTATGGCCGACAGCAGTCCGATACGGGATGGCGGAGAAATGCACATTTCGGCCACGGCCGCATCAGACAGCCAGTACTGGCCGACAAAGGTTTTCAACCCGCCGGCTGGCCGTTTCAAGCCCGCTTCCGAAGAAAGGCGCTTGGCTTGCAGGCAGCTTCCGCCCCCTGCCATCCAGCAACTATGGCTGCCCGGCACAGGTTACAAGATGCAACCCCAATAATGCAGCAGACATGTTGTCGACCATTGGCACTCAAGCAGCTTCATGCCAACCGCCGTAACCCCCGACCAACAATAACAGCGACTCGCACCACAACGACGACGAGAATAAGCCGCTCCTTGCCCTGCGCCGCCCTGTCTACATCAGTTTAAAAGCAACACCGCACATACGCCCTCCTTCCCAGCTACGGACATTGATTAAACCCCATCGTCAGTCTCCGGACCCCACCATAATTCACCCCTGCCGGCCGCCTTCTCACAGCCGGCCGCACAAGCTCAGCTACCTCCCTTCCCTCACCTCGATCGACATAAATTGAAAAGCAACACCGAAAACACACCCTCAATCCCGGCTACTTTCTGCCATGCACCCCCTTGGCGTCTATTAAGCCCCACAACAGTTACTTTAAACAACCGCAGCCCCAAGTTCAAGTGGCAACTCATTAACCAGTGTTTGTCGCAGCAACTCATTAACCAGCAACTTGTATTCAGGCAACTCATTAACCAATGTCTGTCGCAGCAACTCATTAACCAGCAACTTGCATTCACCATGTGCAGCGAATCATAAACTGACAGGCAAATGCTGCGTTAACCATGGACACCTATTCCCGACCACGGCCCCTATCCCCGGCACGTCGGCCATGCAGCAGCACGGACTGCCCGGATGAGGTTACAATCCGCACCCACAATAACCCAGCAGCCATGCAGTGGCCCTTTGGCACACGATCAGCTTCATGCAGCCCCTCACGCCCGCCCAACAAGAACAACAACGGCGACCAGCATGGCGACGGCAACTCGCACCTTAAACCTGCACACTGTCGACATGATTTTAAAAGCAACGCCGAAAATGTATCCTCCTTCCCGTGCGAGCGACACTGATGACCACCACACCATTGGCAGGCTAAGTACACCACCAGAAATCAGCCCGTCCCGTCGAGCCCCGCCGCCGCTTCACGGCACCATCCTCATACTTCCAACCGTAAATCCTCCTCCCACCCCGTGCTCTGCACAAGCAGCCACCACGGAGGCGCGAAGACCGCTTTCTGCCCGGCAGAGGGCAGCATTGCTCCCCGCGAATTAAACCGGTTTGACTCCATGGAGCTCACAGACTTCCAGCCCACACTGCTTTCGGGCGGTCCGTATGAATACAGCCGCCCTCGTTGCCGCTTACCTTCCTCGTCCCAGCGCCGCTCACCCGACGAGCGCAGGTGGCAGAACCGCGGATTTAGCCTTCGGAAAGCGGTCACCAGCCACCGGCTGCACCTCCGCAGGACAAAGAGGCAGCCGCACGCCGTCGCTGGCCTCGTGTGCGGTCCGTCCTCCCTCAGAGGACGATATTTTCCCGGATGGTTTCGACATTGCGGCGACATGTTTTTGCTGAAAGACTGCAGCTGATGCCTGTTGCCCGGCGGGCGAAGCGGCCTTGCGACGCCATACCTCGTCGGATCGGGAGCGGGCTGCCACCGCCGCCTGCAGCGTCACCGCTGCTTTCCAACGAGGTATGGCCGACAGCAGTCCGATACGGGATGGCGGAGAAATGCACATTTCGGCCCCGGCCGCATCAGACAGCCAGTACTGGGCGACAGAAGTTTTCAACCCGCCGACTGGCCGTTCAAGCCCGCTTCCGAAGAAAGGCGCTTGGCTTGCAGGCAGCTCCGCCCCCTACCATCCAGCAACTATGGCTGCCTGGCACAGGTTACAAGATGCAACCCCAATAATGCAGCAGACATGTTGTCGACCATTGGCACTCAAGCAGCTTCATGCCAACCTCCCGAACCCCCGACCAACAACAACAGCGACCTGCACCACAACGACGACGAGAATAAGCCGCTCCTTGCCCTGCGCCGCCCTGTCTACATCAGTTTAAATACAACACCGCACATACGCCCTCCTTCCCAGCTACGGACATTGATTAAACCCCATCGTCAGTCACCGTAACCCACCACAATTCACCCCTGCCGGCCGCCCTCTCACCGCCGGCCGCACAAGCTCAGCTACCTCCCTTCCCTCACCTCGATCGACATAAATTGAAAAGCAACACCGAAAACACACCCTCAATCCCGGCTACTTTCTGCCATGCACCCCCTTGGCGTCTATTAAGCCCAACAACACTTACTTTAAACAACCGCAGCCCCAAGTTCAATTGGCAACTCATTAACCAGTGTCTGTCGCAGCAACTCATTAACCAGCAACTTGTATTCAGGCAACTCATTAACCAATGTCTGTCGCAGCAAATCATTAACCAGCAACTTGCATTCACCATGTGCAGCGAATCAGAAACTGACAGGCAAATGCTGCGGGAACCGTGGGCACCTATCCCCGACCACGGCCCCTGTCCCCGGAACGTCGGGCCATGCAGCAGCACGGACTGCCCGGCTCAGGTTACAATCCGCACCCACAATAAGCCAGCAGCCATGCAGTGACCCTTCGGCAGACGATCAGCTTCATGCAGCCCCTCACGCCCGCCCAACAAGAACAACAACGGCGACCAGCATGGCGACGGCAACTCGCACCTTAAACCTGCACACTGTCGACATGATTTTAAAAGCAACGCCGAAAATGTATCCTCCTTCCCGTGCTAGCGACACTGATGAACATCAAACCATTGGCAGGCTAAGTACACCACCAGAAATCAGCCCGTCCCGTCGAGCCCGGCCGCCGCTTCACGGCACCATCCTCATACTTCCCACCGTAAATCCTCCACCCAACCCGTGCTCTGCACCAGCAGCCACCACGGAGGCGCGAAGACCGCTTTCTGCCCGGCAGAGGGCAACATGGCTCCCCGCGATTTAAACCGGTTTGACTCCATGGAGCTCACAGACTTCCAGCCCGCTCTGCTTTCGGGCGGCCCGTATGAATACATGTGCCCTCGATGCCTCTTGCCTTCCTCGTCCCAGCGCCGCTCACCCGACGAGCGCAGGTGGCTGCACCGTGGATATAGCCTTCGGAAAGCGGTCCCCAGCCACCGGCTGCACCTCCGCAGGACAAAGAGTCAGCCGCAAGCCGTCGCTGGCCTCGTGTGCGGCCCGTCCGCCCTCAGCGGACGATATTTTCCCGGATGGTTTCTACATTGCTGCGACATGTTTTTGCCGAAAGACTGCAGCGGATGACTGTTGCCCGGCGGGCGAAGCGGCCTTGCGACGCCATCCCTCGTCGGATCGGGAGCGGGCTACCACCGCCGCCTGCGGCGTCACCGCTGCTTTCCAACGAGGTATGGCCGACAGCAGTCCGATAAGGCACGGCAGAGAAATCCACATTTCGGCTCCGGCCGCATCAGACAGCCAGTACTGGCCGATAGAGGTTTTCAACCCGCCGACTGGCCGTTCAAGCCCACTTCCGAAGAAAGGCGCTTGGCTTGCAGGCAGCTCCGCCCCCTGCCATCTAGCAACTATGGCTGCCCGGCACAGGTTACAAGATGCAACCACAATAATGCAGCAGACATGTTGTCGACCATTGGCACTCAAGCAGCTTAATGCAACCGGCCTAACCCCCGACCAACAATAACAGCGACCCGCACCACAACGACGACGAGAATAAGCCGCTCCTTGCCCTGCGCCGCCCTGTCTACATCAGTTTAAAAGCAACACCGCACATACGCCCTCCTTCCCAGCTATGGACATTGATTAAGCCCCATCGTCAGTCTCCGTACACCACCACAATTCACCCCTGCCGGCCGCCCTCTCACCGCCGGCCGCACAAGCTCAGCTACCTCCCTTCCCTCACCTCGATCGACATAAATTGAAAAGCAACAGCGAAAACACACCCTCAATCCCGGCTACTTTCTGCCATGCACCCCCTTGGCGTCTATTAAGCCCAACAACACTTACTTTAAACAACCGCAGCCCCAAGTTCAAGTGGCAACTCATTAACCAGCAACTTGTATTCAGGCAACTCATTAACCAATGTCTGTCGCAGCAACTCATTAACCAGCAACTTGCATTCACCATGTGCAGCGAATCATAAACTGACAGGCAAATGCTGCGGGAACCATGGACACCTATCGCCGACCACGGCCCCTATCCCCGGCACGTCGGGCCATGCAGCAGCACGGACTGCCCGGCTCAGGTTACAATCCGCACCCACAATAAGCCAGCAGCCATGCAGTGGCCCTTCGGCACACGGTCGGCTTCATGCATCCCCTCACGCCCGCCCAACAAGAACAACAACGGCGACCAGCATGGCGACTGCAACTCGCATCTTAAACCTCCACACTGTCGACATGATTTTAAAAGCAACGCCGAAAATGTATCCTCCTTCCCGTGCGAGCGACACTGATGACCACCACACCATTGGCAGGCTAAGTGCACCACCAGAAATCAGTCCGTCCCGTCGAGCCCGGCCGCCGATAAACGGCACCGTCCTCATACTTCCCACCGTAAATCCTTCTCCCACCCCGTGCTCTGCACCAGCAGCCACCACGGAGGCGCGAAGACCGCTTTCTGCCCGGCAGAGGGCAGCATTGCTCCCCGCGATTTGAACCGGTTTGACTCCATGGAGCTCACAGACTTCCAGCCCGCTCTGCTTTCGGGCGGCCCGTATGACTACAGGTGCCCTCGATGCCGCTTGCCTTCCTCGTCCCAGCGCCGCTCAGCCGACGAGCGCAGGTGGCAGAACCGCGGATTTAGCCTTCGGAAAGCGGTCCCCAGCCACCGGCTGCACCTCCGCAGGTCAAAGAGGCAGCCGCACGCCGTCGCTGGCCTCGTGTGCGGCCCGTCCGCCCTCACCAGACGATATTTTCCCGGATGGTTTTGACATTGCAGCGACATGTTTTTGCCGAAAGACTGGAGCGGATGCCTGTTGCCCGGCGGGCGAAGCGGCCTTGCGACGCAATCCCTCGTTGGATCTGGAGCGGGCTGCCACCGCCGCCTGCAGCGTCACCGCTGCTTTCCAACGAGGTATGGCCGACAGCAGTGCGATACGGGATGGCGGAGAAATGCACATTTCGACCACGGCCGCATCAGACAGCCAGTACTGGCCGACAGAGGTTTTCAACCCGCCGGCTGGCCATTCAAGCCCGCTTCCGAAGAAAGGCGCTTGGCTTGCAGGCAGCTCCGCCCCCTGCCGTCCAGCAACTATGGCTGCCCGGCACAGGTTACAAGATGCAACCCCAATAATGCAGCAGACATGTTGTCGACCATTGGCACTCAAGCAGCTTCATGCCAACCGCCCTAACCCCCGACCAACAATAACAGCGACTCGCACCACAACGACGACGAGAATAAGCCGCTCCTTGCCCTGCGCCGCCCTGTCTATATCAGTTTAAAAGCAACACCGCACATACGCCCTCCTTCCCAGCTACGGACATTGATTAAACCCCATTGTCAGTCTCCGGACCCCACCATAATTCGACCCTACCAGCCGCCTTCTCACAGCCGGCCGCACAAGCTCAGCTACCTCCCTTCCCTCACCTCGATCGACATAAATTGAAAAGCAACACCGAAAACACACCCTCAATCCCGGCTACTTTCTGCCATGCACCCCCTTGGCGTGTATTAAGCCCCACAACACTTACTTTAAACAACCGCAGCCCCAAGTTCAAGTGGCAACTCATTAACCAGTGTCTGTCGCAGCAACTCATTAACCAGCAACTTGTATTCAGGCAACTCATTAACCAATGTCTGTCGCAGCAACTCATTAACCAGCAACTTGCATTCACCATGTGCAGCGAATCATAAACTGACAGGCAAATGCTGCGTTAACCATGGGCACCTATCCCCGACCACGGCCCCTATCCCCGGCACGTCGGCCATGCAGCAGAACGGACTGCCCGGCTCAGGTTACAATCCGCACCCACAATAACCCAGCAGCCATGCAGTGGCCCTTTGGCACACGATCAGCTTCATGCAGCCCCTCACGCCCGCCCAACAAGAACAACAACGGTCGACCAGCATGGCGACGGCAACTCGCACCTTAAACCTGCACACTGTCGACATGATTTTAAAAGCAACGCCGAAAATGTATCCTCCTTCCCGTGCTAGCGAAACTGATGACCACCACACCATTGGCAGGCTAAGTACACCACCAGAAATCAGCCCGTCCCGTCGAGCCCGGCCGGCGCTTCACGGCACCATCCTCATACTTCCAACCGTAAATCCTCCTCCCACCCCGTGCTCTGCACCAGCAGCCACCACGGAGGCGCGAAGACCGCTTTCTGCCCGGCAGAGGGCAGCATTGCTCCCCGCGAATTTAACCGGTTTGACTCCATGGAGCTCACAGACTTCCAGCCCACACTGCTTTCGGGCGGTCCGTATGAATACAGCCGCCCTCGTTGCCGCTTACCTTCCTCGTCCCAGCGCCGCTCACCCGACGAGCGCAGGTGGCAGAACCGCGGATTTAGCCTTCGGAAAGCGGTCACCAGCCACCGGCTGCACCTCCGCAGGACAAAGAGGCAGCCGCACGCCGTCGCTGGCCTCGTGTGCGGTCCGTCCTCCCTCAGAGGACGATATTTTCCCGGATGGTTTCGACATTGCGGCGACATGTTTTTGCTGAAAGACTGCAGCTGATGCCTGTTGCCCGGCGGGCGAAGCGGCCTTGCGACGCCATACCTCGTCGGACCGGGAGCGGGCTGCCACCGCCGCCTGCAGCGTCACCGCTGCTTTCCAACGAGGTATGGCCGACAGCACATTTCGGCCCCGGCCGCATCAGACAGCCAGTACTGGGCGACAGAAGTTTTCAACCCGCCGACTGGCCGTTCAAGCCCGCTTCCGAAGAAAGGCGCTTGGCTTGCAGGCAGCTCCGCCCCCTACCATCCAGCAACTATGGCTGCCTGGCACAGGTTACAAGATGCAACCCCAATAATGCAGCAGACATGTTGTCGACCATTGGCACTCAAGCAGCTTCATGCCAATCGCCCGAACCCCCGACCAACAACAACAGCGACCTGCACCACAACGACGACGAGAATAAGCCGCTCCTTGCCCTGCGCCGCCCTGTCTACATCAGTTTAAATACAACACCGCACATACGCCCTCCTTCCCAGCTACGGACATTGATTAAACCCCATCGTCAGTCACCGTAACCCACCACAATTCACCCCTGCCGGCCGCCCTCTCACCGCCGGCCGCACAAGCTCAGCTACCTCCCTTCCCTCACCTCGATCGACATAAATTGAAAAGCAACACCGAAAACACACCCTCAATCATGGCTACTTTCTGCCATGCACCCCCTTGGCGTCTATTAAGCCCAACAACACTTACTTTAAACAACCGCAGCCCCAAGTTCAATTGGCAACTCATTAACCAGTGTCTGTCGCAGCAACTCATTAACCAGCAACTTGTATTCAGGCAACTCATTAACCAATGTCTGTCGCAGCAAATCATTAACCAGCAACTTGCATTCACCATGTGCAGCGAATCATAAACTGACAGGCAAATGCTGCGGGAACCGTGGGCACCTATCCCCGACCACGGCCCCTGTCCCCGGCACGTCGGGCCATGCAGCAGCACGGACTGCCCGGCTCAGGTTACAATCCGCACCCACAATAAGCCAGCAGCCATGCAGTGGCCCTTCGGCAGACGATCAGCTTCATGCAGCCCCTCACGCCCGCCCAACAAGAACAACAACGGCGACCAGCATGGCGACGGCAACTCGCACCTTAAAACTGCACACTGTCGACATGATTTTAAAAGCAACGCCGAAAATGTATCCTCCTTCCCGTGCTAGCGACACTGATGAACATCAAACCATTGGCAGGCTAAGTACACCACCAGAAATCAGCCCGTCCCGTCGAGCCCGGCCGCCGCTTCACGGCACCATCCTCATACTTCCCACCGTAAATCCTCCACCCAACCCGTGCTCTGCACCAGCAGCCACCACGGAGGCGCGAAGACCTCTTTCTGCCCGGCAGAGGGCAGCATGGCTCCCCGCGATTTAAACCGGTTTGACTCCATGGAGCTCACAGACTTCCAGCCCGCTCTGCTTTCGGGCGGCCCGTATGAATACATGTGCCCTCGATGCCTCTTGCCTTCCTCGTCCCAGCGCCGCTCACCCGACGACCGCAGGTGGCAGCACCGTGGATATAGCCTTCGGAAAGCGGTCCCCAGCCACCGGCTGCACCTCCGCAGGACAAAGAGTCAGCCGCAAGCCGTCGCTGGCCTCGTGTGCGGCCCGTCCGCCCTCAGCGGACGATATTTTCCCGGATGGTTTCTACATTGCTGCGACATGTTTTTGCCGAAAGACTGCAGCGGATGACTGTTGCCCGGCGGGCGAAGCGGCCTTGCGACGCCATCCCTCGTCGGATCGGGAGCGGGCTACCACCGCCGCCTGCGGCGTCACCGCTGCTTTCCAACGAGGTATGGCCGACAGCAGTCCGATAAGGCACGGCGGAGAAATCCACATTTCGGCTCCGGCCGCATCAGACAGCCAGTACTGGCCGATAGAGGTTTTCAACCCGCCGACTGGCCGTTCAAGCCCACTTCCGAAGAAAGGCGCTTGGCTTGCAGGCAGCTCCGCCCCCTGCCATCTAGCAACTATGGCTGCCCGGCACAGGTTACAAGATGCAACCACAATAATGCAGCAGACATGTTGTCGACCATTGGCACTCAAGCAGCTTAATGCAACCGGCCTAACCCCCGACCAACAATAACAGCGACCCGCACCACAACGACGACGAGAATAAGCCGCTCCTTGCCCTGCGCCGCCCTGTCTACATCAGTTTAAAAGCAACACCGCACATACGCCCTCCTTCCCAGCTATGGACATTGATTAACCCCCATCGTCAGTCTCCGTACACCACCACAATTCACCCCTGCCGGCCGCCCTCTCACCGCCGGCCGCACAAGCTCAGCTACCTCCCTTCCCTCACCTCGATCGACATAAATTGAAAAGCAACAGCGAAAACACACCCTCAATCCCGGCTACTTTCTGCCATGCACCCCCTTGGCGTCTATTAAGCCCAACAACACTTACTTTAAACAACCGCAGCCCCAAGTTCAAGTGGCAACTCATTAACCAGCAACTTGTATTCAGGCAACTCATTAACCAATGTCTGTCGCAGCAACTCATTAACCAGCAACTTGCATTCACCATGTGCAGCGAATCATAAACTGACAGGCAAATGCTGCGGGAACCATGGGCACCTATCGCCGACCACGGCCCCTATCCCCGGCACGTCGGGCCATGCAGCAGCACGGACTGCCCGGCTCAGGTTACAATCCGCACCCACAATAAGCCAGCAGCCATGCAGTGGCCCTTCGGCACACGGTCGGCTTCATGCATCCCCTCACGCCCGCCCAACAAGAACAACAACGGCGACCAGCATGGCGACTGCAACTCGCATCTTAAACCTCCACACTGTCGACATGATTTTAAAAGCAACGCCGAAAATGTATCCTCCTTCCCGTGCGAGCGACACTGATGACCACCACACCATTGGCAGGCTAAGTGCACCACCAGAAATCAGTCCGTCCCGTCGAGCCCGGCCGCCGATAAACGGCACCGTCCTCATACTTCCCACCGTAAATCCTTCTCCCACCCCGTGCTCTGCACCAGCAGCCACCACGGAGGCGCGAAGACCGCTTTCTGCCCGGCAGAGGGCAGCATTGCTCCCCGCGATTTGAACCGGTTTGACTCCATGGAGCTCACAGACTTCCAGCCCGCTCTGCTTTCGGGCGGCCCGTATGACTACAGGTGCCCTCGATGCCGCTTGCCTTCCTCGTCCCAGCGCCGCTCAGCCGACGAGCGCAGGTGGCAGAACCGCGGATTTAGCCTTCGGAAAGCGGTCCCCAGCCACCGGCTGCACCTCCGCAGGTCAAAGAGGCAGCCGCACGCCGTCGCTGGCCTCGTGTGCGGCCCGTCCGCCCTCACCAGACGATATTTTCCCGGATGGTTTTGACATTGCAGCGACATGTTTTTGCCGAAAGACTGGAGCGGATGCCTGTTGCCCGGCGGGCGAAGCGGCCTTGCGACGCAATCCCTCGTTGGATCTGGAGCGGGCTGCCACCGCCGCCTGCAGCGTCACCGCTGCTTTCCAACGAGGTATGGCCGACAGCAGTGCGATACGGGATGGCGAAGAAATGCACATTTCGGCCACGGCCGCATCAGACAGCCAGTACTGGCCGACAGAGGTTTTCAACCCGCCGGCTGGCCATTCAAGCCCGCTTCCGAAGAAAGGCGCTTGGCTTGCAGGCAGCTCCGCCCCCTGCCGTCCAGCAACTATGGCTGCCCGGCACAGGTTACAAGATGCAACCCCAATAATGCAGCAGACATGTTGTCGACCATTGGCACTCAAGCAGCTTCATGCCAACCGCCCTAACCCCCGACCAACAATAACAGCGACTCGCACCACAACGACGACGAGAATAAGCCGCTCCTTGCCCTGCGCCGCCCTGTCTATATCAGTTTAAAAGCAACACCGCACATACGCCCTCCTTCCCAGCTACGGACATTGATTAAACCCCATTGTCAGTCTCCGGACCCCACCATAATTCGACCCTACCAGCCGCCTTCTCACAGCCGGCTGCACAAGCTCAGCTACCTCCCTTCCCTCACCTCGATCGACATAAATTGAAAAGCAACACCGAAAACACACCCTCAATCCCGGCTACTTTCTGCCATGCACCCCCTTGGCGTGTATTAAGCCCCACAACACTTACTTTAAACAACCGCAGCCCCAAGTTCAAGTGGCAACTCATTAACCAGTGTCTGTCGCAGCAACTCATTAACCAGCAACTTGTATTCAAGCAACTCATTAACCAATGTCTGTCGCAGCAACTCATTAACCAGCAACTTGCATTCACCATGTGCAGCGAATCATAAACTGACAGGCAAATGCTGCGTTAACCATGGGCACCTATCCCCGACCACGGCCCCTATCCCCGGCACGTCGGCCATGCAGCAGAACGGACTGCCCGGCTCAGGTTACAATCCGCACCCACAATAACCCAGCAGCCATGCAGTGGCCCTTTGGCACACGATCAGCTTCATGCAGCCCCTCACGCCCGCCCAACAAGAACAACAACGGTCGACCAGCATGGCGACGGCAACTTGCACCTTAAACCTGCACACTGTCGACATGATTTTAAAAGCAGCGCCGAAAATGTATCCTCCTTCCCGTGCTAGCGACACTGATGACCACCACACCATTGGCAGGCTAAGTACACCACCAGAAATCAGCCCGTCCCGTCGAGCCCGGCCGGCGCTTCACGGCACCATCCTCATACTTCCAACCGTAAATCCTCCTCCCACCCCGTGCTCTGCACCAGCAGCCACCACGGAGGCGCGAAGACCGCTTTCTGCCCGGCAGAGGGCAGCATTGCTCCCCGCGAATTAAACCGGTTTGACTCCATGGAGCTCACAGACTTCCAGCCCACACTGCTTTCGGGCGGTCCGTATGAATACAGCCGCCCTCGTTGCCGCTTACCTTCCTCGTCCCAGCGCCGCTCACCCGACGAGCGCAGGTGGCAGAACCGCGGATTTAGCCTTCGGAAAGCGGTCACCAGCCACCGGCTGCACCTCCGCAGGACAAAGAGGCAGCCGCACGCCGTCGCTGGCCTCGTGTGCGGTCCGTCCTCCCTCAGAGGACGACATTTTCCCGGATGGTTTCGACATTGCGGCGACATGTTTTTGCTGAAAGACTGCAGCTGATGCCTGTTGCCCGGCGGGCGAAGCGGCCTTGCGACGCCATACCTCGTCGGATCGGGAGCGGGCTGCCACCGCCGCCTGCAGCGTCACCGCTGCTTTCCAACGAGGTATGGCCGACAGCAGTCCGATACGGGATGGCGGAGAAATGCACATTTCGGCCCCGGCCGCATCAGACAGCCAGTACTGGGCGACAGAAGTTTTCAACCCGCCGACTGGCCGTTCAAGCCCGCTTCCGAAGAAAGGCGCTTGGCTTGCAGGCAGCTCCGCCCCCTACCATCCAGCAACTATGGCTGCCTGGCACAGGTTACAAGATGCAACCCCAATAATGCAGCAGACATGTTGTCGACCATTGGCACTCAAGCAGCTTCATGCCAACCGCCCGAACCCCCGACCAACAACAACAGCGACCTGCACCACAACGACGACGAGAATAAGCCGCTCCTTGCCCTGCGCCGCCCTGTCTACATCAGTTTAAATACAACACCGCACATACGCCCTCCTTCCCAGCTACGGACATTGATTAAAACCCATCGTCAGTCACCGTAACCCACCACAATTCACCCCTGCCGGCCGCCCTCTCACCGCCGGCCGCACAAGCTCAGCTACCTCCCTTCCCTCACCTCGATCGACATAAATTGAAAAGCAACACCGAAAACACACCCTCAATCCCGGCTACTTTCTGCCATGCACCCCCTTGGCGTCTATTAAGCCCAACAACACTTACTTTAAACAACCGCAGCCCCAAGTTCAATTGGCAACTCATTAACCAGTGTCTGTCGCAGCAACTCATTAACCAGCAACTTGTATTCAGGCAACTCATTAACCAATGTCTGTCGCAGCAAATCATTAACCAGCAACTTGCATTCACCATGTGCAGCGAATCATAAACTGACAGGCAAATGCTGCGGGAACCGTGGGCACCTATCCCCGACCACGGCCCCTGTCCCCGGCACGTCGGGCCATGCAGCAGCACGGACTGCCCGGCTCAGGTTACAATCCGCACCCACAATAAGCCAGCAGCCATGCAGTGGCCCTTCGGCAGACGATCAGCTTCATGCAGCCCCTCACGCCCGCCCAACAAGAACAACAACGGCGACCAGCATGGCGACGGCAACTCGCACCTTAAACCTGCACACTGTCGACATGATTTTAAAAGCAACGCCGAAAATGTATCCTCCTTCCCGTGCTAGCGACACTGATGAACATCAAACCATTGGCAGGCTAAGTACACCACCAGAAATCAGCCCGTCCCGTCGAGCCCGGCCGCCGCTTCACGGCACCATTCTCATACTTCCCACCGTAAATCCTCCACCCAACCCGTGCTCTGCACCAGCAGCCACCACGGAGGCGCGAAGACCGCTTTCTGCCCGGCAGAGGGCAGCATGGCTCCCCGCGATTTAAACCGGTTTGACTCCATGGAGCTCACAGACTTCCAGCCCGCTCTGCTTTCGGGCGGCCCGTATGAATATATGTGCCCTCGATGCCTCTTGCCTTCCTCGTCCCAGCGCCGCTCACCCGACGAGCGCAGGTGGCAGCACCGTGGATATAGCCTTCGGAAAGCGGTCCCCAGCCACCGGCTGCACCTCCGCAGGACAAAGAGTCAGCCGCAAGCCGTCGCTTGTCTCGTGTGCGGCCCGTCCGCCCTCAGCGGACGATATTTTCCCGGATGGTTTCTACATTGCTGCGACATGTTTTTGCCGAAAGACTGCAGCGGATGACTGTTGCCCGGTGGGCGAAGCGGCCTTGCGACGCCATCCCTCGTCGGATCGGGAGCGGGCTACCACCGCCGCCTGCGGCGTCACCGCTGCTTTCCAACGAGGTATGGCCGACAGCAGTCCGATAAGGCACGGCGGAGAAATCCACATTTCGGCTCCGGCCGCATCAGACAGCCAGTACTGGCCGATAGAGGTTTTAAACCCGCCGACTGGCCGTTCAAGCCCACTTCCGAAGAAAGGCGCTTGGCTTGCAGGCAGCTCCGCCCCCTGCCATCTAGCAACTATGGCTGCCCGGCACAGGTTACAAGATGCAACCCCAATAATGCAGCAGACATGTTGTCGACCATTGGCACTCAAGCAGCTTAATGCAACCGGCCTAACCCCCGACCAACAATAACAGCGACCCGCACCACAACGACGACGAGAATAAGCCGCTCCTTGCCCTGCGCCGCCCTGTCTACATCAGTTTAAAAGCAACACCGCACATACGCCCTCCTTCCCAGCTATGGACATTGATTAACCCCCATCGTCAGTCTCCGTACACCACCACAATTCACCCCTGCCGGCCGCCCTCTCACCGCCGGCCGCACAAGCTCAGCTACCTCCCTTCCCTCACCTCGATCGACATAAATTGAAAAGCAACACCGAAAACACACCCTCAATCCCGGCTACTTTCTGCCATGCACCCCCTTGGCGTCTATTAAGCCCAACAACACTTACTTTAAACATCCGCAGCCCCAAGTTCAAGTGGCAACTCATTAACCAGCAACTTGTATTCAGGCAACTCATTAACCAATGTCTGTCGCAGCAACTCATTAACCAGCAACTTGCATTCACCATGTGCAGCGAATCATAAACTGACAGGCAAATGCTGCGGGAACCATGGGCACCTATCCCCGACCACGGCCCCTATCCCCGGCACGTCGGGCCATGCAGCAGCACGGACTGCCCGGCTCAGGTTACAATCCGCACCCACAATAAGCCAGCAGCCATGCAGTGGCCCTTCGGCACACGGTCGGCTTCATGCATCCCCTCACGCCCGCCCAACAAGAACAACAACGGCGACCAGCATGGCGACTGCAACTCGCATCTTAAACCTCCACACTGTCGACATGATTTTAAAAGCAACGCCGAAAATGTATCCTCCTTCCCGTGCGAGCGACACTGATGACCACCACACCATTGGCAGGCTAAGTGCACCACCAGAAATCAGTCCGTCCCGTCGAGCCCGGCCGCCGATAAACGGCACCGTCCTCATACTTCCCACCGTAAATCCTTCTCCCACCCCGTCCTCTGCACCAGCAACCACCACGGAGGCGCGAAGACCGCTTTCTGCCCGGCAGAGGGCAGCATTGCTCCCCGCGATTTGAACCGGTTTGACTCCATGGAGCTCACAGACTTCCAGCCCGCTCTGCTTTCGGGCGGCCCGTATGACTACAGGTGCCCTCGATGCCCCTTGCCTTCCTCGTCCCAGCGCCGCTCAGCCGACGAGCGCAGGTGGCAGAACCGCGGATTTAGCCTTCGGAAACCGGTCCCCAGCCACCGGCTGCACCTCCGCAGGTCAAAGAGGCAGCCGCACGCCGTCGCTGGCCTCGTGTGTGGCCCGTCCGCCCTCACCAGACGATATTTTCCCGGATGGTTTCGACATTGCAGCGACATGTTTTTGCCGAAAGACTGGAGCGGATGCCTGTTGCCCGGCGGGCGAAGCGGCCTTGCGACGCAATCCCTCGTTGGATCTGGAGCGGGCTGCCACCGCCGCCTGCAGCGTCACCGCTGCTTTCCAACGAGGTATGGCCGACAGCAGTGCGATACGGGATGGCGGAGAAATGCACATTTCGGCCACGGCCGCATCAGACAGACAGTACTGGCCGACAGAGGTTTTCAACCCGCCGGCTAGCCATTCAAGCCCACTTCCGAAGAAAGGCGCTTGGCTTGCAGGCAGCTCCGCCCCCTGCCATCCAGCGACTATGGCTGCCCGGCACAGGTTACAAGATGCAACCACAATAATGCAGCAGACATGTTGTCGACCATAGGCACTCAAGCAGCTTCATGCCAACCGGCCTAACCCCCGACCAACAACAACAGGGACCCGCACCACAACGACGACGAGAATAAGCCGCTCCTTGCCCTGCGCCGCCCTGTCTACATCAGTTTAAAAGCAACACCGCACATACGCCCTCCTTCACAGCGATGGACATTGATTAACCCCCATCGTCAGTCTCCGTACACCACCACAATTCACCCCTGCCGGCCGCCCTTTCACCGCCGGCCGCACAAGCTCAGCTACCTCCCTTCCCTCACCTCGATCGACATAAATTGAAAAGCAACACCGAAAACACACCCTCAATCCCGGCTACTTTCTGCCATGCACCCCCTTGGCGTCTATTAAGCCCAACAACACGTACTTTAAACATCCGCAGCCACAAGTTCAAGTGGCAACTCATTAACCAGTGTCTGTCGCAGCAACTCATTAACCCGCAACTTGTATTCAGGCAACTCATTAACCAATGTCTGTCGCAGCAACTCATTAACCAGCAACTTGCATTCACCATGTGCAGCGAATCATAAACTGACAGGCAAATGCTGCGGGAACCGTGGGCACCTATCCCCGACCACGTCCCCTATCCCGGGCACGTCGGGCCATGCAGCAGCACGGACTGCCCGGCTCAGGTTACAATCCGCACCCACAATTACCCAGCAGCCATGCAGTGGCCCTTCGGCACACGATCAGCTTCATGCAGCCCCTCACGCCCGCCCAACAAGAACAACAATGGCGACCAGCATGGCGACGGCAACTCGCACCTTAAACCTGCACACTGTCGTCATGGTTTTAAAAGCAACGCCGAAATTGTATCCTCCTTCCCGTGCTAGCGACACTGATGACCACCACACCATTGGCAGGCTAAGTAAACCACCAGAAATCAGCCCGTCCCGTCGAGCCCGGCTGCCGCTTCACGGCACCATCCTCATACTTCCCACCGTAAATCCTCCACCCACCCCGTGCTCTGCACCAGCAGCAACCAAGGAGGCGCGAAGACCGCTTTTTCCCCGGCAGAGGGCAGCATTGCTCCCCGCGATTTGAATCGGTTTGACTCCATGGAGCTCACAGACTTCCAGCCCGCTCTGCTTTCGGGCGGCCCGTATTACTACAGGTGCTCTCGATGCCGCTTGCCTTCCTCGTCCCAGCGCCGCTCACCCGACGAGCGCAGGTGACAGAACCGCGGATTTAGCCTTCGGAAAGCGGTCCCCAGCCACCGGCTGCACCTCCGCAGGTCAAAGAGGCAGCCGCACGCCGTCGCTGGCCTCGTGTGCGGCCCGCCGCCCTCAGCAGACGATATTTTCCCGGATGGTTTCGACATTGCAGCGACATGTTTTTGCCGAAAGACTGCAGCGGATGCCTGTTGCCCGGCGGGCGAAGCGGCCTTGCGACGCAATCCCTCGTTGGAGCTGGAGCGGGCTGCCACCGCCGCCTGCAGCGTCACCGCTGCTTTCCAACGAGGTATGGCCGACAGCAGTCCGATACGGGATGGCGGAGAAATGCACATTTCGGCCACGGCCGCATCAGACAGCCAGTACTGGCCGACAGAGGTTTTCAACCCGCCGGCTGGCCGTTCAAGCCCGCTTCCGAAGAAAGGCGCTTGGCTTGCAGGCAGCTCCGCCCCCTGCCATCCAGCAACTATGGCTGCCCGGCACAGGTTACAAGATGCAACCCCAATAATGCAGCAGACATGTTGTCGATCATTGGCACTCAAGCAGCTTCATGCCAACCGCCCTAACCCCCGACCAACAATAACAGCGACTCGCACCACAACGATGACGAGAATAAGACGCTCCTTGCCCTGCGCCGCCCTGTCTACATCAGTTTAAAAGCAACACCGCACATACGCCCTCCTTCCCAGCTACGGACATTGATTAAACACCATCGTCAGTCTCCGGACCCCACCATAATTCACCCCTGCCGGCCGCCTTCTCACAGCCGGCCGCACAAGCTCAGCTACCTCCCTTCCCTCACCTCGATCGACATAAATTGAAAAGCAACACCGAAAACACACCCTCAATCCGGCTACTTTCTGCCATGCACCCCCTTGGCGTGTATTAAGCCCCACAACACTTACTTTAAACAACCGCAGCCCCAAGTTCAAGTGGCAACTCATTAACCAGTGTCTGTCGCAGCAACTCATTAACCAGCAACTTGTATTCAGGCAACTCATTAACCAATGTCTGTCGCAGCAACTCATTAACCAGCAACTTGCATTCACCATGTGCAGCGAATCATAAACTGACAGGCAAATGCTGCGTTAACCATGGGCACCTATCCCCGACCACGGCCCCTATCCCCGGCACGTCGGCCATGCAGCAGCACGGACTGCCCGGCTCAGGTTACAATCCGCACCCACAATAACCCAGCAGCCATGCAGTGGCCCTTTGGCACACGATCAGCTTCATGCAGCCCCTCACGCCCGCCCAACAAGAACAACAACGGTCGACCAGCATGGCGACGGCAACTCGCACCTTAAACCTGCACACTGTCGACATGATTTTAAAAGCAACGCCGAAAATGTATCCTCCTTCCCGTGCTAGCGACACTGATGACCACCACACCATTGGCAGGCTAAGTACACCACCAGAAATCAGCCCGTCCCGTCGAGCCCGGCCGGCGCTTCACGGCACCATCCTCATACTTCCAACCGTAAATCCTCCTCCCACCCCGTGCTCTGCACCAGCAGCCACCACGGAGGCGCGAAGACCGCTTTCTGCCCGGCAGAGGGCAGCATTGCTCCCCGCGAATTAAACCGGTTTGACTCCATGGAGCTCACAGACTTCCAGCCCACACTGCTTTCGGGTGGTCCGTATGAATACAGCCGCCCTCGTTGCCGCTTACCTTCCTCGTCCCAGCGCCGCTCACCCGACGAGCGCAGGTGGCAGAACCGCAGATTTAGCCTTCGGAACGCGGTCACCAGCCACCTGCTGCACCTCCGCAGGACAAAGAGGCAGCCGCACGCCATCGCTGGCCTCGTGTGCGGTCCGTCCTCCCTCAGAGGACGATATTTTCCCGGATGGTTTCGACATTGCGGCGACATGTTTTTGCTGAAAGACTGCAGCTGATGCCTGTTGCCCGGCGGGCGAAGCGGCCTTGCGACGCCATACCTCGTCGGATCGGGAGCGGGCTGCCACCGCCGCCTGCAGCGTCACCGCTGCTTTCCAACGAGGTATGGCCGACAGCAGTCCGATACGGGATGGCGGAGAAATGCACATTTCGGCCCCGGCCGCATCAGACAGCCAGTACTGGGCGACAGAAGTTTTCAACCCGCCGACTGGCCGTTCAAGCCCGCTTCCGAAGAAAGGCGCTTGGCTTGCAGGCAGCTCCGCCCCCTACCATCCAGCAACTATGGCTGCCTGGCACAGGTTACAAGATGCAACCCCAATAATGCAGCAGACATGTTGTCGACCATTGGAACTCAAGCAGCTTCATGCCAACCGCCCGAACCCCCGACCAACAACAACAGCGACCTGCACCACAACGACGACGAGAATAAGCCGCTCCCTGCCCTGCGCCGCCCTGTCTACATCAGTTTAAATACAACACCGCACATACGCCCTCCTTCCCAGCTACGGACATTGATTAAACCCCATCGTCAGTCACCGTAACCCACCACAATTCACCCCTGCCGGCCGCCCTCTCACCGCCGGCCGCACAAGCTCAGCTACCTCCCTTCCCTCACCTCGATCGACATAAATTGAAAAGCAACACCGAAAACACACCCTCAATCCCGGCTACTTTCTGCCATGCACCCCCTTGGCGTCTATTAAGCCCAACAACACTTACTTTAAACAACCGCAGCCCCAAGTTCAATTGGCAACTCATTAACCAGTGTCTGTCGCAGCAACTCATTAACTAGCAACTTGTATTCAGGCAACTCATTAACCAATGTCTGTCGCAGCAAATCATTAACCAGCAACTTGCATTCACCATGTGCAGCGAATCATAAACTGACAGGCAAATGCTGCGGGAACCGTGGGCACCTATCCCCGACCACGGCCCCTGTCCCCGGCACGTCGGGCCATGCAGCAGCATGGACTGCCCGGCTCAGGTTACAATCCGCACCCACAATAAGCCAGCAGCCATGCAGTGGCCCTTCGGCAGACGATCAGCTTCATGCAGCCCCTCACGCCCGCCAAACAAGAACAACAACGGCGACCAGCATGGCGACGGCAACTCGCACCTTAAACCTGCACACTGTCGACATGATTTTAAAAGCAACGCCGAAAATGTATCCTCCTTCCCGTGCTAGCGACACTGATGAACATCAAACCATTGGCAGGCTAAGTACACCACCAGAAATCAGCCCGTCCCGTCGAGCCCGGCCGCCGCTTCAAGGCACCATCCTCATACTTCCCACCGTAAATCCTCCACCCAACCCGTGCTCTGCACCAGCAGCCACCACGGAGGCGCGAAGACCGCTTTCTGCCCGGCAGAGGGCAGCATGGCTCCCCGCGATTTAAACCGGTTTGACTCCATGGAGCTCACAGACTTCCAGCCCGCTCTGCTTTCGGGCGGCCCGTATGAATACATGTGCCCTCGATGCCTCTTGCCTTCCTCGTCCCAGCGCCGCTCACCCGACGAGCGCAGGTGGCAGCACCGTGGATATAGCCTTCGGAAAGCGGTCCCCAGCCACCGGCTGCACCTCCGCAGGACAAAGAGTCAGCCGCAAGCCGTCGCTGGCCTCGTGTGCGGCCCGTCCGCCCTCAGCGGACGATATTTTCCCGGATGGTTTCTACATTGCTGCGACATGTTTTTGCCGAAAGACTGCAGCGGATGACTGTTGCCCGGCGGGCGAAGCGGCCTTGCGACGCCATCCCTCGTCGGATCGGGAGCGGGCTACCACCGCCGTCTGCGGCGTCACCGCTGCTTTCCAACGAGGTATGGCCGACAGCAGTCCGATAAGGCACGGCGGAGAAATCCACATTTCGGCTCCGGCCGCATCAGACAGCCAGTACTGGCCGATAGAGGTTTTCAACCCGCCGACTGGCCGTTCAAGCCCACTTCCGAAGAAAGGCGCTTGGCTTGCAGGCAGCTCCGCCCCCTGCCATCTAGCAACTATGGCTGCCCGGCACAGGTTACAAGATGCAACCACAATAATGCAGCAGACATGTTGTCGACCATTGGCACTCAAGCAGCTTAATGCAACCGGCCTAACCCCCGACCAACAATAACAGCGACCCGCACCACAACGACGACGAGAATAAGCCGCTCCTTGCCCTGCGCCGCCCTGTCTACATCAGTTTAAAAGCAACACCGCACATACGCCCTCCTTCCCAGCTATGGACATTGATTAACCCCCATCGTCAGTCTCCGTACACCACCACAATTCACCCCTGCCGGCCGCCCTCTCACCGCCGGCCGCACAAGCTCAGCTACCTCCCTTCCCTCACCTCGATCGACATAAATTGAAAAGCAACACCGAAAACACACCCTCAATCCCGGCTACTTTCTGCCATGCACCCCCTTGGCGTCTATTAAGCCCAACAACACTTACTTTAAACAACCGCAGCCCCAAGTTCAAGTGGCAACTCATTAACCAGCAACTTGTATTCAGGCAACTCATTAACCAATGTCTGTCGCAGCAATTCATTAACCAGCAACTTGCATTCACCATGTGCAGCGAATCATAAACTGACAGGCAAATGCTGCGGGAACCATGGGCAACTATCCCCGACCACGGCCCCTATCCCCGGCACGTCGGGCCATGCAGCAGCACGGACTGCCCGGCTCAGGTTACAATCCGCACCCACAATAAGCCAGCAGCCATGCAGTGGCCCTTCTGCACACGGTCGGCTTCATGCATCCCCTCACGCCCGCCCAACAAGAACAACAACGGCGACCAGCATGGCGACTGCAACTCGCATCTTAAACCTCCACACTGTCGACATGATTTTAAAAGCAACGCCGAAAATGTATCCTCCTTCCCGTGCGAGCGACACTGATGACCACCACACCATTGGCAGGCTAAGTGCACCACCAGAAATCAGTCCGTCCCGTCGAGCCCGGCCGCCGATAAACGGCACCGTCCTCATACTTCCCACCGTAAATCCTTCTCCCACCCCGTGCTCTGCACCAGCAGCCACCACGGAGGCGCGAAGACCGCTTTCTGCCCGGCAGAGGGCAGCATTGCTCCCCGCGATTTGAACCGGTTTGACTCCATGGAGCTCACAGACTTCCAGCCCGCTCTGCTTTCGGGCGGCCCGTATGACTACAGGTGCCCTCGATGCCGCTTGCCTTCCTCGTCCCAGCGCCGCTCAGCCGACGAGCGCAGGTGGCAGAACCGCGGATTTAGCCTTCGGAAAGCGGTCCCAAGCCACCGGCTGCACCTCCGCAGGTCAAAGAGGCAGCCGCACGCCGTCGCTGGCCTCGTGTGCGGCCCGTCCGCCCTCACCAGACGATATTTTCCCGGATGGTTTCGACATTGCAGCGACATGTTTTTGCCGAAAGACTGGAGCGGATGCCTGTTGCCCGGCGGGCGAAGCGGCCTTGCGACGCAATCCCTCGTTGGATCTGGAGCGGGCTGCCACCGCCGCCTGCAGCGTCACCGCTGCTTTCCAACGAGGTATGGCCGACAGCAGTGCGATACGGGATGGCGGAGAAATGCACATTTCGGCCACGGCCGCATCAGACAGACAGTACTGGCCGACAGAGGTTTTCAACCCGCCGGCTAGCCATTCATGCCCACTTCCGAAGAAAGGCGCTTGGCTTGCAGGCAGCTCCGCCCCCTGCCATCCAGCGACTATGGCTGCCCGGCACAGGTTACAAGATGCAACCACAATAATGCAGCAGACATGTTGTCGACCATAGCACTCAAGCAGCTTCATGCCAACCGGCCTAACCCCCGACCAACAACAACAGGGACCCGCACCACAACGACGACGAGAATAAGCCGCGCCTTGCCCTGCGCCGCCCTGTCTACATCAGTTTAAAAGCAACACCGCACATACGCCCTTCTTCACAGCGATGGACATTGATTAACCCCCATCGTCAGTCTCCGTACACCACCACAATTCACCCCTGCCGGCCGCCCTCTCACCGCCGGCCGCACAAGCTCAGCTACCTCCCTTCCCTCACCTCGATCGACATAAATTGAAAAGCAACACCGAAAACACACCCTCAATCCCGGCTACTTTCTGCCATGCACCCCCTTGGCGTCTATTAAGCCCAACAACACGTACTTTAAACAACCGCAGCCCCAAGTTCAAGTGGCAACTCATTAACCAGTGTCTGTCGCAGCAACTCATTAACCCGCAACTTGTATTCAGGCAACTCATTAACCAATGTCTGTCGCAGCAACTCATTAACCAGCAACTTGCATTCACCATGTGCAGCGAATCATAAACTGACAGGCAAATGCTGCGGGAACCGTGGGCACCTATCCCCGACCACGTCCCCTATCCCGGGCACGTCGGGCCATGCAGCAGCACGGACTGCCCGGCTCAGGTTACAATCCGCACCCACAATTACCCAGCAGCCATGCAGTGGCCCTTCGGCACACGATCAGCTTCATGCAGCCCCTCACGCCCGCCCAACAAGAACAACAACGGCGACCAGCATGGCGACGGCAACTCGCACCTTAAACCTGCAATCTGTCGACATGGTTTTAAAAGCAACGCCGAAATTGTATCCTCCTTCCCGTGCTAGCGACACTGATGACCACCACACCATTGGCAGGCTAAGTAAACCACCAGAAATCAGCCCGTCCCGTCGAGCCCGGCTGCCGCTTCACGGCACCATCCTCATACTTCCCACCGTAAATCCTCCACCCACCCCGTGCTCTGCACCAGCAGCAACCAAGGAGGCGCGAAGACCGCTTTTTCCCCGGCAGAGGGCAGCATTGCTCCCCGCGATTTGAACCGGTTTGACTCCATGGAGCTCACAGACTTCCAGCCCGCTCTGCTTTCGGACGGCCCGTATTACTACAGGTGCTCTCGATGCCGCTTGCCTTCCTCGTCCCAGCGCCGCTCACCCGACGAACGCAGGTGACAGAACCGCGGATTTAGCCTTCGGAAAGCGGTCCCCAGCCACCGGCTGCACCTCCGCAGGTCAAAGAGGCAGCCGCACGCCGTCGCTGGCCTCGTGTGCGGCCCGCCGCCCTCAGCAGGCGATATTTTCCCGGATGGTTTCGACATTGCAGCGACATGTTTTTGCCGAAAGACTGCAGCGGATGCCTGTTGCCCGGCGGGCGAAGCGGCCTTGCGATGCAATCCCTCGTTGGAGCTGGAGCGGGCTGCCAAAGCCGCCTGCAGCGTCACCGCTGCTTTCCAACGAGGTATGGCCGACAGCAGTCCGATACGGGATGGCGGAGAAATGCACATTTCGGCCACGGCCGCATCAGACAGCCAGTACTGGCCGACAAAGGTTTTCAACCCGCCGGCTGGCCGTTCAAGCCCGCTTCCGAAGAAAGGCGCTTGGCTTGCAGGCAGCTCCGCCCCCTGCCATCCAGCAACTATGGCTGCCCGGCACAGGTTACAAGATGCAACCCCAATAATGCAGCAGACATGTTGTCGACCATTGGCACTCAAGCAGCTTCATGCCAACCGCCCTAACCCCCGACCAACAATAACAGCGACTCGCACCACAACGATGACGAGAATAAGACGCTCCTTGCCCTGCGCCGCCCTGTCTACATCAGTTTAAAAGCAACACCGCACATACGCCCTCCTTCCCAGCTACGGACATTGATTAAACACCATCGTCAGTCTCCGGACCCCACCATAATTCACCCCTGCCGGCCGCCTTCTCACAGCCGGCCGCACAAGCTCAGCTACCTCCCTTCCCTCACCTCGATCGACATAAATTGAAAAGCAACACCGAAAACACACCCTCAATCCGGCTACTTTCTGCCATGCACCCCCTTGGCGTCTATTAAGCCCAACAACACGTACTTTAAACAACCGCAGCCACAAGTTCAAGTGGCAACTCATTAACCAGTGTCTGTCGCAGCAACTCATTAACCAGCAACTTGTATTCAGGCAACTCATTAACCAATGTCTGTCGCAGCATCTCATTAACCAGCAACTTGCATTCACCATGTGCAGCGAATCATAAACTGACAGGCAAATGCTGCGGGAACCGTGGGCACCTATCCCCGACCACGTCCCCTATCCCCGGCACGTCGGGCCATTCAGCAGCACGGACTGCCCGGCTCAGGTTACAATCCGCACCCACAATTACCCAGCAGCCATGCAGTGGCCCTTCGGCACACGATCAGCTTCATGCAGCCCCTCACGACCGCCCAACAAGAACAACAACGGCGACCAGCATGGCGACGGCAACTCGCACCTTAAACCTGCACACTGTCGACATGGTTTTAAAAGCAACGCCGAAATTGTATCCTCCTTCCCGTGCTAGCGACACTGATGACCACCACACCATTGGCAGGGTAAGTACACCAACAGAAATCAGCCCGTCCCGTCGAGCCCGGCTGCCGCTTCACGGCACCATCCTCATACTTCCCACCGTAAATCCTCCTCCCACCCCGTGCTCTGCACCAGCAGCAACCAAGGAGGCGCGAAGACCGCTTTTTCCCCGGCAGAGGGCAGCATTGCTCCCCGCGATTTGAACCGGTTTGACTCCATGGAGCTCACAGACTTCCAGCCCGCTCTGCTTTCGGGCGGCCCGTATTACTACAGATGCTCTCGATGCCGCTTGCCTTCCTCGTCCCAGCGCCGCTCACCCGACGAGCGCAGGTGGCAGAACCGCGGATTTAGCCTTCGGAAAGCGGTCCCCAGCCACCGGCTGCCCCTCCGCAGGTCAAAGAGGCAGCCGCACGCCGTCGCTGGCCTCGTGTGCGGCCCGTCGGCCCTCAGCAGACTATATTTTCCCGGATGGTTTCGACATTGCAGCGACATGTTTTTGCCGAAAGACTGGAGCGGATGCCTGTTGCCCAGCGGGCGAAGCGGCCTTGCGACGCAAACCCTCGTTGGATCTGGAGCGGGCTGCCACCGCCGCCTGCAGCGTCACCGCTGCTTTCCAACGAGGTATGGCCGACAGCAGTCCGATACGGGATGGCGGAGAAATGCACATTTCGGCCACGGCCGCATCAGACAGCCAGTACTGGCCGACAAAGGTTTTCAACCCGCCGGCTGGCCGTTTCAAGCCCGCTTCCGAAGAAAGGCGCTTGGCTTGCAGGCAGCTTCCGCCCCCTGCCATCCAGCAACTATGGCTGCCCGGCACAGGTTACAAGATGCAACCCCAATAATGCAGCAGACATGTTGTCGACCATTGGCACTCAAGCAGCTTCATGCCAACCGCCGTAACCCCCGACCAACAATAACAGCGACTCGCACCACAACGACGACGAGAATAAGCCGCTCCTTGCCCTGCGCCGCCCTGTCTACATCAGTTTAAAAGCAACACCGCACATACGCCCTCCTTCCCAGCTACGGACATTGATTAAACCCCATCGTCAGTCTCCGGACCCCACCATAATTCACCCCTGCCGGCCGCCTTCTCACAGCCGGCCGCACAAGCTCAGCTACCTCCCTTCCCTCACCTCGATCGACATAAATTGAAAAGCAACACCGAAAACACACCCTCAATCCCGGCTACTTTCTGCCATGCACCCCCTTGGCGTCTATTAAGCCCCACAACAGTTACTTTAAACAACCGCAGCCCCAAGTTCAAGTGGCAACTCATTAACCAGTGTTTGTCGCAGCAACTCATTAACCAGCAACTTGTATTCAGGCAACTCATTAACCAATGTCTGTCGCAGCAACTCATTAACCAGCAACTTGCATTCACCATGTGCAGCGAATCATAAACTGACAGGCAAATGCTGCGTTAACCATGGACACCTATTCCCGACCACGGCCCCTATCCCCGGCACGTCGGCCATGCAGCAGCACGGACTGCCCGGATGAGGTTACAATCCGCACCCACAATAACCCAGCAGCCATGCAGTGGCCCTTTGGCACACGATCAGCTTCATGCAGCCCCTCACGCCCGCCCAACAAGAACAACAACGGCGACCAGCATGGCGACGGCAACTCGCACCTTAAACCTGCACACTGTCGACATGATTTTAAAAGCAACGCCGAAAATGTATCCTCCTTCCCGTGCGAGCGACACTGATGACCACCACACCATTGGCAGGCTAAGTACACCACCAGAAATCAGCCCGTCCCGTCGAGCCCCGCCGCCGCTTCACGGCACCATCCTCATACTTCCAACCGTAAATCCTCCTCCCACCCCGTGCTCTGCACAAGCAGCCACCACGGAGGCGCGAAGACCGCTTTCTGCCCGGCAGAGGGCAGCATTGCTCCCCGCGAATTAAACCGGTTTGACTCCATGGAGCTCACAGACTTCCAGCCCACACTGCTTTCGGGCGGTCCGTATGAATACAGCCGCCCTCGTTGCCGCTTACCTTCCTCGTCCCAGCGCCGCTCACCCGACGAGCGCAGGTGGCAGAACCGCGGATTTAGCCTTCGGAAAGCGGTCACCAGCCACCGGCTGCACCTCCGCAGGACAAAGAGGCAGCCGCACGCCGTCGCTGGCCTCGTGTGCGGTCCGTCCTCCCTCAGAGGACGATATTTTCCCGGATGGTTTCGACATTGCGGCGACATGTTTTTGCTGAAAGACTGCAGCTGATGCCTGTTGCCCGGCGGGCGAAGCGGCCTTGCGACGCCATACCTCGTCGGATCGGGAGCGGGCTGCCACCGCCGCCTGCAGCGTCACCGCTGCTTTCCAACGAGGTATGGCCGACAGCAGTCCGATACGGGATGGCGGAGAAATGCACATTTCGGCCCCGGCCGCATCAGACAGCCAGTACTGGGCGACAGAAGTTTTCAACCCGCCGACTGGCCGTTCAAGCCCGCTTCCGAAGAAAGGCGCTTGGCTTGCAGGCAGCTCCGCCCCCTACCATCCAGCAACTATGGCTGCCTGGCACAGGTTACAAGATGCAACCCCAATAATGCAGCAGACATGTTGTCGACCATTGGCACTCAAGCAGCTTCATGCCAACCTCCCGAACCCCCGACCAACAACAACAGCGACCTGCACCACAACGACGACGAGAATAAGCCGCTCCTTGCCCTGCGCCGCCCTGTCTACATCAGTTTAAATACAACACCGCACATACGCCCTCCTTCCCAGCTACGGACATTGATTAAACCCCATCGTCAGTCACCGTAACCCACCACAATTCACCCCTGCCGGCCGCCCTCTCACCGCCGGCCGCACAAGCTCAGCTACCTCCCTTCCCTCACCTCGATCGACATAAATTGAAAAGCAACACCGAAAACACACCCTCAATCCCGGCTACTTTCTGCCATGCACCCCCTTGGCGTCTATTAAGCCCAACAACACTTACTTTAAACAACCGCAGCCCCAAGTTCAATTGGCAACTCATTAACCAGTGTCTGTCGCAGCAACTCATTAACCAGCAACTTGTATTCAGGCAACTCATTAACCAATGTCTGTCGCAGCAAATCATTAACCAGCAACTTGCATTCACCATGTGCAGCGAATCAGAAACTGACAGGCAAATGCTGCGGGAACCGTGGGCACCTATCCCCGACCACGGCCCCTGTCCCCGGAACGTCGGGCCATGCAGCAGCACGGACTGCCCGGCTCAGGTTACAATCCGCACCCACAATAAGCCAGCAGCCATGCAGTGGCCCTTCGGCAGACGATCAGCTTCATGCAGCCCCTCACGCCCGCCCAACAAGAACAACAACGGCGACCAGCATGGCGACGGCAACTCGCACCTTAAACCTGCACACTGTCGACATGATTTTAAAAGCAACGCCGAAAATGTATCCTCCTTCCCGTGCTAGCGACACTGATGAACATCAAACCATTGGCAGGCTAAGTACACCACCAGAAATCAGCCCGTCCCGTCGAGCCCGGCCGCCGCTTCACGGCACCATCCTCATACTTCCCACCGTAAATCCTCCACCCAACCCGTGCTCTGCACCAGCAGCCACCACGGAGGCGCGAAGACCGCTTTCTGCCCGGCAGAGGGCAGCATGGCTCCCCGCGATTTAAACCGGTTTGACTCCATGGAGCTCACAGACTTCCAGCCCGCTCTGCTTTCGGGCGGCCCGTATGAATACATGTGCCCTCGATGCCTCTTGCCTTCCTCGTCCCAGCGCCGCTCACCCGACGAGCGCAGGTGGCTGCACCGTGGATATAGCCTTCGGAAAGCGGTCCCCAGCCACCGGCTGCACCTCCGCAGGACAAAGAGTCAGCCGCAAGCCGTCGCTGGCCTCGTGTGCGGCCCGTCCGCCCTCAGCGGACGATATTTTCCCGGATGGTTTCTACATTGCTGCGACATGTTTTTGCCGAAAGACTGCAGCGGATGACTGTTGCCCGGCGGGCGAAGCGGCCTTGCGACGCCATCCCTCGTCGGATCGGGAGCGGGCTACCACCGCCGCCTGCGGCGTCACCGCTGCTTTCCAACGAGGTATGGCCGACAGCAGTCCGATAAGGCACGGCAGAGAAATCCACATTTCGGCTCCGGCCGCATCAGACAGCCAGTACTGGCCGATAGAGGTTTTCAACCCGCCGACTGGCCGTTCAAGCCCACTTCCGAAGAAAGGCGCTTGGCTTGCAGGCAGCTCCGCCCCCTGCCATCTAGCAACTATGGCTGCCCGGCACAGGTTACAAGATGCAACCACAATAATGCAGCAGACATGTTGTCGACCATTGGCACTCAAGCAGCTTAATGCAACCGGCCTAACCCCCGACCAACAATAACAGCGACCCGCACCACAACGACGACGAGAATAAGCCGCTCCTTGCCCTGCGCCGCCCTGTCTACATCAGTTTAAAAGCAACACCGCACATACGCCCTCCTTCCCAGCTATGGACATTGATTAAGCCCCATCGTCAGTCTCCGTACACCACCACAATTCACCCCTGCCGGCCGCCCTCTCACCGCCGGCCGCACAAGCTCAGCTACCTCCCTTCCCTCACCTCGATCGACATAAATTGAAAAGCAACAGCGAAAACACACCCTCAATCCCGGCTACTTTCTGCCATGCACCCCCTTGGCGTCTATTAAGCCCAACAACACTTACTTTAAACAACCGCAGCCCCAAGTTCAAGTGGCAACTCATTAACCAGCAACTTGTATTCAGGCAACTCATTAACCAATGTCTGTCGCAGCAACTCATTAACCAGCAACTTGCATTCACCATGTGCAGCGAATCATAAACTGACAGGCAAATGCTGCGGGAACCATGGACACCTATCGCCGACCACGGCCCCTATCCCCGGCACGTCGGGCCATGCAGCAGCACGGACTGCCCGGCTCAGGTTACAATCCGCACCCACAATAAGCCAGCAGCCATGCAGTGGCCCTTCGGCACACGGTCGGCTTCATGCATCCCCTCACGCCCGCCCAACAAGAACAACAACGGCGACCAGCATGGCGACTGCAACTCGCATCTTAAACCTCCACACTGTCGACATGATTTTAAAAGCAACGCCGAAAATGTATCCTCCTTCCCGTGCGAGCGACACTGATGACCACCACACCATTGGCAGGCTAAGTGCACCACCAGAAATCAGTCCGTCCCGTCGAGCCCGGCCGCCGATAAACGGCACCGTCCTCATACTTCCCACCGTAAATCCTTCTCCCACCCCGTGCTCTGCACCAGCAGCCACCACGGAGGCGCGAAGACCGCTTTCTGCCCGGCAGAGGGCAGCATTGCTCCCCGCGATTTGAACCGGTTTGACTCCATGGAGCTCACAGACTTCCAGCCCGCTCTGCTTTCGGGCGGCCCGTATGACTACAGGTGCCCTCGATGCCGCTTGCCTTCCTCGTCCCAGCGCCGCTCAGCCGACGAGCGCAGGTGGCAGAACCGCGGATTTAGCCTTCGGAAAGCGGTCCCCAGCCACCGGCTGCACCTCCGCAGGTCAAAGAGGCAGCCGCACGCCGTCGCTGGCCTCGTGTGCGGCCCGTCCGCCCTCACCAGACGATATTTTCCCGGATGGTTTTGACATTGCAGCGACATGTTTTTGCCGAAAGACTGGAGCGGATGCCTGTTGCCCGGCGGGCGAAGCGGCCTTGCGACGCAATCCCTCGTTGGATCTGGAGCGGGCTGCCACCGCCGCCTGCAGCGTCACCGCTGCTTTCCAACGAGGTATGGCCGACAGCAGTGCGATACGGGATGGCGGAGAAATGCACATTTCGACCACGGCCGCATCAGACAGCCAGTACTGGCCGACAGAGGTTTTCAACCCGCCGGCTGGCCATTCAAGCCCGCTTCCGAAGAAAGGCGCTTGGCTTGCAGGCAGCTCCGCCCCCTGCCGTCCAGCAACTATGGCTGCCCGGCACAGGTTACAAGATGCAACCCCAATAATGCAGCAGACATGTTGTCGACCATTGGCACTCAAGCAGCTTCATGCCAACCGCCCTAACCCCCGACCAACAATAACAGCGACTCGCACCACAACGACGACGAGAATAAGCCGCTCCTTGCCCTGCGCCGCCCTGTCTATATCAGTTTAAAAGCAACACCGCACATACGCCCTCCTTCCCAGCTACGGACATTGATTAAACCCCATTGTCAGTCTCCGGACCCCACCATAATTCGACCCTACCAGCCGCCTTCTCACAGCCGGCCGCACAAGCTCAGCTACCTCCCTTCCCTCACCTCGATCGACATAAATTGAAAAGCAACACCGAAAACACACCCTCAATCCCGGCTACTTTCTGCCATGCACCCCCTTGGCGTGTATTAAGCCCCACAACACTTACTTTAAACAACCGCAGCCCCAAGTTCAAGTGGCAACTCATTAACCAGTGTCTGTCGCAGCAACTCATTAACCAGCAACTTGTATTCAGGCAACTCATTAACCAATGTCTGTCGCAGCAACTCATTAACCAGCAACTTGCATTCACCATGTGCAGCGAATCATAAACTGACAGGCAAATGCTGCGTTAACCATGGGCACCTATCCCCGACCACGGCCCCTATCCCCGGCACGTCGGCCATGCAGCAGAACGGACTGCCCGGCTCAGGTTACAATCCGCACCCACAATAACCCAGCAGCCATGCAGTGGCCCTTTGGCACACGATCAGCTTCATGCAGCCCCTCACGCCCGCCCAACAAGAACAACAACGGTCGACCAGCATGGCGACGGCAACTCGCACCTTAAACCTGCACACTGTCGACATGATTTTAAAAGCAACGCCGAAAATGTATCCTCCTTCCCGTGCTAGCGAAACTGATGACCACCACACCATTGGCAGGCTAAGTACACCACCAGAAATCAGCCCGTCCCGTCGAGCCCGGCCGGCGCTTCACGGCACCATCCTCATACTTCCAACCGTAAATCCTCCTCCCACCCCGTGCTCTGCACCAGCAGCCACCACGGAGGCGCGAAGACCGCTTTCTGCCCGGCAGAGGGCAGCATTGCTCCCCGCGAATTTAACCGGTTTGACTCCATGGAGCTCACAGACTTCCAGCCCACACTGCTTTCGGGCGGTCCGTATGAATACAGCCGCCCTCGTTGCCGCTTACCTTCCTCGTCCCAGCGCCGCTCACCCGACGAGCGCAGGTGGCAGAACCGCGGATTTAGCCTTCGGAAAGCGGTCACCAGCCACCGGCTGCACCTCCGCAGGACAAAGAGGCAGCCGCACGCCGTCGCTGGCCTCGTGTGCGGTCCGTCCTCCCTCAGAGGACGATATTTTCCCGGATGGTTTCCACATTGCGGCGACATGTTTTTGCTGAAAGACTGCAGCTGATGCCTGTTGCCCGGCGGGCGAAGCGGCCTTGCGACGCCATACCTCGTCGGACCGGGAGCGGGCTGCCACCGCCGCCTGCAGCGTCACCGCTGCTTTCCAACGAGGTATGGCCGACAGCACATTTCGGCCCCGGCCGCATCAGACAGCCAGTACTGGGCGACAGAAGTTTTCAACCCGCCGACTGGCCGTTCAAGCCCGCTTCCGAAGAAAGGCGCTTGGCTTGCAGGCAGCTCCGCCCCCTACCATCCAGCAACTATGGCTGCCTGGCACAGGTTACAAGATGCAACCCCAATAATGCAGCAGACATGTTGTCGACCATTGGCACTCAAGCAGCTTCATGCCAATCGCCCGAACCCCCGACCAACAACAACAGCGACCTGCACCACAACGACGACGAGAATAAGCCGCTCCTTGCCCTGCGCCGCCCTGTCTACATCAGTTTAAATACAACACCGCACATACGCCCTCCTTCCCAGCTACGGACATTGATTAAACCCCATCGTCAGTCACCGTAACCCACCACAATTCACCCCTGCCGGCCGCCCTCTCACCGCCGGCCGCACAAGCTCAGCTACCTCCCTTCCCTCACCTCGATCGACATAAATTGAAAAGCAACACCGAAAACACACCCTCAATCATGGCTACTTTCTGCCATGCACCCCCTTGGCGTCTATTAAGCCCAACAACACTTACTTTAAACAACCGCAGCCCCAAGTTCAATTGGCAACTCATTAACCAGTGTCTGTCGCAGCAACTCATTAACCAGCAACTTGTATTCAGGCAACTCATTAACCAATGTCTGTCGCAGCAAATCATTAACCAGCAACTTGCATTCACCATGTGCAGCGAATCATAAACTGACAGGCAAATGCTGCGGGAACCGTGGGCACCTATCCCCGACCACGGCCCCTGTCCCCGGCACGTCGGGCCATGCAGCAGCACGGACTGCCCGGCTCAGGTTACAATCCGCACCCACAATAAGCCAGCAGCCATGCAGTGGCCCTTCGGCAGACGATCAGCTTCATGCAGCCCCTCACGCCCGCCCAACAAGAACAACAACGGCGACCAGCATGGCGACGGCAACTCGCACCTTAAAACTGCACACTGTCGACATGATTTTAAAAGCAACGCCGAAAATGTATCCTCCTTCCCGTGCTAGCGACACTGATGAACATCAAACCATTGGCAGGCTAAGTACACCACCAGAAATCAGCCCGTCCCGTCGAGCCCGGCCGCCGCTTCACGGCACCATCCTCATACTTCCCACCGTAAATCCTCCACCCAACCCGTGCTCTGCACCAGCAGCCACCACGGAGGCGCGAAGACCTCTTTCTGCCCGGCAGAGGGCAGCATGGCTCCCCGCGATTTAAACCGGTTTGACTCCATGGAGCTCACAGACTTCCAGCCCGCTCTGCTTTCGGGCGGCCCGTATGAATACATGTGCCCTCGATGCCTCTTGCCTTCCTCGTCCCAGCGCCGCTCACCCGACGACCGCAGGTGGCAGCACCGTGGATATAGCCTTCGGAAAGCGGTCCCCAGCCACCGGCTGCACCTCCGCAGGACAAAGAGTCAGCCGCAAGCCGTCGCTGGCCTCGTGTGCGGCCCGTCCGCCCTCAGCGGACGATATTTTCCCGGATGGTTTCTACATTGCTGCGACATGTTTTTGCCGAAAGACTGCAGCGGATGACTGTTGCCCGGCGGGCGAAGCGGCCTTGCGACGCCATCCCTCGTCGGATCGGGAGCGGGCTACCACCGCCGCCTGCGGCGTCACCGCTGCTTTCCAACGAGGTATGGCCGACAGCAGTCCGATAAGGCACGGCGGAGAAATCCACATTTCGGCTCCGGCCGCATCAGACAGCCAGTACTGGCCGATAGAGGTTTTCAACCCGCCGACTGGCCGTTCAAGCCCACTTCCGAAGAAAGGCGCTTGGCTTGCAGGCAGCTCCGCCCCCTGCCATCTAGCAACTATGGCTGCCCGGCACAGGTTACAAGATGCAACCACAATAATGCAGCAGACATGTTGTCGACCATTGGCACTCAAGCAGCTTAATGCAACCGGCCTAACCCCCGACCAACAATAACAGCGACCCGCACCACAACGACGACGAGAATAAGCCGCTCCTTGCCCTGCGCCGCCCTGTCTACATCAGTTTAAAAGCAACACCGCACATACGCCCTCCTTCCCAGCTATGGACATTGATTAACCCCCATCGTCAGTCTCCGTACACCACCACAATTCACCCCTGCCGGCCGCCCTCTCACCGCCGGCCGCACAAGCTCAGCTACCTCCCTTCCCTCACCTCGATCGACATAAATTGAAAAGCAACAGCGAAAACACACCCTCAATCCCGGCTACTTTCTGCCATGCACCCCCTTGGCGTCTATTAAGCCCAACAACACTTACTTTAAACAACCGCAGCCCCAAGTTCAAGTGGCAACTCATTAACCAGCAACTTGTATTCAGGCAACTCATTAACCAATGTCTGTCGCAGCAACTCATTAACCAGCAACTTGCATTCACCATGTGCAGCGAATCATAAACTGACAGGCAAATGCTGCGGGAACCATGGGCACCTATCGCCGACCACGGCCCCTATCCCCGGCACGTCGGGCCATGCAGCAGCACGGACTGCCCGGCTCAGGTTACAATCCGCACCCACAATAAGCCAGCAGCCATGCAGTGGCCCTTCGGCACACGGTCGGCTTCATGCATCCCCTCACGCCCGCCCAACAAGAACAACAACGGCGACCAGCATGGCGACTGCAACTCGCATCTTAAACCTCCACACTGTCGACATGATTTTAAAAGCAACGCCGAAAATGTATCCTCCTTCCCGTGCGAGCGACACTGATGACCACCACACCATTGGCAGGCTAAGTGCACCACCAGAAATCAGTCCGTCCCGTCGAGCCCGGCCGCCGATAAACGGCACCGTCCTCATACTTCCCACCGTAAATCCTTCTCCCACCCCGTGCTCTGCACCAGCAGCCACCACGGAGGCGCGAAGACCGCTTTCTGCCCGGCAGAGGGCAGCATTGCTCCCCGCGATTTGAACCGGTTTGACTCCATGGAGCTCACAGACTTCCAGCCCGCTCTGCTTTCGGGCGGCCCGTATGACTACAGGTGCCCTCGATGCCGCTTGCCTTCCTCGTCCCAGCGCCGCTCAGCCGACGAGCGCAGGTGGCAGAACCGCGGATTTAGCCTTCGGAAAGCGGTCCCCAGCCACCGGCTGCACCTCCGCAGGTCAAAGAGGCAGCCGCACGCCGTCGCTGGCCTCGTGTGCGGCCCGTCCGCCCTCACCAGACGATATTTTCCCGGATGGTTTTGACATTGCAGCGACATGTTTTTGCCGAAAGACTGGAGCGGATGCCTGTTGCCCGGCGGGCGAAGCGGCCTTGCGACGCAATCCCTCGTTGGATCTGGAGCGGGCTGCCACCGCCGCCTGCAGCGTCACCGCTGCTTTCCAACGAGGTATGGCCGACAGCAGTGCGATACGGGATGGCGAAGAAATGCACATTTCGGCCACGGCCGCATCAGACAGCCAGTACTGGCCGACAGAGGTTTTCAACCCGCCGGCTGGCCATTCAAGCCCGCTTCCGAAGAAAGGCGCTTGGCTTGCAGGCAGCTCCGCCCCCTGCCGTCCAGCAACTATGGCTGCCCGGCACAGGTTACAAGATGCAACCCCAATAATGCAGCAGACATGTTGTCGACCATTGGCACTCAAGCAGCTTCATGCCAACCGCCCTAACCCCCGACCAACAATAACAGCGACTCGCACCACAACGACGACGAGAATAAGCCGCTCCTTGCCCTGCGTCGCCCTGTCTATATCAGTTTAAAAGCAACACCGCACATACGCCCTCCTTCCCAGCTACGGACATTGATTAAACCCCATTGTCAGTCTCCGGACCCCACCATAATTCGACCCTACCAGCCGCCTTCTCACAGCCGGCTGCACAAGCTCAGCTACCTCCCTTCCCTCACCTCGATCGACATAAATTGAAAAGCAACACCGAAAACACACCCTCAATCCCGGCTACTTTCTGCCATGCACCCCCTTGGCGTGTATTAAGCCCCACAACACTTACTTTAAACAACCGCAGCCCCAAGTTCAAGTGGCAACTCATTAACCAGTGTCTGTCGCAGCAACTCATTAACCAGCAACTTGTATTCAAGCAACTCATTAACCAATGTCTGTCGCAGCAACTCATTAACCAGCAACTTGCATTCACCATGTGCAGCGAATCATAAACTGACAGGCAAATGCTGCGTTAACCATGGGCACCTATCCCCGACCACGGCCCCTATCCCCGGCACGTCGGCCATGCAGCAGAACGGACTGCCCGGCTCAGGTTACAATCCGCACCCACAATAACCCAGCAGCCATGCAGTGGCCCTTTGGCACACGATCAGCTTCATGCAGCCCCTCACGCCCGCCCAACAAGAACAACAACGGTCGACCAGCATGGCGACGGCAACTTGCACCTTAAACCTGCACACTGTCGACATGATTTTAAAAGCAGCGCCGAAAATGTATCCTCCTTCCCGTGCTAGCGACACTGATGACCACCACACCATTGGCAGGCTAAGTACACCACCAGAAATCAGCCCGTCCCGTCGAGCCCGGCCGGCGCTTCACGGCACCATCCTCATACTTCCAACCGTAAATCCTCCTCCCACCCCGTGCTCTGCACCAGCAGCCACCACGGAGGCGCGAAGACCGCTTTCTGCCCGGCAGAGGGCAGCATTGCTCCCCGCGAATTAAACCGGTTTGACTCCATGGAGCTCACAGACTTCCAGCCCACACTGCTTTCGGGCGGTCCGTATGAATACAGCCGCCCTCGTTGCCGCTTACCTTCCTCGTCCCAGCGCCGCTCACCCGACGAGCGCAGGTGGCAGAACCGCGGATTTAGCCTTCGGAAAGCGGTCACCAGCCACCGGCTGCACCTCCGCAGGACAAAGAGGCAGCCGCACGCCGTCGCTGGCCTCGTGTGCGGTCCGTCCTCCCTCAGAGGACGACATTTTCCCGGATGGTTTCGACATTGCGGCGACATGTTTTTGCTGAAAGACTGCAGCTGATGCCTGTTGCCCGGCGGGCGAAGCGGCCTTGCGACGCCATACCTCGTCGGATCGGGAGCGGGCTGCCACCGCCGCCTGCAGCGTCACCGCTGCTTTCCAACGAGGTATGGCCGACAGCAGTCCGATACGGGATGGCGGAGAAATGCACATTTCGGCCCCGGCCGCATCAGACAGCCAGTACTGGGCGACAGAAGTTTTCAACCCGCCGACTGGCCGTTCAAGCCCGCTTCCGAAGAAAGGCGCTTGGCTTGCAGGCAGCTCCGCCCCCTACCATCCAGCAACTATGGCTGCCTGGCACAGGTTACAAGATGCAACCCCAATAATGCAGCAGACATGTTGTCGACCATTGGCACTCAAGCAGCTTCATGCCAACCGCCCGAACCCCCGACCAACAACAACAGCGACCTGCACCACAACGACGACGAGAATAAGCCGCTCCTTGCCCTGCGCCGCCCTGTCTACATCAGTTTAAATACAACACCGCACATACGCCCTCCTTCCCAGCTACGGACATTGATTAAAACCCATCGTCAGTCACCGTAACCCACCACAATTCACCCCTGCCGGCCGCCCTCTCACCGCCGGCCGCACAAGCTCAGCTACCTCCCTTCCCTCACCTCGATCGACATAAATTGAAAAGCAACACCGAAAACACACCCTCAATCCCGGCTACTTTCTGCCATGCACCCCCTTGGCGTCTATTAAGCCCAACAACACTTACTTTAAACAACCGCAGCCCCAAGTTCAATTGGCAACTCATTAACCAGTGTCTGTCGCAGCAACTCATTAACCAGCAACTTGTATTCAGGCAACTCATTAACCAATGTCTGTCGCAGCAAATCATTAACCAGCAACTTGCATTCACCATGTGCAGCGAATCATAAACTGACAGGCAAATGCTGCGGGAACCGTGGGCACCTATCCCCGACCACGGCCCCTGTCCCCGGCACGTCGGGCCATGCAGCAGCACGGACTGCCCGGCTCAGGTTACAATCCGCACCCACAATAAGCCAGCAGCCATGCAGTGGCCCTTCGGCAGACGATCAGCTTCATGCAGCCCCTCACGCCCGCCCAACAAGAACAACAACGGCGACCAGCATGGCGACGGCAACTCGCACCTTAAACCTGCACACTGTCGACATGATTTTAAAAGCAACGCCGAAAATGTATCCTCCTTCCCGTGCTAGCGACACTGATGAACATCAAACCATTGGCAGGCTAAGTACACCACCAGAAATCAGCCCGTCCCGTCGAGCCCGGCCGCCGCTTCACGGCACCATCCTCATACTTCCCACCGTAAATCCTCCACCCAACCCGTGCTCTGCACCAGCAGCCACCACGGAGGCGCGAAGACCGCTTTCTGCCCGGCAGAGGGCAGCATGGCTCCCCGCGATTTAAACCGGTTTGACTCCATGGAGCTCACAGACTTCCAGCCCGCTCTGCTTTCGGGCGGCCCGTATGAATACATGTGCCCTCGATAACTCTTGCCTTCCTCGTCCCAGCGCCGCTCACCCGACGAGCGCAGGTGGCAGCACCGTGGATATAGCCTTCGGAAAGCGGTCCCCAGCCACCGGCTGCACCTCCGCAGGACAAAGAGTCAGCCGCAAGCCGTCGCTGGCCTCGTGTGCGGCCCGTCCGCCCTCAGCGGACGATATTTTCCCGGATGGTTTCTACATTGCTGCGACATGTTTTTGCCGAAAGACTGCAGCGGATGACTGTTGCCCGGCGGGCGAAGCGGCCTTGCGACGCCATCCCTCGTCGGATCGGGAGCGGGCTACCACCGCCGCCTGCGGCGTCACCGCTGCTTTCCAACGAGGTATGGCCGACAGCAGTCCGATAAGGCACGGCGGAGAAATCCACATTTCGGCTCCGGCCGCATCAGACAGCCAGTATTGGCCGATAGAGGTTTTCAACCCGCCGACTGGCCGTTCAAGCCCACTTCCGAAGAAAGGCGCTTGGCTTGCAGGCAGCTCCGCCCCCTGCCATCTAGCAACTATGGCTGCCCGGCACAGGTTACAAGATGCAACCACAATAATGCAGCAGACATGTTGTCGACCATTGGCACTCAAGCAGCTTAATGCAACCGGCCTAACCCCCGACCAACAATAACAGCGACCCGCACCACAACGACGACGAGAATAAGCCGCTCCTTGCCCTGCGCCGCCCTGTCTCCATCAGTTTAAAAGCAACACCGCACATACGCCCTCCTTCCCAGCTATGGACATTGATTAACCCCCATCGTCAGTCTCCGTACACCACCACAATTCACCCCTGCCGGCCGCCCTCTCACCGCCGGCCGCACAAGCTCAGCTACCTCCCTTCCCTCACCTCGATCGACATAAATTGAAAAGCAACACCGAAAACACACCCTCAATCCCGGCTACTTTCTGCCATGCACCCCCTTGGCGTCTATTAAGCCCAACAACACTTACTTTAAACAACCGCAGCCCCAAGTTCAAGTGGCAACTCATTAACCAGCAACTTGTATTCAGGCAACTCATTAACCAATGTCTGTCGCAGCAACTCATTAACCAGCAACTTGCATTCACCATGTGCAGCGAATCATAAACTGACAGGCAAATGCTGCGGGAACCATGGGCACCTATCCCCGACCACGGCCCCTATCCCCGGCACGTCGGGCCATGCAGCAGCACGGACTGCCCGGCTCAGGTTACAATCCGCACCCACAATAAGCCAGCAGCCATGCAGTGGCCCTTCGGCACACGGTCGGCTTCATGCATCCCCTCACGCCCGCCCAACAAGAACAACAACGGCGACCAGCATGGCGACTGCAACTCGCATCTTAAACCTCCACACTGTCGACATGATTTTAAAAGCAACGCCGAAAATGTATCCTCCTTCCCGTGCGAGCGACACTGATGACCACCACACCATTGGCAGGCTAAGTGCACCACCAGAAATCAGTCCGTCCCGTCGAGCCCGGCCGCCGATAAACGGCACCGTCCTCATACTTCCCACCGTAAATCCTTCTCCCACCCCGTGCTCTGCACCAGCAGCCACCACGGAGGCGCGAAGACCGCTTTCTGCCCGGCAGAGGGCAGCATTGCTCCCCGCGATTTGAACCGGTTTGACTCCATGGAGCTCACAGACTTCCAGCCCGCTCTGCTTTCGGGCGGCCCGTATGACTACAGGTGCCCTCGATGCCGCTTGCCTTCCTCGTCCCAGCGCCGCTCAGCCGACGAGCGCAGGTGGCAGAACCGCAGATTTAGCCTTCGGAAAGCGGTCCCCAGCCACCGGCTGCACCTCCGCAGGTCAAAGAGGCAGCCGCACGCCGTCGCTGGCCTCGTGTGCGGCCCGTCCGCCCTCACCAGACGATATTTTCCCGGATGGTTTCGACATTGCAGCGACATGTTTTTGCCGAAAGACTGGAGCGGATGCCTGTTGCCCGGCGGGCGAAGCGGCCTTGCGACGCAATCCCTCGTTGGATCTGGAGCGGGCTGCCACCGCCGCCTGCAGCGTCACCGCTGCTTTCCAACGAGGTATGGCCGACAGCAGTGCGATACGGGATGGCGGAGAAATGCACATTTCGGCCACGGCCGCATCAGACAGACAGTACTGGCCGACAGAGGTTTTCAACCCGCCGGCTAGCCATTCAAGCCCACTTCCGAAGAAAGGCGCTTGGCTTGCAGGCAGCTCCGCCCCCTGCCATCCAGCGACTATAGCTGCCCGGCACAGGTTACAAGATGCAACCACAATAATGCAGCAGACATGTTGTCGACCATAGGCACTCAAGCAGCTTCATGCCAACCGGCCTAACCCCCGACCAACAACAACAGGGACCCGCACCACAACGACGACGAGAATAAGCCGCTCCTTGCCCTGCGCCGCCCTGTCTACATCAGTTTAAAAGCAACACCGCACATACGCCCTCCTTCACAGCGATGGACATTGATTAACCCCCATCGTCAGTCTCCGTACACCACCACAATTCACCCCTGCCGGCCGCCCTCTCACCGCCGGCCGCACAAGCTCAGCTACCTCCCTTCCCTCACCTCGATCGACATAAATTGAAAAGCAACACCGAAAACACACCCTCAATCCCGGCTACTTTCTGCCATGCACCCCCTTGGCGTCTATTAAGCCCAACAACACGTACTTTAAACAACCGCAGCCACAAGTTCAAGTGGCAACTCATTAACCAGTGTCTGTCGCAGCAACTCATTAACCCGCAACTTGTATTCAGGCAACTCATTAACCAATGTCTGTCGCAGCAACTCATTAACCAGCAACTTGCATTCACCATGTGCAGCGAATCATAAACTGACAGGCAAATGCTGCGGGAACCGTGGGCACCTATCCCCGACCACGTCCCCTATCCCGGGCACGTCGGGCCATGCAGCAGCACGGACTGCCCGGCTCAGGTTACAATCCGCACCCACAATTACCCAGCAGCCATGCAGTGGCCCTTCGGCACACGATCAGCTTCATGCAGCCCATCACGCCCGCCCAACAAGAACAACAACGGCGACCAGCATGGCGACGGCAACTCGCACCTTAAACCTGCACACTGTCGACATGGTTTTAAAAGCAACGCCGAAATTGTATCCTCCTTCCCGTGCTAGCGACACTGATGACCACCACACCATTGGCAGGCTAAGTAAACCACCAGAAATCAGCCCGTCCCGTCGAGCCCGGCTGCCGCTTCACGGCACCATCCTCATACTTCCCACCGTAAATCCTCCACCCACCCCGTGCTCTGCACCAGCAGCAACCAAGGAGGCGCGAAGACCGCTTTTTCCCCGGCAGAGGGCAGCATTGCTCCCCGCGATTTGAACCGGTTTGACTCCATGGAGCTCACAGACTTCCAGCCCGCTCTGCTTTCGGGCGGCCCGTATTACTACAGGTGCTCTCGATGCCGCTTGCCTTCCTCGTCCCAGCGCCGCTCACCCGACGAGCGCAGGTGACAGAACCGCGGATTTAGCCTTCGGAAAGCGGTCCCCCGCCACCGGCTGCACCTCCGCAGGTCAAAGAGGCAGCCGCACGCCGTCGCTGGCCTCGTGTGCGGCCCGCCGCCCTCAGCAGACGATATTTTCCCGGATGGTTTCGACATTGCAGCGACATGTTTTTGCCGAAAGACTGCAGCGGATGCCTGTTGCCTGGCGGGCGAAGCGGCCTTGCGACGCAATCCCTCGTTGGAGCTGGAGCGGGCTGCCACCGCCGCCTGCAGCGTCACCGCTGCTTTCCAACGAGGTATGGCCGACAGCAGTCCGATACGGGATGGCGGAGAAATGCACATTTCGGCCACGGCCGCATCAGACAGCCAGTACTGGCCGACAGAGGTTTTCAACCCGCCGGCTGGCCGTTCAAGCCCGCTTCCGAAGAAAGGCGCTTGGCTTGCAGGCAGCTCCGCCCCCTGCCATCCAGCAACTATGGCTGCCCGGCACAGGTTACAAGATGCAACCCCAATAATGCAGCAGATATGTTGTCGACCATTGGCACTCAAGCAGCTTCATGCCAACCGCCCTAACCCCCGACCAACAATAACAGCGACTCGCACCACAACGATGACGAGAATAAGACGCTCCTTGCCCTGCGCCGCCCTGTCTACATCAGTTTAAAAGCAACACCGCACATACGCCCTCCTTCCCAGCTACGGACATTGATTAAACACCATCGTCAGTCTCCGGACCCCACCATAATTCACCCCTGCCGGCCGCCTTCTCACAGCCGGCCGCACAATCTCAGCTACCTCCCTTCCCTCACCTCGATCGACATAAATTGAAAAGCAACACCGAAAACACACCCTCAATCCGGCTACTTTCTGCCATGCACCCCCTTGGCGTGTATTAAGCCCCACAACACTTACTTTAAACAACCGCAGCCCCAAGTTCAAGTGGCAACTCATTAACCAGTGTCTATCGCAGCAACTCATTAACCAGCAACTTGTATTCAGGCAACTCATTAACCAATGTCTGTCGCAGCAACTCATTAACCAGCAACTTGCATTCACCATGTGCAGCGAATCATAAACTGACAGGCAAATGCTGCGTTAACCATGGGCACCTATCCCCGACCACGGCCCCTATCCCCGGCACGTCGGCCATGCAGCAGCACGGACTGCCCGGCTCAGGTTACAATCCGCACCCACAATAACCCAGCAGCCATGCAGTGGCCCTTTGGCACACGATCAGCTTCATGCAGCCCCTCACGCCCGCCCAACAAGAACAACAACGGTCGACCAGCATGGCGACGGCAACTCGCACCTTAAACCTGCACACTGTCGACATGATTTTAAAAGCAACGCCGAAAATGTATCCTCCTTCCCGTGCTAGCGACACTGATGACCACCACACCATTGGCAGGCTAAGTACACCACCAGAAATCAGCCCGTCCCGTCGAGCCCGGCCGGCGCTTCACGGCACCATCCTCATACTTCCAACCGTAAATCCTCCTCCCACCCCGTGCTCTGCACCAGCAGCCACCACGGAGGCGCGAAGACCGCTTTCTGCCCGGCAGAGGGCAGCATTGCTCCCCGCGAATTAAACCGGTTTGACTCCATGGAGCTCACAGACTTCCAGCTCACACTGCTTTCGGGCGGTCCGTATGAATACAGCCGCCCTCGTTGCCGCTTACCTTCCTCGTCCCAGCGCCGCTCACCCGACGAGCGCAGGTGGCAGAACCGCGGATTTAGCCTTCGGAAAGCGGTCACCAGCCACCGGCTGCACCTCCGCAGGACAAAGAGGCAGCCGCACGCCATCGCTGGCCTCGTGTGCGGCCCGCCGCCCTCAGCAGGCGATATTTTCCCGGATGGTTTCGACATTGCAGCGACATGTTTTTGCCGAAAGACTGCAGCGGATGCCTGTTGCCCGGCGGGCGAAGCGGCCTTGCGACGCAATCCCTCGTTGGAGCTGGAGCGGGCTGCCACCGCCGCCTGCAGCGTCACCGCTGCTTTCCAACGAGGTATGGCCGACAGCAGTCCGATACGGGATGGCGGAGAAATGCACATTTCGGCCACGGCCGCATCAGACAGCCAGTACTGGCCGACAGAGGTTTTCAACCCGCCGGCTGGCCGTTCAAGCCCGCTTCCGAAGAAAGGCGCTTGGCTTGCAGGCAGCTCCGCCCCCTGCCATCCAGCAACTATGGCTGCCCGGCACAGGTTACAAGATGCAACCCCAATAATGCAGCAGACATGTTGTCGACCATTGGCACTCAAGCAGCTTCATGCCAACCGCCCTAACCCCCGACCAACAATAACAGCGACTCGCACCACAACCATGACGAGAATAAGACGCTCCTTGCCCTGCGCCGCCCTGTCTACATCAGTTTAAAAGCAACACCGCACATACGCCCTCCTTCCCAGCTACGGACATTGATTAAACACCATCGTCAGTCTCCGGACCCCACCATAATTCACCCCTGCCGGCCGCCTTCTCACAGCCGGCCACACAAGCTCAGCTACCTCCCTTCCCTCACCTCGATCGACATAAATTGAAAAGCAACACCGAAAACACACCCTCAATCCGGCTACTTTCTGCCATGCACCCCCTTGGCGTCTATTAAGCCCAACAACACGTACTTTAAACAACCGCAGCCACAAGTTCAAGTGGCAACTCATTAACCAGTGTCTGTCGCAGCAACTCATTAACCAGCAACTTGTATTCAGGCAACTCATTAACCAATGTCTGTCGCAGCATCTCATTAACCTGCAACTTGCATTCACCATGTGCAGCGAATCATAAACTGACAGGCAAATGCTGCGGGAACCGTGGGCACCTATCCCCGACCACGTCCCCTATCCCCGGCACGTCGGGCCATTCAGCAGAACGGACTGCCCGGCTCAGGTTACAATCCGCACCCACAATTACCCAGCAGCCATGCAATGGCCCTTCGGCACACGATCAGCTTCATGCAGCCCCTCACGCCCGCCCAACAAGAACAACAACGGCGACCAGCATGGCGACGGCAACTCGCACCTTAAACCTGCACACTGTCGACATGGTTTTAAAAGCAACGCCGAAATTGTATCCTCCTTCCCGTGCTAGCGACACTGATGACCACCACACCATTGGCAGGGTAAGTACACCAACAGAAATCAGCCCGTCCCGTCGAGCCCGGCTGCCGCTTCACGGCACCATCCTCATACTTCCCACCGTAAATCCTCCTCCCACCCCGTGCTCTGCACCAGCAGCAACCAAGGAGGCGCGAAGACCGCTTTTTCCCCGGCAGAGGGCAGCATTGCTCCCCGCGATTTGAACCGGTTTGACTCCATGGAGCTCACAGACTTCCAGCCCGCTCTGCTTTCGGGCGGCCCGTATTACTACAGATGCTCTCGATGCCGCTTGCCTTCCTCGTCCCAGCGCCGCTCACCCGACGAGCGCAGGTGGCAGAACCGCGGATTTAGCCTTCGGAAAGCGGTCCCCAGCCACCGGCTGCCCCTCCGCAGGTCAAAGAGGCAGCCGCACGCCGTCGCTGGCCTCGTGTGCGGCCCGTCGGCCCTCAGCAGACTATATTTTCCCGGATGGTTTCGACATTGCAGCGACATGTTTTTGCCGAAAGACTGGAGCGGATGCCTGTTGCCCGGCGGGCGAAGCGGCCTTGCGACGCAAACCCTCGTTGGATCTGGAGCGGGCTGCCACCGCCGCCTGCAGCGTCACCGCTGCTTTCCAACGAGGTATGGCCGACAGCAGTCCGATACGGGATGGCGGAGAAATGCACATTTCGGCCACGACCGCATCAGACAGCCAGTACTGGCCGACAAAGATTTTCAACCCGCCGGCTGGCCGTTTCAAGCCCGCTTCCGAAGAAAGGCGCTTGGCTTGCAGGCAGCTTCCGCCCCCTGCCATCCAGCAACTATGGCTGCCCGGCACAGGTTACAAGATGCAACCCCAATAATGCAGCAGACATGTTGTCGACCATTGGCACTCAAGCAGCTTCATGCCAACCGCCCTAACCCCCGACCAACAATAACAGCGACTCGCACCACAACGACGACGAGAATAAGCCGCTCCTTGCCCTGCGCCGCCCTGTCTACATCAGTTTAAAAGCAACACCGCACATACGCCCTCCTTCCCAGCTACGGACATTGATTAAACCCCATCGTCAGTCTCCGGACCCCACCATAATTCACCCCTGCCGGCCGCCTTCTCACAGCCGGCCGCACAAGCTCAGCTACCTCCCTTCCCTCACCTCGATCGACATAAATTGAAAAGCAACACCGAAAACACACCCTCAATCCCGGCTACTTTCTGCCATGCACCCCCTTGGCGTCTATTAAGCCCCACAACAGTTACTTTAAACAACCGCAGCCCCAAGTTCAAGTGGCAACTCATTAACCAGTGTCTGTCGCAGCAACTCATTAACCAGCAACTTGTATTCAGGCAACTCATTAACCAATGTCTGTCGCAGCAACTCATTAACCAGCAACTTGCATTCACCATGTGCAGCGAATCATAAACTGACAGGCAAATGCTGCGTTAACCATGGGCACCTATTCCCGACCACGGCCCCTATCCCCGGCACGTCGGCCATGCAGCAGCACGGACTGCCCGGCTGAGGTTACAATCCGCACCCACAATAACCCAGCAGCCATGCAGTGGCCCTTTGGCACACGATCAGCTTCATGCAGCCCCTCACGCCCGCCCAACAAGAACAACAACGGCGACCAGCATGGCGACGGCAACTCGCACCTTAAACCTGCACACTGTCGACATGATTTTAAAAGCAACGCCGAAAATGTATCCTCCTTCCCGTGCGAGCGACACTGATGACCACCACACCATTGGCAGGCTAAGTACACCACCAGAAATCAGCCCGTCCCGTCGAGCCCCGCCGCCACTTCACGGCACCATCCTCATACTTCCAACCGTAAATCCTCCTCCCACCCCGTGCTCTGCACCAGCCGCCACCCCGGAGGCGCGAAGACCGCTTTCTGCCCGGCAGAGGGCAGCATTGCTCCCCGCGAATTAAACCGGTTTGACTCCATGGAGCTCACAGACTTCCAGCCCACACTGCTTTCGGGCGGCCCGTATGAATACATGTGCCCTCGATGCCGCTTGCCTTCCTCGTCCCAGCGCCGCTCACCCGACGAGCGCAGGTGGCAGCTGCGCGGATATAGCCTTCGGAAAGCGGTCCCCAGCCACCGGCTGCACCTCCGCAGGACAAAGAGTCAGCCGCACGCCGTCGCTGGCCTCGTGTGCGGCCCGTCCGGCCTCAGCGGACGATATTTTCCCGGATGGTTTCGACATTGCAGCGACATGTTTTTGCCGAAAGACTGCAGCGGATGACTGTTGCCCGGCGGGCGAAGTGGCCTTGCGACGCAATCCCTCGTTGGAGCTGGAGCGGGCTGCCACCGCCGCCTGCAGCGTCACCGCTGCTTTCCAACGAGGTATGGCCGACAGCAGTCCGATACGGGAAGGCGGAGAAATGCACATTTCGGCCACGGCCGCATCAGACAGCCAGTACTGGCCGACAGAGGTTTTCAACCCGCCGGCTGGCCGTTCAAGCCCGCTTCCGAAGAAAGGCGCTTGGCTTGCAGGCAGCTCCGCCCCCTGCCATCCAGCAACTATGGCTGCCCGGCACAGGTTACAAGATGCAACCCCAATAATGCAGCAGACATGTTGTCGACCATTGGCACTCAAGCAGCTTCATGCCAACCGCCCTAACCCCCGACCAACAATAACAGCGACTCGCACCACAAGGATGACGAGAATAAGACGCTCCTTGCCCTGCGCCCCCCTGTCTACATCAGTTTAAAAGCAACACCGCACATACGCCATCCTTCCCAGCTACGGACATTGATTAAACCCCATCGTCAGTCTCCGGACCCCACCATAATTCACCCCTGCCGGCCGCCTTCTCACAGCCGGCCGCACAAGCTCAGCTACCTCCCTTCCCTCACCTCGATCGACATAAATTGAAAAGCAACACCGAAAACACACCCTCAATCCCGGCTACTTTCTGCCATGCACGCCCTTGGCGTCTATTAAGCCCCACAACACATACTTTAAACAACCGCAGCCCCAAGTTCAAGTGGCAACTCAAAAACCAGTGTCTGTCGCAGCAACTCATTAACCAGCAACTTGTATTCAGGCAACTCATTAACCAATGTCTGTCGCAGCAACTCATTAACCAGCAACTTGCATTCACCATGTGCAGCGAATCATAAACTGACAGGCAAATGCTGCGGGAACCGTGAGCACCTGTCCCGGACCACGGCCCCTATCCCCGGCACGTCGGGCCATGCAGCAGCACGGACTGCCCGGCTCAGGTTACAATCCGCACCCACAATAAGCCAGCAGCCATGCAGTGGCCCTTCGGCACACGATCGGCTTCATGCAGCCCCTCACGCCCGCCCAACAAGAACAACAACGGCGACCAGCATGGCGACGGCAACTCGCATCTTAAACCTCCACACTGTCGACATGATTTTAAAAGCAACGCCGAAAATGTATCCTCCTTCCCGTGCGAGCGACACTGATGATCACCACACCATTGGCAGGCTAAGTACACCACCAGAAATCAGCCCGTCCCGTCGAGCCCGGCCGCCGCTTCACGGCACCATCCTGATACTTCCTACCGTAAATCCTCCTCCCACCCCGTGCTCTGCACCAGCAGCCACCACGGAGGCGCGAAGACCGCTTTCTGCCCGGCAGAGGGCAGCATTGCTCCCCGCGAATTAAACCGGTTTGACTCCATGGAGCTCACAGACTTCCAGCTCACACTGCTTTCGGGCGGTCCGTATGAATACAGCCGCCCTCGTTGCCGCTTACCTTCCTCGTCCCAGCGCCGCTCACCCGACGAGCGCAGGTGGCAGAACCGCGGATTTAGCCTTCGGAAAGCGGTCACCAGCCACCGGCTGCACCTCCGCAGGACAAAGAGGCAGCCGCACGCCATCACTGGCCTCGTGTGCGGTCCGTCCTCCCTCAGAGGACGATATTTTCCCGGATGGTTTCGACATTGCGGCGACATGTTTTTGCTGAAAGACTGCAGCTGATGCCTGTTGCCCGGCGGGCGAAGCGGCCTTGCGACGCCATACCTCGTCGGATCGGGAGCGGGCTGCCACCGCCGCCTGCAGCGTCACCGCTGCTTTCCAACGAGGTATGGCCGACAGCAGTCCGATACGGGATGGCGGAGAAATGCACATTTCGGCCCCGGCCGCATCAGACAGCCAGTACTGGGCGACAGAAGTTTTCAACCCGCCGACTGGCCGTTCAAGCCCGCTTCCGAAGAAAGGCGCTTGGCTTGCAGGCAGCTCCGCCCCCTACCATCCAGCAACTATGGCTACCTGGCACAGGTTACAAGATGCAACCCCAATAATGCAGCAGACATGTTGTCGACCATTGGCACTCAAGCAGCTTCATGCCAACCGCCCGAATCCCCGACCAACAACAACAGCGACCTGCACCACAACGACGACGAGAATAAGCCGCTCCTTGCCCTGCGCCGCCCTGTCTACATCAGTTTAAATACAACACCGCACATACGCCCTCCTTCCCAGCTACGGACATTGATTAAACCCCATCGTCAGTCTCCGTAACCCACCACAATTCACCCCTGCCGGCCGCCCTCTCACCGCCGGCCGCACAAGCTCAGCTACCTCCCTTCCCTCACCTCGATCGACATAAATTGAAAAGCAACACCGAAAACACACCCTCAATCCCGGCTACTTTCTGCCATGCACCCCCTTGGCGTCTATTAAGCCCAACAACACTTACTTTAAACAACCGCAGCCCCAAGTTCAATTGGCAACTCATTAACCAGTGTCTGTCGCAGCAACTCATTAACTAGCAACTTGTATTCAGACAACTCATTAACCAATGTCTGTCGCAGCAAATCATTAACCAGCAACTTGCATTCACCATGTGCAGCGAATCATAAACTGACAGGCAAATGCTGCAGGAACCGTGGGCACCTATCCCCGACCACGGCCCCTGTCCCCGGCACGTCGGGCCATGCAGCAGCACGGACTGCCCGGCTCAGGTTACAATCCGCACCCACAATAAGCCAGCAGCCATGCAGTGGCCCTTCGGCAGACGATCAGCTTCATGCAGCCCCTCACGCCCGCCCAACAAGAACAACAACGGCGACCAGCATGGCGACGGCAACTCGCACCTTAAACCTGCACACTGTCGACATGATTTTAAAAGCAACGCCGAAAATGTATCCTCCTTCCCGTGCTAGCGACACTGATGAACATCAAACCATTGGCAGGCTAAGTACACCACCAGAAATCATCCCGTCCCGTCGAGCCCGGCCGCCGCTTCACGGCACCATCCTCATACTTCCCACCGTAAATCCTCCACCCAACTCGTGCTCTGCACCAGCAGCCACCACGGAGGCGCGAAGACCGCTTTCTGCCCGGCAGAGGGCAGCATGGCTCCCCGCGATTTAAACCGGTTTGACTCCATGGAGCTCACAGACTTCCAGCCCGCTCTGCTTTCGGGCGGCCCGTATGAATACATGTGCCCTCGATGCCTCTTGCCTTCCTCGTCCCAGCGCCGCTCACCCGACGAGCGCAGGTGGCAGCACCGTGGATATAGCCTTCGGAAAGCGGTCCCCAGCCACCGGCTGCACCTCCGCAGGACAAAGAGTCAGCCGCAAGCCGTCGCTGGCCTCGTGTGCGGCCCGTCCGCCCTCAGCGGACGATATTTTCCCGGATGGTTTCTACATTGCTGCGACATGTTTTTGCCGAAAGACTGCAGCGGATGACTGTTGCCCGGCGGGCGAAGCGGCCTTGCGACGCCATCCCTCGTCGGATCGGGAGCGGGCTACCACCGCCGCCTGCGGCGTCACCGCTGCTTTCCAACGAGGTATGGCCGACAGCAGTCCGATAAGGCACGGCGGAGAAATCCACATTTCGGCTCCGGCCGCATCAGACAGCCAGTACTGGCCGATAGAGGTTTTCAACCCGCCGACTGGCCGTTCAAGCCCACTTCCGAAGAAAGGCGCTTGGCTTGCAGGCAGCTCCGCCCCCTGCCATCTAGCAACTATGGCTGCCCGGCACAGGTTACAAGATGCAACCACAATAATGCAGCAGACATGTTGTCGACCATTGGCACTCAAGCAGCTTAATGCAACCGGCCTAACCCCCGACCAACAATATCAGCGACCCGCACCACAACGACGACGAGAATAAGCTGCTCCTTGCCCTGCGCCGCCCTGTCTACATCAGTTTAAAAGCAACACCGCACATACGCCCTCCTTCCCAGCTATGGACATTGATTAACCCCAATCGTCAGTCTCCGTACACCACCACAATTCACCCCTGCCGGCCGCCCTCTCACCGCCGGCCGCACAAGCTCAGCTACCTCCCTTCCCTCACCTCGATCGACATAAATTGAAAAGCAACACCGAAAACACACCCTCAATCCCGGCTACTTTCTGCCATGCACCCCCTTGGCGTCTATTAAGCCCAACAACACTTACTTTAAACAACCGCAGCCCCAAGTTCAAGTGGCAACTCATTAACCAGCAACTTGTATTCAGGCAACTCATTAACCAATGTCTGTCGCAGCAACTCATTAACCAGCAACTTGCATTCACCATGTGCAGCGAATCATAAACTGACAGGCAAATGCTGCGGGAACCATGGGCACCTATCCCCGACCACGGCCCCTATCCCCGGCACGTCGGGCCATGCAGCAGCACGGACTGCCCGGCTCAGGTTACAATCCGCACCCACAATAAGCCAGCAGCCATGCAGTGGCCCTTCGGCACACGGTCGGCTTCATGCATCCCCTCACGCCCGCCCAACAAGAACAACAACGGCGACCAGCATGGCGACTGCAACTCGCATCTTAAACCTCCACACTGTCGACATGATTTTAAAAGCAACGCCGAAAATGTATCCTCCTTCCCGTGCGAGCGACACTGATGACCACCACACCATTGGCAGGCTAAGTGCACCACCAGAAATCAGTCCGTCCCATCGAGCCCGGCCGCCGATAAACGGCACCGTCCTCATACTTCCCACCGTAAATCCTTCTCCCACCCCGTGCTCTGCACCAGCAGCCACCACGGAGGCGCGAAGACCGCTTTCTGCCCGGCAGAGGGCAGCATTGCTCCCCGCGATTTGAACCGGTTTGACTCCATGGAGCTCACAGACTTCCAGCCCGCTCTGCTTTCGGGCGGCCCGTATGACTACAGGTGCCCTCGATGCCGCTTGCCTTCCTCGTCCCAGCGCCGCTCAGCCGACGAGCGCAGGTGGCAGAACCGCGGATTTAGCCTTCGGAAAGCGGTCCCAAGCCACCGGCTGCACCTCCGCAGGTCAAAGAGGCAGCCGCACGCCGTCGCTGGCCTCGTGTGCGGCCCGTCCGCCCTCACCAGACGATATTTTCCCGGATGGTTTCGACATTGCAGCGACATGTTTTTGCCGAAAGACTGGAGCGGATGCCTGTTGCCCGGCGGGCGAAGCGGCCTTGCGACGCAATCCCTCGTTGGATCTGGAGCGGGCTGCCACCGCCGCCTGCAGCGTCACCGCTGCTTTCCAACGAGGTATGGCCGACAGCAGTGCGATACGGGATGGCGGAGAAATGCACATTTCGGCCACGGCCGCATCAGACAGACAGTACTGGCCGACAGAGGTTTTCAACCCGCCGGCTAGCCATTCAAGCCCGCTTCCGAAGAAAGGCGCTTGGCTTGCAGGCAGCTCCGCCCCCTGCCATCCAGCGACTATGGCTGCCCGGCACAGGTTACAAGATGCAACCACAATAATGCAGCAGACATGTTGTCGACCATAGGCACTCAAGCAGCTTCATGCCAACCGGCCTAACCCCCGACCAACAACAACAGGGACCCGCACCACAACGACGACGAGAATAAGCCGCTCCTTGCCCTGCGCCGCCCTGTCTACATCAGTTTAAAAGCAACACCGCACATACGCCCTCCTTCACAGCGATGGACATTGATTAACCCCCATCGTCAGTCTCCGTACACCACCACAATTCACCCCTGCCGGCCGCCCTCTCACCGCCGGCCGCACAAGCTCAGATACCTCCCTTCCCTCACCTCGATCGACATAAATTGAAAAGCAACACCGAAAACACACCCTCAATCCCGGCTACTTTCTGCCATGCACCCCCTTGGCGTCTATTAAGCCCAACAACACGTACTTTAAACAACCGCAGCCCCAAGTTCAAGTGGCAACTCATTAACCAGTGTCTGTCGCAGCAACTCATTAACCCGCAACTTGTATTCAGGCAACTCATTAACCAATGTCTGTCGCAGCAACTCATTAACCAGCAACTTGCATTCACCTTGTGCAGCGAATCATAAACTGACAGGCAAATGCTGCGGGAACCGTGGGCACCTATCCCCGACCACGTCCCCTATCCCGGGCACGTCGGGCCATGCAGCAGCACGGACTGCCCGGCTCAGGTTACAATCCGCACCCACAATTACCCAGCAGCCATGCAGTGGCCCTTCGGCACACGATCAGCTTCATGCAGCCCCTCACGCCCGCCCAACAAGAACAACAACGGCGACCAGCATGGCGACGGCAACTCGCACCTTAAACCTGCACACTGTCGACATTGTTTTAAAAGCAACGCCGAAATTGTATCCTCCTTCCCGTGCTAGCGACACTGATGACCACCACACCATTGGCAGGCTAAGTAAACCACCAGAAATCAGCCCGTCCCGTCGAGCCCGGCTGCCGCTTCACGGCACCATCCTCATACTTCCCACCGTAAATCCTCCACCCACCCCGTGCTCTGCACCAGCAGCAACCAAGGAGGCGCGAAGACCGCTTTCTGCCCGGCAGAGGGCAGCATTGCTCCCCGCGATTTGAACCGGTTTGACTCCATGGAGCTCACAGACTTCCAGCCCGCTCTGCTTTCGGGCGGCCCGTATTACTACAGGTGCTCTCGATGCCGCTTGCCTTCCTCGTCCCAGCGCCGCTCACCCGACGAGCGCAGGTGACAGAACCGCGGATTTAGCCTTCGGAAAGCGGTCCGCAGCCACCGGCTGCACCTCCGCAGGTCAAAGAGGCAGCCGCACGCCGTCGCTGGCCTCGTGTGCGGCCCGCCGCCCTCAGCAGGCGATATTTTCCCGGATGGTTTCGACATTGCAGCGACATGTTTTTGCCGAAAGACTGCAGCGGATGCCTGTTGCCCGGCGGGCGAAGCGGCCTTGCGACGCAATCCCTCGTTGGAGCTGGAGCGGGCTGCCACCGCCGCCTGCAGCGTCACCGCTGCTTTCCAACGAGGTATGGCCGACAGCAGTCCGATACGGGATGGCGGAGAAATGCACATTTCGGCCACGGCCGCATCAGACAGCCAGTACTGGCCGACAGGTTTTCAACCCGCCGGCTGGCCGTTCAAGCCCGCTTCCGAAGAAAGGCGCTTGGCTTGCAGGCAGCTCCGCCCCCTGCCATCCAGCAACTATGGCTGCCCGGCACAGGTTACAAGATGCAACCCCAATAATGCAGCAGACATGTTGTCGACCATTGGCACTCAAGCAGCTTCATGCCAACCGCCCTAACCCCCGACCAACAATAACAGCGACTCGCACCACAACGATGACGAGAATAAGACGCTCCTTGCCCTGCGCCGCCCTGTCTACATCAGTTTAAAAGCAACACCGCACATACGCCCTCCTTCCCAGCTACGGACATTGATTAAACCCCATCGTCAGTCTCCGGACCCCACCATAATTCACCCCTGCCGGCCGCCTTCTCACAGCCGGCCGCACAAGCTCAGCTACCTCCCTTCCCTCACCTCGATCGACATAAATTGAAAAGCAACACCGAAAACACACCCTCAATCCCGGCTACTTTCTGCCATGCACCCCCTTGGCGTCTATTAAGCCCCACAACAGTTACTTTAAACAACCGCAGCCCCAAGTTCAAGTGGCAACTCATTAACCAGTGTCTGTCGCAGCAACTCATTAACCAGCAACTTGTATTCAGGCAACTCATTAACCAATGTCTGTCGCAGCAACTCATTAACCAGCAACTTGCATTCACCATGTGCAGCGAATCATAAACTGACAGGCAAATGCTGCGTTAACCATGGGCACCTATCCCCGACCACGGCCCCTATCCCCGGCACGTCGGCCATGCAGCAGCATGGACTGCCCGGCTGAGGTTACAATCCGCACCCACAATAACCCAGCAGCCATGCAGTGGCCCTTTGGCACACGATCAGCTTCATGCAGCCCCTCACGCCCGCCCAACAAGAACAACAACGGCGACCAGCATGGCGACGGCAACTCGCACCTTAAACCTGCACACTGTCGACATGATTTTAAAAGCAACGCCGAAAATGTATCCTCCTTCCCGTGCGAGCGACACTGATGACCACCACACCATTGGCAGGCTAAGTACACCACCAGAAATCAGCCCGTCCCGTCGAGCCCCGCCGCCACTTCACGGCACCATCCTCATACTTCCAACCGTAAATCCTCCTCCCACCCCGTGCTCTGCACCAGCAGCCACCACGGAGGCGCGAAGACCGCTTTCTGCCCGGCAGAGGGCAGCATTGCTCCCCGCGAATTAAACCGGTTTGACTCCATGGAGCTCACAGACTTCCAGCCCACACTGCTTTCGGGCGGCCCGTATGAATACATGTGCCCTCGATGCCGCTTGCCTTCCTCGTCCCAGCGCCGCTCACCCGACGAGCGCAGGTGGCAGCACCGCGGATATAGCCTTCGGAAAGCGGTCCCCAGCCACCGGCTGCACCTCCGCAGGACAAAGAGTCAGCCGCACGCCGTCGCTGGCCTCGTGTGCGGCCCGTCCGGCCTCAGCGGACGATATTTTCCCGGATGGTTTCGACATTGCAGCGACATGTTTTTGCCGAAAGACTGCAGCGGATGACTGTTGCCCGGCGGGCGAAGCGGCCTTGCGACGCAATCCCTCGTTGGAACTGGAGCGGGCTGCCACCGCCGCCTGCAGCGTCACCGCTGCTTTCCAACGAGGTATGGCCGACAGCAGTCCGATACGGGATGGCGGAGAAATGCACATTTCGGCCACGGCCGCATCAGACAGCCAGTACTGGCCGACAGAGGTTTTCAACCCGCCGGCTGGCCGTTCAAGCCCGCTTCCGAAGAAAGGCGCTTGGCTTGCAGGCAGCTCCGCCCCCTGCCATCCAGCAACTATGGCTGCCTGGCACAGGTTACAAGATGCAACCCCAATAATGCAGCAGACATGTAGTCGACCATTGACACTCAAGCAGCTTCATGCCAACCGCCCTAACCCCCGACCAACAATAACAGCGACTCGCACCACAACGATGACGAGAATAAGACGCTCCTTGCCCTGCGCCGCCCTGTCTACATCAGTTTAAAAGCAACACCGCACATACGCCCTCCTTCCCAGCTACGGACATTGATTAAACCCCATCGTCAGTCTCCGGACCTCACCATAATTCACCCCTGCCGGCCGCCTTCTCACAGCCGGCCGCACAAGCTCAGCTACCTCCCTTCCCTCACCTCGATCGACATAAATTGAAAAGCAACACCGAAAACACACCCTCAATCCCGGCTACTTTCTGCCATGCACGCCCTTGGCGTCTATTAAGCCCCACAACACTTACTTTAAACAACCGCAGCCCCAAGTTCAAGTGGCAACTCAAAAACCAGTGTCTGTCGCAGCAACTCATTAACCAGCAACTTGTATTCAGGCAACTCATTAACCAATGTCTGTCGCAGCAACTCATTAACCAGCAACTTGCATTCACCATGTGCAGCGAATCATAAACTGACAGGCAAATGCTGCGGGAACCGTGAGCACCTGTCCCGGACCACGGCCCCTATCCCCGGCACGTCGGGCCATGCAGCAGCACAGACTGCCCGGCTCAGGTTACAATCCGCACCCACAATAAGCCAGCAGCCATGCAGTGGCCCTTCGGCACACGATCGGCTTCATGCAGCCCCTCACGCCCGCCCAACAAGAACAACAACGGCGACCAGCATGGCGACGGCAACTCGCATCTTAAACCTCCACACTGTCGACATGATTTTAAAAGCAACGCCGAAAATGTATCCTCCTTCCCGTGCGAGCGACACTGATGATCACCACACCATTGGCAGGCTAAGTACACCACCAGAAATCAGCCCGTCCCGTCGAGCCCGGCCGCCGCTTCACGGCACCATCCTGATACTTCCTACCGTAAATCCTCCTCCCACCACGTGCTCTGCACCAGCAGCAACCAAGGAGGCGCGAAGACCGCTTTCTGCCCGGCAGAGGGCAGCATTGCTCCCCGCGATTTGAACCGGTTTGACTCCATGGAGCTCACAGACTTCCAGCCCGCTCTGCTTTCGGGCGGCCCGTATGACTACAGGTGCCCTCGATGCCGTTTGCCTTCCTCGTCCCAGCGCCGCCCAACCCGACGAGCGCAGGTGGCAGAACCGCGGATTTAGCCTTCGGAAAGCGGTCCCCAGCCACCGGCTGCACCTCGCAGGTCAAAGAGGCAGCCGCACGCCGTCGCTGGCCTCGTGTGCGGCCCGTCCGCCCTCAGCAGACGATATTTTCCCGGATGGTTTCGACATTGCGGCGACATGTTTTTGCCGAAAGACTGCAGTGGATGCCTTTTGCCCGGCGGGCGAAGCGGCCTTGCGACGCAATCCCTCGTTGGATCTTGAGCGGGCTGCCACCGCCGCCTGCAGCGTCACCGCTGCTTTCCAACGAGGTATGGCCGACAGCAGTCCGATACGGGATGGCGGAGAAATGCACATTTCGGCCACGGCCGCATCAGACAGCCAGTACTGGCCGACAGAGGTTTTCAACCCGCCGGCTGGCCGTTCAAGCCCGCTTCCGAAGAAAGGCTCTTGGCTTGCAGGCAGCTCCGCCCCCTGCCATCCAGCAACTATGGCTGCCCGGCACAGGTTACAAGATGCAACCCCAATAATGCAGCAGACATGTTGTCGACCATTGGCACTCAAGCAGCTTCATGCCAACCGCCGTAACCCCCGACCAACAATAACAGCGACTCGCACCACAACGACGACGAGAATAAGCCGCTCCTTGCCCTGCGCCGCCCTGTCTACATCAGTTTAAAAGCAACACCGCACATACGCCCTCCTTCCCAGCTACGGACATTGATTAAACCCCATCGTCAGTCTCCGGACCCCACCATAATTCACCCCTGCCGGCCGCCTTCTCACAGCCGGCCGCACAAGCTCAGCTACCTCCCTTCCCTCACCTCGATCGACATAAATTGAAAAGCAACACCGAAAACACACCCTCAATTCCGGCTACTTTCTGCCATGCACCCCCTTGGCGTCTATTAAGCCCCACAACAGTTACTTTAAACAACCGCAGCCCCAAGTTCAAGTGGCAACTCATTAACCAGTGTCTGTCGCAGCAACTCATTAACCAGCAACTTGTATTCAGGCAACTCATTAACCAATGTCTGTCGCAGCAACTCATTAACCAGCAACTTGCATTCACCATGTGCAGCGAATCATAAACTGACAGGCAAATGCTGCGTTAACCATGGGCACCTATTCCCGACCACGGCCCCTATCCCCGGCACGTCGGCCATGCAGCAGCACGGACTGCCCGGCTGAGGTTACAATCCGCACCCACAATAACCCAGCAGCCATGCAGTGGCCCTTTGGCACACGATCAGCTTCATGCAGCCCCTCACGCCCGCCCAACAAGAACAACAACGGCGACCAGCATGGCGACGGCAACTCGCACCTTAAACCTGCACACTGTCGACATGATTTTAAAAGCAACGCCGAAAATGTATCCTCCTTCCCGTGCGAGCGACACTGATGACCACCACACCATTGGCAGGCTAAGTACACCACCAGAAATCAGCCCGTCCCGTCGAGCCCCGTCGCCGCTTCACGGCACCATCCTCATACTTCCAACCGTAAATCCTCCTCCCACCCCGTGCTCTGCACCAGCAGCCACCACGGAGGCGCGAAGACTGCTTTCTGCCCGGCAGAGGGCAGCATTGCTCCCCGCGAATTAAACCGGTTTGACTCCATGGAGCTCACAGACTTCCAGCCCACACTGCTTTCGGGCGGCCCGTATGAATACATGTGCCCTCGATGCCGCTTGCCTTCCTCGTCCCAGCGCCGCTCACCCGACGAGCGCAGGTGGCAGCACCGCGTATATAGCCTTCGGAAAGCGGTCCCCAGCCACCGGCTGCACCTCCGCAGGACAAAGAGTCAGCCGCACGCCGTCGCTGGCCTCGTGTGCGGCCCGTCCGGCCTCAGCGGACGATATTTTCCCGGATGGTTTCGACATTGCAGCGACATGTTTTTGCCGAAAGACTGCAGCGGATGACTGTTGCCCGGCGGGCGAAGCGGCCTTGCGACGCAATCCCTCGTTGGAGCTGGAGCGGGCTGCATCCGCCGCCTGCAGCGTCACCGCTGCTTTCCAACGAGGTATGGCCGACAGCAGTCCGATACGGGATGGCGGAGAAATGCACATTTCGGCCACGGCCGCATCAGACAGCCAGTACTGGCCGACAGAGGTTTTCAACCCGCCGGCTGGCCGTTCAAGCCCGCTTCCGAAGAAAGGCGCTTGGCTTGCAGGCAGCTCCGCCCCCTGCCATCCAGCAACTATGGCTGCCCGGCACAGGTTACAAGATGCAACCCCAATAATGCAGCAGACATGTTGTCGACCATTGGCACTCAAGCAGCTTCATGCCAACCGCCCTAACCCCCGACCAACAATAACAGCGACTCGCACCACAACGATGACGAGAATAAGACGCTCCTTGCCCTGCGCCGCCCTGTCTACATCAGTTTAAAAGCAACACCGCACATACGCCCTCCTTCCCAGCTACGGACATTGATTAAACCCCATCGTCAGTCTCCGGACCCCACCATAATTCACCCCTGCCGGCCGCCTTCTCACAGCCGGCCGCACAAGCTCAGCTACCTCCCTTCCCTCACCTCGATCGACATAAATTGAAAAGCAACACCGAAAACACACCCTCAATCCCGGCTACTTTCTGCCATGCACCCCCTTGGCGTCTATTAAGCCCCACAACAGTTACTTTAAACAACCGCAGCCCCAAGTTCAAGTGGCAACTCATTAACCAGTGTCTGTCGCAGCAACTCATTAACCAGCAACTTGTATTCAGGCAACTCATTAACCAATGTCTGTCGCAGCAACTCATTAACCAGCAACTTGCATTCACCATGTGCAGCGAATCATAAACTGACAGGCAAATGCTGCGGGAACAATGGGCACCTATCCCCGACCACGGCCCCTATCCCCGGCACGTCGGCCATGCAGCATAACGGACTGCCCGGCTCAGGTTACAATCCGCACCCACAATAACCCAGCAGCCATGAAGTGGCCCTTTGGCACACGATCAGCTTCATGCAGCCCCTCACGCCCGCCCAACAAGAACAACAACGGCGACCAGCATGGCGACGGCAACTCGCACCTTAAACCTGCACACTGTCGACATGATTTTAAAAGCAACGCCGAAAATGTATCCTCCTTCCTGTGCTAGCGACACTGATGACCACCACACCATTGGCCGGCTAAGTACACCACCAGAAATCAGCCCGTCCCGTCGAGCCCGGCCGCCGCTTCACGGCACCATCCTCATACTTCCAACCGTAAATCTTCCTCCCAACCCGTGCTCTGCACCAGCAGCCACCACGGAGGCGCGAAGACCGCTTTCTGCCCGGCAGAGGGCAGCATTGCTCCCCGCGAATTAAACCTGTTTGACTCCATGGAGCTCACAGACTTCCAGCCCACAATGCTTTCGGGCGGCCCGTATGAATACATGTGCCCTCGATGCTGCTTGCCTTCCTCGTCCCAGCGCCGCTCACCCGACGAGCGCAGGTGGCAGCACCGCGGATATAGCCTTCGGAAAGCGGTCCCCAGCCACCGGCTGCACCTCCGCAGGACAAAGAGTCAGCCGCACGCCGTCGCTGGCCTCGTGTGCGGCCCGTCCGGCCTCAGCGGACGATATTTTCCCGGATGGTTTCGACATTGCAGCGACATGTTTTTGCCGAAAGACTGCAGCGGATCACTTTTGCCCGACGGGCGAAGCGACCTTGCGACGCCATCCCTCGTCGGATCGGGAGCGGGCTGCCACCGCCGCGTGCGGCGTCACCGCTGCTTTCCAACGAGGTATGGCCGACAGCAGTCCGATACGGCACGGCGGAGAAATGCACATTTCGGCCCCGGCCGCATCAGACAGCCTCTACTGGCCGACAGAGGTTTTCAACCCGCCGACTGGCCGTTCAAGCCCGCTTCCGAAGAAAGGCGCTTGGCTTGCAGGCAGCTCCGCCCCCTGCCATCCAGCGGCTATGGCTGCCCGGCACAGGTTACAAGATGCAACCACAATAATGCAGCAGACATGTTGTCGACCATAGGCACTCAAGCAGCTTCATGCCAACCGGCCGAACCCCCGACCAACAACAACAGCGACCCGCACCACAACGACGACGAGAATAAGCCGCTCCTTGCCCTGCGCTGCCCTGTCTACATCAGTTTAAAAGCAACACCGCACATACGCCCTCCTTCCCAGCTATGGACATTGATTAAACCCCATCGTCAGTCTCTGTACCCCACCACAATTCACCCCTGCCGGCCGCCCTCTCACCGCCGGCCGCACAAGCTCAGCTACCTCCCTTCCCTCACCTCGATCGACATAAATTGAAAAGCAACACCGAAAACACACCCTCAATCCCGGCTACTTTCTGCCATGCACCCCCTTGGCGTCTATTAAGCCCCACAACACTTACTTTAAACAACCGCAGCCCCAAGTTCAAGTGGCAACTCAAAAACCAGTGTCTGTCGCAGCAACTCATTAACCAGCAACTTGTATTCACCATGTGCAGCGAATCATAAACTGACAGGCAAATGCTGCGGGAAGCGTGAGCACCTGTCCCGGACCACGGCCCCTATCCCCGGCACGTCGGGCCATGCAGCAGCAAGGACTGCCCGGCTCAGGTTACAATCCGCACCCACAATAAGCCAGCAGCCATGCAGTGGCCCTTCGGCACACGATCGGCTTCATGCAGCCCCTCACGCCCGCCCAACAAGAACAACAACGGCGACCAGCATGGCGACGGCAACTCGCATCTTAAACCTCCACACTGTCGACATGATTTTAAAAGCAACGCCGAAAATGTATCCTCCTTCCCGTGCGAGCGACACTGATGACCACCACACCATTGGCAGGCTAAGTACACCACCAGAAATCAGCCCGTCCCGTCGAGCCCGGCCGCCGCTTCACGGCACCATCCTCCTCCCACCCCGTGCTCTGCACCAGCAGCAACCAAGGAGGCGCGAAGACCGCTTTCTGCCCGGCAGAGGGCAGCATTGCTCCCCGCGATTTGAACCGGTTTGACTCCATGGAGCTCACAGACTTCCAGCCCGCTCTGCTTTCGGGCGGCCCGTATGACTACAGGTGCCCTCGATGCCGCTTGCCTTCCTCGTCCCAGCGCCGCCCAACCCGACCAGCGCAGGTGGCAGAACCGCGGATTTAGCCTTCGGAAAGCGGTCCCCAGCCACCGGCTGCACCTCGCAGGTCAAAGAGGCAGCCGCACGCCGTCGCTGGCCTCGTGTGCGGCCCGTCCGCCCTCAGCAGACGATATTTTCCCGGATGGTTTCGACATTGCGGCGACATGTTTTTGCCGAAAGACTGCAGTGGATGCCTGTTGCCCGGCGGGCGAAGCGGCCTTGCGACGCAATCCCTCGTTGGATCTTGAGCGGGCTGCCACCACCGCCTGCAGCGTCACCGCTGCTTTCCAACGAGGTATGGCCGACAGCAGTCCGATACGGGATGGCGGAGAAATGCACATTTCGGCCACGGCCGCATCAGACAGCCAGTACTGGCCGACAGAGGTTTTCAACCCGCCGGCTGGCCGTTCAAGCCCGCTTCCGAAGAAAGGCGCTTGGCTTGCAGGCAGCTCCGCCCCCTGCCATCCAGCAACTATGGCTGCCCGGCACAGGTTACAAGATGCAACCCCAATAATGCAGCAGACAGGTTGTCGACCATTGGCACTCAAGCAGCTTCATGCCAACCGCCGTAACCCCCGACCAACAATAACAGCGACTCGCACCACAACGACGACGAGAATAAGCCGCTCCTTGCCCTGCGCCGCCCTGTCTACATCAGTTTAAAAGCAACACCGCACATACGCCCTCCTTCCCAGCTACGGACATTGATTAAACCCCATCGTCAGTCTCCGGACCCCACCATAATTCACCCCTGCCGGCCGCCTTCTCACAGCCAGCCGCACAAGCTCAGCTACCTCCCTTCCCTCACCTCGATCGACATAAATTGAAAAGCAACACCGAAAACACACCCTCAATCCCGGCTACTTTCTGCCATGCACCCCCTTGGCGTCTATTAAGCCCCACAACACTTACTTTAAACAACCGCAGCCCCAAGTTCAAGTGGCAACTCATTAACCAGTGTCTGTCGCAGCAACTCATTAACCAGCAACTTGTATTCAGGCAACTCATTAACCAATGTCTGTCGCAGCAACTCATTAACCAGCAACTTGCATTCACCATGTGCAGCGAATCATAAACTGACAGGCAAATGCTGCGTTAACCATGGGCACCTATCCCCGACCACGGCCCCTATCCGCGGCACGTCGGCCATGCAGCAGCACGGACTACCCGGCTCAGGTTACAATCCGCACCCACAATAACCCAGCAGCCATGCAGTGGCCCTTTGGCACACGATCAGCTTCATGCAGCCCCTCACGCCCGCCCAACAAGAACAACAACGGCGACCAGCATGGCGACGGCAACTCGCACCTTATACCTGCACACTGTCGACATGATTTTAAAAGCAACGCCGAAAATGTATCCTCCTTCCCGTGCGAGCGACACTGATGACCACCACACCATTGGCAGGCTAAGTACACCACCAGAAATCAGCCCGTCCCGTCGAGCCCCGCCGCCGCTTCACGGCACCATCCTCATACTTCCAACCGTAAATCCTCCTCCCACCCCGTGGTCTGCACCAGCAGCCACCACGATGGCGCGAAGACCGCTTTCTGCCCGGCAGAGGGCAGCATTGCTCACCGCGAATTAAACCGGTTTGACTCCATGGAGCTCACAGACTTCCAGCCCACACTGCTTTCGGGCGGCCCGTATGAATACATGTGCCCTCGATGCCGCTTGCCTTCCTCGTCCCAGCGCCGCTCACCCGACGAGCGCAGGTGGCAGCACCGCGGATATAGCCTTCGGAAAGCGGTCCCCAGCCACCGGCTGCACCTCCGCAGGACAAAGAGTCAGCCGCACGCCGTCGCTGGCCTCGTGTGCGGCCCGTCCGGCTTCAGCGGACGATATTTTCCCGGATGGTTTCGACATTGCAGCGACTTGTTTTTGCCGAAAGACTGCAGCGGATGACTGTTGCCCGGCGGGCGAAGCGGCCTTGCGACGCAATCCCTCGTTGGAGCTGGAGCGGGCTGCATCCGCCGCCTGCAGCGTCACCGCTGCTTTCCAACGAGGTATGGCCGACAGCAGTCCGATACGGGATGGCGGAGAAATGCACATTTCGGCCACGGCCGCATCAGACATCCAGTACTGGCCGACAGAGGTTTTCAACCCGCCGGCTGGCCGTTCAAGCCCGCTTCCGAAGAAAGGCGCTTGGCTTGCAGGCAGCTCCGCCCCCTGCCATCCAGCAACTATGGCTGCCCGGCACAGGTTACAAGATGCAACCCCAATAATGCAGCAGACATGTTGTCGACCATTGGCACTCAAGCAGCTTCATGCCAACCGCCCTAACCCCCGACCAACAATAACAGCGACTCGCACCACAACGATGACGAGAATAAGACGCTCCTTGCCCTGCGCCGCCCTGTCTACATCAGTTTAAAAGCAACACCGCACATACGCCCTCCTTCCCAGCTACGGACATTGATTAAACCCCATCGTCAGTCTCCGGACCCCACCATAATTCACCCCTGCCGGCCGCCTTCTCACAGCCGGCCGCACAAGCTCAGCTACCTCCCTTCCCTCACCTCGATCGACATAAATTGAAAAGCAACACCGAAAACACACCCTCAATCCCGGCTACTTTCTGCCATGCACCCCCTTGGCGTCTATTAAGCCCCACAACAGTTACTTTAAACAACCGCAGCCCCAAGATCAAGTGGCAACTCATTAACCAGTGTCTGTCGCAGCAACTCATTAACCAGCAACTTGTATTCAGGCAACTCATTAACCAATGTCTGTCGCAGCAACTCATTAACCAGCAACTTGCATTCACCATGTGCAGCGAATCATAAACTGACAGGCAAATGCTGCGGGAACCATGGGCACCTATCCCCGACCACGGCCCCTATCCCCGGCACGTCGGCCATGCAGCAGCACGGACTGCCCGGCTCAGGTTACAATCCGCACCCACAATAACCCAGCAGCCATGAAGTGGCCCTTTGGCACACGATCAGCTTCATGCAGCCCCTCACGCCCGCCCAACAAGAACAACAACGGCGACCAGCATAGCGACGGCAACTCGCACCTTAAACCTGCACACTGTCGACATGATTTTAAAAGCAACGCCGAAAATGTATCCTCCTTCCCGTGCTAGCGACACTGATGACCACCACACCATTGGCAGGCTAAGTACACCACCAGAAATCAGCCCGTCCCGTCGAGCCCGGCCGCCGCTTCACGGCACCATCCTCATACTTCCAACCGTAAATCTTCCTCCCAACCCGTGCTCTGCACCAGCAGCCACCACGGAGGCGCGAAGACCGCTTTCTGCCCGGCAGAGGGCAGCATTGCTCCCCGCGAATTAAACCTGTTTGACTCCATGGAGCTCACAGACTTCCAGCCCACAATGCTTTCGGGCGGCCCGTATGAATACATGTGCCCTCGATGCCGCTTGCCTTCCTCGTCCCAGCGCCGCTCACCCGACGAGCGCAGGTGGCAGCACCGCGGATATAGCCTTCGGAAAGCGGTCCCCAGCCACCGGCTGCACCTCCGCAGGACAAAGAGTCAGCCGCACGCCGTCGCTGGCCTCGTGTGCGGCCCGTCCGGCCTCAGCGGACGATATTTTCCCGGATGGTTTCGACATTGCAGCGACATGTTTTTCCCGAAAGACTGCAGCGGATCACTGTTGCCCGACGGGCGAAGCGACCTTGCGACGCCATCCCTCGTCGGATCGGGAGCGGGCTGCCACCGCCGCGTGCGGCGTCACCGCTGCTTTCCAACGAGGTATGGCCGACAGCAGTCCGATACGGCACGGCGGAGAAATGCACATTTCGGCCCCGGCCGCATCAGACAGCCACTACTGGCCGACAGATGTTTTCAACCCGCCGACTGGCCGTTCAAGCCCGCTTCCGAAGAAAGGCGCTTGGCTTGCAGGCAGCTCCGCCCCCTGCCATCCAGCGGCTATGGCTGCCCGGCACAGGTTACAAGATGCAACCACAATAATGCAGCAGACATGTTGTCGACCATAGGCACTCAAGCAGCTTCATGCCAACCGGCCGAACCCCCGACCAACAACAACAGCGACCCGCACCACAACGACGACGAGAATAAGCCGCTCCTTGCCCTGCACCGCCCTGTCTACATCAGTTTAAAAGCAACACCGCACATACGCCCTCCTTCCCAGCTATGGACATTGATTAAACCCCATCGTCAGTCTCCGTACCCCACCACAATTCACCCCTGCCGGCCGCCCTCTCACCGCCGGCCGCACAAGCTCAGCTACCTCCCTTCCCTCACCTCGATCGACATAAATTGAAAAGCAACACCGAAAACACACCCTCAATCCCGGCTACTTTCTGCCATGCACCCCCTTGGCGTCTATTAAGCCCCACAACACTTACTTTAAACAACCGCAGCCCCAAGTTCAAGTGGCAACTCAAAAACCAGTGTCTGTCGCAGCAACTCATTAACCAGCAACTTGTATTCAGGCAACTCATTAACCAATGTCTGTCGCAGCAACTCATTAACCAGCAACTTGCATTCACCATGTGCAGCGAATCATAAACTGACAGGCAAATGCTGCGGGAACCGTGAGCACCTGTCCCGGACCACGGCCCCTATCCACGGCACGTCGGGCCATGCAGCAGCACGGACTGCCCGGCTCAGGTTACAATCCGCACCCACAATAAGCCAGCAGCCATGCAGTGGCCCTTCGGCACACGATCGGCTTCATGCAGCCCCTCACGCCCGCCCAACAAGAACAACAACGGCGACCAGCATGGCGACGGCAACTCGCATCTTAAACCTCCACACTGTCGACATGATTTTAAAAGCAACGCCGAAAATGTATCCTCCTTCCCGTGCGAGCGACACTGATGACCACCACACCATTGGCAGGCTAAGTACACCACCAGAAATCAGCCCGTCCCGTCGAGCCCGGCCGCCGCTTCACGGCACCATCCTGATACTTCCTACCGTAAATCCTCCTCCCACCCCGTGCTCTGCACCAGCAGCAACCAAGGAGGCGCGAAGACCGCTTTCTGCCCGGCAGAGGGCAGCATTGCTCCCCGCGATTTGAACCGGTTTGACTCCATGGAGCTCACAGACTTCCAGCCCGCTCTGCTTTCGGGCGGCCCGTATGACTACAGGTGCCCTCGATGCCGCTTGCCTTCCTCGTCCCAGCGCCGCCCAACCCGACGAGCGCAGGTGGCAGAACCGCGGATTTAGCCTTCGGAAAGTGGTCCCCAGCCACCGGCTGCACCTCGCAGGACAAAGAGGCAGCCGCACGCCGTCGCTGGCCTCGTGTGCGGCCCGTCCGCCCTCAGCAGACGATATTTTCCCGGATGGTTTCGACATTGCGGCGACATGTTTTTGCCGAAAGACTGCAGTGGATGCCTGTTGCCCGGCGGGCGAAGCGGCCTTGCGACGCAATCCCTCGTTCGATCTTGAGCGGGCTGCCACCGCCGCCTGCAGCGTCACCGCTGCTTTCCAACGAGGTATGGCCGACAGCAGTCCGATACGGGATGGCGGAGAAATGCACATTTCGGCCACGGCCGCATCAGACAGCCAGTACTGGCCGACAGAGGTTTTCAACCCGCCGGCTGGCCGTTCAAGCCCGCTTCCGAAGAAAGGCGCTTGGCTTGCAGGCAGCTCCGCCCCCTGCCATCCAGTAACTATGGCTGCCCGGCACAGGTTACAAGATGCAACCCCAATAATGCAGCAGACATGTTGTCGACCATTGGCACTCAAGCAGCTTCATGCCAACCGCCGTAACCCCCGACCAACAATAACAGCGACTCGCACCACAACGACGACGAGAATAAGCCGCTCCTTGCCCTGCGCCGCCCTGTCTACATCAGTTTAAAAGCAACACCGCACATACGCCCTCCTTCCCAGCTACGGACATTGATTAAACCCCATCGTCAGTCTCCGGACCCCACCATAATTCACCCCTGCCGGCCGCCTTCTCACAGCCGGCCGCACAAGCTCAGCTACCTCCCTTCCCTCACCTCGATCGACATAAATTGAAAAGCAACACCGAAAACACACCCTCAATCCCGGCTACTTTCTGCCATGCACCCCCTTGGCGTCTATTAAGCCCCACAACAGTTACTTTAAACTACCGCAGCCCCATGTTCAAGTGGCAAATCATTAACCAGTGTCTGTCGCAGCAACTCATTAACCAGCAACTTGTATTCAGGCAACTCATTAACCAATGTCTGTCGCAGCAACTCATTAACCAGCAACTTGCATTCACCATGTGCAGCGAATCATAAACTGACAGGCAAATGCTGCGTTAACCATGGGCACCTATCCCCGACCACGGCCCCTATCCGCGGCACGTCGGCCATGCAGCAGCACGGACTGCCCGGCTCAGGTTACAATCCGCACCCACAATAACCCAGCAGCCATGCAGTGGCCCTTTGGCACACGATCAGCTTCATGCAGCCCCTCACGCCCGCCCAACAAGAACAACAACGGCGACCAGCATGGCGACGGCAACTCGCACCTTAAACCTGCACACTGTCGACATGATTTTAAAAGCAACGCCGAAAATGTATCCTCCTTCCCGTGCGAGCGACACTGATGACCACCACACCATTGGCAGGCTAAGTACACCACCAGAAATCAGCCCGTCCCGTCGAGCCCGCCGCCGCTTCACGGCACCATCCTCATACTTCCAACCGTAAATCCTCCTCCCACCCCATGCTCTGCACCAGCAGCCACCACGGAGGCGCGAAGACCGCTTTCTGCCCGGCAGAGGGCAGCATTGCTCCCCGCGAATTAAACCGGTTTGACTCCATGGAGCTCACAGACTTCCAGCCCACACTGCTTTCGGGCGGCCCGTATGAATACATGTGCCCTCGATGCCGCTTGCCTTCCTCTTCCCAGCGCCGCTCACCCGACGAGCGCAGGTGGCAGCACCGCGGATATAGCCTTCGGAAAGCGGTCCCCAGCCACCGGCTGCACCTCCGCAGGACAAAGAGTCAGCCGCACGCCGTCGCTGGCCTCGTGTGCGGCCCGTCCGGCCTCAGCGGACGATATTTTCCCGGATGGTTTCGACATTGCAGCGACATGTTTTTGACGAAAGACTGCAGCGGATGACTGTTGCCCGGCGGGCGAAGCGGCCTTGCGACGCAATCCCTCGTTGGAGCTGGAGCGGGCTGCATCCGCCGCGTGCAGCGTCACCGCTGCTTTCCAACGAGGTATGGCCGACAGCAGTCCGATACGGGATGGCGGAGAAATGCACATTTCGGCCACGGCCGCATCAGACAGCCAGTACTGGCCGACAGAGGTTTTCAACCCGCCGGCTGGCCGTTCAAGCCCGCTTCCGAAGAAAGGCGCTTGGCTTGCAGGCAGCTCCGCCCCCTGCCATCCAGCAACTATGGCTGCCCGGCACAGGTTACAAGATGCAACCCCAATAATGCAGCAGACATGTTGTCGACCATTGGCACTCAAGCAGCTTCATGCCAACCGCCCTAACCCCCGACCAACAATAACAGCGACTCGCACCACAACGATGACGAGAATAAGCCGCTCCTTGCCCTGCGCCGCCCTGTCTACATCAGTTTAAAAGCAACACCGCACATACGCCCTCCTTCCCAGCTATGGACATTGATTAAACCCCATCGTCAGTCTCCGTACACCACCACAATTCACCCCTGCCGGCCGCCCTCTCACCGCCGGCCGCACAAGCTCAGCTACCTCCCTTCCCTCACCTCGATCGACATAAATTGAAAAGCAACACCGAAAACACACCCTCAATCCCGGCTACTTTCTGCCATGCACCCCCTTGGCGTCTATTAAGCCCCACAACACTTACTTTAAACAACCGCAGCCCCAAGTTCAAGTGGCAACTCAAAAACCAGTGTCTGTCGCAGCAACTCATTAACCAGCAACTTGTATTCAGGCAACTCATTAACCAATGTCTGTCGCAGCAACTCATTAACCAGCAACTTGCATTCACCATGTTCAGCGAATCATAAACTGACAGGCAAATGCTGCGGGAACCGTGAGCACCTGTACCGGACCACGGCCCCTATCCCCGGCACGTCGGGCCATGCAGCAGCACGGACTGCCCGGCTCAGGTTACAATCCGCACCCACAATAAGCCAGCAGCCATGCAGTGGCCCTTCGGCACACGATCGGCTTCATGCAGCCCCTCACGCCCGCCCAACAAGAACAACAACGGCGACCAGCATGGCGACGGCAACTCGCATCTTAAACCTCCACACTGTCGACATGATTTTAAAAGCAACGCCGAAAATGTATCCTCCTTCCCGTGCGAGCGACACTGATGACCACCACACCATTGGCAGGCTAAGTACACCACCAGAAATCAGCCCGTCCCGTCGAGCCCGGCCGCCGCTTCACGGCACCATCCTGATACTTCCTACCGTAAATCCTCCTCCCACCCCGTGCTCTGCACCAGCAGCAACCAAGGAGGCGCGAAGACCGCTTTCTGCCCGGCAGAGGGCAGCATTGCTCCCCGCGATTTGAACCGGTTTGACTCCATGGAGCTCACAGACTTCCAGCCCGCTCTGCTTTCGGGCGGCCCGTATGACTACAGGTGCCCTCGATGCCGCTTGCCTTCCTCGTCCCAGCGCCGCCCAACCCGACGAGCGCAGGTGGCAGAACCGCGGATTTAGCCTTCGGAAAGCGGTCCCCAGCCACCGGCTGCACCTCGCAGGTCAAAGAGGCAGCCGCACGCCGTCGCTGGCCTCGTGTGCGGCCCGTCCGCCCTCAGCAGACGATATTTTCCCGGATGGTTTCGACATTGCGGCGACATGTTTTTGCCGAAAGACTGCAGTGGATGCCTGTTGCCCGGCGGGCGAAGCGGCCTTGCGACGCAATCCCTCGTTGGATCTTGAGCGGGCTGCCACCGCCGCCTGCAGCGTCACCGCTGCTTTCCAACGAGGTATGGCCGACAGCAGTCCGATACGGGATGGCGGAGAAATGCACATTTCGGCCACGGCCGCATCAGACAGCCAGTACTGGCCGACAGAGGTTTTCAACCCGCCGGCTGGCCGTTCAAGCCCGCTTCCGAAGAAAGGCGCTTGGCTTGCAGGCAGCTCCGCCCCCTGCCATCCAGCAACTATGGCTGCCCGGCACAGGTTACAAGATGCAACCCCAATAATGCAGCAGACATGTTGTCGACCATTGGCACTCAAGCAGCTTCATGCCAACCGCCGTAACCCCCGACCAACAATAACAGCGACTCGCACCACAACGACGACGAGAATAAGCCGCTCCTTGCCCTGCGCCGCCCTGTCTACATCAGTTTAAAAGCAACACCGCACATACGCCCTCCTTCCCAGCTACGGACATTGATTAAACCCCATCGTCAGTCTCCGGACCCCACCATAATTCACCCCTGCCGGCCGCCTTCTCACAGCCGGCCGCACAAGCTCAGCTACCTCCCTTCCCTCACCTCGATCGACATAAATTGAAAAGCAACACCGAAAACACACCCTCAATCCCAGCTACTTTCTGCCATGCACCCCCTTGGCGTCTATTAAGCCCCACAACAGTTACTTTAAACAACCGCAGCCCCAAGTTCAAGTGGCAACTCATTAACCAGTGTCTGTCGCAGCAACTCATTAACCAGCAACTTGTATTCAGGCAACTCATTAACCAATGTCTGTCGCAGCAACTCATTAACCAGCAACTTGCATTCACCATGTGCAGCGAATCATAAACTGACAGGCAAATGCTGCGTTAACCATGGGCACCTATCCCCGACCACGGCCCCTATCCGCGGCACGTCGGCCATGCAGCAGCACGGACTGCCCGGCTCAGGTTACAATCCGCACCCACAATAACCCAGCAGCCATGCAGTGGCCCTTTGGCACACGATCAGCTTCATGCAGCCCCTCACGCCCGCCCAACAAGAACAACAACGGCGACCAGCATGGCGACGGCAACTCGCACCTTAAACCTGCACACTGTCGACATGATTTTAAAAGCAACGCCGAAAATGTATCCTCCTTCCCGTGCGAGCGACACTGATGACCACCACACCATTGGCAGGCTAAGTACACCACCAGAAATCAGCCCGTCCCGTCGAGCCCCGCCGCCGCTTAACGGCACCATCCTCATACTTCCAACCGTAAATCCTCCTCCCACCCCGTGCTCTGCACCAGCAGCCACCACGGAGGCGCGAAGACCGCTTTCTGCCCGGCAGAGGGCAGCATTGCTCCCCGCGAATTAAACCGGTTTGACTCCATGGAGCTCACAGACTTCCAGCCCACACTGCTTTCGGGCGGCCCGTATGAATACATGTGCCCTCGATGCCGCTTGCCTTCCTCTTCCCAGCGCCGCTCACCCGACGAGCGCAGGTGGCAGCACCGCGGATATAGCCTTCGGAAAGCGGACCCCAGCCACCGGCTGCACCTCCGCAGGACAAAGAGTCAGCCGCACGCCGTCGCTGGCCTCGTGTGCGGCCCGTCCGGCCTCAGCGGACGATATTTTCCCATGATGGTTTCGACATTGCAGCGACATGTTTTTGCCGAAAGACTGCAGCGGATGACTGTTGCCCGGCGGGCGAAGCGGCCTTGCGACGCAATCCCTCGTTGGAGTTGGAGCGGGCTGCATCCGCCGCCTGCAGCGTCACCGCTGCTTTCCAACGAGGTATGGCCGACAGCAGTCCGATACGGGATGGCGGAGAAATGCACATTTCGGCCACGGCCGCATCAGACAGCCAGTACTGGCCGACAGAGGTTTTCAACCCGCCGGCTGGCCGTTCAAGCCCGCTTCCGAAGAAAGGCGCTTGGCTTGCAGGCAGCTCCGCCCCCTGCCATCCAGCAACTATGGCTGCCCGGCACAGGTTACAAGATGCAACCCCAATAATGCAGCAGACATGTTGTCGACCATTGGCACTCAAGCAGCTTCATGCCAACCGCCCTAACCCCCGACCAACAATAACAGCGACTCGCACCACAACGATGACGAGAATAAGACGCTCCTTGCCCTGCGCCGCCCTGTCTACATCAGTTTAAAAGCAACACCGCACATACGCCCTCCTTCCCAGCTACGGACATTGATTAAACCCCATCGTCAGTCTCCGGACCCCACCATAATTCACCCCTGCCGGCCGCCTTCTCACAGCCGGCCGCACAAGCTCAGCTACCTCCCTTCCCTCACCTCGATCGACATAAATTGAAAAGCAACACCGAAAACACACCCTCAATCCCGGCTACTTTCTGCCATGCACCCCCTTGGCGTCTGTTAAGCCCCACAACAGTTACTTTAAACTACCGCAGCCCCATGTTCAAGTGGCAAATCATTAACCAGTGTCTGTCGCAGCAACTCATTAACCAGCAACTTGTATTCAGGCAACTCATTAACCAATGTCTGTCGCAGCAACTCATTAACCAGCAACTTGCATTCACCATGTGCAGCGAATCATAAACTGACAGGCAAATGCTGCGTTAACCATGGGCACCTATCCCCGACCACGGCCCCTATCCGCGGCACGTCGGCCATGCAGCAGCACGGACTGCCCGGCTCAGGTTACAATCCGCACCCACAATAACCCAGCAGCCATGCAGTGGCCCTTTGGCACACGATCAGCTTCATGCAGCCCCTCACGCCCGCCCAACAAGAACAACAACGGCGACCAGCATGGCGACGGCAACTCGCACCTTAAACCTGCACACTGTCGACATGATTTTAAAAGCAACGCCGAAAATGTATCCTCCTTCCCGTGCGAGCGACACTGATGACCACCACACCATTGGCAGGCTAAGTACACCACCAGAAATCAGCCCGTCCCGTCGAGCCCGCCGCCGCTTCACGGCACCATCCTCATACTTCCAACCGTAAATCCTCCTCCCACCCCATGCTCTGCACCAGCAGCCACCACGGAGGCGCGAAGACCGCTTTCTGCCCGGCAGAGGGCAGCATTGCTCCCCGCGAATTAAACCGGTTTGACTCCATGGAGCTCACAGACTTCCAGCCCACACTGCTTTCGGGCGGCCCGTATGAATACATGTGCCCTCGATGCCGCTTGCCTTCCTCTTCCCAGCGCCGCTCACCCGACGAGCGCAGGTGGCAGCACCGCGGATATAGCCTTCGGAAAGCGGTCCCCAGCCACCGGCTGCACCTCCGCAGGACAAAGAGTCAGCCGCACGCCGTCGCTGGCCTCGTGTGCGGCCCGTCCGGCCTCAGCGGACGATATTTTCCCGGATGGTTTCGACATTGCAGCGACATGTTTTTGACGAAAGACTGCAGCGGATGACTGTTGCCCGGCGGGCGAAGCGGCCTTGCGACGCAATCCCTCGTTGGAGCTGGAGCGGGCTGCATCCGCCGCGTGCAGCGTCACCGCTGCTTTCCAACGAGGTATGGCCGACAGCAGTCCGATACGGGATGGCGGAGAAATGCACATTTCGGCCACGGCCGCATCAGACAGCCAGTACTGGCCGACAGAGGTTTTCAACCCGCCGGCTGGCCGTTCAAGCCCGCTTCCGAAGAAAGGCGCTTGGCTTGCAGGCAGCTCCGCCCCCTGCCATCCAGCAACTATGGCTGCCCGGCACAGGTTACAAGATGCAACCCCAATAATGCAGCAGACATGTTGTCGACCATTGGCACTCAAGCAGCTTCATGCCAACCGCCCTAACCCCCGACCAACAATAACAGCGACTCGCACCACAACGATGACGAGAATAAGCCGCTCCTTGCCCTGCGCCGCCCTGTCTACATCAGTTTAAAAGCAACACCGCACATACGCCCTCCTTCCCAGCTATGGACATTGATTAAACCCCATCGTCAGTCTCCGTACACCACCACAATTCACCCCTGCCGGCCGCCCTCTCACCGCCGGCCGCACAAGCTCAGCTACCTCCCTTCCCTCACCTCGATCGACATAAATTGAAAAGCAACACCGAAAACACACCCTCAATCCCGGCTACTTTCTGCCATGCACCCCCTTGGCGTCTATTAAGCCCCACAACACTTACTTTAAACAACCGCAGCCCCAAGTTCAAGTGGCAACTCAAAAACCAGTGTCTGTCGCAGCAACTCATTAACCAGCAACTTGTATTCAGGCAACTCATTAACCAATGTCTGTCGCAGCAACTCATTAACCAGCAACTTGCATTCACCATGTTCAGCGAATCATAAACTGACAGGCAAATGCTGCGGGAACCGTGAGCACCTGTACCGGACCACGGCCCCTATCCCCGGCACGTCGGGCCATGCAGCAGCACGGACTGCCCGGCTCAGGTTACAATCCGCACCCACAATAAGCCAGCAGCCATGCAGTGGCCCTTCGGCACACGATCGGCTTCATGCAGCCCCTCACGCCCGCCCAACAAGAACAACAACGGCGACCAGCATGGCGACGGCAACTCGCATCTTAAACCTCCACACTGTCGACATGATTTTAAAAGCAACGCCGAAAATGTATCCTCCTTCCCGTGCGAGCGACACTGATGACCACCACACCATTGGCAGGCTAAGTACACCACCAGAAATCAGCCCGTCCCGTCGAGCCCGGCCGCCGCTTCACGGCACCATCCTGATACTTCCTACCGTAAATCCTCCTCCCACCCCGTGCTCTGCACCAGCAGCAACCAAGGAGGCGCGAAGACCGCTTTCTGCCCGGCAGAGGGCAGCATTGCTCCCCGCGATTTGAACCGGTTTGACTCCATGGAGCTCACAGACTTCCAGCCCGCTCTGCTTTCGGGCGGCCCGTATGACTACAGGTGCCCTCGATGCCGCTTGCCTTCCTCGTCCCAGCGCCGCCCAACCCGACGAGCGCAGGTGGCAGAACCGCGGATTTAGCCTTCGGAAAGCGGTCCCCAGCCACCGGCTGCACCTCGCAGGTCAAAGAGGCAGCCGCACGCCGTCGCTGGCCTCGTGTGCGGCCCGTCCGCCCTCAGCAGACGATATTTTCCCGGATGGTTTCGACATTGCGGCGACATGTTTTTGCCGAAAGACTGCAGTGGATGCCTGTTGCCCGGCGGGCGAAGCGGCCTTGCGACGCAATCCCTCGTTGGATCTTGAGCGGGCTGCCACCGCCGCCTGCAGCGTCACCGCTGCTTTCCAACGAGGTATGGCCGACAGCAGTCCGATACGGGATGGCGGAGAAATGCACATTTCGGCCACGGCCGCATCAGACAGCCAGTACTGGCCGACAGAGGTTTTCAACCCGCCGGCTGGCCGTTCAAGCCCGCTTCCGAAGAAAGGCGCTTGGCTTGCAGGCAGCTCCGCCCCCTGCCATCCAGCAACTATGGCTGCCCGGCACAGGTTACAAGATGCAACCCCAATAATGCAGCAGACATGTTGTCGACCATTGGCACTCAAGCAGCTTCATGCCAACCGCCGTAACCCCCGACCAACAATAACAGCGACTCGCACCACAACGACGACGAGAATAAGCCGCTCCTTGCCCTGCGCCGCCCTGTCTACATCAGTTTAAAAGCAACACCGCACATACGCCCTCCTTCCCAGCTACGGACATTGATTAAACCCCATCGTCAGTCTCCGGACCCCACCATAATTCACCCCTGCCGGCCGCCTTCTCACAGCCGGCCGCACAAGCTCAGCTACCTCCCTTCCCTCACCTCGATCGACATAAATTGAAAAGCAACACCGAAAACACACCCTCAATCCCGGCTACTTTCTGCCATGCACCCCCTTGGCGTCTATTAAGCCCCACAACACTTACTTTAAACAACCGCAGCCCCAAGTTCAAGTGGCAACTCAAAAACCAGTGTCTGTCGCAGCAACTCATTAACCAGCAACTTGTATTCAGGCAACTCATTAACCAATGTCTGTCGCAGCAACTCATTAACCAGCAACTTGCATTCACCATGTTCAGCGAATCATAAACTGACAGGCAAATGCTGCGGGAACCGTGAGCACCTGTACCGGACCACGGCCCCTATCCCCGGCACGTCGGGCCATGCAGCAGCACGGACTGCCCGGCTCAGGTTACAATCCGCACCCACAATAAGCCAGCAGCCATGCAGTGGCCCTTCGGCACACGATCGGCTTCATGCAGCCCCTCACGCCCGCCCAACAAGAACAACAACGGCGACCAGCATGGCGACGGCAACTCGCATCTTAAACCTCCACACTGTCGACATGATTTTAAAAGCAACGCCGAAAATGTATCCTCCTTCCCGTGCGAGCGACACTGATGACCACCACACCATTGGCAGGCTAAGTACACCACCAGAAATCAGCCCGTCCCGTCGAGCCCGGCCGCCGCTTCACGGCACCATCCTGATACTTCCTACCGTAAATCCTCCTCCCACCCCGTGCTCTGCACCAGCAGCAACCAAGGAGGCGCGAAGACCGCTTTCTGCCCGGCAGAGGGCAGCATTGCTCCCCGCGATTTGAACCGGTTTGACTCCATGGAGCTCACAGACTTCCAGCCCGCTCTGCTTTCGGGCGGCCCGTATGACTACAGGTGCCCTCGATGCCGCTTGCCTTCCTCGTCCCAGCGCCGCCCAACCCGACGAGCGCAGGTGGCAGAACCGCGGATTTAGCCTTCGGAAAGCGGTCCCCAGCCACCGGCTGCACCTCGCAGGTCAAAGAGGCAGCCGCACGCCGTCGCTGGCCTCGTGTGCGGCCCGTCCGCCCTCAGCAGACGATATTTTCCCGGATGGTTTCGACATTGCGGCGACATGTTTTTGCCGAAAGACTGCAGTGGATGCCTGTTGCCCGGCGGGCGAAGCGGCCTTGCGACGCAATCCCTCGTTGGATCTTGAGCGGGCTGCCACCGCCGCCTGCAGCGTCACCGCTGCTTTCCAACGAGGTATGGCCGACAGCAGTCCGATACGGGATGGCGGAGAAATGCACATTTCGGCCACGGCCGCATCAGACAGCCAGTACTGGCCGACAGAGGTTTTCAACCCGCCGGCTGGCCGTTCAAGCCCGCTTCCGAAGAAAGGCGCTTGGCTTGCAGGCAGCTCCGCCCCCTGCCATCCAGCAACTATGGCTGCCCGGCACAGGTTACAAGATGCAACCCCAATAATGCAGCAGACATGTTGTCGACCATTGGCACTCAAGCAGCTTCATGCCAACCGCCGTAACCCCCGACCAACAATAACAGCGACTCGCACCACAACGACGACGAGAATAAGCCGCTCCTTGCCCTGCGCCGCCCTGTCTACATCAGTTTAAAAGCAACACCGCACATACGCCCTCCTTCCCAGCTACGGACATTGATTAAACCCCATCGTCAGTCTCCGGACCCCACCATAATTCACCCCTGCCGGCCGCCTTCTCACAGCCGGCCGCACAAGCTCAGCTACCTCCCTTCCCTCACCTCGATCGACATAAATTGAAAAGCAACACCGAAAACACACCCTCAATCCCAGCTACTTTCTGCCATGCACCCCCTTGGCGTCTATTAAGCCCCACAACAGTTACTTTAAACAACCGCAGCCCCAAGTTCAAGTGGCAACTCATTAACCAGTGTCTGTCGCAGCAACTCATTAACCAGCAACTTGTATTCAGGCAACTCATTAACCAATGTCTGTCGCAGCAACTCATTAACCAGCAACTTGCATTCACCATGTGCAGCGAATCATAAACTGACAGGCAAATGCTGCGTTAACCATGGGCACCTATCCCCGACCACGGCCCCTATCCGCGGCACGTCGGCCATGCAGCAGCACGGACTGCCCGGCTCAGGTTACAATCCGCACCCACAATAACCCAGCAGCCATGCAGTGGCCCTTTGGCACACGATCAGCTTCATGCAGCCCCTCACGCCCGCCCAACAAGAACAACAACGGCGACCAGCATGGCGACGGCAACTCGCACCTTAAACCTGCACACTGTCGACATGATTTTAAAAGCAACGCCGAAAATGTATCCTCCTTCCCGTGCGAGCGACACTGATGACCACCACACCATTGGCAGGCTAAGTACACCACCAGAAATCAGCCCGTCCCGTCGAGCCCCGCCGCCGCTTAACGGCACCATCCTCATACTTCCAACCGTAAATCCTCCTCCCACCCCGTGCTCTGCACCAGCAGCCACCACGGAGGCGCGAAGACCGCTTTCTGCCCGGCAGAGGGCAGCATTGCTCCCCGCGAATTAAACCGGTTTGACTCCATGGAGCTCACAGACTTCCAGCCCACACTGCTTTCGGGCGGCCCGTATGAATACATGTGCCCTCGATGCCGCTTGCCTTCCTCTTCCCAGCGCCGCTCACCCGACGAGCGCAGGTGGCAGCACCGCGGATATAGCCTTCGGAAAGCGGACCCCAGCCACCGGCTGCACCTCCGCAGGACAAAGAGTCAGCCGCACGCCGTCGCTGGCCTCGTGTGCGGCCCGTCCGGCCTCAGCGGACGATATTTTCCCATGATGGTTTCGACATTGCAGCGACATGTTTTTGCCGAAAGACTGCAGCGGATGACTGTTGCCCGGCGGGCGAAGCGGCCTTGCGACGCAATCCCTCGTTGGAGTTGGAGCGGGCTGCATCCGCCGCCTGCAGCGTCACCGCTGCTTTCCAACGAGGTATGGCCGACAGCAGTCCGATACGGGATGGCGGAGAAATGCACATTTCGGCCACGGCCGCATCAGACAGCCAGTACTGGCCGACAGAGGTTTTCAACCCGCCGGCTGGCCGTTCAAGCCCGCTTCCGAAGAAAGGCGCTTGGCTTGCAGGCAGCTCCGCCCCCTGCCATCCAGCAACTATGGCTGCCCGGCACAGGTTACAAGATGCAACCCCAATAATGCAGCAGACATGTTGTCGACCATTGGCACTCAAGCAGCTTCATGCCAACCGCCCTAACCCCCGACCAACAATAACAGCGACTCGCACCACAACGATGACGAGAATAAGACGCTCCTTGCCCTGCGCCGCCCTGTCTACATCAGTTTAAAAGCAACACCGCACATACGCCCTCCTTCCCAGCTACGGACATTGATTAAACCCCATCGTCAGTCTCCGGACCCCACCATAATTCACCCCTGCCGGCCGCCTTCTCACAGCCGGCCGCACAAGCTCAGCTACCTCCCTTCCCTCACCTCGTTCGACATAAATTGAAAAGCAACACCGAAAACACACCCTCAATCCCGGCTACTTTCTGCCATGCACCCCCTTGGCGTCTGTTAAGCCCCACAACAGTTACTTTAAACAACCGCAGCCCCAAGTTCAAGTGGCAACTCATTAACCAGTGTCTGTCGCAGCAACTCATTAACCAGCAACTTGTATTCAGGCAACTCATTAACCAATGTCTGTCGCAGCAACTAATTAACCAGCAACTTGCATTCACCATGTGCAGCGAATCATAAACTGACAGGCAAATGCTGCGGGAACCATGGGCACCTATCCCCGACCACGGCCCCTATCCCCGGCACGTCGGCCATGCAGCAGCACGGACTGCCCGGCTCAGGTTACAATCCGCACCCACAATAACCCAGCAGCCATGAAGTGGCCCTTTGGCACACGATCAGCTTCATGCAGCCCCTCACGCCCGCCCAACAAGAACAACAACGGCGACCAGCATGGCGACGGCAACTCGCACCTTAAACCTGCACACTGTCGACATGATTTTAAAAGCAACGCCGAAAATGTATCCTCCTTCCCGTGCTAGCGACACTGATGACCACCACACCATTGGCAGGCTAAGTACACCACCAGAAATCAGCCCGTCCCGTCGAGCCCGGCCGCCGCTTCACGGCACCATCCTCATACTTCCAACCGTAAATCTTCCTCCCAACCCGTGCTCTGCACCAGCAGCCACCACGGAGGCGCGAAGACCGCTTTCTGCCCGGCAGAGGGCAGCATTGCTCCCCGCGAATTAAACCTGTTTGACTCCATGGAGCTCACAGACTTCCAGCCCACAATGCTTTCGGGCGGCCCGTATGAATACATGTGCCCTCGATGCCGCTTGCCTTCCTCGTCCCAGCGCCGCTCACCCGACGAGCGCAGGTGGCAGCACCGCGGATATAGCCTTCGGAAAGCGGTCCCCAGCCACCGGCTGCACGTCCGCAGGACAAAGAGTCAGCCGCACGCCGTCGCTGGCCTCGTGTGCGGCCCGTCCGGCCTCAGCGGACGATATTTTCCCGGATGGTTTCGACATTGCAGCGACATGTTTTTGCCGAAAGACTGCAGCGGATCACTGTTGCCCGGCGGGCGAAGCGACCTTGCGACGCCATCCCTCGTCGGATCGGGAGCGGGCTGCCACCGCCGCGTGCGGCGTCACCGCTGCTTTCCAACGAGGTATGGCCGACAGCAGTCCGATACGGCACGGCGGAGAAATGCACATTTCGGCCCCGGCCGCATCAGACAGCCACTACTGGCCGACAGAGGTTTTCAACCCGCCGACTGGCCGTTCAAGCCCGCTTCCGAAGAAAGGCGCTTGGCTTGCAGGCAGCTCCGCCCCCTGCCATCCAGCGGCTATGGCTGCCCGGCACAGGTTACAAGATGCAACAACAATAATGCAGCAGACATGTTGTCGACCATAGGCACTCAAGCAGCTTCATGCCAACCGGCCGAACCCCCGACCAACAACAACAGCGACCCGCACCACAACGACGACGAGAATAAGCCGCTCCTTGCCCTGCGCCGCCCTGTCTACATCAGTTTAAAAGCAACACCGCACATACGCCCTCCTTCCCAGCTATGGACATTGATTAAACCCCATCGTCAGTCTCCGTACCCCACCACAATTCACCCCTGCTGGCCGCCCTCTCACCGCCGGCCACACAAGCTCAGCTACCTCCCTTCCCTCATCTCGATCGACATAAATTGAAAAGCAACACCGAAAACACACCCTCAATCCCGGCTACGTTCTGCCATGCACCCCCTTGGCGTCTATTAAGCCCCACAACACTTACTTTAAACAACCGCAGCCCCAAGTTCAAGTGGCAACTCAAAAACCAGTGTCTGTCGCAGCAACTCATTAACCAGCAACTTGTATTCAGGCAACTCATTAACCAATGTCTGTCGCAGCAACTCATTAACCAGCAACTTGCATTCACCATGTGCAGCGAATCATAAACTGACAGGCAAATGCTGCGGGAACCGTGAGCACCTGTCCCGGACCACGGCCCCTATCCCCGGCACGTCGGGCCATGCAGCAGCACGGACTGCCCGGCTCAGGTTACAATCCGCACCCACAATAAGCCAGCAGCCATGCAGTGGCCCTTCGGCACACGATCGGCTTCATGCAGCCCCTCACGCCCGCCCAACAAGAACAACAACGGCGACCAGCATGGCGACGGCAACTCGCATCTTAAACCTCCACACTGTCGACATGATTTTAAAAGCAACGCCGAAAATGTATCCTCCTTCCCGTGCGAGCGACACTGATGACCACCACACCATTGGCAGGCTAAGTACACCACCAGAAATCAGCCCGTCCCGTCGAGCCCGGCCGCCGCTTCACGGCACCATCCTGATACTTCCTACCGTAAATCCTCCTCCCACCCCGTGCTCTGCACCAGCAGCAACCAAGGAGGCGCGAAGACCGCTTTCTGCCCGGCAGAGGGCAGCATTGCTCCCCGCGATTTGAACCGGTTTGACTCCATGGAGCTCACAGACTTCCAGCCCGCTCTGCTTTCGGGCGGCCCGTATGACTACAGGTGCCCTCGATGCCGCTTGCCTTCCTCGTCCCAGCGCCGCCCAACCCGACGAGCGCAGGTGGCAGAACCGCGGATTTAGCCTTCGGAAAGCGGTCCCCAGCCACCGGCTGCACCTCCGCAGGACAAAGAGTCAGCCGCACGCCGTCGCTGGCCTCGTGTGCGGCCCGTCCGGCCTCAGCGGACGATATTTTCCCGGATGGTTTCGACATTGCAGCGACATGTTTTTGCCGAAAGACTGCAGCGGATCACTGTTGCCCGGCGGGCGAAGCGACCTTGCGACGCCATCCCTCGTCGGATCGGGAGCGGGCTGCCACCGCCGCGTGCGGCGTCACCGCTGCTTTCCAACGAGGTATGGCCGACAGCAGTCCGATACGGCACGGCGGAGAAATGCACATTTCGGCCCCGGCCGCATCAGACAGCCACTACTGGCCGACAGAGGTTTTCAACCCGCCGACTGGCCGTTCAAGCCCGCTTCCGAAGAAAGGCGCTTGGCTTGCAGGCAGCTCCGCCCCCTGCCATCCAGCGGCTATGGCTGCCCGGCACAGGTTACAAGATGCAACCACAATAATGCAGCAGACATGTTGTCGACCATAGGCACTCAAGCAGCTTCATGCCAACCGGCCGAACCCCCGACCAACAACAACAGGGACCCGCACCACAACGACGACGAGAATAAGCCACTCCTTGCCCTGCGCCGCCCTGTCTACATCAGTTTAAAAGCAACACCGCACATACGCCCTCCTTCCCAGCGATGGACATTGATTAACCCCCATCGTCAGTCTCCGTACACCACCACAATTCACCCCTGCCGGCCGCCCTCTCACCGCCGGCCGCACAAGCTCAGCTACCTCCCTTCCCTCACCTCGATCGACATAAATTGAAAAGCAACACCGAAAACACACCCTCAATCCCGGCTACTTTCTGCCATGCACCCCCTTGGCGTCTATTAAGCCCAACAACACGTACTTTAAACAACCGCAGCCCCAAGTTCAAGTGGCAACTCATTAACCAGTGTCTGTCACAGCAACTCATTAACCAGCAACTTGTATTCAGGCAACTCATTAACCAATGTCTGTCGCAGCAACTCATTAACCAGCAACTTGCATTCACCATGTGCAGCGAATCATAAACTGACAGGCAAATGCTGCGGGAAACGTGGGCACCTATCCCCGGCAGGTCGGGACATTCAGCAGCACGGACTGCCCGGCTCAGGTTACAATCCGCACCCACAATTACCCAGCAGCCATGCAGTGGCCCTTCGGCACACGATCAGCTTCATGCAGCCCCTCACGCCCGCCCAACAAGAACAACAACGGCGACCAGCATGGCGACGGCAACTCGCACATTAAACCTGCACACTGTCGACATGGTTTTAAAAGCAACGCCGAAATTGTATCCTCCTTCCCGTGCTAGCGACACTGATGACCACCACAACATTGGCAGGCTAAGTACACCACCAGAAATCAGCCCGTCCCGTCGAGCCCGGCTGCCGCTTCACGGCACCATCCTCATACTTCCCACCGTAAATCCTCCTCCCACCCCGTGCTCTGCACCAGCAGCAACCAAGGAGGCGCGAAGACCGCTTTTTCCCCGGCAGAGGGCAGCATTGCTCCCCGCGATTTGAACCGGTTTGACTCCATGGAGCTCACAGACTTCCAGCCCGCTCTGCTTTCAGGCGGCCCGTATTACTACAGATGCTCTCGATGCCGCTTGCCTTCCTCGTCCCAGCGCCGCTCACCCGACGAGCGCAGGTGGCAGAACCGCGGATTTAGCCTTCGGAAAGCGGTCCCCAGCCACCGGCTGCACTTCCGCAGGACAAAGAGGCAGCCGCACGCCGTCGCTGGCCTCGTGTGCGGCCCGTCGGCCCTCAGCAGACGATATTTTCCCGGATGGTTTCGACATTGCAGCGACATGTTTTTGCCGAAAGACTGGAGCGGATGCCTGTTGCCCGGCGGGCGAAGCGACCTTGCGACGCCATCCCTCGTCGGATCGGGAGCGGGCTGCCACCGCCGCGTGCGGCGTCACCGCTGCTTTCCAACGAGGTATGGCCGACAGCAGTCCGATAAGGCACGTCGGATAAATGCACATTTCGGCCCCGGCCGCATCAGACAGCCACTACTGGCCGACAGAGGTTTTCAACCCGCCGACTGGCCGTTCAAGCCCGCTTCCGAAGAAAGGCGCTTGGCTTGCAGGCAGCTCCGCCCCCTGCCATCCAGCGACTATGGCTGCCATGCACAGGTTACAAGATGCAACCGCAATAATGCAGCAGACATGTTGTCGACCATAGGCACTCAAGCAGCTTCATGCCAACCGGCCGAACCCCCGACCAACAACAACAGGGACCCGCACCACAACGACGACGAGAATAAGCCGCTCCTTGCCCTGCGCCGCCCTGTCTACATCAGTTTAAAAGCAACACCGCACATACGCCCTCCTTCCCAGCGATGGACATTGATTAACCCCCATCGTCAGTCTCCGTACACCACCACAATTCACCCCTGCCGGCCGCCCTCTCACCGCCGGCCGCACAAGCTCAGCTACCTCCCTTCCCTCACCTCGATCGACATAAATTGAAAAGCAACACCGAAAACACACCCTCAATCCCGGCTACTTTCTGCCATGCACCCCCTTGGCGTCTATTAAGCCCAACAACACGTACTTTAAACAACCGCAGCCCCAAGTTCAAGTGGCAACTCATTAACCAGTGTCTGTCACAGCAACTCATTAACCAGCAACTTGTATTCAGGCAACTCATTAACCAATGTCTGTCGCAGCAACTCATTAACCAGCAACTTGCATTCACCATGTGCAGCGAATCTTAAACTGACAGGCAAATGCTGCGGGAACCGTGGGCACCTATCCCCGGCAGGTCGGGCCATTCAGCAGCACGGACTGCCCGGCTCAGGTTACAATCCGCACCCACAATTACCCAGCAGCCATGCAGTGGCCCTTCGGCACACGATCAGCTTCATGCAGCCCCTCACGCCCGCCCAACAAGAACAACAACGGCGACCAGCATGGCGACGGCAACTCGCACATTAAACCTGCACACTGTCGACATGGTTTTAAAAGCAACGCCGAAATTGTATCCTCCTTCCCGTGCTAGCGACACTGATGACCACCACACCATTGGCAGGCTAAGTACACCACCAGAAATCAGCCCGTCCCGTCGAGCCCGGCTGCCGCTTCACGGCACCATCCTCATACTTCCCACCGTAAATCCTCCTCCCACCCCGTGCTCTGCACCAGCAGCCACCAAGGAGGCGCGAAGACCGCTTTTTCCCCGGCAGAGGGCAGCATTGCTCCCCGCGATTTGAACCGGTTTGACTCCATGGAGCTCACAGACTTCCAGCCCGCTCTGCTTTCGGGCGGCCCGTATTACTACAGATGCTCTCGATGCCGCTTGCCTTCCTCGTCCCAGCGCCGCTCACCCGACGAGCGCAGGTGGCAGCACCGCGGATATAGCCTTCGGAAAGCGGTCCCCAGCCACCGGCTGCACCTCCGCACGACACAGAGTCAGCCGCACGCCGTCGCTGGCCTCGTGTGCGGCCCGTCCGCCCTCAGCGGAAGATATTTTCCCGGATGGTTTCGACATTGCGGCGACATGTTTTTGCCGAAAGACTGCAGTGGATGCCTGTTGCCCGGCGGGCGAAGCGGCCTTGCGACGCAATCCCTCGTTGGATCTGGAGCGGGCTGCCACCGCCGCCTGCAGCGTCACCGCTGCTTTCCAACGAGGTATGGCCGACAGCAGTCCGATACGGGATGGCGGAGAAAGGCACATTTCGGCCACGGCCGCATCAGACAGCCAGTACTGGCCGACAGAGGTTTTCAACCCGCCGGCTGGCCGTTCAAGCCCGCTTCCGAAGAAAGGCGCTTCGCTTGCAGGCAGCTCCGCCCCCTGCCATCCAGCAACAATGGCTGCCCGGCACAGGTTACAAGATGCAACCCCAATAATGCAGCAGACATGTTGTCGACCATTGGCACTCGAGCAGCTTAATGCAACCGGCCTAACCCCCGACCAACAACAACAGCGACCCGCACCACAACGACGACGAGAATAAGCCGCTCCTTGCCCTGCGCCGCCCTGTCTACATCAGTTTAAAAGCAACACCGCACATACGCCTTCCTTCCCAGCTATGGACATTGATTAAACCCCATCGTCAGTCTCCGTACCCCACCACAATTCACCCCTGCCGGCCGCCCACTCACCGCCGGCCGCACAAGCTCAGCTACCTCCCTTCCCTCACCTCGATCGACATAAATTGAAAAGCAACACCGAAAACACACCCTCAATCCCGGCTACTTTCTGCCATGCACCCCCTTGGCGTCTATTAAGCCCCACAACACTTACTTTAAACAACCGCAGCCCCAAGTTCAAGTGGCAACTCAAAAACCAGTGTCTGTCGCAGCAACTCATTAACCAGCAACTTGTATTCAGGCAACTCATTAACCAATGTCTGTCGCAGCAACTCATTAACCAGCAACTTGCATTCACCATGTGCGGCGAATCATAAACTGACAGGCAAATGCTGAGGGAACCGTGAGCACCTGTCCCGGACCACGGCCCCTATCCCCGGCACGTCGGGCCATGCAGCAGCACGGACTGCCCGGCTCAGGTTACAAACCACACCCACAATAAGCCAGCAGCCATGCAGTGGCCCTTCGGCACACGATCGGCTTCATGCAGCCCCTCACGCCCGCCCAACAAGAACAACAACGGCGACCAGCATGGCGACGGCAACTCGCATCTTAAACCTCCACACTGTCGACATGATTTTAAAAGCAACGCCGAAAATGTATCCTCCTTCCCGTGCGAGCGACACTGATGACCACCACACCATTGGCAGGCTAAGTACACCACCAGAAATCAGCCCGTCCCGTCGAGCCCGGCCGCCGCTTCACGGCACCATCCTGATACTTCCTACCGGAAATCCTCCTCCCACCCCGTGCTCTGCACCAGCAGCAACCAAGGAGGCGCGAAGACCGCTTTCTGCCCGGCAGAGGGCAGCATTGCTCCCCGCGATTTGAACCGGTTTGACTCCATGGAGCTCACAAACTTCCAGCCCACACTGCTTTCGGGCGGCCCGTATGAATACATGTGCCCTCGATGCCGCTTGCCTTCCTCGTCCCAGCGCCGCTCACCCGACGAGCGCAGGTGGCAGCACCGCGGATATAGCCTTCGGAAAGCGGTCTCCAGCCACCGGCTGCACCTCCGCAGGACAAAGAGTCAGCCGCACGCCGTCGCTGGCCTCGTGTGCGGCCCGTCCGGCCTCAGCGGACGATATTTTCCCGGATGGTTTCGACATTGCAGCGACATGTTTTTGCCGAAAGACTGCAGCGGATCACTGTTGCCCGGCGGGCGAAGCGACCTTGCGACGCCATCCCTCGTCGGATCGGGAGCGGGCTGCCACCGCCGCGTGCGGCGTCACCGCTGCTTTCCAACGAGGTATGGCCGACAGCAGTCCGATACGGCACGGCGGAGAAATGCACATTTCGGCCCCGGCCGCATCAGACAGCCACTACTGGCCGACAGAGGTTTTCAACCCGCCGACTGGCCGTTCAAGCCCGCTTCCGAAGAAAGGCGCTTGGCTTGCAGGCAGCTCCGCCCCCTGCCATCCAGCGGCTATGGCTGCCCGGCACAGGTTACAAGATGCAACCACAATAATGCAGCAGACATGTTGTCGACCATAGGCACTCAAGCAGCTTCATGCCAACCGGCCGAACCCCCGACCAACAACAACAGGGACCCGCACCACAACGACGACGAGAATAAGCCACTCCTTGCCCTGCGCCGCCCTGTCTACATCAGTTTAAAAGCAACACCGCACATACGCCCTCCTTCCCAGCGATGGACATTGATTAACCCCCATCGTCAGTCTCCGTACACCACCACAATTCACCCCTGCCGGCCGCCCTCTCACCGCCGGCCGCACAAGCTCAGCTACCTCCCTTCCCTCACCTCGATCGACATAAATTGAAAAGCAACACCGAAAACACACCCTCAATCCCGGCTACTTTCTGCCATGCACCCCCTTGGCGTCTATTAAGCCCAACAACACGTACTTTAAACAACCGCAGCCCCAAGTTCAAGTGGCAACTCATTAACCAGTGTCTGTCACAGCAACTCATTAACCAGCAACTTGTATTCAGGCAACTCATTAACCAATGTCTGTCGCAGCAACTCATTAACCAGCAACTTGCATTCACCATGTGCAGCGAATCATAAACTGACAGGCAAATGCTGCGGGAAACGTGGGCACCTATCCCCGGCAGGTCGGGACATTCAGCAGCACGGACTGCCCGGCTCAGGTTACAATCCGCACCCACAATTACCCAGCAGCCATGCAGTGGCCCTTCGGCACACGATCAGCTTCATGCAGCCCCTCACGCCCGCCCAACAAGAACAACAACGGCGACCAGCATGGCGACGGCAACTCGCACATTAAACCTGCACACTGTCGACATGGTTTTAAAAGCAACGCCGAAATTGTATCCTCCTTCCCGTGCTAGCGACACTGATGACCACCACAACATTGGCAGGCTAAGTACACCACCAGAAATCAGCCCGTCCCGTCGAGCCCGGCTGCCGCTTCACGGCACCATCCTCATACTTCCCACCGTAAATCCTCCTCCCACCCCGTGCTCTGCACCAGCAGCAACCAAGGAGGCGCGAAGACCGCTTTTTCCCCGGCAGAGGGCAGCATTGCTCCCCGCGATTTGAACCGGTTTGACTCCATGGAGCTCACAGACTTCCAGCCCGCTCTGCTTTCAGGCGGCCCGTATTACTACAGATGCTCTCGATGCCGCTTGCCTTCCTCGTCCCAGCGCCGCTCACCCGACGAGCGCAGGTGGCAGAACCGCGGATTTAGCCTTCGGAAAGCGGTCCCCAGCCACCGGCTGCACTTCCGCAGGACAAAGAGGCAGCCGCACGCCGTCGCTGGCCTCGTGTGCGGCCCGTCGGCCCTCAGCAGACGATATTTTCCCGGATGGTTTCGACATTGCAGCGACATGTTTTTGCCGAAAGACTGGAGCGGATGCCTGTTGCCCGGCGGGCGAAGCGACCTTGCGACGCCATCCCTCGTCGGATCGGGAGCGGGCTGCCACCGCCGCGTGCGGCGTCACCGCTGCTTTCCAACGAGGTATGGCCGACAGCAGTCCGATAAGGCACGTCGGATAAATGCACATTTCGGCCCCGGCCGCATCAGACAGCCACTACTGGCCGACAGAGGTTTTCAACCCGCCGACTGGCCGTTCAAGCCCGCTTCCGAAGAAAGGCGCTTGGCTTGCAGGCAGCTCCGCCCCCTGCCATCCAGCGACTATGGCTGCCATGCACAGGTTACAAGATGCAACCGCAATAATGCAGCAGACATGTTGTCGACCATAGGCACTCAAGCAGCTTCATGCCAACCGGCCGAACCCCCGACCAACAACAACAGGGACCCGCACCACAACGACGACGAGAATAAGCCGCTCCTTGCCCTGCGCCGCCCTGTCTACATCAGTTTAAAAGCAACACCGCACATACGCCCTCCTTCCCAGCGATGGACATTGATTAACCCCCATCGTCAGTCTCCGTACACCACCACAATTCACCCCTGCCGGCCGCCCTCTCACCGCCGGCCGCACAAGCTCAGCTACCTCCCTTCCCTCACCTCGATCGACATAAATTGAAAAGCAACACCGAAAACACACCCTCAATCCCGGCTACTTTCTGCCATGCACCCCCTTGGCGTCTATTAAGCCCAACAACACGTACTTTAAACAACCGCAGCCCCAAGTTCAAGTGGCAACTCATTAACCAGTGTCTGTCACAGCAACTCATTAACCAGCAACTTGTATTCAGGCAACTCATTAACCAATGTCTGTCGCAGCAACTCATTAACCAGCAACTTGCATTCACCATGTGCAGCGAATCTTAAACTGACAGGCAAATGCTGCGGGAACCGTGGGCACCTATCCCCGGCAGGTCGGGCCATTCAGCAGCACGGACTGCCCGGCTCAGGTTACAATCCGCACCCACAATTACCCAGCAGCCATGCAGTGGCCCTTCGGCACACGATCAGCTTCATGCAGCCCCTCACGCCCGCCCAACAAGAACAACAACGGCGACCAGCATGGCGACGGCAACTCGCACATTAAACCTGCACACTGTCGACATGGTTTTAAAAGCAACGCCGAAATTGTATCCTCCTTCCCGTGCTAGCGACACTGATGACCACCACACCATTGGCAGGCTAAGTACACCACCAGAAATCAGCCCGTCCCGTCGAGCCCGGCTGCCGCTTCACGGCACCATCCTCATACTTCCCACCGTAAATCCTCCTCCCACCCCGTGCTCTGCACCAGCAGCCACCAAGGAGGCGCGAAGACCGCTTTTTCCCCGGCAGAGGGCAGCATTGCTCCCCGCGATTTGAACCGGTTTGACTCCATGGAGCTCACAGACTTCCAGCCCGCTCTGCTTTCGGGCGGCCCGTATTACTACAGATGCTCTCGATGCCGCTTGCCTTCCTCGTCCCAGCGCCGCTCACCCGACGAGCGCAGGTGGCAGCACCGCGGATATAGCCTTCGGAAAGCGGTCCCCAGCCACCGGCTGCACCTCCGCACGACACAGAGTCAGCCGCACGCCGTCGCTGGCCTCGTGTGCGGCCCGTCCGCCCTCAGCGGAAGATATTTTCCCGGATGGTTTCGACATTGCGGCGACATGTTTTTGCCGAAAGACTGCAGTGGATGCCTGTTGCCCGGCGGGCGAAGCGGCCTTGCGACGCAATCCCTCGTTGGATCTGGAGCGGGCTGCCACCGCCGCCTGCAGCGTCACCGCTGCTTTCCAACGAGGTATGGCCGACAGCAGTCCGATACGGGATGGCGGAGAAATGCACATTTCGGCCACGGCCGCATCAGACAGCCAGTACTGGCCGACAGAGGTTTTCAACCCGCCGGCTGGCCGTTCAAGCCCGCTTCCGAAGAAAGGCGCTTCGCTTGCAGGCAGCTCCGCCCCCTGCCATCCAGCAACAATGGCTGCCCGGCACAGGTTACAAGATGCAACCCCAATAATGCAGCAGACATGTTGTCGACCATTGGCACTCGAGCAGCTTAATGCAACCGGCCTAACCCCCGACCAACAACAACAGCGACCCGCACCACAACGACGACGAGAATAAGCCGCTCCTTGCCCTGCGCCGCCCTGTCTACATCAGTTTAAAAGCAACACCGCACATACGCCTTCCTTCCCAGCTATGGACATTGATTAAACCCCATCGTCAGTCTCCGTACCCCACCACAATTCACCCCTGCCGGCCGCCCACTCACCGCCGGCCGCACAAGCTCAGCTACCTCCCTTCCCTCACCTCGATCGACATAAATTGAAAAGCAACACCGAAAACACACCCTCAATCCCGGCTACTTTCTGCCATGCACCCCCTTGGCGTCTATTAAGCCCCACAACACTTACTTTAAACAACCGCAGCCCCAAGTTCAAGTGGCAACTCAAAAACCAGTGTCTGTCGCAGCAACTCATTAACCAGCAACTTGTATTCAGGCAACTCATTAACCAATGTCTGTCGCAGCAACTCATTAACCAGCAACTTGCATTCACCATGTGCGGCGAATCATAAACTGACAGGCAAATGCTGAGGGAACCGTGAGCACCTGTCCCGGACCACGGCCCCTATCCCCGGCACGTCGGGCCATGCAGCAGCACGGACTGCCCGGCTCAGGTTACAAACCACACCCACAATAAGCCAGCAGCCATGCAGTGGCCCTTCGGCACACGATCGGCTTCATGCAGCCCCTCACGCCCGCCCAACAAGAACAACAACGGCGACCAGCATGGCGACGGCAACTCGCATCTTAAACCTCCACACTGTCGACATGATTTTAAAAGCAACGCCGAAAATGTATCCTCCTTCCCGTGCGAGCGACACTGATGACCACCACACCATTGGCAGGCTAAGTACACCACCAGAAATCAGCCCGTCCCGTCGAGCCCGGCCGCCGCTTCACGGCACCATCCTGATACTTCCTACCGGAAATCCTCCTCCCACCCCGTGCTCTGCACCAGCAGCAACCAAGGAGGCGCGAAGACCGCTTTCTGCCCGGCAGAGGGCAGCATTGCTCCCCGCGATTTGAACCGGTTTGACTCCATGGAGCTCACAAACTTCCAGCCCACACTGCTTTCGGGCGGCCCGTATGAATACATGTGCCCTCGATGCCGCTTGCCTTCCTCGTCCCAGCGCCGCTCACCCGACGAGCGCAGGTGGCAGCACCGCGGATATAGCCTTCGGAAAGCGGTCTCCAGCCACCGGCTGCACCTCCGCAGGACAAAGAGTCAGCCGCACGCCATCGCTGGCCTCGTGTGCGGCCCGTCCGGCCTCAGCGGACGATATTTTCCCGGATGGTTTCGACATTGCAGCGACATGTTTTTGCCGAAAGACTGCAGCGGATGACTGTTGCCCGGCGGGCGAAGCGACCTTGCGACGCCATCCCTCGTCGGATCGGGAGCGAGCTGCCACCGCCGCGTGTGGCGTCACCGCTGCTTTCCAACGAGGTATGGCCGACAGCAGTCCGATACGGCACGGCGGAGAAATGCACATTTCGGCCTCGGCCGCATCAGACAGCCAGTGCTGGCCGACAGAGGTTTTCAACCCGCCGACTGGCCGTTCAAGCCCGCTTCCGAAGAAAGGCGCTTGGCTTGCAGGCAGCTCCGCCCCCTGCCATCCAGCGACTATGGCTGCCCGGCACAGGTTACAAGATGCAACCACAATAATGCAGCAGACATATTGTCGACCATAGGCACTCAAGCAGCTTCATGCCAACCGGCCGAACCCCCGACCAACAACAACAGGGACCCGCACCACAACGACGACGAGAATAAGCCGCTCCTTGCCCTGCGCCGCCCTGTCTACATCAGTTTAAAAGCAACACCGCACATACGCCCTCCTTCCCAGGGATGGACATTGATTAACCCCCATCGTCAGTCTCCGTACACCACCACAATTCACCCCTGCCGGCCGCCCTCTCACCGCCGGCCGCACAAGCTCAGCTACCTCCCTTCCCTCACCTCGATCGACATAAATTGAAAAGCAACACCGAAAACACACCCTCAATCCCGGCTACTTTCTGCCATGCACCCACTTGGCGTCTATTAAGCCCAACAACACGTACTTTAAACAACCGCAGCCCCAAGTTCAAGTGGCAACTCATTAACCAGTGTCTGTCGCAGCAACTCATTAACCAGCAACTTGTATTCAGGCAACTCATTAACCAATGTCTGTCGCAGCAACTCATTAACCAGCAACTTGCATTCACCATGTGCAGCGAAACATAAACTGACAGGCAAATGCTGCGGGAACCGTGGGCACCTATGCCCGACCACGTCCCCTATCCCCGGCACGTCGGGCCATGCAGCAGCACGGACTGCCCGGCTCAGGTTACAATCCGCACCCACAATTACCCAGCAGCCATGCAGTGGCCCTTCGGCACACGATCAGCTTCATGCAGCCCCTCACGCCCGCCCAACAAGAACAACAACGGCGACCAGCATGGCGACGGCAACTCGCACCTTAAACCTGCACACTGTCGACATGGTTTTAAAAGCAACGCCGAAATTGTATCCTCCTTCCCGTGCTAGCGACACTGATGACCACCACACCATTGGCAGGCTAAGTAAACCTCCAGAAATCAGCCCGTCCCGTCGAGCCCGGCTGCCGCTTCACGGCACAATCCTCATACTTCCCACCGTAAATCCTCCTCCCACCCCGTGCTCTGCACCAGCAGCAACCAAGGAGGCGCGAAGACCACTTTCTGCCCGGCAGAGGGCAGCATTGCTCCCCGCGATTTGAACCGGTTTGACTCCATGGAGCTCACAGACTTCCAGCCCGCTCTGCTTTCGGGCGGCCCGTATTACTACAGGTGCTCTCGATGCCGCTTGCCTTCCTCGTCCCAGCGCCGCTCACCCGACGAGCGCAGGTGGCAGAACCGCGTACTTAGCCTTCGGAAAGCGGTCCCCAGCCACCGGCTGCACCTCCGCAGGTCAAAGAGGCAGCCGCACGCCGTCGCTGGCCTCGTGTGCGGCCCGTCGCCCTCAGCAGACGATATTTTCCCGGATGGTTTCGACATTGCAGCGACATGTTTTTGCCGAAAGACTGCAGCGGATGCCTGTTGCCCGGCGGACGAAGCGGCCTTGCGACGCAATCCCTCGGTGGATCTGGAGCAGGCTGCCACCGCCGTCTGCAGCGTCACCGCTGCTTTCCAACGAGGTATGGCCGACAGCAGTCCGATACGGGATGGCGGAGAAATGCACATTTCGGCCACGGCCGCATCAGACAGCCAGTACTGGCCGACAGAGGTTTTCAACCCGCCGGCTGGCCGTTCAAGCCCGCTTCCGAAGAAAGGCGCTTGGCTTGCAGGCAGCTCCGCCCCCTGCCATCCAGTAACTATGGCTGCCCGGCACAGGTTACCAGATGCAACCCCAATAATGCAGCAGACATGTTGTCGACCATTGGCACTCAAGCAGCTTCATGCCAACCGCCCTAACCCCCGACCAACAATAACAGCGACTCGCACCACAACGACGACGAGAATAAGCCGCTCCTTGCCCTGCGCCGCCCTGTCTACATCAGTTTAAAAGCAACACCGCACATGCAACACCGCACATACGCCCTCCTTCCCAGGGATGGACATTGATTAACCCCCATCGTCAGTCTCCGTACACCCCCACAATTCACCCCTGCCGGCCGCCCTCTCACAGCCGGCCGCAGAAGCTCAGCTACCTCCCTTCCCTCACCTCGATCGACATAAATTGAAAAGCAACATCGAAAACACACCCTCAATCCCGGCTACTTTCTGCCATGCACCCCCTTGGCGTCTATTAAGCCCAACAACACGTACTTTAAACAACCGCAGCCCCAAGTTCAAGTGGCAACTCATTAACCAGTTTCTGTCGCAGCAACTCATTAACCAGCAACTTGTATTCAGGCAACTCATTAACCAATGTCTGTCGCAGCAACTCATTAACCAGCAACTTGCATTCACCTTGTGCAGCGAATCATAAACTGACAGGCAAATGCTGCGGGAACCGTGGGCACCTATCCCCGACCACGGCCCCTGTCCCCGGCACGTCGGGCCATGCAGCAGCACGGACTGCCCGGCTCAGGTTACAATCCGCACCCACAATTACCCAGCAGCCATGCAGTGGCCCTTCGGCACACGATCAGCTTCATGCTGCCCCTCACGCCCGCCCAACAAGAACAACAACGGCGACCAGCATGGCGACGGCAACTCGCACCTTAAACCTGCACACTGTCGACATGGTTTTAAAAGCAACGCCGAAACTGTATCCTCCTTCCCGTGCTAGCGACACTGATGACCACCACACCATTGGCAGGCTAAGTAAACTACCAGAAATCAGCCCGTCCCGTCGAGCCCGGCTGCCGCTTCACTGCACCATCCTCATACTTCCCACCGTAAATCCTCCTCCCACCCCGTGCTCTGCACCAGCAGCAACCAAGGAGGCGCGAAGACCGCTTTTTCCCCGGCAGAGGGCAGCATTTCTCCCCGCGATTTGAACCGGTTTGACTCCATGGAGCTCACAGACTTCCAGCCCGCTCTGCTTTCGGGCGGCCCGTATTACTACAGGTGCTCTCGATGCCGCTTGCCTTCCACGTCCCAGCACCGCTCACCCGACGAGTGCAGGTGGCAGAACCGCGGACTTAGCCTTCGGAAAGCGGTCCCCAGCCACCGGCTGCACCTCCGCAGGTCAAAGAGGCAGCCGCACGCCGTCGCTGGCCTCGTGTGCGGCCCGTCCGCCCTCAGCAGACGATATTTTCCCGGATGGTTTCGACATTGCAGCGACATGTTTTTGCCGAAAGACTGCAGCGGATGCCTGTTGCCCGGCGGGCGAAGCGGCCTTGCGACGCAATCCCTCAGTGGATCTGGAGCGGGCTGCCACCGCCGCCTGCAGCGTCACCGCTGCTTTCCAACGAGGTATGGCCGACAGCAGTCCTATACGGGATGGCGGAGAAATGCACATTTCTCCCACGGCCGCATCAGACAGCCAGTACTGGCCGACAGAGGTTTTCAACCCGCCGGCTGGCCGTTCAAGCCCGCTTCCGAAGAAAGGCGCTTGGCTTGCAGGCAGCTCCGCTCCCTGCCATCCAGCAACTATGGCTGCCCGGCACAGGTTACCAGATGCAACCCCAATAATGCAGCAGACATGTTGTCGACCATTGGCACTCAAGCAGCTTCATGCCAACCGCCCTAACCCCCGACCAACAATAACAGCGACTCGCACCACAACGACGACGAGAATAAGCCGCTCCTTGCCCTGCGCCGCCCTGTCTACATCAGTTTAAAAGCAACACCGCACATACGCCCTCCTTCCCAGCTACGGACATTGATTAAACCCCATTGTCAGTCTCCGGACCCCACCATAATTCACCCCTGCCGGCCGCCTTCTCACAGCCGGCCGCACAAGCTCAGCTACCTCCCTTCCCTCACCTCGATCGACATAAATTGAAAAGCAACACCGAAAACACACCCTAAATCCCGTCTACTTTCTGCCATGCACCCCCTTGGCGTCTATTAAGCCCCACAACACTTACTTTAAACAACCGCAGCCCCAAGTTCAAGTGGCAACTTATTAACCAGTTTCTGTTGCAGCAACTCATTAACCAGTAACTTGTATTCAGGCAACTCATTAACCAATGTCTGTCGCAGCAAGTGATAAACCAGCAACTTGCATTCACCATGTGCCGCGAATCATAAACTGAAAGGCAAATGCTGCGGGAACCGTGGGCACCTATCCCCGACCACGGCCCCTATCCCCGGCAGGTCGGGCCATGCAGCAGCACGGACTGCCCGGCTCAGGTTACAATCCGCACCCACAAACAGCCAGCAGCCATGCAGTGGCCCTTCGGCACACGATGAGCTTCATGCAGCCCCTCACGCCCGCCCAACAAGAACAACAACGGCGACCAGCATGGCGACGGCAACTCGCACCTTAAACCTGCACACTGTCGACATGGTTTTAAAAGCAACGCCGAGACTGTATCCTCCTTCCCGTGCTAGCGACACTGATGACCACCACACCATTGGCAGGCTAAGTAAACTACCAGAAATCAGCCCGTCCCGTCGAGCCCGGCTGCCGCTTCACGGCACCATCCTCATACTTCCCACCGTAAATCCTCCTCCCACCCCGTGCTCTGCACCAGCAGCAACCAAGGAGGCGCGAAGACCGCTTTTTCCCCGGCAGAGGGCAGCATTGCTCCCCGCGATTTGAACCGGTTTGACTCCATGGAGCTCACAGACTTCCAGCCCGCTCTGCTTTCGGGCGGCCCGTATTACTACAGGTGCTCTCGATGCCGCTTGCCTTCCACGTCCCAGCGCCGCTCACCCGACGAGCGCAGGTGGCAGAACCGCGGACTTAGCCTTCGGAAAGCGGTCCCCAGCCACCGGCTGCACCTCCGCAGGTCAAAGAGGCAGCCGCACGCCGTCGCTGGCCTCGTGTGCGGCCCGTCCGCCCTCAGAGGACGATATTTACCCGGATGGTTTCGACATTGCGGCGACATGGTTTTGCCGAAAGACTGCAGCGGATGCCTGTTGCCCGGCGGGCGAAGCGGCCTTGCGACGCCATACCTCGTCGAATCGGGAGCGGGCAGCCACCGCCGCCTGCAGCGTCACCGCTGCTTTCCAACGAGGTATGGCCGACAGCAGTCCGATACGGGATGACGGAGAAATGCACATTTCGGCCCCGGCCGCATCAGACAGCCAGTACTGGGCGACAGAAGTTTTCAACCCGCCGACTGGCCGTTCAAGCCCGCTTCCGAAGAAAGGCGCTTGGCTTGCAGGCAGCTCCGCCCCCTGCCATCCAGCAACTATGGCTGCCCGGCACAGGTTACAAGATGCAACCCCAATAATGCAGCAGTCATGTTGTCGACCATTGGCACTCAAGCAGCTTCATGCCAACCGCCCTCACCCCCGACCAACAACAACAGCGACCTGCACCACAACGACGACGAGAATAAGCCGCTCCTTGCCCTGCGCCGCCCTGTCTACATCAGTTTAAATACAACACCGCACATACGCCCTCCTTCCCAGCTACGGATATTGATTAAACCCCATCGTCAGTCTCCGTAACCCACCACAATTCACCCCTGCCGGCCGCCCTCTCACCGCCGGCCGCACAAGCTCAGCTACCTCCCTTCCCTCACCTCGATCGACATAAATTGAAAAGCAACACCGAAAACACACCCTAAATCCCGTCTACTTTCTGCCATGCACCCCCTTGGCGTCTATTAAGCCCCACAACACTTACTTTAAACAACCGCAGCCCCAAGTTCAAGTGGCAACTCATTAACCAGCAACTTGTATTCAGGCAACTCATTAACCAATGTCTGTCGCAGCAACTCATTAACCAGCAACTTGCATTCACCATGTGCAGCGAATCATAAACTGACAGGCAAATGCTGCGGGAACCGTGGGCACCTATCCCCGACCACGTCTCCTATCCCCGGCACGTCGGGCCATGCAGCAGCACGGACTGCCCGGCTCAGGTTACAATCCGCACCCACAATTACCCAGCAGCCATGCAGTGGCCCTTCGGCACACGATCAGCTTCATGCAGCCCCTCACGCCCGCCCAACAAGAACAACAACGGCGACCAGCATGGCGACGGCAACTCGCACCATAAACCTGCACACTGTCGACATGATTTTAAAAGCAACGCCGAAAATGTATCCTCCTTCCCGTGTTAGCGACACTGATGAACACCAAACCATTGGCAGGCTAAGTACACCACCAGAAATCAGCCCGTCCCGTCGAGCCCGGCCGCCGCTTCACGGCACCATCCTCATACTTCCCACCGTAAATCCTCCTCCCACCCCGTGCTCTGCACCAGCAGCTACCACGGAGGCGCGAAGACCGCTTTCTGCCCGGCAGAGGGCAGCACGGCTCTCCGCGATTTAAACCGGTTTGACTCCATGGAGCTCACAGACTTCCAGCACGCTCTGCTTTCGGGCGGCCCGTATGAATACATGTGCCCTCGATGCCGCTTGCCTTCCTCGTCCCAGCGCCGCTCACCCGACGAGCGCAGGTGGCAGTACCGCGGATATAGCGTTCGGAAAGCGGTCCCCAGCCACCGGCTGCACCTCCGCTGGTCAAAGAGTCAGCCGCACTCCGTCGCTGGCCTCGTGTGCGGCCCGTCCGCCCTCAGCGGACGATATTTTCCCGGATGGTTTCTACATTGCTGCGACATGTTTTTGCCGAAAGACTGCAGCGGATGACTGTTGCTCGGCGGGCGAAGCGGCCTTGCGACGCCATCCCTCGTCGGATCGGGAGCGGGCTACCACCGCCGCCTGCGGCGTCACCGCTGCTTTCCAACGAGTTATGTCCGACAGCAGTCCGATAAGGCACGGCGGAGAAATCCACATTTCGGCCCCGGCCGCATCAGACAGCCAGTACTGGCCGACAGATGTTTTCAACCCGCCGACTGGCCGTTCAAGCCCACTTCCGAAGAAAGGCACTTGGCTTGCAGGCAGCTCCGCCCCCTGCCATCCAGCAACTATGGCTGCCCGGCACAGGTTACAAGATGCAACCCCAATAATGCAGCAGTCATGTTGTCGACCATTGGCACTCAAGCAGCTTCATGCCAACCGCCCTAACCCCCGACCAACAACAACAGCGATCTGCACCACAACGACGACGAGAATAAGCCGCTCCTTGCCCTGCGCCGCCCTGTCTACATCAGTTTAAATACAACACCGCACATACGCCCTCCTTCCCAGCTACGGATATTGATTAAACCCCATCGTCAGTCTCCGTAACCCACCACAATTCACCCCTGCCGGCCGCCCTCTCACCGCCGGCCGCACAAGCTCAGCTACCTCCCTTCCCTCAACTCGATCGACATAAATTGAAAAGCAACACCGAAAACACACCCTAAATCCCGTCTACTTTCTGCCATGCACCCCCTTGGCGTCTATTAAGCCCCACAACACTTACTTTAAACAACCGCAGCCCCAAGTTCAAGTGGCAACTCATTAACCAGTGTCTGTCGCAGCAACTCATTAACCAGCAACTTGTATTCAGGCAACTCATTAACCAATGTCTGTCGCAGCAACTCATTAACCAGCAACTTGCATTCACCATGTGCAGCGAATCATAAACTGACAGGCAAATGCTGCGGGAACCGTGGGCACCTATCCCCGACCACGTCTCCTATCCCCGGCACGTCGGGCCATGCAGCAGCACGGACTGCCCGGCTCAGGTTACAATCCGCACCCACAATTACCCAGCAGCCATGCAGTGGCCCTTCGGCACACGATCAGCTTCATGCAGCCCCTCACGCCCGCCCAACAAGAACAACAACGGCGACCAGCATGGCGACGGCAACTCGCACCATAAACCTGCACACTGTCGACATGATTTTAAAAGCAACGCCGAAAATGTATCCTCCTTCCCGTGTTAGCGACACTGCTAAACACCAAACCATTGGCAGGCTAAGTACACCACCAGAAATCAGCCCGTCCCGTCGAGCCCGGCCGCCGCTTCACGGCACCATCCTCATACTTCCCACCGTAAATCCTCCTCCCACCCCGTGCTCTGCACCAGCAGCTACCACGGAGGCGCGAAGACCGCTTTCTGCCCGGCAGAGGGCAGCATGGCTCCCCGCGATTTAAACCGGTTTGACTCCATGGAGCTCACAGACTTCCAGCACGCTCTGCTTTCGGGCGGTCCGTATGAATACATGTGCCCTCGATGCCGCTTGCCTTCCTCGTCCCAGCGCCGCTCACCCGACGAGCGCAGGTGGCAGTACCGCGGATATAGCCTTCGGAAAGCGGTCCCCAGCCACCGGCTGCACCTCCGCTGGTCAAAGACTCAGCCGCACTCAGTCGCTGGCCTCGTGTGCGGCCCGTCCGCCCTCAGCGGACGATATTTTCCCGGATGGTTTCTACATTGCTGCGACATGTTTTTGCCGAAAGACTGCAGCGGATGACTGTTGCTCGGCGGGCGAAGCGGCCTTGCGACGCCATCCCTCGTCGGATCGGGAGCGGGCTACCACCGCCGCCTGCGGCGTCACCGCTGCTTTCCAACGAGTTATTTCCGACAGCAGTCCGATACGGGATGGCGGAGAAATGCACATTTCGGCCACGGCCGCATCAGACAGCCAGTACTGGCCGACAGAGGTTTTCAACCCGCCGGCTGTCCGTTCAAGCCCGCTTCCGAAGAAAGGCGCTTGGCTTGCAGGCAGCTCCGCCCCCTGCCATCCAGCAACTATGGCTGCCCGGCACAGGTTACAAGATGCAACCCCAATAATGCAGCAGACATGTTGTCGACCATTGGCACTCAAGCAGCTTCATGCCAACCGCCCTTACCCCCGACCTACAATAACAGCGACTCGCACCACAACGACGACGAGAATAAGCCGCTCCTTGCCCTGCGCCGCCCTGTCTACATCAGTTTAAAAGCAACACCGCACATACGCCCTCCTTCCCAGCTACGGACATTGATTAAACCCCATCGTCAGTCTCCGGACCCCACCACAATTCACCCCTGCCGGCCGCCTTCTCACAGCCGGCCGCACAAGCTCAGCTACCTCCCTTCCCTCACCTCGATCGACATAAATTGAAAAGCAACACCGAAAACACACCCTCAATCCCGGATACTTTATGGCATGCACCCCCTTGGCGTCTATTAAGCCCCACAACAGTTACTTTATCAACCGCAGCCCCAAGTTCAAGTGGCAACTCATTAACCAGTGTCTGTCGCAGCAACTCATTAACCAGCAACTTGTATTCAGGCAACTCATTAACCAATGTCTGTCGCAGCAACTCATTAACCAGCAACTTGCATTCACCATGTGCAGCGAATCATAAACTGACAGGCAAATGCTGCGGGAACCATGGGCACCTATCCCCGACCACGGCCCCTATCCCCGGCACGTCGGGCCATGCAGCAGCACGGACTACCCGGCTCAGGTTACAATCCGCACACACAAACAGCCAGCAGCCATGCAGTGGCCCTTTGGCACACGATCAGCTTCATGCAGCCCCTCACGCCCGCCCAACAAGAACAACAACGGCGACCAGCATGGCGACGGCAACTCGCACCTTAAACCTGCACACTGTCGACATGATTTTAAAAGCAACGCCGAAAATGTATCCTCCTTCCCGTGCTAGCGACACTGATGACCACCACACCATTGGCAGGCTAAGTACACCACCAGAAATCAGCCCGTCCCGTCGAGCCCGGCCGCCGCTTCACGGCACCATCCTCATACTTCCAACCGTAAATCCTCCTCCCAACCCGTGCTCTGCACCAGCAGCCACCACGGAGGCGCGAAGACCGCTTTCTGCCCGGCAGAGGGCAGCATTGCTCCCCGCGAATTAAACCGGTTTGACTCCATGGAGCTCACAGACTTCCAGCCCACAATGCTTTCGGGCGGCCCTTATGAATACATGTGCCCTCGATGCCGCTTGCCTTCCTCGTCCCAGCGCCGCTCACCCGACGAGCGCAGGTGGCAGCACCGCGGATATAGCCTTCGGAAAGCGGTCCCCAGCCACCGGCTACACCTCAGCAGGACAAAGAGTCAGCCGCACGCCGTCGCTGGCCTCGTGTGCGGCCCGTCCGGCCTCAGCGGACGATATTTTCCCGGATGTTTTCGACATTGCAGCGACATGTTTTTGCCGAAAGACTGCAGCGGATGACTGTTGCCCGGCGGGCGAAGCGACCTTGCGACGCCATCCCTCGTCGGATCGGGAGCGGGCTGCCACCGCCGCGTGCGGCGTCACCGCTGCTTTCCAACGAGGTATGGCCGACAGCGGTCCGTTACGGCACGTTGGAGAAATGCACATTTCGGCCACGGCCGCATCAGACAGCCACTACTGGCCGACAGATGTTTTCAACCCGCCGACTGGCCGTTCAAGCCTGCTTCCGAAGAAAGGCGCTTGGCTTGCAGTCAGCTCCGCCCCCTGCCATCCAGCGACTATGGCTGCCCGGCACAGGTTACAAGATGCAACCACAATAATGCAGCAGACATATTGTCGACCATAGGCACTCAAGCAGCTTCATGCCAACCGGCCGAACCCCCGACCAACAACAACAGGGACCCGCACCACAACGACGACGAGAATAAGCCGCTCCTTGCCCTGCGCCGCCCTGTCTACATCAGTTTAAAAGCAACACCGCACATACGCCCTCCTTCCCAGGGATGGACATTGATTAACCCCCATCGTCAGTCTCCGTACACCACCACAATTCACCCCTGCCGGCCGCCCTCTCACCGCCGGCCGCACAAGCTCAGCTACCTCCCTTCCCTCACCTCGATCGACATAAATTGAAAAGCAACACCGAAAACACACCCTCAATCCCGGCTACTTTCTGCCATGCACCCACTTGGCGTCTATTAAGCCCAACAACACGTACTTTAAACAACCGCAGCCCCAAGTTCAAGTGGCAACTCATTAACCAGTGTCTGTCGCAGCAACTCATTAACCAGCAACTTGTATTCAGGCAACTCATTAACCAATGTCTGTCGCAGCAACTCATTAACCAGCAACTTGCATTCACCATGTGCAGCGAAACATAAACTGACAGGCAAATGCTGCGGGAACCGTGGGCACCTATGCCCGACCACGTCCCCTATCCCCGGCACGTCGGGCCATGCAGCAGCACGGACTGCCCGGCTCAGGTTACAATCCGCACCCACAATTACCCAGCAGCCATGCAGTGGCCCTTCGGCACACGATCAGCTTCATGCAGCCCCTCACGCCCGCCCAACAAGAACAACAACGGCGACCAGCATGGCGACGGCAACTCGCACCTTAAACCTGCACACTGTCGACATGGTTTTAAAAGCAACGCCGAAATTGTATCCTCCTTCCCGTGCTAGCGACACTGATGACCACCACACCATTGGCAGGCTAAGTAAACCTCCAGAAATCAGCCCGTCCCGTCGAGCCCGGCTGCCGCTTCACGGCACAATCCTCATACTTCCCACCGTAAATCCTCCTCCCACCCCGTGCTCTGCACCAGCAGCAACCAAGGAGGCGCGAAGACCACTTTCTGCCCGGCAGAGGGCAGCATTGCTCCCCGCGATTTGAACCGGTTTGACTCCATGGAGCTCACAGACTTCCAGCCCGCTCTGCTTTCGGGCGGCCCGTATTACTACAGGTGCTCTCGATGCCGCTTGCCTTCCTCGTCCCAGCGCCGCTCACCCGACGAGCGCAGGTGGCAGAACCGCGTACTTAGCCTTCGGAAAGCGGTCCCCAGCCACCGGCTGCACCTCCGCAGGTCAAAGAGGCAGCCGCACGCCGTCGCTGGCCTCGTGTGCGGCCCGTCGCCCTCAGCAGACGATATTTTCCCGGATGGTTTCGACATTGCAGCGACATGTTTTTGCCGAAAGACTGCAGCGGATGCCTGTTGCCCGGCGGACGAAGCGGCCTTGCGACGCAATCCCTCGGTGGATCTGGAGCAGGCTGCCACCGCCGTCTGCAGCGTCACCGCTGCTTTCCAACGAGGTATGGCCGACAGCAGTCCGATACGGGATGGCGGAGAAATGCACATTTCGGCCACGGCCGCATCAGACAGCCAGTACTGGCCGACAGAGGTTTTCAACCCGCCGGCTGGCCGTTCAAGCCCGCTTCCGAAGAAAGGCGCTTGGCTTGCAGGCAGCTCCGCCCCCTGCCATCCAGTAACTATGGCTGCCCGGCACAGGTTACCAGATGCAACCCCAATAATGCAGCAGACATGTTGTCGACCATTGGCACTCAAGCAGCTTCATGCCAACCGCCCTAACCCCCGACCAACAATAACAGCGACTCGCACCACAACGACGACGAGAATAAGCCGCTCCTTGCCCTGCGCCGCCCTGTCTACATCAGTTTAAAAGCAACACCGCACATGCAACACCGCACATACGCCCTCCTTCCCAGGGATGGACATTGATTAACCCCCATCGTCAGTCTCCGTACACCCCCACAATTCACCCCTGCCGGCCGCCCTCTCACAGCCGGCCGCAGAAGCTCAGCTACCTCCCTTCCCTCACCTCGATCGACATAAATTGAAAAGCAACATCGAAAACACACCCTCAATCCCGGCTACTTTCTGCCATGCACCCCCTTGGCGTCTATTAAGCCCAACAACACGTACTTTAAACAACCGCAGCCCCAAGTTCAAGTGGCAACTCATTAACCAGTTTCTGTCGCAGCAACTCATTAACCAGCAACTTGTATTCAGGCAACTCATTAACCAATGTCTGTCGCAGCAACTCATTAACCAGCAACTTGCATTCACCTTGTGCAGCGAATCATAAACTGACAGGCAAATGCTGCGGGAACCGTGGGCACCTATCCCCGACCACGGCCCCTGTCCCCGGCACGTCGGGCCATGCAGCAGCACGGACTGCCCGGCTCAGGTTACAATCCGCACCCACAATTACCCAGCAGCCATGCAGTGGCCCTTCGGCACACGATCAGCTTCATGCTGCCCCTCACGCCCGCCCAACAAGAACAACAACGGCGACCAGCATGGCGACGGCAACTCGCACCTTAAACCTGCACACTGTCGACATGGTTTTAAAAGCAACGCCGAAACTGTATCCTCCTTCCCGTGCTAGCGACACTGATGACCACCACACCATTGGCAGGCTAAGTAAACTACCAGAAATCAGCCCGTCCCGTCGAGCCCGGCTGCCGCTTCACTGCACCATCCTCATACTTCCCACCGTAAATCCTCCTCCCACCCCGTGCTCTGCACCAGCAGCAACCAAGGAGGCGCGAAGACCGCTTTTTCCCCGGCAGAGGGCAGCATTTCTCCCCGCGATTTGAACCGGTTTGACTCCATGGAGCTCACAGACTTCCAGCCCGCTCTGCTTTCGGGCGGCCCGTATTACTACAGGTGCTCTCGATGCCGCTTGCCTTCCACGTCCCAGCACCGCTCACCCGACGAGTGCAGGTGGCAGAACCGCGGACTTAGCCTTCGGAAAGCGGTCCCCAGCCACCGGCTGCACCTCCGCAGGTCAAAGAGGCAGCCGCACGCCGTCGCTGGCCTCGTGTGCGGCCCGTCCGCCCTCAGCAGACGATATTTTCCCGGATGGTTTCGACATTGCAGCGACATGTTTTTGCCGAAAGACTGCAGCGGATGCCTGTTGCCCGGCGGGCGAAGCGGCCTTGCGACGCAATCCCTCAGTGGATCTGGAGCGGGCTGCCACCGCCGCCTGCAGCGTCACCGCTGCTTTCCAACGAGGTATGGCCGACAGCAGTCCTATACGGGATGGCGGAGAAATGCACATTTCTCCCACGGCCGCATCAGACAGCCAGTACTGGCCGACAGAGGTTTTCAACCCGCCGGCTGGCCGTTCAAGCCCGCTTCCGAAGAAAGGCGCTTGGCTTGCAGGCAGCTCCGCTCCCTGCCATCCAGCAACTATGGCTGCCCGGCACAGGTTACCAGATGCAACCCCAATAATGCAGCAGACATGTTGTCGACCATTGGCACTCAAGCAGCTTCATGCCAACCGCCCTAACCCCCGACCAACAATAACAGCGACTCGCACCACAACGACGACGAGAATAAGCCGCTCCTTGCCCTGCGCCGCCCTGTCTACATCAGTTTAAAAGCAACACCGCACATACGCCCTCCTTCCCAGCTACGGACATTGATTAAACCCCATTGTCAGTCTCCGGACCCCACCATAATTCACCCCTGCCGGCCGCCTTCTCACAGCCGGCCGCACAAGCTCAGCTACCTCCCTTCCCTCACCTCGATCGACATAAATTGAAAAGCAACACCGAAAACACACCCTAAATCCCGTCTACTTTCTGCCATGCACCCCCTTGGCGTCTATTAAGCCCCACAACACTTACTTTAAACAACCGCAGCCCCAAGTTCAAGTGGCAACTTATTAACCAGTTTCTGTTGCAGCAACTCATTAACCAGTAACTTGTATTCAGGCAACTCATTAACCAATGTCTGTCGCAGCAAGTGATAAACCAGCAACTTGCATTCACCATGTGCCGCGAATCATAAACTGAAAGGCAAATGCTGCGGGAACCGTGGGCACCTATCCCCGACCACGGCCCCTATCCCCGGCAGGTCGGGCCATGCAGCAGCACGGACTGCCCGGCTCAGGTTACAATCCGCACCCACAAACAGCCAGCAGCCATGCAGTGGCCCTTCGGCACACGATGAGCTTCATGCAGCCCCTCACGCCCGCCCAACAAGAACAACAACGGCGACCAGCATGGCGACGGCAACTCGCACCTTAAACCTGCACACTGTCGACATGGTTTTAAAAGCAACGCCGAGACTGTATCCTCCTTCCCGTGCTAGCGACACTGATGACCACCACACCATTGGCAGGCTAAGTAAACTACCAGAAATCAGCCCGTCCCGTCGAGCCCGGCTGCCGCTTCACGGCACCATCCTCATACTTCCCACCGTAAATCCTCCTCCCACCCCGTGCTCTGCACCAGCAGCAACCAAGGAGGCGCGAAGACCGCTTTTTCCCCGGCAGAGGGCAGCATTGCTCCCCGCGATTTGAACCGGTTTGACTCCATGGAGCTCACAGACTTCCAGCCCGCTCTGCTTTCGGGCGGCCCGTATTACTACAGGTGCTCTCGATGCCGCTTGCCTTCCACGTCCCAGCGCCGCTCACCCGACGAGCGCAGGTGGCAGAACCGCGGACTTAGCCTTCGGAAAGCGGTCCCCAGCCACCGGCTGCACCTCCGCAGGTCAAAGAGGCAGCCGCACGCCGTCGCTGGCCTCGTGTGCGGCCCGTCCGCCCTCAGAGGACGATATTTACCCGGATGGTTTCGACATTGCGGCGACATGGTTTTGCCGAAAGACTGCAGCGGATGCCTGTTGCCCGGCGGGCGAAGCGGCCTTGCGACGCCATACCTCGTCGAATCGGGAGCGGGCAGCCACCGCCGCCTGCAGCGTCACCGCTGCTTTCCAACGAGGTATGGCCGACAGCAGTCCGATACGGGATGACGGAGAAATGCACATTTCGGCCCCGGCCGCATCAGACAGCCAGTACTGGGCGACAGAAGTTTTCAACCCGCCGACTGGCCGTTCAAGCCCGCTTCCGAAGAAAGGCGCTTGGCTTGCAGGCAGCTCCGCCCCCTGCCATCCAGCAACTATGGCTGCCCGGCACAGGTTACAAGATGCAACCCCAATAATGCAGCAGTCATGTTGTCGACCATTGGCACTCAAGCAGCTTCATGCCAACCGCCCTCACCCCCGACCAACAACAACAGCGACCTGCACCACAACGACGACGAGAATAAGCCGCTCCTTGCCCTGCGCCGCCCTGTCTACATCAGTTTAAATACAACACCGCACATACGCCCTCCTTCCCAGCTACGGATATTGATTAAACCCCATCGTCAGTCTCCGTAACCCACCACAATTCACCCCTGCCGGCCGCCCTCTCACCGCCGGCCGCACAAGCTCAGCTACCTCCCTTCCCTCACCTCGATCGACATAAATTGAAAAGCAACACCGAAAACACACCCTAAATCCCGTCTACTTTCTGCCATGCACCCCCTTGGCGTCTATTAAGCCCCACAACACTTACTTTAAACAACCGCAGCCCCAAGTTCAAGTGGCAACTCATTAACCAGCAACTTGTATTCAGGCAACTCATTAACCAATGTCTGTCGCAGCAACTCATTAACCAGCAACTTGCATTCACCATGTGCAGCGAATCATAAACTGACAGGCAAATGCTGCGGGAACCGTGGGCACCTATCCCCGACCACGTCTCCTATCCCCGGCACGTCGGGCCATGCAGCAGCACGGACTGCCCGGCTCAGGTTACAATCCGCACCCACAATTACCCAGCAGCCATGCAGTGGCCCTTCGGCACACGATCAGCTTCATGCAGCCCCTCACGCCCGCCCAACAAGAACAACAACGGCGACCAGCATGGCGACGGCAACTCGCACCATAAACCTGCACACTGTCGACATGATTTTAAAAGCAACGCCGAAAATGTATCCTCCTTCCCGTGTTAGCGACACTGATGAACACCAAACCATTGGCAGGCTAAGTACACCACCAGAAATCAGCCCGTCCCGTCGAGCCCGGCCGCCGCTTCACGGCACCATCCTCATACTTCCCACCGTAAATCCTCCTCCCACCCCGTGCTCTGCACCAGCAGCTACCACGGAGGCGCGAAGACCGCTTTCTGCCCGGCAGAGGGCAGCACGGCTCTCCGCGATTTAAACCGGTTTGACTCCATGGAGCTCACAGACTTCCAGCACGCTCTGCTTTCGGGCGGCCCGTATGAATACATGTGCCCTCGATGCCGCTTGCCTTCCTCGTCCCAGCGCCGCTCACCCGACGAGCGCAGGTGGCAGTACCGCGGATATAGCGTTCGGAAAGCGGTCCCCAGCCACCGGCTGCACCTCCGCTGGTCAAAGAGTCAGCCGCACTCCGTCGCTGGCCTCGTGTGCGGCCCGTCCGCCCTCAGCGGACGATATTTTCCCGGATGGTTTCTACATTGCTGCGACATGTTTTTGCCGAAAGACTGCAGCGGATGACTGTTGCTCGGCGGGCGAAGCGGCCTTGCGACGCCATCCCTCGTCGGATCGGGAGCGGGCTACCACCGCCGCCTGCGGCGTCACCGCTGCTTTCCAACGAGTTATGTCCGACAGCAGTCCGATAAGGCACGGCGGAGAAATCCACATTTCGGCCCCGGCCGCATCAGACAGCCAGTACTGGCCGACAGATGTTTTCAACCCGCCGACTGGCCGTTCAAGCCCACTTCCGAAGAAAGGCACTTGGCTTGCAGGCAGCTCCGCCCCCTGCCATCCAGCAACTATGGCTGCCCGGCACAGGTTACAAGATGCAACCCCAATAATGCAGCAGTCATGTTGTCGACCATTGGCACTCAAGCAGCTTCATGCCAACCGCCCTAACCCCCGACCAACAACAACAGCGATCTGCACCACAACGACGACGAGAATAAGCCGCTCCTTGCCCTGCGCCGCCCTGTCTACATCAGTTTAAATACAACACCGCACATACGCCCTCCTTCCCAGCTACGGATATTGATTAAACCCCATCGTCAGTCTCCGTAACCCACCACAATTCACCCCTGCCGGCCGCCCTCTCACCGCCGGCCGCACAAGCTCAGCTACCTCCCTTCCCTCAACTCGATCGACATAAATTGAAAAGCAACACCGAAAACACACCCTAAATCCCGTCTACTTTCTGCCATGCACCCCCTTGGCGTCTATTAAGCCCCACAACACTTACTTTAAACAACCGCAGCCCCAAGTTCAAGTGGCAACTCATTAACCAGTGTCTGTCGCAGCAACTCATTAACCAGCAACTTGTATTCAGGCAACTCATTAACCAATGTCTGTCGCAGCAACTCATTAACCAGCAACTTGCATTCACCATGTGCAGCGAATCATAAACTGACAGGCAAATGCTGCGGGAACCGTGGGCACCTATCCCCGACCACGTCTCCTATCCCCGGCACGTCGGGCCATGCAGCAGCACGGACTGCCCGGCTCAGGTTACAATCCGCACCCACAATTACCCAGCAGCCATGCAGTGGCCCTTCGGCACACGATCAGCTTCATGCAGCCCCTCACGCCCGCCCAACAAGAACAACAACGGCGACCAGCATGGCGACGGCAACTCGCACCATAAACCTGCACACTGTCGACATGATTTTAAAAGCAACGCCGAAAATGTATCCTCCTTCCCGTGTTAGCGACACTGCTAAACACCAAACCATTGGCAGGCTAAGTACACCACCAGAAATCAGCCCGTCCCGTCGAGCCCGGCCGCCGCTTCACGGCACCATCCTCATACTTCCCACCGTAAATCCTCCTCCCACCCCGTGCTCTGCACCAGCAGCTACCACGGAGGCGCGAAGACCGCTTTCTGCCCGGCAGAGGGCAGCATGGCTCCCCGCGATTTAAACCGGTTTGACTCCATGGAGCTCACAGACTTCCAGCACGCTCTGCTTTCGGGCGGTCCGTATGAATACATGTGCCCTCGATGCCGCTTGCCTTCCTCGTCCCAGCGCCGCTCACCCGACGAGCGCAGGTGGCAGTACCGCGGATATAGCCTTCGGAAAGCGGTCCCCAGCCACCGGCTGCACCTCCGCTGGTCAAAGACTCAGCCGCACTCAGTCGCTGGCCTCGTGTGCGGCCCGTCCGCCCTCAGCGGACGATATTTTCCCGGATGGTTTCTACATTGCTGCGACATGTTTTTGCCGAAAGACTGCAGCGGATGACTGTTGCTCGGCGGGCGAAGCGGCCTTGCGACGCCATCCCTCGTCGGATCGGGAGCGGGCTACCACCGCCGCCTGCGGCGTCACCGCTGCTTTCCAACGAGTTATTTCCGACAGCAGTCCGATACGGGATGGCGGAGAAATGCACATTTCGGCCACGGCCGCATCAGACAGCCAGTACTGGCCGACAGAGGTTTTCAACCCGCCGGCTGTCCGTTCAAGCCCGCTTCCGAAGAAAGGCGCTTGGCTTGCAGGCAGCTCCGCCCCCTGCCATCCAGCAACTATGGCTGCCCGGCACAGGTTACAAGATGCAACCCCAATAATGCAGCAGACATGTTGTCGACCATTGGCACTCAAGCAGCTTCATGCCAACCGCCCTTACCCCCGACCTACAATAACAGCGACTCGCACCACAACGACGACGAGAATAAGCCGCTCCTTGCCCTGCGCCGCCCTGTCTACATCAGTTTAAAAGCAACACCGCACATACGCCCTCCTTCCCAGCTACGGACATTGATTAAACCCCATCGTCAGTCTCCGGACCCCACCACAATTCACCCCTGCCGGCCGCCTTCTCACAGCCGGCCGCACAAGCTCAGCTACCTCCCTTCCCTCACCTCGATCGACATAAATTGAAAAGCAACACCGAAAACACACCCTCAATCCCGGATACTTTATGGCATGCACCCCCTTGGCGTCTATTAAGCCCCACAACAGTTACTTTATCAACCGCAGCCCCAAGTTCAAGTGGCAACTCATTAACCAGTGTCTGTCGCAGCAACTCATTAACCAGCAACTTGTATTCAGGCAACTCATTAACCAATGTCTGTCGCAGCAACTCATTAACCAGCAACTTGCATTCACCATGTGCAGCGAATCATAAACTGACAGGCAAATGCTGCGGGAACCATGGGCACCTATCCCCGACCACGGCCCCTATCCCCGGCACGTCGGGCCATGCAGCAGCACGGACTACCCGGCTCAGGTTACAATCCGCACACACAAACAGCCAGCAGCCATGCAGTGGCCCTTTGGCACACGATCAGCTTCATGCAGCCCCTCACGCCCGCCCAACAAGAACAACAACGGCGACCAGCATGGCGACGGCAACTCGCACCTTAAACCTGCACACTGTCGACATGATTTTAAAAGCAACGCCGAAAATGTATCCTCCTTCCCGTGCTAGCGACACTGATGACCACCACACCATTGGCAGGCTAAGTACACCACCAGAAATCAGCCCGTCCCGTCGAGCCCGGCCGCCGCTTCACGGCACCATCCTCATACTTCCAACCGTAAATCCTCCTCCCAACCCGTGCTCTGCACCAGCAGCCACCACGGAGGCGCGAAGACCGCTTTCTGCCCGGCAGAGGGCAGCATTGCTCCCCGCGAATTAAACCGGTTTGACTCCATGGAGCTCACAGACTTCCAGCCCACAATGCTTTCGGGCGGCCCGTATGAATACATGTGCCCTCGATGCCGCTTGCCTTCCTCGTCCCAGCGCCGCTCACCCGACGAGCGCAGGTGGCAGCACCGCGGATATAGCCTTCGGAAAGCGGTCCCCAGCCACCGGCTACACCTCAGCAGGACAAAGAGTCAGCCGCACGCCGTCGCTGGCCTCGTGTGCGGCCCGTCCGGCCTCAGCGGACGATATTTTCCCGGATGTTTTCGACATTGCAGCGACATGTTTTTGCCGAAAGACTGCAGCGGATGACTGTTGCCCGGCGGGCGAAGCGACCTTGCGACGCCATCCCTCGTCGGATCGGGAGCGGGCTGCCACCGCCGCGTGCGGCGTCACCGCTGCTTTCCAACGAGGTATGGCCGACAGCGGTCCGTTACGGCACGTTGGAGAAATGCACATTTCGGCCACGGCCGCATCAGACAGCCACTACTGGCCGACAGATGTTTTCAACCCGCCGACTGGCCGTTCAAGCCTGCTTCCGAAGAAAGGCGCTTGGCTTGCAGTCAGCTCCGCCCCCTGCCATCCAGCGACTATGGCTGCCCGGCACAGGTTACAAGATGCAACCACAATAATGCAGCAGACATGTTGTCGACCATAGGCACTCAAGCAGCTTCATGCCAACCGGCCGAACCCCCGACCAACAACAACAGGGACCCGCACCACAACGACGACGAGAATAAGCCGCTCCTTGCCCTGCGCCGCCCTGTCTACATCAGTTTAAAAGCAACACCGCACATACGCCCTCCTTCCCAGCGATGGACATTGATTAACCCCCATCGTCAGTCTCCGTACACCACCACAATTCACCCCTGCCGGCCGCCCTCTCACCGCCGGCCGCACAAGCTCAGCTACCTCCCTTCCCTCACCTCGATCGACATAAATTGAAAAGCAACACCGAAAACACACCCTCAATCCCGGCTACTTTCTGCCATGCACCCCCTTGGCGTCTATTAAGCCCCACAACACTTACTTTAAACAACCGCAGCCCCAAGTTCAAGTGGTAACTCATTAACCAGTGTCTGTCGCAGCAACTCATTAACCAGCAACTTGTATTCAGGCAACTCATTAACCAAGGTCTGTCGCAGCAACTCATTAACCAGCAACTTGCATTCACCATGTGCAGCGAATCATAAACTGACAGGCAAATGCTGCGGGAACCGTGGGCACCTATCCCCGACCACGGCCCCTATCCCCGGCACGTCGGGCCATGCAGCAGCACGGACTGCCCGGCTCAGGTTACAATCCGCACCCACAATAACCCAGCAGCCATGCAGTGGCCCTTCGGCACACGATCAGCTTCATGCAGCCCCTCACGCCCACCCAACAAGAACAACAACGGCGACCAGCATGGCGACGGCAATTCGCACCTTAAACCTGCACACTGTCGACATGATTTTAAAAGCAACGCCGAAAATGTATCCTCCTTCCCGTGCGAGTGACACTGATGACCACCACACCATTGGCAGGCTAAGTGCACCACCAGAATTCAGCCCGTCCCGTCGAGCCCGGCCGCCGATAAATGGCACCGTCCTCATACTTCCCACCGTAAATCCTCCTCCCACCCCGTGCTCTGCACCAGCAGCCACCACGGAGGCGCGGAGACCGCTTTCTGCTCGGCAGAGGGCAGCATTGCTCCACGCGATTTGAACCGGTTTGATTCCATGGAGCTCACAGACTTCCAACCCGCTCTGCTTTCGGGCGGCCCGTATGAATACAGGTGCCCTCGATGCCGCTTGCCTTCCTCGTCCCAGCGCCGCTCACCCGACGAGCGCAGGTGGCAGCTCCGCGGATATAGCCTTTGGAAAGCGGTCCCCAGCCACCGGCTGCACCTCCGCACGACACAGAGTCAGCCGCACGCCGTCGCTGGCCTCGTGTGCGGCCCGTCCGCCCTCAGTGGACGATATTTTCCCGGATGGTTTCGACATTGCGGCGACATGTTTTTGCCGAAAGACTGCAGTGGATGCCTGTTGCCCGGCGGGCGAAGCGGCCTTGCGACGCAATCCCTCGTTGGATCTGGAGCGGGCTGCCACCGCCGCCTGCAGCGTCACCGCTGCTTTCCAACGAGGTATGGCCGACAGCAGTCCGATACGGGATGGCGGAGAAATGCACATTTCGGCCACGGCCGCATCAGACAGCCAGTACTGGCCGACAGAGGTTTTCAACCCGCCGGCTGGCCGTTCAAGCCCGCTTCCGAAGAAAGGTGCTTCGCTTGCAGGCAGCTCCGCCCCCTGCCATCCAGCAACAATGGCTGCCCGGCACAGGTTACAAGATGCAACCCCAATAATGCAGCAGACATGTTGTCGACCATTGGCACTCAAGCAGCTTAATGCAACCGGCCTAACCCCCGACCAACAACAACAGCGACCCGCACCACAACGACGACGAGAATAAGCCGCTACTTGCCCTGCGCCGCCCTGTCTACATCAGTTTAAAAGCAACACCGCACATACGCCCTCCTTCCCAGCTATGGACATTGATTAAACCCCATCGTCAGTCTCCGTACCCCACCACAATTCACCCCTGCCGGCCGCCCACTCACCGCCGGCCGCACAAGCTCAGCTACCTCCCTTCCCTCACCTCGATCGACATAAATTGAAAAGCAACACCGAAAACACACCCTCAATCCCGGCTACTTTCTGCCATGCACCCCCTTGGCGTCTATTAAGCCCCACAACACTTACTTTAAACAACCGCAGCCCCAAGTTCAAGTGGCAACTCAAAAACCAGTGTCTGTCGCAGCAACTCATTAACCAGCAACTTGTATTCAGGCAACTCATTAACCAATGTCTGTCGCAGCAACTCATTAACCAGCAACTTGCATTCACCATGTGCAGCGAATCATAAACTGACAGGCAAATGCTGCGGGAACCGTGAGCACCTGTCCCGGACCACGGCCCCTATCCCCGGCACGTCGGGCCATGCAGCAGCACGGACTGCCCGGCTCAGGTTACAATCCGCACCCACAATAAGCCAGCAGCCATGCAGTGGCCCTTCGGCACACGATCGGCTTCATGCAGCCCCTCACGCCCGCCCAACAAGAACAACAACGGCGACCAGCATGGCGACGGCAACTCGCATCTTAAACCTCCACACTGTCGACATGATTTTAAAAGCAACGCCGAAAATGTATCCTCCTTCCCGTGCGAGCGACACTGATGACCACCACACCATTGGCAGGCTAAGTACACCACCAGAAATCAGCCCGTCCCGTCGAGCCCGGCCGCCGCTTCACGGCACCATCCTGATACTTCCTACCGTAAATCCTCCTCCCACCCCGTGCTCTGCACCAGCAGCAACCAAGGAGGCGCGAAGACCGCTTTCTGCCCGGCAGAGGGCAGCATTGCTCCCGCGATTTGAACCGGTTTGACTCCATGGAGCTCACAGACTTCCAGCCCACACTGCTTTCGGGCGGCCCGTATGAATACATGTGCCCTCGATGCCGCTTGCCTTCCTCGTCCCAGCGCCGCTCACCCGACGAGCGCAGGTGGCAGCACCGCGGATATAGCCTTCGGAAAGCGGTCCCCAGCCACCGGCTGCACCTCCGCAGGACAAAGAGTCAGCCGCACGCCATCGCTGGCCTCGTGTGCGGCCCGTCCGGCCTCAGCGGACGATATTTTCCCGGATGGTTTCGACATTGCAGCGACATGTTTTTGCCGAAAGACTGCAGCGGATGACTGTTGCCCGGCGAGCGAAGCGACCTTGCGACGCCATCCCTCGTCGGATCGGGAGCGGGCTGCCACCGTCGCGTGTGGCGTCACCGCTGCTTTCCAACGAGGTATGGCCGACAGCAGTCCGATACGGCACGGCGGAGAAATGCACATTTCGGCCCCGGCCGCATCAGACAGCCAGTACTGGCCGACAGAGGTTTTCAACCCGCCGACTGGCCGTTCAAGCCCGCTTCCGAAGAAAGGCGCTTGGCTTGCAGGCAGCTCCGCCCCCTGCCATCCAGCGACTATGGCTGCCCGGCACAGGTTACAAGATGCAACCACAATAATGCAGCAGACATGTTGTCGACCATAGGCACTCACGCAGCTTCATGCCAACCGGCCGAACCCCCGACCAACAACAACAGGGACCCGCACCACAACGACGACGAGAATAAGCCGCTCCTTGCCCTGCGCCGCCCTGTCTACATCAGTTTAAAAGCAACACCGCACATACGCCCTCCTTCCCAGGGATGGACATTGATTAACCCCCATCGTCAGTCTCCGTACACCACCACAATTCACCCCTGCCGGCCGCCCTCTCACCGCCGGCCGCACAAGCTCAGCTACCTCCCTTCCCTCACCTCGATCGACATAAATTGAAAAGCAACACCGAAAACACACCCTCAATCCCGGCTACTTTCTGCCATGCACCCCCTTGGCGTCTATTAAGCCCAACAACACGTACTTTAAACAACCGCAGCCCCAAGTTCAAGTGGCAACTCATTAAACAGTGTCTGTCGCAGCAACTCATTAACCAGCAACTTGTATTCAGGCAACTCATTAACCAATGTCTGTCGCAGCAACTCATTAACCAGCAACTTGCATTCACCATGTGCAGCGAATCATAAACTGACAGGCAAATGCTGCGGGAACCGTGGGCACCTATGCCCGACCACGTCCCCTATCCCCGGCACGTCGGGCCATGCAGCAGCACGGACTGCCCGGCTCCGGTTACAATCCGCACGCACAATTACCCAGCAGCCATGCAGTGGCCCTTCGGCACACGATCAGCTTCATGCAGCCCCTCACGCCCGCCCAACAAGAACAACAACGGCGACCAGCATGGCGACGGCAACTCGCACCTTAAACCTGCACACTGTCGACATGGTTTTAAAAGCAACGCCGAAATTGTATCCTCCTTCCCGTGCTAGCGACACTGATGACCACCACACCATTGGCAGGCTAAGTAAACCTCCAGAAATCAGCCCGTCCCGTCGAGCCCGGCTGCCGCTTCACGGCACCATCCTCATACTTCCCACCGTAAATCCTCCTCCCACCCCGTGCTCTGCACCAGCAGCAACCAAGGAGGCGCGAAGACCGCTTTCTGCCCGGCAGAGGGCAGCATTGCTCCCCGCGATTTGAACCGGTTTGACTCCATGGAGCTCACAGACTTCCAGCCCGCTCTGCTTTCGGGCGGCCCGTATTACTACAGGTGCTCTCGATGCCGCTTGCCTTCCTCGTCCCAGCGCCGCTCACCCGACGAGCGCAGGTGGCAGAACCGCGTACTTAGCCTTCGGAAAGCGGTCCCCAGCCACCGGCTGCACCTCCGCAGGTCAAAGAGGCTGCCGCACGGTGTCGCTGGCCTCGTGTGCGGCCCGTCGCCCTCAGCAGACGATATTTTCCCGGATGGTTTCGACATTGCAGCGACATGTTTTTGCCGAAAGACTGCAGCGGATGACTGTTGCCCGGCGGGCGAAGCGGCCTTGCGACGCAATCCCTAGGTGGATCTGGAGCGGGCTGCCACCGCCGTCTGCAGCGTCACCGCTGCTTTCCAACGAGGTATGGCCGACAGCAGTCCGATACGGGATGGCGGAGAAATGCACATTTCGGCCACGGCCGCATCAGACAGCCAGTACTGGCCGACAGAGGTTTTCAACCCGCCGGCTGGCCGTTCAAGCCCGCTTCCGAAGAAAGGCGCTTGGCTTGCAGGCAGCTCCGCCCCCTGCCATCCAGTAACTATGGCTGCCCGGCACAGGTTACCAGATGCAACCCCAATAATGCAGCAGACATGTTGTCGACCATTGGCACTCAAGCAGCTTCATGCCAACCGCCCTAACCCCCGACCAACAATAACAGCGACTCGCACCACAACGACGACGAGAATAAGCCGCTCCTTGCCCTGCGCCGCCCTGTCTACATCAGTTTAAAAGCAACAGCGCACATGCAACACCGCACATACGCCCTCCTTCCCAGGGATGGACATTGATTAACCCCCATCGTCAGTCTCCGTACACCCCCACAATTCACCCCTGCCGGCCGCCCTCTCACCGCCGGCCGCACAAGCTCAGCTACCTCCCTTCCCTCACCTCGATCGACATAAATTGAAAAGCAACACCGAAAACACACCCTCAATCCCGGCTACTTTCTGCCATGCACCCCCTTGGCGTCTATTAAGCCCAACAACACGTACTTTAAACAACCGCAGCCCCAAGTTCAAGTGGCAACTCATTAACCAGTGTCTGTCGCAGCAACTCATTAACCAGCAACTTGTATTCAGGCAACTCATTAACCAATGTCTGTCGCAGCAACTCATTAACCAGCAACTTGCATTCACCATGTGCAGCGAAACATAAACTGACAGGCAAATGCTGCGGGAACCGTGGGCACCTATGCCCGACCACGTCCCCTATCCCCGGCACGTCGGGCCATGCAGCAGCACGGACTGCCCGGCTCAGGTTACAATCCGCACCCACAATTACCCAGCAGCCATGCAGTGGCCCTTCGGCACACGATCAGCTTCATGCAGCCCCTCACGCCCGCCCAACAAGAACAACAACGGCGACCAGCATGGCGACGGCAACTCGCACCTTAAACCTGCACACTGTCGACATGGTTTTAAAAGCAACGCCGAAATTGTATCCTCCTTCCCGTGCTAGCGACACTGATGACCACCACACCATTGGCAGGCTAAGTAAACCTCCAGAAATCAGCCCGTCCCGTCGAGCCCGGCTGCCGCTTCACGGCACAATCCTCATACTTCCCACCGTAAATCCTCCTCCCACCCCGTGCTCTGCACCAGCAGCAACCAAGGAGGCGCGAAGACCACTTTCTGCCCGGCAGAGGGCAGCATTGCTCCCCGCGATTTGAACCGGTTTGACTCCATGGAGCTCACAGACTTCCAGCCCGCTCTGCTTTCGGGCGGCCCGTATTACTACAGGTGCTCTCGATGCCGCTTGCCTTCCTCGTCCCAGCGCCGCTCACCCGACGAGCGCAGGTGGCAGAACCGCGTACTTAGCCTTCGGAAAGCGGTCCCCAGCCACCGGCTGCACCTCCGCAGGTCAAAGAGGCAGCCGCACGCCGTCGCTGGCCTCGTGTGCGGCCCGTCGCCCTCAGCAGACGATATTTTCCCGGATGGTTTCGACATTGCAGCGACATGTTTTTGCCGAAAGACTGCAGCGGATGCCTGTTGCCCGGCGGACGAAGCGGCCTTGCGACGCAATCCCTCGGTGGATCTGGAGCAGGCTGCCACCGCCGTCTGCAGCGTCACCGCTGCTTTCCAACGAGGTATGGCCGACAGCAGTCCGATACGGGATGGCGGAGAAATGCACATTTCGGCCACGGCCGCATCAGACAGCCAGTACTGGCCGACAGAGGTTTTCAACCCGCCGGCTGGCCGTTCAAGCCCGCTTCCGAAGAAAGGCGCTTGGCTTGCAGGCAGCTCCGCCCCCTGCCATCCAGTAACTATGGCTGCCCGGCACAGGTTACCAGATGCAACCCCAATAATGCAGCAGACATGTTGTCGACCATTGGCACTCAAGCAGCTTCATGCCAACCGCCCTAACCCCCGACCAACAATAACAGCGACTCGCACCACAACGACGACGAGAATAAGCCGCTCCTTGCCCTGCGCCGCCCTGTCTACATCAGTTTAAAAGCAACACCGCACATGCAACACCGCACATACGCCCTCCTTCCCAGGGATGGACATTGATTAACCCCCATCGTCAGTCTCCGTACACCCCCACAATTCACCCCTGCCGGCCGCCCTCTCACAGCCGGCCGCAGAAGCTCAGCTACCTCCCTTCCCTCACCTCGATCGACATAAATTGAAAAGCAACATCGAAAACACACCCTCAATCCCGGCTACTTTCTGCCATGCACCCCCTTGGCGTCTATTAAGCCCAACAACACGTACTTTAAACAACCGCAGCCCCAAGTTCAAGTGGCAACTCATTAACCAGTTTCTGTCGCAGCAACTCATTAACCAGCAACTTGTATTCAGGCAACTCATTAACCAATGTCTGTCGCAGCAACTCATTAACCAGCAACTTGCATTCACCATGTGCAGCGAATCATAAACTGACAGGCAAATGCTGCGGGAACCGTGGGCACCTATCCCCGACCACGGCCCCTGTCCCCGGCACGTCGGGCCATGCAGCAGCACGGACTGCCCGGCTCAGGTTACAATCCGCACCCACAATTACCCAGCAGCCATGCAGTGGCCCTTCGGCACACGATCAGCTTCATGCTGCCCCTCACGCCCGCCCAACAAGAACAACAACGGCGACCAGCATGGCGACGGCAACTCGCACCTTAAACCTGCACACTGTCGACATGGTTTTAAAAGCAACGCCGAAACTGTATCCTCCTTCCCGTGCTAGCGACACTGATGACCACCACACCATTGGCAGGCTAAGTAAACTACCAGAAATCAGCCCGTCCCGTCGAGCCCGGCTGCCGCTTCACTGCACCATCCTCATACTTCCCACCGTAAATCCTCCTCCCACCCCGTGCTCTGCACCAGCAGCAACCAAGGAGGCGCGAAGACCGCTTTTTCCCCGGCAGAGGGCAGCATTTCTCCCCGCGATTTGAACCGGTTTGACTCCATGGAGCTCACAGACTTCCAGCCCGCTCTGCTTTCGGGCGGCCCGTATTACTACAGGTGCTCTCGATGCCGCTTGCCTTCCACGTCCCAGCACCGCTCACCCGACGAGTGCAGGTGGCAGAACCGCGGACTTAGCCTTCGGAAAGCGGTCCCCAGCCACCGGCTGCACCTCCGCAGGTCAAAGAGGCAGCCGCACGCCGTCGCTGGCCTCGTGTGCGGCCCGTCCGCCCTCAGCAGACGATATTTTCCCGGATGGTTTCGACATTGCAGCGACATGTTTTTGCCGAAAGACTGCAGCGGATGCCTGTTGCCCGGCGGGCGAAGCGGCCTTGCGACGCAATCCCTCAGTGGATCTGGAGCGGGCTGCCACCGCCGCCTGCAGCGTCACCGCTGCTTTCCAACGAGGTATGGCCGACAGCAGTCCTATACGGGATGGCGGAGAAATGCACATTTCTCCCACGGCCGCATCAGACAGCCAGTACTGGCCGACAGAGGTTTTCAACCCGCCGGCTGGCCGTTCAAGCCCGCTTCCGAAGAAAGGCGCTTGGCTTGCAGGCAGCTCCGCTCCCTGCCATCCAGCAACTATGGCTGCCCGGCACAGGTTACCAGATGCAACCCCAATAATGCAGCAGACATGTTGTCGACCATTGGCACTCAAGCAGCTTCATGCCAACCGCCCTAACCCCCGACCAACAATAACAGCGACTCGCACCACAACGACGACGAGAATAAGCCGCTCCTTGCCCTGCGCCGCCCTGTCTACATCAGTTTAAAAGCAACACCGCACATACGCCCTCCTTCCCAGCTACGGACATTGATTAAACCCCATTGTCAGTCTCCGGACCCCACCATAATTCACCCCTGCCGGCCGCCTTCTCACAGCCGGCCGCACAAGCTCAGCTACCTCCCTTCCCTCACCTCGATCGACATAAATTGAAAAGCAACACCGAAAACACACCCTAAATCCCGTCTACTTTCTGCCATGCACCCCCTTGGCGTCTATTAAGCCCCACAACACTTACTTTAAACAACCGCAGCCCCAAGTTCAAGTGGCAACTTATTAACCAGTTTCTGTTGCAGCAACTCATTAACCAGTAACTTGTATTCAGGCAACTCATTAACCAATGTCTGTCGCAGCAAGTGATAAACCAGCAACTTGCATTCACCATGTGCCGCGAATCATAAACTGAAAGGCAAATGCTGCGGGAACCGTGGGCACCTATCCCCGACCACGGCCCCTATCCCCGGCAGGTCGGGCCATGCAGCAGCACGGACTGCCCGGCTCAGGTTACAATCCGCACCCACAAACAGCCAGCAGCCATGCAGTGGCCCTTCGGCACACGATGAGCTTCATGCAGCCCCTCACGCCCGCCCAACAAGAACAACAACGGCGACCAGCATGGCGACGGCAACTCGCACCTTAAACCTGCACACTGTCGACATGGTTTTAAAAGCAACGCCGAGACTGTATCCTCCTTCCCGTGCTAGCGACACTGATGACCACCACACCATTGGCAGGCTAAGTAAACTACCAGAAATCAGCCCGTCCCGTCGAGCCCGGCTGCCGCTTCACGGCACCATCCTCATACTTCCCACCGTAAATCCTCCTCCCACCCCGTGCTCTGCACCAGCAGCAACCAAGGAGGCGCGAAGACCGCTTTTTCCCCGGCAGAGGGCAGCATTGCTCCCCGCGATTTGAACCGGTTTGACTCCATGGAGCTCACAGACTTCCAGCCCGCTCTGCTTTCGGGCGGCCCGTATTACTACAGGTGCTCTCGATGCCGCTTGCCTTCCACGTCCCAGCGCCGCTCACCCGACGAGCGCAGGTGGCAGAACCGCGGACTTAGCCTTCGGAAAGCGGTCCCCAGCCACCGGCTGCACCTCCGCAGGTCAAAGAGGCAGCCGCACGCCGTCGCTGGCCTCGTGTGCGGCCCGTCCGCCCTCAGAGGACGATATTTACCCGGATGGTTTCGACATTGCGGCGACATGGTTTTGCCGAAAGACTGCAGCGGATGCCTGTTGCCCGGCGGGCGAAGCGGCCTTGCGACGCCATACCTCGTCGAATCGGGAGCGGGCAGCCACCGCCGCCTGCAGCGTCACCGCTGCTTTCCAACGAGGTATGGCCGACAGCAGTCCGATACGGGATGACGGAGAAATGCACATTTCGGCCCCGGCCGCATCAGACAGCCAGTACTGGGCGACAGAAGTTTTCAACCCGCCGACTGGCCGTTCAAGCCCGCTTCCGAAGAAAGGCGCTTGGCTTGCAGGCAGCTCCGCCCCCTGCCATCCAGCAACTATGGCTGCCCGGCACAGGTTACAAGATGCAACCCCAATAATGCAGCAGTCATGTTGTCGACCATTGGCACTCAAGCAGCTTCATGCCAACCGCCCTCACCCCCGACCAACAACAACAGCGACCTGCACCACAACGACGACGAGAATAAGCCGCTCCTTGCCCTGCGCCGCCCTGTCTACATCAGTTTAACACAACACCGCACATACGCCCTCCTTCCCAGCTACGGATATTGATTAAACCCCATCGTCAGTCTCCGTAACCCACCACAATTCACCCCTGCCGGCCGCCCTCTCACCGCCGGCCGCACAAGCTCAGCTACCTCCCTTCCCTCACCTCGATCGACATAAATTGAAAAGCAACACCGAAAACACACCCTAAATCCCGTCTACTTTCTGCCATGCACCCCCTTGGCGTCTATTAAGCCCCACAACACTTACTTTAAACAACCGCAGCCCCAAGTTCAAGTGGCAACTCATTAACCAGCAACTTGTATTCAGGCAACTCATTAACCAATGTCTGTCGCAGCAACTCATTAACCAGCAACTTGCATTCACCATGTGCAGCGAATCATAAACTGACAGGCAAATGCTGCGGGAACCGTGGGCACCTATCCCCGACCACGTCTCCTATCCCCGGCACGTCGGGCCATGCAGCAGCACGGACTGCCCGGCTCAGGTTACAATCCGCACCCACAATTACCCAGCAGCCATGCAGTGGCCCTTCGGCACACGATCAGCTTCATGCAGCCCCTCACGCCCGCCCAACAAGAACAACAACGGCGACCAGCATGGCGACGGCAACTCGCACCATAAACCTGCACACTGTCGACATGATTTTAAAAGCAACGCCGAAAATGTATCCTCCTTCCCGTGTTAGCGACACTGCTAAACACCAAACCATTGGCAGGCTAAGTACACCACCAGAAATCAGCCCGTCCCGTCGAGCCCGGCCGCCGCTTCACGGCACCATCCTCATACTTCCCACCGTAAATCCTCCTCCCACCCCGTGCTCTGCACCAGCAGCTACCACGGAGGCGCGAAGACCGCTTTCTGCCCGGCAGAGGGCAGCATGGCTCCCCGCGATTTAAACCGGTTTGACTCCATGGAGCTCACAGACTTCCAGCACGCTCTGCTTTCGGGCGGTCCGTATGAATACATGTGCCCTCGATGCCGCTTGCCTTCCTCGTCCCAGCGCCGCTCACCCGACGAGCGCAGGTGGCAGTACCGCGGATATAGCCTTCGGAAAGCGGTCCCCAGCCACCGGCTGCACCTCCGCTGGTCAAAGACTCAGCCGCACTCAGTCGCTGGCCTCGTGTGCGGCCCGTCCGCCCTCAGCGGACGATATTTTCCCGGATGGTTTCTACATTGCTGCGACATGTTTTTGCCGAAAGACTGCAGCGGATGACTGTTGCTCGGCGGGCGAAGCGGCCTTGCGACGCCATCCCTCGTCGGATCGGGAGCGGGCTACCACCGCCGCCTGCGGCGTCACCGCTGCTTTCCAACGAGTTATTTCCGACAGCAGTCCGATACGGGATGGCGGAGAAATGCACATTTCGGCCACGGCCGCATCAGACAGCCAGTACTGGCCGACAGAGGTTTTCAACCCGCCGGCTGTCCGTTCAAGCCCGCTTCCGAAGAAAGGCGCTTGGCTTGCAGGCAGCTCCGCCCCCTGCCATCCAGCAACTATGGCTGCCCGGCACAGGTTACAAGATGCAACCCCAATAATGCAGCAGACATGTTGTCGACCATTGGCACTCAAGCAGCTTCATGCCAACCGCCCTTACCCCCGACCTACAATAACAGCGACTCGCACCACAACGACGACGAGAATAAGCCGCTCCTTGCCCTGCGCCGCCCTGTCTACATCAGTTTAAAAGCAACACCGCACATACGCCCTCCTTCCCAGCTACGGACATTGATTAAACCCCATCGTCAGTCTCCGGACCCCACCACAATTCACCCCTGCCGGCCGCCTTCTCACAGCCGGCCGCACAAGCTCAGCTACCTCCCTTCCCTCACCTCGATCGACATAAATTGAAAAGCAACACCGAAAACACACCCTCAATCCCGGATACTTTATGGCATGCACCCCCTTGGCGTCTATTAAGCCCCACAACAGTTACTTTATCAACCGCAGCCCCAAGTTCAAGTGGCAACTCATTAACCAGTGTCTGTCGCAGCAACTCATTAACCAGCAACTTGTATTCAGGCAACTCATTAACCAATGTCTGTCGCAGCAACTCATTAACCAGCAACTTGCATTCACCATGTGCAGCGAATCATAAACTGACAGGCAAATGCTGCGGGAACCATGGGCACCTATCCCCGACCACGGCCCCTATCCCCGGCACGTCGGGCCATGCAGCAGCACGGACTACCCGGCTCAGGTTACAATCCGCACACACAAACAGCCAGCAGCCATGCAGTGGCCCTTTGGCACACGATCAGCTTCATGCAGCCCCTCACGCCCGCCCAACAAGAACAACAACGGCGACCAGCATGGCGACGGCAACTCGCACCTTAAACCTGCACACTGTCGACATGATTTTAAAAGCAACGCCGAAAATGTATCCTCCTTCCCGTGCTAGCGACACTGATGACCACCACACCATTGGCAGGCTAAGTACACCACCAGAAATCAGCCCGTCCCGTCGAGCCCGGCCGCCGCTTCACGGCACCATCCTCATACTTCCAACCGTAAATCCTCCTCCCAACCCGTGCTCTGCACCAGCAGCCACCACGGAGGCGCGAAGACCGCTTTCTGCCCGGCAGAGGGCAGCATTGCTCCCCGCGAATTAAACCGGTTTGACTCCATGGAGCTCACAGACTTCCAGCCCACAATGCTTTCGGGCGGCCCGTATGAATACATGTGCCCTCGATGCCGCTTGCCTTCCTCGTCCCAGCGCCGCTCACCCGACGAGCGCAGGTGGCAGCACCGCGGATATAGCCTTCGGAAAGCGGTCCCCAGCCACCGGCTACACCTCAGCAGGACAAAGAGTCAGCCGCACGCCGTCGCTGGCCTCGTGTGCGGCCCGTCCGGCCTCAGCGGACGATATTTTCCCGGATGTTTTCGACATTGCAGCGACATGTTTTTGCCGAAAGACTGCAGCGGATGACTGTTGCCCGGCGGGCGAAGCGACCTTGCGACGCCATCCCTCGTCGGATCGGGAGCGGGCTGCCACCGCCGCGTGCGGCGTCACCGCTGCTTTCCAACGAGGTATGGCCGACAGCGGTCCGTTACGGCACGTTGGAGAAATGCACATTTCGGCCACGGCCGCATCAGACAGCCACTACTGGCCGACAGATGTTTTCAACCCGCCGACTGGCCGTTCAAGCCTGCTTCCGAAGAAAGGCGCTTGGCTTGCAGTCAGCTCCGCCCCCTGCCATCCAGCGACTATGGCTGCCCGGCACAGGTTACAAGATGCAACCACAATAATGCAGCAGACATGTTGTCGACCATAGGCACTCAAGCAGCTTCATGCCAACCGGCCGAACCCCCGACCAACAACAACAGGGACCCGCACCACAACGACGACGAGAATAAGCCGCTCCTTGCCCTGCGCCGCCCTGTCTACATCAGTTTAAAAGCAACACCGCACATACGCCCTCCTTCCCAGCGATGGACATTGATTAACCCCCATCGTCAGTCTCCGTACACCACCACAATTCACCCCTGCCGGCCGCCCTCTCACCGCCGGCCGCACAAGCTCAGCTACCTCCCTTCCCTCACCTCGATCGACATAAATTGAAAAGCAACACCGAAAACACACCCTCAATCCCGGCTACTTTCTGCCATGCACCCCCTTGGCGTCTATTAAGCCCCACAACACTTACTTTAAACAACCGCAGCCCCAAGTTCAAGTGGTAACTCATTAACCAGTGTCTGTCGCAGCAACTCATTAACCAGCAACTTGTATTCAGGCAACTCATTAACCAAGGTCTGTCGCAGCAACTCATTAACCAGCAACTTGCATTCACCATGTGCAGCGAATCATAAACTGACAGGCAAATGCTGCGGGAACCGTGGGCACCTATCCCCGACCACGGCCCCTATCCCCGGCACGTCGGGCCATGCAGCAGCACGGACTGCCCGGCTCAGGTTACAATCCGCACCCACAATAACCCAGCAGCCATGCAGTGGCCCTTCGGCACACGATCAGCTTCATGCAGCCCCTCACACCCACCCAACAAGAACAACAACGGCGACCAGCATGGCGACGGCAATTCGCACCTTAAACCTGCACACTGTCGACATGATTTTAAAAGCAACGCCGAAAATGTATCCTCCTTCCCGTGCGAGTGACACTGATGACCACCACACCATTGGCAGGCTAAGTGCACCACCAGAATTCAGCCCGTCCCGTCGAGCCCGGCCGCCGATAAATGGCACCGTCCTCATACTTCCCACCGTAAATCCTCCTCCCACCCCGTGCTCTGCACCAGCAGCCACCACGGAGGCGCGAAGACCGCTTTCTGCTCGGCAGAGGGCAGCATTGCTCCACGCGATTTGAACCGGTTTGATTCCATGGAGCTCACAGACTTCCAACCCGCTCTGCTTTCGGGCGGCCCGTATGAATACAGGTGCCCTCGATGCCGCTTGCCTTCCTCGTCCCAGCGCCGCTCACCCGACGAGCGCAGGTGGCAGCTCCGCGGATATAGCCTTTGGAAAGCGGTCCCCAGCCACCGGCTGCACCTCCGCACGACACAGAGTCAGCCGCACGCCGTCGCTGGCCTCGTGTGCGGCCCGTCCGCCCTCAGTGGACGATATTTTCCCGGATGGTTTCGACATTGCGGCGACATGTTTTTGCCGAAAGACTGCAGTGGATGCCTGTTGCCCGGCGGGCGAAGCGGCCTTGCGACGCAATCCCTCGTTGGATCTGGAGCGGGCTGCCACCGCCGCCTGCAGCGTCACCGCTGCTTTCCAACGAGGTATGGCCGACAGCAGTCCGATACGGGATGGCGGAGAAATGCACATTTCGGCCACGGCCGCATCAGACAGCCAGTACTGGCCGACAGAGGTTTTCAACCCGCCGGCTGGCCGTTCAAGCCCGCTTCCGAAGAAAGGTGCTTCGCTTGCAGGCAGCTCCGCCCCCTGCCATCCAGCAACAATGGCTGCCCGGCACAGGTTACAAGATGCAACCCCAATAATGCAGCAGACATGTTGTCGACCATTGGCACTCAAGCAGCTTAATGCAACCGGCCTAACCCCCGACCAACAACAACAGCGACCCGCACCACAACGACGACGAGAATAAGCCGCTACTTGCCCTGCGCCGCCCTGTCTACATCAGTTTAAAAGCAACACCGCACATACGCCCTCCTTCCCAGCTATGGACATTGATTAAACCCCATCGTCAGTCTCCGTACCCCACCACAATTCACCCCTGCCGGCCGCCCACTCACCGCCGGCCGCACAAGCTCAGCTACCTCCCTTCCCTCACCTCGATCGACATAAATTGAAAAGCAACACCGAAAACACACCCTCAATCCCGGCTACTTTCTGCCATGCACCCCCTTGGCGTCTATTAAGCCCCACAACACTTACTTTAAACAACCGCAGCCCCAAGTTCAAGTGGCAACTCAAAAACCAGTGTCTGTCGCAGCAACTCATTAACCAGCAACTTGTATTCAGGCAACTCATTAACCAATGTCTGTCGCAGCAACTCATTAACCAGCAACTTGCATTCACCATGTGCAGCGAATCATAAACTGACAGGCAAATGCTGCGGGAACCGTGAGCACCTGTCCCGGACCACGGCCCCTATCCCCGGCACGTCGGGCCATGCAGCAGCACGGACTGCCCGGCTCAGGTTACAATCCGCACCCACAATAAGCCAGCAGCCATGCAGTGGCCCTTCGGCACACGATCGGCTTCATGCAGCCCCTCACGCCCGCCCAACAAGAACAACAACGGCGACCAGCATGGCGACGGCAACTCGCATCTTAAACCTCCACACTGTCGACATGATTTTAAAAGCAACGCCGAAAATGTATCCTCCTTCCCGTGCGAGCGACACTGATGACCACCACACCATTGGCAGGCTAAGTACACCACCAGAAATCAGCCCGTCCCGTCGAGCCCGGCCGCCGCTTCACGGCACCATCCTGATACTTCCTACCGTAAATCCTCCTCCCACCCCGTGCTCTGCACCAGCAGCAACCAAGGAGGCGCGAAGACCGCTTTCTGCCCGGCAGAGGGCAGCATTGCTCCCGCGATTTGAACCGGTTTGACTCCATGGAGCTCACAGACTTCCAGCCCACACTGCTTTCGGGCGGCCCGTATGAATACATGTGCCCTCGATGCCGCTTGCCTTCCTCGTCCCAGCGCCGCTCACCCGACGAGCGCAGGTGGCAGCACCGCGGATATAGCCTTCGGAAAGCGGTCCCCAGCCACCGGCTGCACCTCCGCAGGACAAAGAGTCAGCCGCACGCCATCGCTGGCCTCGTGTGCGGCCCGTCCGGCCTCAGCGGACGATATTTTCCCGGATGGTTTCGACATTGCAGCGACATGTTTTTGCCGAAAGACTGCAGCGGATGACTGTTGCCCGGCGAGCGAAGCGACCTTGCGACGCCATCCCTCGTCGGATCGGGAGCGGGCTGCCACCGTCGCGTGTGGCGTCACCGCTGCTTTCCAACGAGGTATGGCCGACAGCAGTCCGATACGGCACGGCGGAGAAATGCACATTTCGGCCCCGGCCGCATCAGACAGCCAGTACTGGCCGACAGAGGTTTTCAACCCGCCGACTGGCCGTTCAAGCCCGCTTCCGAAGAAAGGCGCTTGGCTTGCAGGCAGCTCCGCCCCCTGCCATCCAGCGACTATGGCTGCCCGGCACAGGTTACAAGATGCAACCACAATAATGCAGCAGACATGTTGTCGACCATAGGCACTCACGCAGCTTCATGCCAACCGGCCGAACCCCCGACCAACAACAACAGGGACCCGCACCACAACGACGACGAGAATAAGCCGCTCCTTGCCCTGCGCCGCCCTGTCTACATCAGTTTAAAAGCAACACCGCACATACGCCCTCCTTCCCAGGGATGGACATTGATTAACCCCCATCGTCAGTCTCCGTACACCACCACAATTCACCCCTGCCGGCCGCCCTCTCACCGCCGGCCGCACAAGCTCAGCTACCTCCCTTCCCTCACCTCGATCGACATAAATTGAAAAGCAACACCGAAAACACACCCTCAATCCCGGCTACTTTCTGCCATGCACCCCCTTGGCGTCTATTAAGCCCAACAACACGTACTTTAAACAACCGCAGCCCCAAGTTCAAGTGGCAACTCATTAAACAGTGTCTGTCGCAGCAACTCATTAACCAGCAACTTGTATTCAGGCAACTCATTAACCAATGTCTGTCGCAGCAACTCATTAACCAGCAACTTGCATTCACCATGTGCAGCGAATCATAAACTGACAGGCAAATGCTGCGGGAACCGTGGGCACCTATGCCCGACCACGTCCCCTATCCCCGGCACGTCGGGCCATGCAGCAGCACGGACTGCCCGGCTCCGGTTACAATCCGCACGCACAATTACCCAGCAGCCATGCAGTGGCCCTTCGGCACACGATCAGCTTCATGCAGCCCCTCACGCCCGCCCAACAAGAACAACAACGGCGACCAGCATGGCGACGGCAACTCGCACCTTAAACCTGCACACTGTCGACATGGTTTTAAAAGCAACGCCGAAATTGTATCCTCCTTCCCGTGCTAGCGACACTGATGACCACCACACCATTGGCAGGCTAAGTAAACCTCCAGAAATCAGCCCGTCCCGTCGAGCCCGGCTGCCGCTTCACGGCACCATCCTCATACTTCCCACCGTAAATCCTCCTCCCACCCCGTGCTCTGCACCAGCAGCAACCAAGGAGGCGCGAAGACCGCTTTCTGCCCGGCAGAGGGCAGCATTGCTCCCCGCGATTTGAACCGGTTTGACTCCATGGAGCTCACAGACTTCCAGCCCGCTCTGCTTTCGGGCGGCCCGTATTACTACAGGTGCTCTCGATGCCGCTTGCCTTCCTCGTCCCAGCGCCGCTCACCCGACGAGCGCAGGTGGCAGAACCGCGTACTTAGCCTTCGGAAAGCGGTCCCCAGCCACCGGCTGCACCTCCGCAGGTCAAAGAGGCTGCCGCACGGTGTCGCTGGCCTCGTGTGCGGCCCGTCGCCCTCAGCAGACGATATTTTCCCGGATGGTTTCGACATTGCAGCGACATGTTTTTGCCGAAAGACTGCAGCGGATGACTGTTGCCCGGCGGGCGAAGCGGCCTTGCGACGCAATCCCTAGGTGGATCTGGAGCGGGCTGCCACCGCCGTCTGCAGCGTCACCGCTGCTTTCCAACGAGGTATGGCCGACAGCAGTCCGATACGGGATGGCGGAGAAATGCACATTTCGGCCACGGCCGCATCAGACAGCCAGTACTGGCCGACAGAGGTTTTCAACCCGCCGGCTGGCCGTTCAAGCCCGCTTCCGAAGAAAGGCGCTTGGCTTGCAGGCAGCTCCGCCCCCTGCCATCCAGTAACTATGGCTGCCCGGCACAGGTTACCAGATGCAACCCCAATAATGCAGCAGACATGTTGTCGACCATTGGCACTCAAGCAGCTTCATGCCAACCGCCCTAACCCCCGACCAACAATAACAGCGACTCGCACCACAACGACGACGAGAATAAGCCGCTCCTTGCCCTGCGCCGCCCTGTCTACATCAGTTTAAAAGCAACAGCGCACATGCAACACCGCACATACGCCCTCCTTCCCAGGGATGGACATTGATTAACCCCCATCGTCAGTCTCCGTACACCCCCACAATTCACCCCTGCCGGCCGCCCTCTCACCGCCGGCCGCACAAGCTCAGCTACCTCCCTTCCCTCACCTCGATCGACATAAATTGAAAAGCAACACCGAAAACACACCCTCAATCCCGGCTACTTTCTGCCATGCACCCCCTTGGCGTCTATTAAGCCCCACAACAGTTACTTTATCAACCGCAGCCCCAAGTTCAAGTGGCAACTCATTAACCAGTGTCTGTCGCAGCAACTCATTAACCAGCAACTTGTATTCAGGCAACTCATTAACCAATGTCTGTCGCAGCAACTCATTAACCAGCAAGTTGCATTCACCATGTGCAGCGAATCATAAACTGACAGGCAAATGCTGCGGTAACCATGGGCACCTATCCCCGACCACGGCCCCTATCCCCGGCACGTCGGGCCATGCAGCAGCACGGACTACCCGGCTCAGGTTACAATCCGCACACACAAACAGCCAGCAGCCATGCAGTGGTCCTTTGGCACACGATCAGCTTCATGCAGCCCCTCACGCCCGCCCAACAAGAACAACAACGGCGACCAGCATGGCGACGGCAACTCGCACCTTAAACCTGCACACTGTCGACATGATTTTAAAAGCAACGCCGAAAATGTATCCTCCTTCCCGTGCTAGCGACACTGATGACCACCACACCATTGGCAGGCTAAGTACACCACCAGAAATCAGCCCGTCCCGTCGAGCCCGGCCGCCGCTTCACGGCACCATCCTCACACTTCCAACCGTAAATCCTCCTCCCAACCCGTGCTCTGCACCAGCAGCCACCACGGAGGCGCGAAGACCGCTTTCTGCCCGGCAGAGGGCAGCATTGCTCCCCGCGAATTAAACCGGTTTGACTCCATGGAGCTCAGAGACTTCCAGCCCACAATGCTTTCGGGCGGCCCGTATGAATACATGTGCCCTCGATGCCGCTTGCCTTCCTCGTCCCAGCGCCGCTCACCCGACGAGCGCAGGTGGCAGCACCGCGGATATAGCCTTCGGAAAGCGGTCCCCAGCCACCGGCTACACCTCCGCAGGACAAAGAGTCAGCCGCACGCCGTCGCTGGCCTCGTGTGCGGCCCGTCCGGCCTCAGCGGACGATATTTTCCCGGATGGTTTCGACATTGCAGCGACATGTTTTTGCCGAAAGACTGCAGCGGATGACTGTTGCCCGGCGGGCGAAGCGACCTTGCGACGCCATCCCTCGTCGGATCGGGAGCGGGCTGCCACCGCCGCGTGCGGCGTCACCGCTGCTTTCCAACGAGGTATGGCCGACAGCGGTCCGATACGGCACGGTGGAGAAATGCACATTTCGGCCCCGGCCGCATCAGACAGCCACTACTGGCCGACAGAGGTTTTCAACCCGCCGACTGGCCGTTCAAGCCTGCTTCCGAAGAAAGGCGCTTGGCTTGCAGGCAGCTCCGCCCCCTGCCATCCAGCGACTATGGCTGCCCGGCACAGGTTACAAGATGCAACCACAATAATGCAGCAGACATGTTGTCGACCATAGGCACTCAAGCAGCTTCATGCCAACCGGCCGAACCCCCGACCAACAACAACAGGGACCCGCACCACAACGACGACGAGAATAAGCCGCTCCTTGCCCTGCGCCGCCCTGTCTGCATCAGTTTAAAAGCAACACCGCACATACGCCCTCCTTCCCAGCTACGGACATTGATTAAACCCCATCGTCAGTCTCCGGACCCCACCATAATTCACCCCTGCCCGCCGCCTTCTCACAGCCGGCCGCACAAGCTCAGCTACCTCCCTTCCCTCACCTCGATCGACATAAATTGAAAAGCAACACCGAAAACACACCCTCAATCCCGGCTACTTTCTGCCATGCACCCCCTTGGCGTCTATTAAGCCCCACAACACTTACTTTAAACAACCGCAGCCCCAAGTTCAAGTGGTAAATCATTAACCAGTGTCTGTCGCAGCAACTCATTAACCAGCAACTTGTATTCAGGCAACTCATTAACCAAGGTCTGTCGCAGCAACTCATTAACCAGCAACTTGCATTCACCATGTGCAGCGAATCATAAACTGACAGGCAAATGCTGCGGGAACCGTGGGCACCTATCCCCGACCACGGCCCCTATCCCCGGCACGTCGGGCCATGCAGCAGCACGGACTGCCCGGCTCAGGTTACAATCCGCACCCACAATAACCCAGCAGCCATGCAGTGGCCCTTCGGCACACGATCAGCTTCATGCAGCCCCTCACGCCCACCCAACAAGAACAACAACGGCGACCAGCATGGCGACGGCAATTCGCACCTTAAACCTGCACACTGTCGACATGATTTTAAAAGCAACGCCGAAAATGTATCCTCCTTCCCGTGCGAGTGACACTGATGACCACCACACCATTGGCAGGCTAAGTGCACCACCAGAATTCAGCCCGTCCCGTCGAGCCCGGCCGCCGATAAATGGCACCGTCCTCATACTTCCCACCGTAAATCCTCCTCCCACCCCGTGCTCTGCACCAGCAGCCACCACGGAGGCGCGAAGACCGCTTTCTGCTCGGCAGAGGGCAGCATTGCTCCACGCGATTTGAACCGGTTTGATTCCATGGAGCTCACAGACTTCCAGCCCGCTCTGCTTTCGGGCGGCCCGTACGAATACAGGTGCCCTCGATGCCGCTTGCCTTCCTCGTCCCAGCGCCGCTCACCCGACGAGCGCAGGTGGCAGCACCGCGGATATAGCCTTCGGAAAGCGGTCCCCAGCCACCGGCTGCACCTCCGCACGACACAGAGTCAGCCGCACGCCGTCGCTGGCCTCGTGTGCGGCCCGTCCGCCCTCAGCGGACGATATTTTCCCGGATGGTTTCGACATTGCGGCGACATGTTTTTGCCGAAAGACTGCAGTGGATGCCTGTTGCCCGGCGGGCGAAGCGACCTTGCGACGCAATCCCTCGTTGGATCTGGAGCGGGCTGCCTCCGCCGCCTGCAGCGTCACCGCTGCTTTCCAACGAGGTATGGCCGACAGCAGTCCGATACGGGATGGCGGAGAAATGCACATTTCGGCCACGGCCGCATCAGACAGCCAGTACTGGCCGACAGAGGTTTTCAACCCGCCGGCTGGCCGTTCAAGCCCGCTTCCGAAGAAAGGCGCTTCGCTTGCAGGCAGCTCCGCCCCCTGCCATCCAGCAACAATGGCTGCCCGGCACAGGTTACAAGATGCAACCCCAATAATGCAGCAGACATGTTGTCGACCATTGGCACTCAAGCAGCTTAATGCAACCGGCCTAACCCCCGACCAACAACAACAGCGACCCGCACCACAACGACGACGAGAATAAGCCGCTCCTTGCCCTGCGCCGCCCTGTCTACATCAGTTTCAAAGCAACACCGCACATACGCCCTCCTTCCCAGCTATGAACATTGATTAAACCCCATCGTCAGTCTCCGTACCCCACCACAATTCACCCCTGCCGGCCGCCCACTCACCGCCGGCCGCACAAGCTCAGCTACCTCCCTTCCCTCACCTCGATCGACATAAATTGAAAAGCAACACCGAAAACACACCCTCAATCCCGGCTACTTTCTGCCATGCACCCCCTTGGCGTCTATTAAGCCCCACAACACTTACTTTAAACAACCGCAGCCCCAAGTTCAAGTGGCAACTCAAAAACCAGTGTCTGTCGCAGCAACTCATTAACCAGCAACTTGTATTCAGGCAACTCATTAACCAATGTCTGTCGCAGCAACTCATTAACCAGCAACTTGCATTCACCATGTGCAGCGAATCATAAACTGACAGGCAAATGCTGCGGGAACCGTGAGCACCTGTCCCGGACCACGGCCCCTATCCCCGGCACGTCGGGCCATGCAGCAGCACGGACTGCCCGGCTCAGGTTACAATCCGCACCCACAATAAGCCAGCAGCCATGCAGTGGCCCTTCGGCACACGATCGGCTTCATGCAGCCCCTCACGCCCGCCCAACAAGAACAACAACGGCGACCAGCATGGCGACGGCAACTCGCATCTTAAACCTCCACACTGTCGACATGATTTTAAAAGCAACGCCGAAAATGTATCCTCCTTCCCGTGCGAGCGACACTGATGACCACCACACCATTGGCAGGCTAACTACACCACCAGAAATCAGCCCGTCCCGTCGAGCCCGGCCGCCGCTTCACGGCACCATCCTGATATTTCCTACCGTAAATCCTCCTCCCACCCCGTGCTCTGCACCAGCAGCCACCACGGAGGCGCGAAGACCGCTTTCTGCCCGGCAGAGGGCAGCATTGCTCCCCGCGATTTGAACCGGTTTGACTCCATGGAGCTCACAGACTTCCAGCCCGCTCTGCTTTCGGGCGGCCCGTATGAATACAGCTGCCCTCGATGCCGCTGACCTTCCTCTTCCCAGCGCCGCTCACCCGACGAGCGCAGGTGGCAGAACCGCGGATTTAGCCTTCGGAAAGCGGTCCCCAGCCACCGGCTGCACCTCCGCAGGACAAAGAGGCAGCCGCACGCTGTCGCTGGCCTCGTGTGAGGCCCGTCCGCCCTCAGCGGACGATATTTTCCCGGATGGTTTCGACATTGCGCCGACATGTTTTTGCTGAAAGACTGCAGCGGATGACTGTTGCCCGGCGGGTGAAGCGGCCTTGCGACGCCATACCTCGTCGAATCGGGAGCGGGCTGCCACCGCCGCCTGCAGCGTCACCGCTGCTTTCCAACGAGGTATGGCCGACAGCAGTCCGATACGGGATGGCGGAGAAATGCACATTTCGGCCCCGGCCGCATGAGACAGCCAGTACTGGACGACAGAAGTTTTCAACCCGCTGACTGGCCGTTCAAGCCCGCTTCCGAAGAAAGGTGCTTGGCTTGCAGGCAGCTCCGCCCCCTGCCATCCAGCAACTATGGCTGCCCGGCACAGGTTACAAATGCAACCCCAATAATGCAGCAGACATGTTGTCGACCATTGGCACTCAAGCAGCTTCATGCCAACCGTCCTAACCCCCGACCAACAACAACAGAGACCCGCACCACAATGACGACGAGAATAAGCCGCTCCTTGCCCTGCGCCGCCCTGTTTACATCAGTTGAAATACAACACCGCACATACGCCCTCCTTCCCAGCTACGGACTTTGATTAAACCCCATCGTCAGTCTCCGTAACCCACCACAATTCACCCCTGCCGGCCGCCCTCTCACCGCCGGCCGCACAAGCTCAGCTACCTCCCTTCCCTCACCTCGATCGATATAAATTGAAAAGAAACACCGAAAACACACCCTCAATCCCGACTACTTTCGGCCATGCACGCCCTTGGCGTCTATTAAGCCCAACAACACTTACTTTAAACAACCGCAGCCCCAAGTTCAAGTGGCAACTCATTAACCAGTGTCTGTCGCAGCAACTCATTAACCAGCAACTTGTATTCAGGCAACTCATTAACCAATGTCTGTCGCAGCAACTCATTAACCAGCAACTTTAATTCACCATGTGCAGCGAATCATAAACTGACAGGCAAATGCTGCGGGAACCATGGGCACCTATCCCCGACCACGGCCCCTATCCCCGGCACGTCGGGCCATGCAGCAGCACGGACTGCCCGGCTCAGGTTACAATCCGCACCCACAATTAGTCAGCAGCCATGCAGTGGCCCTTCGGCACACGATCAGCTTCATGCAGCCCCTCACGCCCGCACAACAAGAACAACAACGGCGACCAGTATGGCGACGGAAACTCGCACCTTAAGCCTGCACACTGTCGACATGGTTTTTAAAGCAACGCCGAAATTGTATCCTCCTTCCCGTGCTAGCGACACTGATGACCTCCACACAATTGGCAGGCTAAGTACACCACCAGAAATCAGCCCGTCCCGTCGAGCCCGGCCGCCGCTTCACGGCACCATCCTGATACTTCCCACCGTAAATCCTCCTCCCACCCCGTGCTCTGCACCAGCAGCAACCAAGGACTCGCGAAGACCGCTTTCTGCCCGGCAGAGGGCAGCATTGCTCCCCGCGATTTGAACCGGTTTGACTCCATAGAGCTCACAGACTTCCAGCCCGCTCTGCTTTCGGGCGGCCCGTATGACTACAGGTGCCCTCGATGCCGCTTGCCTTCCTCGTCCCAGCGCCGATCACCCGACGAGCGCAGTTGGCAGCACCGCGGATTTAGCCTTCGGAAAGCGGTCCCCAGCCACCGGCTGCACCTCGCAGGTCAAAGAGACAGCCGCACGCCGTCGCTGGCCTCGTGTGCGGCCCGTCCGCCCTCAGCAGACGATATTTTCCCGGATGGTTTCGACATTGCGGCGACATGTTTTTGCCGAAAGACTGCAGCGGATGCCTGTTGCCCGGCGGGCGAAGCGGCCTTGCGACGCAATCCCTCGTTGGATCTGGAGCGGGCTGCCACCGCCGCCTGCAGCGTCACCGCTGCTTTCGAACGAGGTATGGCCGACAGCAGTCCGATACGGGATGGCTGAGAAATGCACATTTCGGCCACGGCCGCATCAGACAGCCAGTACTGGACGACAGAGGTTTTCAACCCGCCGGCTGGCCGTTCAAGCCCGCTTCCGAAGAAAGGCGCTTGGCTTGCAGGCAGCTCCGCCCCCTGCCATCCAGCAACTATGGCTGCCCGGCACAGGTTACAAGATGCAACCCCAATAATGCAGCCGACATGTTGTCGACCATTGGCACTCAAGCAGCTTCATGCCAACCGCACTAACCCCCGAACAACAATAACAGCGACTCGCACCACAAAGACGACGAGAATAAGCCGCTCCTTGCCCTGCGCCGCCCTGTCTACATCAGTTTAAAAGCAACACCGCACATACGCCCTCCTTCCCAGCTACGGACATTGATTAAACCCCATCGTCAGTCTCCGGACCCCACCATAATTCACCCCTGCCGGCCGCCTTCTCACAGCCGGCCGCAGAAGCTCAGCTACCTCCCTTCCCTCACCTCGATCGACATAAATTGAAAAGCAACACCGAAAACACACCCTCAATCCCGTCTACTTTCTGCCATGCACTCCCTTGGCGTCAATTAAGCCCCACAACACTTACTTTAAACAACCGCAGCCCCAAGTTCAAGTGGCAACTCATTAACCAGTGTCTGTTGCAGCAACTCATTAACCAGCAACTTGTATTCAGGCAACTCATTAACCAATGTCTGTCGCAGCAAATGATAAACCAGCAACTTGCATTCACCATGTGCCGCGAATCATAAACTGAAAGGCAAATGCTGCGGGAACCGTGGGCACCTATCCCCGAGCACGGCCCCTATCCCCGGCACGTCGGGCCATGCAGCAGCACGGACTGCCCGGCTCAGGTTACAATCCGCACCCACAAACAGCCAGCAGCCATGCAGTGGCCCTTCGGCACACGATCAGCTTCATGCAGCCCCTCACGCCCGCCCAACAAGAACAACAACGGCGACCAGCATGGCGACGGCAACTCGCACCTTAAACCTGCACACTGTCGACATGATTTTAAAAGCAACGCCGAAAATGTATCCTCCTTCCCGTGCTAGCGACACTGATGACCACCAAACCATTGGCAGGCTAAGTACACCACCAGAAATCAGCCCGTCCCGTCGAGCCCGGCCGCCGCTTCATGGCACCATCCTCATACTTCCCACCGTAAATCCTCCTCCCACCCCGTGCTCTGCACCAGCAGCCACCACGGAGGCGCGAAGACCGCTTTCTGCCCGGCAGAGGGCAGCATTGCTCCCCGCGATTTGTACCGGTTTGACTCCATGGAGCTCACAGACTTCCGGCCCGCTCTGCTTTCGGGCGGCCCGTATGAATACAGCTGCCCTCGATGCCGCTTACCTTCCTCGTCCCAGCGCCGCTCACCCGACGAGCGCAGGTGGCAGAACCGCGGATGTAGCCTTCAGAAAGCGGTCCCCAGCCACCGGCTGCACCTCCGCAGGACAAAGAGGCAGCCGCACGCCGTCGCTGGCCTCGTGTGCGGCCCGTCCGCCCTCAGAGGACGATATTTACCCGGATGTTTTCGATATTGCGGCGACATGGTTTTGCCGAAAGACTGCAGCGGATGCCTGTTGCCCGGCGGGCGAAGCGGCCTTGCGACGCCATACCTCGTCGAATCGGGAGCGGGCTGCCACCGCCGCCTGCAGCGTCACCGCTGCTTTCCAACGAGGTATGGCCGACAGCAGTCCGATACGGGATGGCGGAGAAATGCACATTTCGGCCCCGGCCGCATCAGACAGCCAGTACTGGGCGACAGAAGTTTTCAACCCGCCGACTGGCCGTTCAAGCCCGCTTCCGAAGAAAGGCGCTTGGCTTGCAGGCAGCTCCGCCCCCTGCCATCCAGAAACTATGGCTGCCCGGCACAGGTTACAAGATGCAACCCCAATAATGCAGCAGTCATGTTGTCGAACATTGGCACTCAAGCAGCTTCATGCCAACCGCCGTAACCCCCGACCAACAACAACAGCGACCTGCACCACAACCACGACGAGAATAAGCCGCTCCTTGCCCTGCGCCGCCCTGTCTACATCAGTTTAAAAGCAACACCGCACATACGCCCTCCTTCCCAGCTACGGACATTGATTAAACCCCATCGTCAGTCTCCGGACCCCACCATAATTCACCCCTGCCGGCCGCCTTCTCACAGCCGGCCGCAGAAGCTCAGCTACCTCCCTTCCCTCACCTCGATCGACATAAATTGAAAAGCAACACCGAAAACACACCCTCAATCCCGTCTACTTTCTGCCATGCACCCCCTTGGCGTCTATTAAGCCCCACAACACTTACTTTAAACAACCGTAGCCCCAAGTTCAAGTGGCAACTCATTAACCAGTGTCTGTTGCAGCAACTCATTAACCAGTAACTTGTATTCAGGCAACTCATCAACCAATGTCTGTCGCAGCAAATGATAAACCAGCAGCTTGCATTCACCATGTGCTGCGAATCATAAACTGAAAGGCAAATGCTGCGGGAACCGTGGGCACCTATCCCCGAGCACGGCCCCTATCCCCGGCACGTCGGGCCATGCAGCAGCACGGACTGCCCGGCTCAGGTTACAATCCGCACCCACAAACAGCCAGCAGCCATGCAGTGGCCCTTCGGCACACGATCAGCTTCATGCAGCCCCTCACGCCCGCCTAACAAGAACAACAACGGCGACCAGCATGGCGACGGCAACTCGCACCTTAAACCTGCACACTGTCGACATGATTTTAAAAGCAACGCCGAAAATGTATCCTCCTTCCCGTGCTAGCGACACTGATGACCACCAAACCATTGGCAGGCTAAGTACACCACCAGAAATCAGCCCGTCCCGTCGAGCCCGGCCGCCGCTTCATGGCACCATCCTCATACTTCCCACCGTAAATCCTCCTCCCACCCCGTGCTCTGCACCAGCAGCCACCACGGAGGCGCGAAGACCGCTTTCTGCCCGGCAGAGGGCAGCATTGCTCCCCGCGATTTGAACCGGTTTGACTCCATGGAGCTCACAGACTTCCGGCCCGCTCTGCTTTCGGGCGGCCCGTATGAATACAGCTGCCCTCGATGCCGCTTACCTTCCTCGTCCCAGCGCCGCTCACCCGACGAGCGCAGGTGGCAGAACCGCGGATGTAGCCTTCAGAAAGCGGTCCCCAGCCACCGGCTGCACCTCCGCAGGACAAAGAGGCAGCCGCACGCCGTCGCTGGCCTCGTGTGCGGCCCGTCCGCCCTCAGAGGACGATATTTACCCGGATGTTTTCGATATTGCGGCGACATGGTTTTGCCGAAAGACTGCAGCGGATGCCTGTTGCCCGGCGGGCGAAGCGGCCTTGCGACGCCATACCTCGTCGAATCGGGAGCGGGCTGCCACCGCCGCCTGCAGCGTCACCGCTGCTTTCCAACGAGGTATGGCCGACAGCAGTCCGATACGGGATGGCGGAGAAATGCACATTTCGGCCCCGGCCGCATCAGACAGCCAGTACTGGGCGACAGAAGTTTTCAACCCGCCGACTGGCCGTTCAAGCCCGCTTCCGAAGAAAGGCGCTTGGCTTGCAGGCAGCTCCGCCCCCTGCCATCCAGCAACTATGGCTGCCCGGCACAGGTTAAAAGATGCAACCCCAATAATGCAGCAGTCATTTTGTCGACCATTGGCACTCAAGCAGCTTCATGCCAACCGCCCTAACCCCCGACCAACAACAACAGCGACCTGCACCACAACGACGACGAGAATAAGCCGCTCCTTGCCCTGCGCCGCCCTGTCTACATCAGTTTAAATACAACACCGCACATACGCCCTCCTTCCCAGCTGCGGACATTGATTAAACCCCATCGTCAGTCTCCGTAACCCACCACAATTCACCCCTGCCGGCCGCCCTCTCACCGCCGGCCGCACAAGCTCAGCTACCTCCCTTCCCTCACCTCGATCGACATAAATTGAAAAGCAACACCGAAAACACACCCTCAATCCCGGCTACTTTCTGCCATGCACCCCCTTGGCGTCTATTAAGCCCAACAACACTTACTTTAAACAACCGCAGCCCCAAGTTCTAGTGGCAACTCATTAACCAGTGTCTGTCGCAAAAACTCATTAACCAGGAACTTGTATTCAGGCAACTCATTAACCAATGTCTGTCGCAGCAACTCATTAACCAGCAACTTGCATTCACCATGTGCAGCGAATCATAAACTGACAGGCAAATTCTGCGGGAACCGTGGGCACCTATCCCCGACCACGGCCCGTATCCCCGGCAGGTCGGGCCATGCAGCAGCACGGACTGCCCGGCTCAGGTTACAATCCGCACCCACAATGACCCAGCAGCCATGCAGTGGCCCTTCGGCAGACGATCAGCTTCATGCAGCCCCTCACGCCCGCCCAACAAGAACAACAACGGCGACCAGCATGGCGACGGCAATTCGCACCTTAAACCTGCACACTGTCGACATGATTTTAAAAGCAACGCCGAAAATGTATCCTCCTTCCCGTGCGAGTGACACTGATGACCACCACACCATTGGCAGGCTAAGTGCACCACCAGAATTCAGCCCGTCCCGTCGAGCCCGGCCGCCGATAAATGGCACCGTCCTCATACTTCCCACCGTAAATCCTCCTCCCACCCCGTGCTCTGCACCAGCAGCCACCACGGAGGCGCGAAGACCGCTTTCTGCTCGGCAGAGGGCAGCATTGCTCCACGCGATTTGAACCGGTTTGATTCCATGGAGCTCACAGACTTCCAGCCCGCTCTGCTTTCGGGCGGCCCGTACGAATACAGGTGCCCTCGATGCCGCTTGCCTTCCTCGTCCCAGCGCCGCTCACCCGACGAGCGCAGGTGGCAGCACCGCGGATATAGCCTTCGGAAAGCGGTCCCCAGCCACCGGCTGCACCTCCGCACGACACAGAGTCAGCCGCACGCCGTCGCTGGCCTCGTGTGCGGCCCGTCCGCCCTCAGCGGACGATATTTTCCCGGATGGTTTCGACATTGCGGCGACATGTTTTTGCCGAAAGACTGCAGTGGATGCCTGTTGCCCGGCGGGCGAAGCGACCTTGCGACGCAATCCCTCGTTGGATCTGGAGCGGGCTGCCACCGCCGCCTGCAGCGTCACCGCTGCTTTCCAACGAGGTATGGCCGACAGCAGTCCGATACGGGATGGCGGAGAAATGCACATTTCGGCCACGGCCGCATCAGACAGCCAGTACTGGCCGACAGAGGTTTTCAACCCGCCGGCTGGCCGTTCAAGCCCGCTTCCGAAGAAAGGCGCTTCGCTTGCAGGCAGCTCCGCCCCCTGCCATCCAGCAACAATGGCTGCCCGGCACAGGTTACAAGATGCAACCCCAATAATGCAGCAGACATGTTGTCGACCATTGGCACTCAAGCAGCTTAATGCAACCGGCCTAACCCCCGACCAACAACAACAGCGACCCGCACCACAACGACGACGAGAATAAGCCGCTCCTTGCCCTGCGCCGCCCTGTCTACATCAGTTTAAAAGCAACACCGCACATACGCCCTCCTTCCCAGCTATGAACATTGATTAAACCCCATCGTCAGTCTCCGTACCCCACCACAACTCACCCCTGCCGGCCGCCCACTCACCGCCGGCCGCACAAGCTCAGCTACCTCCCTTCCCTCACCTCGATCGACATAAATTGAAAAGCAACAGCGAAAACACACCCTCAATCCCGGCTACTTTCTGCCATGCACCCCCTTGGCGTCTATTAAGCCCCACAACACTTACTTTAAACAACCGCAGCCCCAAGTTCAAGTGGCAACTCAAAAACCAGTGTCTGTCGCAGCAACTCATTAACCAGCAACTTGTATTCAGGCAACTCATTAACCAATGTCTGTCGCAGCAACTCATTAACCAGCAACTTGCATTCACCATGTGCAGCGAAACATAAACTGACAGGCAAATGCTGCGGGAACCGTGAGCAGCTGTCCCGGACCACGGCCCCTATCCCCGGCACGTCGGGCCATGCAGCAGCACGGACTGCCCGGCTCAGGTTACAATCCGCACCCACAATAAGCCAGCAGCCATGCAGTGGCCCTTCGGCACACGATCGGCTTCATGCAGCCCCTCACGCCCGCCCAACAAGAACAACAACGGCGACCAGCATGGCGACGGCAACTCGCATCTTAAACCTCCACACTGTCGACATGATTTTAAAAGCAACGCCGAAAATGTATCCTCCTTCCCGTGCGAGCGACACTGATGACCACCACACCATTGGCAGGCTAACTACACCACCAGAAATCAGCCCGTCCCGTCGAGCCCGGCCGCCGCTTCACGGCACCATCCTGATACTTCCTACCGTAAATCCTCCTCCCACCCCGTGCTCTGCACCAGCAGCAACCAAGGAGGCGCGAAGACCGCTTTCTGCCCGGCAGAGGGCAGCATTGCTCCCCGCGATTTGAACCGGTTTGACTCCATGGAGCTCACAGACATCCAGCCCACACTGCTTTTGGGCGGCCCGTATGAATACATGTGCCCTCGATGCCGCTTGCCTTCCTCGTCCCAGCGCCGCTCACCCGACGAGCGCAGGTGGCAGCACCGCGGATATAGCCTTCGGAAAGCGGTCCCCAGCTACCGGCTGCACCTCCGCAGGACAAAGAGTCAGCCGCACGCCATCGCTGGCCTCGTGTGCGGCCCGTCCGGCCTCAGCGGACGATATTTTCCCGGATGGTTTCGACATTGCAGCGACATGTTTTTGCCGAAAGACTGCAGCGGATGACTGTTGCCCGGCGGGCGAAGCGACCTTGCGACGCCATCCCTCGTCGGATCGGGAGCGGGCTGCCACCGCCGCGTGTGGCTTCACCGCTGCTTTCCAACGAGGTATGGCCGACAGCAGTCCGATACGGCACGGCGGAGAAATGCACATTTCGGCCCCGGCCGCATCAGACAGCCAGTACTGGCCGACAGAGGTTTTCAACCCGCCGACTGGCCGTTCAAGCCCGCTTCCGAAGAAAGGCGCTTGGCTTGCAGGCAGCTCCGCCCCCTGCCATCCAGCGACTATGGCTGCCCGGCACAGGTTACAAGATGCAACCACAATAATGCAGCAGACATATTGTCGACCATAGGCACTCAAGCAGCTTCATGCCAACCGGCCGAACCCCCGACCAACAACAACAGGGACCCGCACCACAACGACGACGAGAATAAGCCGCTCCTTGCCCTGCGCCGCCCTGTCTACATCAGTTTAAAAGCAACACCGCACATACGCCCTCCTTCCCAGGGATGGACATTGATTAACCCCCATCGTCAGTCTCCGTACACCACCACAATTCACCCCTGCCGGCCGCCCTCTCACCGCCGGCCGCACAAGCTCAGCTACCTCCCTTCCCTCACCTCGATCGACATAAATTGAAAAGCAACACCGAAAACACACCCTCAATCCCGGCTACTTTCGGCCATGCACCCTCTTGGCGTTTATTAAGCCCCACAACACTTACTTTAAACAACCGCAGCCCCAAGTTCAAGTGGCAACTCTTTAACCAGTGTCTGTTGCAGCAACCCATCAACCAGTAACTTGTATTCAGGCAACTCATTAACCAATGTCTGTCGCAGCAACTGATAAACCAGCAACTTGCATTCACCATGTGCAGCGAATCATAAACTGACAGGCAAATGCCGCGGGAACCGTGGGCAGCTATCCCCGACCACGGCCCCTATCCCCGGCACGTCGGGCCATGCAGCAGCACGGACTGCCCGGCTCAGGTTACAATCCGCACCCACAATAAGCCAGCAGCCATGCAGTGGCCCTTTGGCACACGATCAGCTTCATGCAGCCCCTCACGCCCGCCCAACAAGAACAACAACGGCGACCAGCATGGCGACGGCAACTCGCACCTTAAACCTGCACACTGTCGACATGATTTTAAAAGCAACGCCGAAAATGTATCCTCCTTCCCGTGCTAGCGACACTGATGACCACCAAACCATTGGCAGGCTAAGTACACCACCAGAAATCAGCCCGTCCCGTCGAGCCCGGCCGCCGCTTCATGGCACCATCCTCATACTTCCCACCGTAAATCCTCCTCCCACCCCGTGCTCTGCACCAGCAGCCACCACGGAGGCGCGAAGACCGCTTTCTGCCCGGCAGAGGGCAGCATTGTTCCCCGCGATTTGAACCGGTTTGACTCCATGGAGCTCACAGACTTCCAGCCCGCTCTGCTTTCGGGCGGCCCGTATGAATACAGCTGCCCTCGATGCCGCTTACCTTCCTCGTCCCAGCGCCGCTCACCCGACGAGCGCAGGTGGCAGAACCGCGGATTTAGGCTTCGGAAAGCGGTCCCCAGCCACCGGCTGCACCTCCGCAGGTCAAAGAGGCAGCCGCACGCCGTCGCTGGCCTCGTGTGCGGCCCGTCCGCCCTCAGCGGACGATATTTACCCGGATGGTTTCGACATTGCGGCGACGTTTTTGCCGAAAGACTGCAGCGGATGCCTCTTGCCCGGCGGGCGAAGCGGCCTTGCGACGCAATCCCTCGTTGGATCTGGAGCGGGCTGACACCGCCGCCTGCAGTGTCACCGCTGCTTTCCAACGAGGTATGGCCGACAGCAGTGCGATACGGGATGGCGGAGAAATGCACATTTCGGCCACGGCCGCATCAGACAGCCAGTACTGGCCGACAGAGGATTTCAACCCGCCGGCTGGCCATTCAAGCCCGCTTCCGAAGAAAGGCGCTTGGCTTGCAGGCAGCTCCGCCCCCTGCCATCCAGCAACTATGGCTGCCCGGCACAGGTTACAAGATGCAACCCCAATAATGCAGCAGACATGTTGTCGACCATTGGCACTCAAGCAGCTTCATGCCAACCGCCCTAACCCCCGACCAACAATAACAGCGACTCGCACCACAACGACGACGAGAATAAGCCGCTCCTTGCCCTGCGCCGCCCTGTCTATATCAGTTTAAAAGCAACACCGCACATACGCCCTCCTTCCCAGCTACGGACATTGATTAAACCCCATCGTCAGTCTCCGGACCCCACCATAATTCGACACTGCCAGCCGCCTTCTCACAGCCGGCCGCACAAGCTCAGCTACCTCCCTTCCCTCACCTCGATCGACATAAATTGAAAAGCAACACCGAAAACACACCCTCAATCCCGGCTACTTTCTGCCATGCACCCCCTTGGCGTCTATTAAGCCCCACAACACTTACCTTAAACAAACGCAGCCTCAAGTTCAAGTGGCAACTCATTAACCAGTGTCTGTTGCAGCAACTCATCAACCAGTAACTTGTATTCAGGCAACTCATTAACCAATGTCTGTCGCAGCAACTGATAAACCAGCAACTTGCATTCACCATGTGCAGCGAATCATAAACTGACAGGCAAATGCTGCGGGAACCGTGGGCAGCTATCCCCGACCACGGCCCCTATCCCCGGCACGTCGGGCCATGCAGCAGCACGGACTGCCCGGCTCAGGTTACAATCCGCACCCACAATAAGCCAGCAGCCATGCAGTGGCCCTTCGGCACACGATCAGCTTCATGCAGCCCCTCACGCCCGCCCATCAAGAACAACAACGGCGACCAGCATGGCGACGGCAACTCGCACCTTAAACCTGCACACTGTCGACATGATTTTAAAAGCAACGCCGAAAATGTATCCTCCTTCCCGTGTTAGCGACACTGATGAACACCAAACCATTGGCAGGCTAAGTACACCACCAGAAATCAGCCCGTCCCGTCGAGCCCGGCCGCCGCTTCACGGCACCATCCTCATACTTCCCACCGTAAATCCTCCTCCCACCCCGTGCTCTGCACCAGCAGCTACCACGGAGGCGCGAAGACCGCTTTCTGCCCGGCAGAGGGCAGCATGGCTCCCCGCGATTTAAACCGGTTTGACTCCATGGAGCTCACAGACTTCCAGCACGCTCTGCTTTCGGGCGGCCCGTATGAATACATGTGCCCTCGATGCCGCTTGCCTTCCTCGTCCCAGCGCCGCTCACCCGACGAGCGCAGGTGGCAGTACCGCGGATATAGCCTTCGGAAAGCGGTCCCCAGCCACCGGCTGCACCTCCGCTGGTCAAAGAGTCAGCCGCACTCCGTCGCTGGCCTCGTGTGCGGCCCGTCCGCCCTCAGCGGACGATATTTTCCCGGATGGTTTCTACATTGCTGCGACATGTTTTTGCCGAAAGACTGCAGCGGATGACTGTTGCTCGGCGGGCGAAGCGGCCTTGCGACGCCATCCCTCGTCGGATCGGGAGCGGGCTACCACCGCCGCCTGCAGCGTCACCGCTGCTTTCCAACGAGTTATGTCCGACAGCAGTCCGATAAGGGACGGCGGAGAAATCCACATTTCGGCCCCGGCCGCATCAGACAGCCAGTACTGGCCGACAGAGGTTTTCAACCCGCCGACTGGCCGTTCAAGCCCACTTCCGAAGAAAGGCACTTGGCTTGCAGGCAGCTCCGCCCCCTGCCATCTAGCAACTATGGCTGCCCGGCACAGGTTACAAGATGCAACCACAATAATGCAGCAGACATGTTGTCGACCATTGGCACTCAAGCAGCTTAATGCAACCGGCCTAACCCCCGACCAACAACAACAGCGACCCGTACCACAACGACGACGAGAATAAGCCGCTCCTTGCCCTGCGCCGCCCTGTCTACATCAGTTTAAAAGCAACACCGCACATACGCCCTCCTTCCCAGCTATGGACATTGATTAAACCCCATCGTCAGTCTCCGTACCCCACCACAATTCACCCCTGCCGCCCGCCCTCTCACCGCCGGCCGCACAAGCTCAGCTACCTCCCTTCCCTCACCTCGATCGACATAAATTGAAAAGCAACACCGAAAACACACCCTCAATCCCGGCTACTTTCTGCCATGCACCCCCTTGGCGACTATTAAGCCCCACAACACTTACTTTAAACAACCGCAGCCCCAAGTTCAAGTGGCAACTCATTAACCAGTGTCTGTCGCAGCAACTCATTAACCAGCAACTTGTATTCAGGCAACTCATGAACCAATGTCTGTCGCAGCAACTCATTAACCAGCAACTTGCATTCACCATGTGCAGCGAATCATAAACTGACAGGCAAATGCTGCGGGAACCGTGGGCACCTATCCCGGACCACGGCCCCTATCCCCGGCACGTCGGGCCATGCAGCAGCACGGACTGCCCGGCTCAGTGTACAATCCGCACCCACAATAAGCCAGCAGCCATGCAGTGGCCCTTCGGCACACGATCGGCTTCATGCAGCCCCTCACGCCCGCCCAACAAGAACAACAACGGCGACCAGCATGGCGACGGCAACTCGCATCTTAAACCTCCACACTGTCGACATGATTTTAAAAGCAACGCCGAAAATGTATCCTCCTTCCCGTGCGAGCGACACTGAAGACCACCACACCATTGGCAGGCAAAATGCACCACCAGAAATCAGCCCGTCCCGTCGAGCCCGGCCGCCGATAAACGGCACCGTCCTCATACTTCCCACCGTAAATCCTCCTCCCACCCCGTGCTCTGCACCAGCAGCCACCACGGAGGCGCGAAGACCGCTTTCTGCCCGGCAGAGGGCAGCATTGCTCCCCGCGATTTGAACCGGTTTGACTCCATGGAGCTCACAGACTTCCAGCCCGCTCTGCTTTCGGGCGGCCCGTATGAATACAGCTGCCCTCGATGCTGCTGACCTTCCTCTTCCCAGCGCCGCTCACCCGACGAGCGCAGGTGGCAGAACCGCGGATTTAGCCTTCGGAAAGCGGTCCCCAGCCACCGGCTGCACCTCCGCAGGACAAAGAGGCAGCCGCACGCTGTCGCTGGCCTCGTGTGTGGCCCGTCCGCCCTCAGCGGACGATATTTTCCCGGATGGTTTCGACATTGCGCCGACATGTTTTTGCTGAAAGACTGCAGCGGATGACTGTTGCCCGGCGGGTGAAGCGGCCTTGCGACGCCATACCTCGTCGAATCGGGAGCGGGCTGCCACCGCCGCCTGCAGCGTCACCGCTGCTTTCCAACGAGGTATGGCCGACAGCAGTCCGATACGGGATGGCGGAGAAATGCACATTTCGGCCCCGGCCGCATGAGACAGCCAGTACTGGACGACAGAATTTTTCAACCCGCCGACTGGCCGTTCAAGCCCGCTTCCGAAGAAAGGTGCTTGGCTTGCAGGCAGCTCCGCCCCCTGCCATCCAGCAACTATGGCTGCCCGGCACAGGTTACAAATGCAACCCCAATAATGCAGCAGACATGTTGTCGACCATTGGCACTCAAGCAGCTTCATGCCAACCGTCCTAACCCCCGACCAACAACAACAGAGACCCGCACCACAATGACGACGAGAATAAGCCGCTCCTTGCCCTGCGCCGCCCTGTTTACATCAGTTGAAATACAACACCGCACATACGCCCTCCTTCCCAGCTACGGACTTTGATTAAACCCCATCGTCAGTCTCCGTAACCCACCACAATTCACACCTGCCGGCCGCCCTCTCACCGCCGGCCGCACAAGCTCAGCTACCTCCCTTCCCTCACCTCGATCGATATAAATTGAAAAGAAACACCGAAAACACACCCTCAATCCCGACTACTTTCGGCCATGCACGCCCTTGGCGTCTATTAAGCCCAACAACACTTACTTTAAACAACCGCAGCCCCAAGTTCAAGTGGCAACTCATTAACCAGTGTCTGTCGCAGCAACTCATTAACCAGCAACTTGTATTCAGGCAACTCATTAACCAATGTCTGTCGCAGCAACTCATTAACCAGCAACTTGCATTCACCATGTGCAGCGAATCATAAACTGACAGGCAAATGCTGCGGGAACCATGGGCACCTATCCCCGACCACGGCCCCTATCCCCGGCACGTCGGGCCATGCAGCAGCACGGACTGCCCGGCTCAGGTTACAATCCGCACCCACAATTACTCAGCAGCCATGCAGTGGCCCTTCGGCACACGATCAGCTTCATGCAGCCCCTCACGCCCGCACAACAAGAACAACAACGGCGACCAGTATGGCGACGGAAACTCGCACCTTAAGCCTGCACACTGTCGACATGGTTTTTAAAGCAACGCCGAAATTGTATCCTCCTTCCCGTGCTAGCGACACTGATGACCTCCACACAATTGGCAGGCTAAGTACACCACCAGAAATCAGCCCGTCCCGTCGAGCCCGGCCGCCGCTTCACGGCACCATCCTGATACTTCCCACCGTAAATCCTCCTCCCACCCCGTGCTCTGCACCAGCAGCAACCAAGGAGTCGCGAAGACCGCTTTCTGCCCGGCAGAGGGCAGCATTGCTCCCCGCGATTTGAACCGGTTTGACTCCATAGAGCTCACAGACTTCCAGCCCGCTCTGCTTTCGGGCGGCCCGTATGACTACAGGTGCCCTCGATGCCGCTTGCCTTCCTCGTCCCAGCGCCGATCACCCGACGAGCGCAGTTGGCAGAACCGCGGATTTAGCCTTCGGAAAGCGGTCCCCAGCCACCGGCTGCACCTCGCAGGTCAAAGAGACAGCCGCACGCCGTCGCTGGCCTCGTGTGCGGCCCGTCCGCCCTCAGCAGACGATATTTTCCCGGATGGTTTCGACATTGCGGCGACATGTTTTTGCTGAAAGACTGCAGCGGATGCCTGTTGCCCGGCGGGCGAAGCGGCCTTGCGACGCAATCCCTCGTTGGATCTGGAGCGGGCTGCCACCGCCGCCTGCAGCGTCACCGCTGCTTTCGAACGAGGTATGGCCGACAGCAGTCCGATACGGGATGGCGGAGAAATGCACATTTCGGCCACGGCCGCATCAGACAGCCAGTACTGGACGACAGAGGTTTTCAACCCGCCGGCTGGCCGTTCAAGCCCGCTTCCGAAGAAAGGCGCTTGGCTTGCAGGCAGCTCCGCCCCCTGCCATCCAGCAACTATGGCTGCCCGGCACAGGTTACAAGATGCAACCCCAATAATGCAGCCGACATGTTGTCGACCATTGGCACTCAAGCAGCTTCATGCCAACCGCACTAACCCCCGAACAACAATAACAGCGACTCGCACCACAAAGACGACGAGAATAAGCCGCTCCTTGCCCTGCGCCGCCCTGTCTACATCAGTTTAAAAGCAACACCGCACATACGCCCTCCTTCCCAGCTACGGACATTGATTAAACCCCATCGTCAGTCTCCGGACCCCACCATAATTCACCCCTGCCGGCCGCCTTCTCACAGCCGGCCGCAGAAGCTCAGCTACCTCCCTTCCCTCACCTCGATCGACATAAATTGAAAAGCAACACCGAAAACACACCCTCAATCCCGTCTACTTTCTGCCATGCACTCCCTTGGCGTCGATTAAGCCCCACAACACTTACTTTAAACAACCGCAGCCCCAAGTTCAAGTGGCAACTCATTAACCAGTGTCTGTTGCAGCAACTCATTAACCAGCAACTTGTATTCAGGCAACTCATTAACCAATGTCTGTCGCAGCAAATGATAAACCAGCAACTTGCATTCACCATGTGCCGCGAATCATAAACTGAAAGGCAAATGCTGCGGGAACCGTGGGCACCTATCCCCGAGCACGGCCCCTATCCCCGGCACGTCGGGCCATGCAGCAGCACGGACTGCCCGGCTCAGGTTACAATCCGCACCCACAAACAGCCAGCAGCCATGCAGTGGCCCTTCGGCACACGATCAGCTTCATGCAGCCCCTCACGCCCGCCCAACAAGAACAACAACGGCGACCAGCATGGCGACGGCAACTCGCACCTTAAACCTGCACACTGTCGACATGATTTTAAAAGCAACGCCGAAAATGTATCCTCCTTCCCGTGCTAGCGACACTGATGACCACCAAACCATTGGCAAGCTAAGTACACCACCAGAAATCAGCCCGTCCCGTCGAGCCCGGCCGCCGCTTCATGGCACCATCCTCATACTTCCCACCGTAAATCCTCCTCCCACCCCGTGCTCTGCACCAGCAGCCACCACGGAGGCGCGAAGACCGCTTTCTGCCCGGCAGAGGGCAGCATTGCTCCCCGCGATTTGAACCGGTTTGACTCCATGGAGCTCACAGACTTCCGGCCCGCTCTGCTTTCGGGCGGCCCGTATGAATACAGCTGCCCTCGATGCCGCTTACCTTCCTCGTCCCAGCGCCGCTCACCCGACGAGCGCAGGTGGCAGAACCGCGGATGTAGCCTTCAGAAAGCGGTCCCCAGCCACCGGCTGCACCTCCGCAGGACAAAGAGGCAGCCGCACGCCGTCGCTGGCCTCGTGTGCGGCCCGTCCGCCCTCAGAGGACGATATTTACCCGGATGTTTTCGATATTGCGGCGACATGGTTTTGCCGAAAGACTGCAGCGGATGCCTGTTGCCCGGCGGGCGAAGCGGCCTTGAGACGCCATACCTCGTCAAATCGGGAGCGGGCTGCCACCGCCGCCTGCAGCGTCACCGCTGCTTTCCAACGAGGTATGGCCGACAGCAGTCCGATACGGGATGGCGGAGAAATGCACATTTCGGCCACGGCCGCATCAGACAGCCAGTACTGGACGACAGAGGTTTTCAACCCGCCGGCTGGCCGTTCAAGCCCGCTTCCGAAGAAAGGCGCTTGGCTTGCAGGCAGCTCCGCCCCCTGCCATCCAGCAACTATGGCTGCCCGGCACAGGTTACAAGATGCAACCCCAATAATGCAGCAGTCATGTTGTCGAACATTGGCACTCAAGCAGCTTCATGCCAACCGCCGTAACCCCCGACCAACAACAACAGCGACCTGCACCACAACCACGACGAGAATAAGCCGCTCCTTGCCCTGCGCCGCCCTGTCTACATCAGTTTAAAAGCAACACCGCACATACGCCCTCCTTCCCAGCTACGGACATTGATTAAACCCCATCGTCAGTCTCCGGACCCCACCATAATTCACCCCTGCCGGCCGCCTTCTCACAGCCGGCCGCAGAAGCTCAGCTACCTCCCTTCCCTCACCTCGATCGACATAAATTGAAAAGCAACACCGAAAACACACCCTCAATCCCGTCTACTTTCTGCCATGCACCCCCTTGGCGTCTATTAAGCCCCACAACACTTACTTTAAACAACCGTAGCCCCAAGTTCAAGTGGCAACTCATTAACCAGTGTCTGTTGCAGCAACTCATTAACCAGTAACTTGTATTCAGGCAACTCATCAACCAATGTCTGTCGCAGCAAATGATAAACCAGCAGCTTGCATTCACCATGTGCTGCGAATCATAAACTGAAAGGCAAATGCTGCGGGAACCGTGGGCACCTATCCCCGAGCACGGCCCCTATCCCCGGCACGTCGGGCCATGCAGCAGCACGGACTGCCCGGCTCAGGTTACAATCCGCACCCACAAACAGCCAGCAGCCATGCAGTGGCCCTTCGGCACACGATCAGCTTCATGCAGCCCCTCACGCCCGCCCAACAAGAACAACAACGGCGACCAGCATGGCGACGGCAACTCGCACCTTAAACCTGCACACTGTCGACATGATTTTAAAAGCAACGCCGAAAATGTATCCTCCTTCCCGTGCTAGCGACACTGATGACCACCAAACCATTGGCAGGCTAAGTACACCACCAGAAATCAGCCCGTCCCGTCGAGCCCGGCCGCCGCTTCATGGCACCATCCTCATACTTCCCACCGTAAATCCTCCTCCCACCCCGTGCTCTGCACCAGCAGCCACCACGGAGGCGCGAAGACCGCTTTCTGCCCGGCAGAGGGCAGCATTGCTCCCCGCGATTTGAACCGGTTTGACTCCATGGAGCTCACAGACTTCCGGCCCGCTCTGCTTTCGGGTGGCCCGTATGAATACAGCTGCCCTCGATGCCGCTTACCTTCCTCGTCCCAGCGCCGCTCACCCGACTAGCGCAGGTGGCAGAACCGCGGATGTAGCCTTCAGAAAGCGGTCCCCAGCCACCGGCTGCACCTCCGCAGGACAAAGAGGCAGCCGCACGCCGTCGCTGGCCTCGTGTGCGGCCCGTCCGCCCTCAGAGGACGATATTTACCCGGATGTTTTCGATATTGCGGCGACATGGTTTTGCCGAAAGACTGCAGCGGATGCCTGTTGCCCGGCGGGCGAAGCGGCCTTGCGACGCCATACCTCGTCGAATCGGGAGCGGGCTGCCACCGCCGCCTGCAGCGTCACCGCTGCTTTCCAACGAGGTATGGCCGACAGCAGTCCGATACGGGATGGCGGAGAAATGCACATTTCGGCCCCGGCCGCATCAGACAGCCAGTACTGGGCGACAGAAGTTTTCAACCCGCCGACTGGCCGTTCAAGCCCGCTTCCGAAGAAAGGCGCTTGGCTTGCAGGCAGCTCCGCCCCCTGCCATCCAGCAACTATGGCTGCCCGGCACAGGTTACAAGATGCAACCCCAATAATGCAGCAGTCATGTTGTCGACCATTGGCACTCAAGCAGCTTCATGCCAACCGCCCTAACCCCCGACCAACAACAACAGCGACCTGCACCACAACGACGACGAGAATAAGCCGCTCCTTGCCCTGCGCCGCCCTGTCTACATCAGTTTAAATACAACACCGCACATACGCCCTCCTTCCCAGCTGCGGACATTGATTAAACCCCATCGTCAGTCTCCGTAACCCACCACAATTCACCCCTGCCGGTCGCCCTCTCACCGCCGGCCGTACAAGCTCAGCTACCTCCCTTCCCTCACCTCGATCGACATAAATTGAAAAGCAACACCGAAAACACACCCTCAATCCCGGCTACTTTCTGCCATGCACCCCCTTGGCGTCTATTAAGCCCAACAACACTTACTTTAAACAACCGCAGCCCCAAGTTCTAGTGGCAACTCATTAACCAGTGTCTGTCGCAAAAACTCATTAACCAGCAACTTGTATTCAGGCAACTCATTAACCAATGTCTGTCGCAGCAACTCATTAACCAGCAACTTGCATTCACCATGTGCAGCGAATCATAAACTGACAGGCAAATTCTGCGGGAACCGTGGGCACCTATCCCCGACCACGGCCCGTATCCCCGGCAGGTCGGGCCATGCAGCAGCACGGACTGCCCGGCTCAGGTTACAATCCGCACCCACAATGACCCAGCAGCCATGCAGTGGCCCTTCGGCAGACGATCAGCTTCATGCAGCCCCTCACGCCCGCCCAACAAGAACAACAACGGCGACCAGCATGGCGACGGCAATTCGCACCTTAAACCTGCACACTGTCAACATCATTTTAAAAGCAACGCCGAAATTGTATTATCTTCCCGTGCTAGCGACACTGATGACCACCACACCATTGGCAGGTTAAGTACACCACCAGAAATCAGCCCGTCCCGCCGAGACCGGCCGCCGCTTCACGGCACCATCCTCATTCTTCCCACCGTAAATCCTCCTCCCACCCCGTGCTCTGCACCAGCAGCAACCAAGGAGGCGCGAAGACCGCTTTCTTCCTGGCAGAGGGCAGCATTGCTCCCCGCGATTTGAACCGGTTTGACTCCATGGTGCTCACAGACTTCCAGCCCGCTCTGCTTTCGGGCGGCCCGTATGAATACAGGTGCCATCGATGCCGCTTGCCTTCCTCGTCCCAGCGCCGCTCACCCGACGAGCGCAGGTGGCAGAACCGCGGATATAGCCTTCGGAAAGCGGTCCACAGCCACCGGCTGCACCTCCGCAGGTCAAAGAGGCAGCCGCACGTCGTCGCTGGCCTCGTGTGCGGCCCGTCCGCCCTCAGCAGACGATATTTTCCCGGATGGTTTCGACATTGCGGCGACATGTTTTTGCCGAAAGACTGCAGCGGATGCCTGTTGCCCGCCGGGCGAAGCGGCCTTGCGACGCAATCCCTCGTTGGATCTGGAGCGGGCTGCCACCGCCGCCTGCAGCGTCACCGCTGCTTTCGAACGAGGTATGGCCGACAGCAGTCCGATACGGGATGGCGGAGAAATGCACATTTCGGCCACGGCCGCATCAGACAGCCAGTACTGGACGACAGAGGTTTTCAACCCGCCGGCTGGCCGTTCAAGCCCGCTTCCGAAGAAAGGCGCTTGGCTTGCAGGCAGCTCCGCCCCCTGCCATCCAGCAACTATGGCTGCCCGGCACAGGTTACAAGATGCAACCCCAATAATGCAGCCGACATGTTGTCCACCATTGGCACTCAAGCAGCTTCATGCCAACCGCCCTAACCCCCGAACAACAATAACAGCGACTCGCACCACAACGACGACGAGAATAAGCCGCTCCTTGCCCTGCGCCGCCCTGTCTACATCAGTTTAAAAGCAACACCGCACATACGCCCTCCTTCCCAGCTACGGACATTGATTAAACCCCATCGTCAGTCTCCGGACCCCACCATAATTCACCCCTGCCGGCCGCCTTCTCACAGCCGGCCGCAGAAGCTCAGCTACCTCCCTTCCCTCACCTCGATCGACATAAATTGAAAAGCAACACCGAAAACACACCCTCAATCCCGTCTACTTTCTGCCATGCACCCCCTTGGCGTCTATTAAGCCCCACAACACTTACTTTAAACAACCGCAGCCCCAAGTTCAAGTGGCAACTCATTAACCAGTGTCTGTTGCAGCAACTCATTAACCAGTAACTTGTATTCAGGCAACTCATTAACCAATGTCTGTCGCAGCAAATGATAAACCAGCAAATTGCATTCACCATGTGCCGCGAATCATAAACTGAAATGCAAATGCTGCGGGAACCGTGGGCACCTATCCCCGACCACGGCCCCTATCCCCGGCACGTCGGGCCATGCAGCAGCATGGACTGCCCGGCTCAGGTTACAATCCGCACCCACAAACAGCCAGCAGCCATGCAGTGGCCCTTCGGCACCCGATCAGCTTCATGCAGCCCCTCACGCCCGCCCAACAAGAACAACAACGGCGACCAGCATGGCGACGGCAACTCGCACCTTAAACCTGCACACTGTCGACATGATTTTAAAAGCAACGCCGAAAATGTATCCTCCTTCCCGTGCTAGCGAAACTGATGACCACCAAACCATTGGCAGGCTAAGTACACCACCAGAAATCAGCCCGTCCCGTCGAGACCGGCCGCCGCTTCATGGCACCATCCTCATACTTCCCACCGTAAATCCTCCTCCCACCCCGTGCTCTGCACCAGCAGCCACCACGGAGGTGCGAAGACCGCTTTCTGCCGGCAGAGGGCAGCATTGCTCCCCGCAATTTGAACCGGTTTGACTCCATGGAGCTCACAGACTTCCGGCCCGCTCTGCTTTCGGGCGGCCCGTATGAATACAGCTGCCCTCGATGCCGCTTACCTTCCTCGTCCCAGCGCCGCTCACCCGACGAGCGCAGGTGGCAGAACCGTGGATGTAGCCTTCAGAAAGCGGTCCCCAGCCACCGGCTGCACCTCCGCAGGACAAAGAGGCAGCCGCACGCCGTCGCTGGCCTCTTGTGCGGCCCGTCCGCCCTCAGAGGACGATATTTACCTGGATGGTTTCGACATTGCGGCGACATGGATTTGCCGAAAGACTGCAGCGGATGCCTGTTGCCCGGCGGGCGAAGCGGCCTTGCGACGCCATACCTCGTCGAATCGGGAGCGGGCTGTCACCGCCGCCTACAGCGTCACCGCTGATTTCCAACGAGGTATGGCCGACAGCAGTCCGATACGGGATGGCGGAGAAATGCACATTTCGGCCCCGGCCGCATCAGACAGCCAGTACTGGGCGACAGAAGTTTTCAACCCGCCGACTGGCCGTTCAAGCCCGCTTCCGAAGAAAGGCGCTTGGCTTGCAGGCAGCTCCGCCCCCTGCCATCCAGCAACTATGGCTGCCCGGCACAGGTTACAAGATGCAACCCCAATAATGCAGCAGTCATGTTGTCGACCATTGGCACTCAAGCAGCTTCATGCCAACCGCCCTAACCCCCGACCAACAACAACAGCGACCTGCACCACAACGACGACGGGAATAAGCCGCTCCTTGCCCTGCGCCGCCCTGTCTACATCAGTTTAAAAGCAACACCGCACATACGCCCTCCTTCCCAGCTACGGACATTGATTAAACCCCATCGTCAGTCTCCGGACCCCACCATAATTCACCCCTGCCGGCCGCCTTCTCACAGCCGGCCGCAGAAGCTCAGCTACCTCCCTTCCCTCACCTCGATCGACATAAATTGAAAAGCAACACCGAAAACACACTCTCAATCCCGGCTACTTTCTGCCATGCACCCCCTTGGCGTCTATTAAGCCCCACAACACTTACTTTAAACAACCGCAGCCCCAAGTTCAAGTGGCAACTCATTAACCAGCAACTTGTATTCAGGCAACTCATTAACCAATGTCTGTCGCAGCAACTCATTAACCAGCAACTTGCATTCACCATGTGCAGCGAATCATAAAGTGACAGGCAAATGCTGCGGGAACCGTGGGCACCTATCCCCGACCACGGCCCCTATCCCCGGCACGTCGGGCCATGCAGCAGCACGGACTGCCCGGCTCAGGTTACAATCCGCACCCACAATAAGCCAGCAGCCATGCAGTGGCCCTTTGGCACACGATCAGCTTCATGCAGCCCCTCACGCCCGCCCAACAAGAACAACAACGGCGACCAGCATGGCGACGGCAACTCGCACCATAAACCTGCACACTGTCGACATGATTTTAAAAGCAACGCCGAAAATGTATCCTCCTTCCCGTGTTAGCGACACTGATGAACACCAAACCATTGGCAGGCTAAGTACACCACCAGAAATCAGCCCGTCCCGTCGAGCTCGGCCGCCGCTTCACGGCACCATCCTCATACTTCCCACCGTAAATCTTCCTCCCACCCCGTGCTCTGCACCAGCAGCTACCACGGAGGCGCGAAGACCGCTTTCTGCCCGGCAGAGGGCAGCATGGCTCCCCGCGATTTAAACCGGTTTGACTCCATGGAGCTCACAGACTTCCAGCACGCTCTGCTTTCGGGAGGCCCGTATGAATACATGTGCCCTCGATGCCGCTTGCCTTCCTCGTCCCAGCGCCGCTCACCCGACGAGCGCAGGTGGCAGTACCGCGGATATAGCCTTCGGAAAGCGGTCCCCAGCCACCGGCTGCACCTCCGCTGGTCAAAGAGTCAGCCGCACTCCGTCGCTGGCCTCGTGTGCGGCCCGTCCACCCTCAGCGGACGATATTTTCCCGGATGGTTTCTACATTGCTGCGACATGTTTTTGCCGAAAGACTGCAGCGGATGACTGTTGCTCGGCGGGCGAAGCGGCCTTGCGACGCCATCCCTCGTCGGATCGGGAGCGGGCTACCACCGCCGCCTGCGGCGTCACCGCTGCTTTCCAACGAGTTATGTCCGACAGCAGTCCGATAAGGCACGGCGGAGAAATCCACATTTCGGCCCCGGCCGCATCAGACAGCCAGTACTGGCCGACAGAGGTTTTCAACCCGACGACTGGCCGTTCAAGCCCACTTCCGAAGAAAGGCGCTTGGCTTGCAGGCAGCTCCGTCCCCTGCCATCTAGCAATTATGGCTGCCCGGCACAGGTTACAAGATGCAACCACAATAATGCAGCAGACATGTTGTCGACCATTGGCACTCAAGCAGCTTAATGCAACCGGCCAAACCCCCGACCAACAACAACAGCGACCCGCACCACAACGACGACGAGAATAAGCCGCTCCTTGCCCTGCGCCGCCCTGTCTACATCAGTTTAAAAGCAACACCGCACATACGCCCTCCTTCCCAGCTATGGACATTGATTAAACCCCATCGTCAGTCTCCGTACCCCACCACAATTCACCCCTGCCGCCCGCCCTCTCACCGCCGTCCGCACAAGCTCAGCGACCTCCCTTCCCTCACCTCGATCGACATAAATTGAAAAGCAACACCGAAAACACACCCTCAATCCCGGCTACTTTCTGCCATGCACCCCCTTGGCGTCTATTAAGCCCCACAACACTTACTTTAAACAACCGCAGCCCCAAGTTCAAGTGGCAACTCATTAACCAGTGTCTGTCGCAGCAACTCATTAACCAGCAACTTGTATTCAGGCAACTCATTAACCAATGTCTGTCGCAGCAACTCATTAACCAGCAACTTGCATTCACCATGTGCAGCGAATCATAAACTGACAGGCAAATGCTGCGGGAACCGTGGGCACCTATCCCGGACCACGGCCCCTATCCCCGGCACGTTGGGCCATGCAGCAGCACGGACTGCCCGGCTCAGTTTACAATCCGCACCCACAATAAGCCAGCAGCCATGCAGTGGCCCTTCGGCACACGATCGGCTTCATGCAGCCCCTCACGCCCGCCCAACAAGAACAACAACGGCGACCAGCATGGCGACGGCAACTCGCATCTTAAACCTCCACACTGTCGACATGATTTTAAAAGCAACGCCGAAAATGTATCCTCCTTCCCGTGCGAGCGACACTGATGACCACCACACCATTGGCAGGCAAAGTGCACCACCAGAAATCAGCCCGTCCCGTCGAGCCCGGCCGCCGATAAACGGCACCGTCCTCATACTTCCCACCGTAAATCCTCCTCCCACCCCGTGCTCTGCACCAGCAGCCACCACGGAGGCGCGAAGACCGCTTTCTGCCCGGCAGAGGGCAGCATTGCTCCCCGCGAATTGAACCGGTTTGACTCCATGGAGCTCACAGACTTCCAGCCCACAATGCTTTCGGGCGGCCCGTATGAATACATGTGCCCTCGATGCCGCTTGCCTTCCTCGTCCCAGCGCCGCTCACCCGACGAGCGCAGGTGGCAGCACCGCGGATATAGCCTTCGGAAAGCGGTCCCCAGCCACCGGCTACACCTCCGCAGGACAAAGAGTCAGCCGCACGCCGTCGCTGGCCTCGTGTGCGGCCCGTCCGGCCTCAGCGGACGATATTTTCCCGGATGGTTTCGACATTGCAGCGACATGTTTTTGCCGAAAGACTGCAGCGGATGACTGTTGCCCGGCGGGCGAAGCGACCTTGCGACGCCATCCCTCGTCGGATCGGGAGCGGGCTGCCACCGCCGCGTGCGGCGTCACCGCTGCTTTCCAACGAGGTATGGCCGACAGCGGTCCGATACGGCACGGCGGAGAAATGCACATTTCGGCCCCGGCCGCATCAGACAGCCACTACTGGCCGACAGAGGTTTTCAACCCGCCGACTGGCCGTTCAAGCCTGCTTCCGAAGAAAGGCGCTTGGCTTGCAGGCAGCTCCGCCCCCTGCCATCCAGCGACTATGGCTGCCCGGCACAGGTTACAAGATGCAACCACAATAATGCAGCAGACATGTTGTCGACCATAGGCACTCAAGCAGCTTCATGCCAACCGGCCGAACCCCCGACCAACAACAACAGGGACCCGCACCACAACGACGACGAGAATAAGCCGCTCCTTGCCCTGCGCCGCCCTGTCTACATCAGTTTAAAAGCAACACCGCACATACGCCCTCCTTCCCAGCGATGGACATTGATTAACCCCCATCGTCAGTCTCCGTACACCACCACAATTCACCCCTGCCGGCCGCCCTCTCACCGCCGGCCGCACAAGCTCAGCTACCTCCCTTCCCTCACCTCGATCGACATAAATTGAAAAGCAACACCGAAAACACACCCTCAATCCCGGCTACTTTCTGCCATGCACCCCCTTGGCGTCTATTAAGCCCAACAACACGTACTTTAAACAACCGCAGCCCCAAGTTCAAGTGGCAACTCATTAACCAGTGTCTGTCGCAGCAACTCATTAACCAGCAACTTGTATTCAGGCAACTCATTAACCAATGTCTGTCGCAGCAACTCATTAACCAGCAACTTGCATTCACCATGTGCAGCGAATCATAAACTGACAGGCAAATGCTGCGGGAACCGTGGGCACCTATCCCCGACCACGTCCCCTATCCCCGGCACGTCGGGCCATGCAGCAGCACGGACTGCCCGGCTCAGGTTACAATCCGCACCCACAATTACCCAGCAGCCATGCAGTGGCCCTTCGGCACACGATCAGCTTCATGCAGCCCCTCACGCCCGCCCAACAAGAACAACAACGGCGACCAGAATGGCGACGGCAACTCGCACCTTAAACCTGCACACTGTCGACATGGTTTTAAAAGCAACGCCAAAATTGTATCCTCCTTCCCGTGCTAGCGACACTGATGACCACCACACCATTGGCAGGCTAGATACACCACCAGAAATCAGCCCGTCCCGTCGAGCCCGGCTGCCGCTTCACGGCACCATCCTCATACTTCCCACCGTAAATCCTCCTCCCACCCCGTGCTCTGCACCAGCAGCAACCAAGGAGGCGCGAAGACCGCTTTTTCCCCGGCAGAGGGCAGCATTGCTCCCCGCGATTTGAACCGGTTTGACTCCATGGAGCTCACAGACTTCCAGCCCGCTCTGCTTTCGGGCGGCCCGTATTACTGCAGATGCTCTCGATGCCGCTTGCCTTCCTCGTCCCAGCGCCGCTCACCCGACGAGCGCAGGTGGCAGAACCGCGGATTTAGCCTTCGGAAAGCGGTCCCCAGCCACCGGCTGCACCTCCGCAGGTCAAAGAGGCAGCCGCACGCCGTCGCTGGCCTCGTGTGCGGCCCGTCCGCCCTCACCAGACGATATTTTCCCGGATGGTTTCGACATTGCAGCGACATGTTTTTGCCGAAAGACTGGAGCGGGTGCCTGTTGCCCGGCGGGCGAAGCGGCCTTGCGACGCAATCCCTCGTTGGATCTGGAGCGGGCTGCCACCGCCGCCTGCAGCGTCACCGCTGCTTTCCAACGAGGTATGGCCGACAGCAGTCCGATACGGGATGGCGGAGAAATGCACATTTCGGCCCCGGCCGCATCAAACAGCCAGTACTGGCCGACAGAGGTATTCAACCCGCCGACTGGCCGTTCAAGCCCGCTTCCGAAGAAAGGCGCTTCGCTTGCAGGCAGCTCCGCCCCCTGCCATCCAGCAACAATGGCTGCCCGGCACAGGTTACAAGATGCAACCCCAATAATGCAGCAGACATGTTGTCGACCATTGGCACTCAAGCAGCTTAATGCAACCGGCCTAACCCCCGACCAACAACAACAGCGACCCGCACCACAACGACGACGAGAATAAGCCGCTCCTAGCCCTGCGCCGCCCTGTCTACATCAGTTTAAAAGCAACACCGCACATACGCCCTCCTTCCCAGCTATGGACATTGATTAAACCCCATCGTCAGTCTCCGTACCCAACCACAATTCTCCCCTGCCGGCCGCCCTCTCACCGCCGGCCGCACAAGCTCAGCTACCTCCCTTCCCTCACCTCGATCGACATAAATTGAAAAGCAACACCGAAAACACACCCTCAATCCCGGCTACTTTCTGCAATGCACCCTCTTGGCGTCTATTAAGCACCACAACACTTACTTTAAACAACCGCAGCCCCAAGTTCAAGTGGCAACTCAAAAACCAGTGTCTGTCGCAGCAACTCATTAACCAGCAACTTGTATTCAGGCAACTCATTAACCAATGTCTGTCGCAGCAACTCATTAACCAGCAACTTGCATTCACCATGTGCAGCGAATCATAACCTGACAGGCAAATGCTGCGGGAACCGTGAGCACCTGTCCCGGACCACGGCCCCTATCCCCGGCACGTCGGGCCATGCAGCAGCACGGACTGCCCGGCTCAGGTTACAATCCGCACCCACAATAAGCCAGCAACAATGCAGTGGCCCTTCGGCACACGATCGCCTTCATGCAGCACCTCACGCCCGCCCAACAAGAACAACAACGGCGACCAGCATGGCGACGGCAACTCGCATCTTAAACCTCCACACTGTCGACATGATTTTAAAAGCAACGCCGAAAATGTATCCTCCTTCCCGTGCGAGCGACACTGATGACCATCACACCATTGGCAGGCTAAGTACACCACCAGAAATCAGCCCGTCCCGTCGAGCCCGGCCGCCGTTTCACGGCACCATCCTGATACTTCCTACCGTAAATCCTCCTCCCACCCTGTGCTCTGTACCAGCAGCAACCAAGGAGGCGCGAAGACCGCTTTCTGCCCGGCAGAGGGCAGCATTGCTCCCCGCGATTTGAACCGGTTTGACTCCATGGAGCTCACAGACTTCCAGCCCGCTCTGCTTACGGGCGGCCCATATGACTACAGGTGCCCTCGATGCCGCTTGCCTTCCTCGTCCCAGCGCCGCCCAACCCGACGAGCGCAGGTGGCAGAACCGCGGATTTAGCCTTCGGAAAGCGGTCCCCAGCCACCGGCTGCACCTCGCAGGTCAAAGAGGCAGCCGCACGCCGTCGCTGGCCTCGTGTGCGGCCCGTCCGCCCTCAGCGGACGATATTTTCCCGGATGGTTTCGACATTGCGGCGACATGTTTTTGCCGAAAGACTGCAGTGGATGCCTGTTGCCCGGCGGGCGAAGCGGCCTTGCGACGCAATCCCTCGTTGGATCTGGAGCGGGCTGCCACCGCCGCCTGCAGCGTCACCGCTGCTTTCCAACGAGGTATGGCCGACAGCAGTCCGATACGGGATGGCGGAGAAATGCACATTTCGGCCACGGCCGCATCAGACAGCCAGTACTGGCCGACAGAGGTTTTCAACCCGCCGGCTGGCCGTTCAAGCCCGCTTCCGAAGAAAGGCGCTTGGCTTGCAGGCAGCTCCGCCCCCTGCCATCCAGCAACTATGGCTGCCCGGCACAGGTTACAAGATGCAACCCCAATAATGCAGCAGACATGTTGTCGACCATTGGCACTCAAGCAGCTTCATGCCAACCGCCCTAACCCCCGACCAACAATAACAGCGACTCGCACCACAACGACGACGAGAATAAGCCGCTCCTTGCCCTGCGCCGCCCTGTCTACATCAGTTTAAAAGCAACACCGCACATACGCCCTCCTTCCCAGCTACGGACATTGATTAAACCCCATCGTCAGTCTCCGGACCCCACCATAATTCACCCCTGCCGGCCGCCTTCTCACAGCCGGCCGCACAAGCTCAGCTACCTCCCTTCCCTCACCTCGATCGACATAAATTGAAAAGCAACACCGAAAACACACCCTCAATCCCGGCTACTTTCTGCCATGCACCCCCTTGGCGTCTATTAAGCCCCACAACAGTTATTTTAATCAACCGCAGCCCCAAGTTCAAGTGGCAACTCATTAACCAGTGTCTGTCGCAGCAACTCATTAACCAGCAACTTGTATTCAGGCAACTCATTAACCAATGTCTGTCGCAGCAACTCATTAACCAGCAACTTGCATTCACCATGTGCAGCGAATCATAAACTGACAGGCAAATGCTGCGTTAACCATGGGCACCTATCCCCGACCACGGCCCCTATCCCCGGCACGTCGGCCATGCAGCAGCACGGACTGCCCGGCTCAGGTTACAATCCGCACCGACAATAACCCAGCAGCCATGCAGTGGCCCTTTGGCACACGATCAGCTTCATGCAGCCCCTCACGCCCGCCCAAAAAGAACAACAACGGCGACCAGCATGGCGACGGCAACTCGCACCTTAAACCTGCACACTGTCGACATGATTTTAAAAGCAACGCCGAAAATGTATCCTCCTTCCCGTGCTAGCTACACTGATGACCACCACACCATTGGCAGGCTAAATACACCACCAGAAATCAGCCGGTCCCGTCGAGCCCGGCCGCCGCTTCACGGCACCATCCTCATACTTCCCACCGTAAATCCTCCTCCCACCCCGTGCTCTGCACCAGCAGCCACCACGGAGGCGCGAAGACCGCTTTCTGCCCGGCAGAGGGCAGCATTGCTCCCCGCGAATTAAACCGGTTTGACTCCATGGAGCTCACAGACTTCCAGCCCACACTGCTTTCGGGCGGCCCGTATGAATACATGTGCCCTCGATGCCGCTTGCCTTCCTCGTCCCAGCGCCGCTCACCCGACGAGCGCAGGTGGCAGCACCGCGGATACAGCCTTCGGAAAGCGGTCCCCAGCCACCGGCTGCACCTCCGCAGGACAAAGAGTCAGCCGCACGCCATCGCTGGCCTCGTGTGCGGCCCGTCCGGCCTCAGCGGACGATATTTTCCCGGATTGTTTCGACATTGCAGCGACATGTTTTTGCCGAAAGACTGCAGCGGATGATTGTTGCCCGGCGGGCGAAGCGGCCTTGCGACGCAATCCCTCGGTGGATCTGGAGCGGGCTGCCACCGCCGCCTGCAGCGTCACCGCTGCTTTCCAACGAGGTATGGCCGACAGCAGTCCGATACGGGATGGCGGAGAAATGCACATATCGGCCACGGCCGCATCAGACAGCCAGTACTGGCCGACAGAGGTTTTCAACCCGCCGGCTGGCCGTTCAAGCCCGCTTCCGAAGAAAGGCGCTTGGCTTGCAGGCAGCTCCGCCCCCTGCCATCCAGCAACTATGGCTGCCCGGCACAGGTTACAAGATGCAACCCCAATAATGCAGCAGACATGTTGTCGACCATTGGCACTCAAGCAGCTTCATGCCAACCGCCCTAACCCCCGACCAACAATAACAGCGACTCGCACCACAACGACGACGAGAATAAGCCGCTCCTTGCCCTGCGCCGCCCTGTCTACATCAGTTTAAAAGCAACACCGCACATACGCCCTCCTTCCCAGGGATGGACATTGATTTACCCCCATCGTCAGTCTCCGTACACCACCACAATTCACCCCTGCCGGCCGCCCTCTCACCGCCGGCCGCACAAGCTCAGCTACCTCCCTTCCCTCACCTCGATCGACATAAATTGAAAAGCAACATCGAAAACACACCCTCAATCCCGGCTACTTTCTGCCATGCACCCCCTTGGCGTCTATTAAGCCCAACAACACGTACTTTAAACAACCGCAGCCCCAAGTTCAAGTGGCAACTCATTAACCAGTGTCTGTCGCAGCAACTCATTAACCAGCAACTTGTATTTAGGCAACTCATTAACCAATGTCTGTCGCAGCAACTCATTAACCAGCAACTTGCATTCACCATGTGCAGCGAATCATAAACTGACAGGCAAATGCTGCGGGAACCGTGGGCACCTATCCCCGACCACGTCCCCTATCCCCGGCACGTCGGGCCATGCAGCAGCACGGACTGCCCGGCTCAGGTTACAATCCGCACCCACAATTACCCAGCAGCCATGCAGTGGCCCTTCGGCACACGATCAGCTTCATGCAGCCCCTCACGCCCGCCCAACAAGAACAACAACGGCGACCAGCATGGCGACGGCAACTCGCACCTTAAACCTGCACACGTCGACATGGTTTTAAAAGCAACGCCGAAATTGTATCCTCCTTCCCGTGCTAGCGACACTGATGACCACCACACCATTGGCAGGCTAAGTACACCACCAGAAATCAGCCCGTCCCGTCGAGCCCGGCTGCCGCTTCACGGCACCATCCTCATACTTCCCACCGTAAATCCTCCTCCCACCCCGTGCTCTGCACCAGCAGCAACCAAGGAGGCGCGAAGACCGCTTTTTCCCCGGCAGAGGGCAGCATTGCTCCCCGCGATTTGAACCGGTTTGACTCCATGGAGCTCACAGACTTCCAGCCCGCTCTGCTTTCGGGCGGCCCGTATTACTACAGATGCTCTCGATGCCGCTTGCCTTCCTCGTCCCAGCGCCGCTCACCCGACGAGCGCAGGTGGCAGAACCGCGGATTTAGCCTTCGGAAAGCGGTCCCCAGCCACCGGCTGCACCTCCGCAGGTCAAAGAGGCAGCCGCACGCCGTCGCTGGCCTCGTGTGCGGCCCGTCCGCCCTCACCAGACGATATTTTCCCGGATGGTTTCGACATTGCAGCGACATGTTTTTGCCGAAAGACTGGAGCGGATGCCTGTTGCCCGGCGGGCGAAGCGGCCTTGCGACGCAATCCCTCGTTGGATCTGGAGCGGGCTGCCACTGCCGCCTGCAGCGTCACCGCTGCTTTCCAACGAGGTATGGCCGACAGCAGTCCGATACGGGATGGCGGAGAAATGCACATTTCGGCCACGGCCGCATCAGACAGCCAGTACTGGCCGACAGAGGTTTTCAACCCGCCGGCTGGCCGTTCAAGCCCGCTTCCGAAGAAAGGCGCTTGGCTTGCAGGCAGCTCCGCCCCCTGCCATCCAGCAACTATGGCTGCCCGGCACAGGTTACAAGATGCAACCCCAATAATGCAGCAGACATGTTGTCGACCATTGGCACTCAAGCAGCTTCATGCCAACCACCCTAACCCCCGACCAACCATAACAGCGACTCGCACCACAACGACGACGAGAATAAGCCGCTCCTTGCCCTGAGCCGCCCTGTCTACATCAGTTTAAAAGCAACACCGCACATACGCCCTCCTTCCCAGCAACGGACATTGATTAAACCCCATCGTCAGTCTCCGGACCCCACCATAATTCACCCCTGCCGGCCGCCTTCTCACAGCCGGCCGCACAAGCTCAGCTACCTCCCTTCCCTCACCTCGATCGACATAAATTAAAAAGCAACACCGAAAACACACCCTCAATCCCGGCTACTTTCTGCCATGCACCCCCTTGGCGTCTATTAAGCCCCACAACACTTACTTTAAACAACCGCAGCCCCAAGTTCAAGTGGTAACTCATTAACCAGTGTCTGTCGCAGCAACTCATTAACCAGCAACTTGTATTCAGGCAACTCATTAACCAAGGTCTGTCGCAGCAACTCATTAACCAGCAACTTGCATTCACCATGTGCAGCGAATCATAAACTGACAGGAAAATGCTGCGGGAACCGTGGGCACCTATCCCCGACCACGGCCCCTATCCCCGGCACGTCGGGCCATGCAGCAGCACGGACTGCCCGGCTCAGGTTACAATCCGCACCCACAATAAGCCAGCAGCCATGCAGTGGCCCTTCGGCACACGATCAGCTTCATGCAGCCCCTCACGCCCACCCAACAAGAACAACAACGGCGACCAGCATGGCGACGGCAACACGCATCTTAAATCTCCACACTGTCGACATGATTTTAAAAGCAACGCCGAAAATGTATCCTCCTTCCCGTGCGAGTGACACTGATGACCACCACACCATTGGCAGGCTAAGTGAACCACCAGAATTCAGCCCGTCCCGTCGAGCCCGGCCGCCGATAAATGGCACCGTCCTCATACTTCCCACCGTAAATCCTCCTCCCACCCCGTGCTCTGCACCAGCAGCCACCACGGAGGCACGAAGACCGCTTTCTGCTCAGCAGAGGGCAGCATTGCTCCCCGCGATTTGAACCGGTTTGATTCCATGGAGCTCACAGACTTCCAGCCCGCTCTGCTTTCGTGCGGCCCGTATGAATACAGGTGCACTCGATGCCGCTTGCCTTCCTCGTCCCAGCGCCGCTCACCCGACGAGCGCAGGTGGCAGCACCGCGGATATAGCCTTCGGAAAGCGGTCCCCAGCCACCGGCTGCACCTCCGCACGACACAGAGTCAGCCGCACGCCGTCGCTGGCCTCGTGTGCGGCCCGTCCGCCCTCAGCGGACGATATTTTCCCGGATGGTTTCGACATTGCTGCGACATGTTTTTGCCGAAAGACGGCAGCGGATGACTGTTGCCCGGCGGGCGAAGCAGCCTTGCGACGCCATCCCTCGCCGGATCTGGAGCAGGCTGCCAGCGCCGCCTGCGGCGTCACCGCTGCTTTCCAACGAGGTATGGCCGACAGCAGTCCGATACGGCACGGCGGAGAAATCCGCATTTCGGCCCCGGCCGCATCAGACAGCCAGTACTGGCCGACAGAAGTTTTCAACCCGCCGACTGGCCGTTCAAGCCCGCTTCCGAAGAAAGGCGCTTCGCTTGCAGGGAGCTCCGCCCCCTGCCATCCAGCAACAATGGCTGCCCGGCACAGGTTACAAGATGCAACCCCAATAATGCAGCAGACATGTTGTCGACCATTGGCACTCAAGCAGCTTAATGCAACCGGCCTAACCCCCGACCAACAACAACAGCGACCCGCACCACAACGACGACGAGAATAAGCCGCTCCTTGCCCTGCGCCGCCCTGTCAACAACAGTTTAAAAGCAACACCGCACATACGCCCTCCTTCCCAGGTATGGACATTGATTAAACCCCATCGTCAGTCTCCGTACCCCACCACAATTCACTCCTGCCGGCCGCCCTCTCACCGCCGGCCGCACAAGCTCAGCTACCTCCCTTCCCTCACCTCGATCGATATAAATTGAAAAGAAACACCGAAAACACACCCTCAATCCCGACTACTTTCGGCCATGCACGCCCTTGGCGTCTATTAAGCCCAACAACACTTACTTTAAACAACCGCAGCCCCAAGTTCAAGTGGCAACTCATTAACCAGTGTCTGTCGCAGCAACTCATTAACCAGCAACTTGTATTCAGGCAACTCATTAACCAATGTCTGTCGCAGCAACTCATTAACCAGCAACTTGCATTCACCATGTGCAGCGAATCATAAACTGACAGGCAAATGCTGCGGGAACCATGGGCACCTATCCCCGACCACGGCCCCTATCCCCGGCACGTCGGGCCATGCAGCAGCACGGACTGCCCGGCTCAGGTTACAATCCGCACCCACAATTACTCAGCAGCCATGCAGTGGCCCTTCGGCACACGATCAGCTTCATGCAGCCCCTCACGTCCGCCCAACAAGAACAACAACGGCGACCAGTATGGCGACGGAAACTCGCACCTTAAGCCTGCACACTGTCGACATGGTTTTAAAAGCAACGCCGAAATTGTATCCTCCTTCCCGTGCTAGCGACACTGATGACCACCACACCATTGGCAGGCTAAGTACACCACCAGAAATCAGCCCGTCCCGTCGAGCCCGGCCGCCGTTTCACGGCACCATCCTGATACTTCCCACCGTAAATCCTCCTCCCACCCCGTGCTCTGCACCAGCAGCAACCAAGGAGTCGCGAAGACCGCTTTCTGCCCGGCAGAGGGCAGCATTGCTCCCCGCGATTTCAACCGGTTTGACTCCATGGAGCTCACAGACTTCCAGCCCGCTCTGCTTTCGGGCGGCCCGTATGACTACAGGTGCCCTCGATGCCGCTTGCCTTCCTCGTCCCAGCGCCGCTCACCCGACGAGCGCAGGTGGCAGAACCGCGGATTTAGCCTTCGGAAAGCGGTCCCCAGCCACCGGCTGCACCTCGCAGGTCAAAGAGACAGCCGCACGCCGTCGCTGGCCTCGTGTGCGGCCCGTCCGCCCTCAGCAGACGATATTTTCCCGGATGGTTTCGACATTGCGGCGACATGTTTTTGCCGAAAGACTGCAGTGGATGCCTGTTGCCCGGCGGGCGAAGCGGCCTTGCGACACAATCCCTCGTTGGATCTGGAGCGGGCTGCCACCGCCGCCTGCAGCGTCACCGCTGCTTTCCAACGAGGTATGGCCGACAGCAGTCCGATACGGGATGGCGGAGAAATGCACATTTCGGCCCCGGCCGCATCAGACAGCCAGTACTGGCCGACAGAGGTTTTCAACCCGCCGACTGGCCGTTCAAGCCCGCTTCCGAAGAAAGGCGCTTGGCTTGCAGGCAGCTCCGCCCCCTGCCATCCAGCGACTATGGCTGCCCGGCACAGGTTACAAGATGCAACCACAATAATGCAGCAGACATGTTGTCGACCATAGGCACTCAAGCAGCTTCATGCCAACCGGCCTAACCCCCGACCAACAACAACAGGGACCCGCACCACAACGACGACGAGAATAAGCCGCTCCTTGCCCTGCGCCGCCCTGTCTACATCAGTTTAAAAGCAACACCGCACATACGCCCTCCTTCCCAGCGATGGACATTGATTAACCCCCATCATCAGTCTCCGTACACCACCACAATTCACCCCTGCCGGCCGCCCTCTCACCGCCGGCCGCACAAGCTCAGCCACCTCCCTTCCCTCACCTCGATCGACATAAATTGAAAAGCAACACCGAAAACACACCCTCAATCCCGGCTACTTTCTGCCATGCACCCCCTTGGCGTCTATTAAGCCCAACAACACGTACTTTAAACAACCGCAGCCCCAAGTTCAAGTGGCAACTCATTAACCAGTGTCTGTCGCAGCAACTCATTAACCCGCAACTTGTATTCAGGCAACTCATTAACCAATGTCTGTCGCAGCAACTCATTAACCAGCAACTTGCATTCACCATGTGCAGCGAATCATAAACTGACAGGCAAATGCTGCGGGAACCGTGGGCACCTATCCCCGACCACGTCCCCTATCCCGAGCACGTCGGGCCATGCAGCAGCACGGACTGCCCGGCTCAGGTTACAATCCGCACCCACAATTACCCAGCAGCCATGCAGTGGCCCTTCGGCACACGATCAGCTTCATGCAGCCCCTCACGCCCGCCCAACAAGAACAACAACGGCGACCAGCATGGCGACGGCAACTCGCATCTTAAACCTCTACACTGTCGACATGATTTTAAAAGCAACGCCGAAAATGTATCCTCCTTCCCGTGCGAGCGACACTGATGACCACCACACCATTGGCAGGCTAAGTACACCACCAGAAATCAGCCCGTCCCGTCGAGCCCGGCCGCCGCTTCACGGCACCATCCTGATACTTCCTACCGTAAATCCTCCTCCCACCCCGTGCTCTGTGCCAGCAGCAACCAATGAGGCGCGAAGACCGCTTTCTGCCCGGCAGAGGGCAGCATTGCTCCCCGCGATTTGAACCGGTTTGACTCCATGGAGCTCACAGACTTCCAGCCCGCTCTGCTTTCAGGCGGCCCGTATGACTACAGGTGCCCTCGATGCCGCTTGCCTTCCTCGTCCCAGCGCCGCTCACCCGACGAGCGCAGGTGGCAGCACCGCGGATATAGCCTTCGGAAAGCGGTCCCCAGCCACCGGCTGCACCTCCGCAGGACAAAGAGGCAGCCGCACGCCGTCGCTGGCCTCGTGTGCGGCCCGTCCGCCCTCAGCGGACGATATTTTCCCGGATGGTTTCGACATTGCGCCGACATGTTTTTGCTGAAAGACTGCAGCGGATGACTGTTGCCCGGCGGGTGAAGCGGCCTTGCGACGCCATACCTCGTCGAATCGGGAGCGGGCTGCCACCGCCGCCTGTAGCGTCACCGCTGCTTTCCAACGAGGTATGGCCGACAGCAGTCCGATACGGGATGGCGGAGAAATGCACATTTCGGCCCCGGCCGCATGAGACAGCCAGTACTGGACGACAGAAGTTTTCAACCCGCCGACTGGCCGTTCAAGCCCGCTTCCGAAGAAAGGCGCTTGGCTTGCAGGCAGCTCCGCCCCCTGCCATCCAGCAACTATGGCTGCCCGGCACAGGTTACAAATGCAACCCCAATAATGCAGCAGACATGTTGTTGACCATTGGCACTCAAGCAGCTTCATGCCAACCGCCCTAACCCCCGACCAACAACAACAGCGACCCGCACCACAATGATGACGAGAATAAGCCGCTCCTTGCCCTGCACCGCCCTGTTTACATCAGTTGAAATACAACACCGCACATACGCCCTCCTACCCACCACAATTCACCCCTGCCGGCCGCCCTCTCACCGCCGGCCGCTCAAGCTCAGCTACCTCACTTCCCTCACCTCGATCGATATAAATTGAAAAGAAACACCGAAAACACACCCTCAATCCCGACTACTTTCGGCCATGCACGCCCTTGGCGTCTATTAAGCCCAACAACACTTACTTTAAACAACCGCAGCCCCAAGTTCAAGTGGCAACTCATTAACCAGTGTCTGTCGCAGCAACTCATTAACCAGCAACTTGTATTCAGGCAACTCATTAACCAATGTCTGTCGCAGCAACTCATTAACCAGCAACTTGCATTCACCATGTGCAGCGAATCATAAACTGACAGGCAAATGCTGCGGGAACCATGGGCACCTATCCCCGACCACGGCCCCTATCCCCGGCACGTCGGGCCATGCAGCAGCACGGACTGCCCGGCTCAGGTTACAATCCGCACCCACAATTACTCAGCAGCCATGCAGTGGCCCTTCGGCACACGATCAGCTTCATGCAGCCCCTCACGTCCGCCCAACAAGAACAACAACGGCGACCAGTATGGCGACGTAAACTCGCACCTTAAGCCTGCACACTGTCGACATGGTTTTAAAAGCAACGCCGAAATTGTATCCTCCTTCCCGTGCTAGCGACACTGATGACCACCACACTATTGGCAGGCTAAGTACACCACCAGAAATCAGCCCGTCCCGTCGAGCCCGGCCGCCGCTTCACGGCACCATCCTGATACTTCCCACCGTAAATCCTCCTCCCACCCCGTGCTCTGCACCAGCAGCAACCAAGGAGGCGCGAAGACCGCTTTCTGCCCGGCAGAGGGCAGCATTGCTCCCCGCGATTTGAACCGGTTTGACTCCATGGAGCTCACAGACTTCCAGCCCGCTCTGCTTTCGGGCTGCCCGTATGACTACAGGTGCCCTCGATGCCGCTTGCCTTCCTCGTCCCAGCGCCGCTCACCCGACGAGCGCAGGTGGCAGAACCGCGGATTTAGCCTTCGGAAAGCGGTCCCCAGCCACCGGCTGCACCTCGCAGGTCAAAGAGACAGCCGCACGCCGTCGCTGGCCTCGTGTGCGGCCCGTCCGCCCTCAGCAGACGATATTTTCCCGGATGGTTTCGACATTGCGGCGACATGTTTTTGCCGAAAGACTGCAGTGGATGCCTGTTGCCCGGCGGGCGAAGCGGCCTTGCGACACAATCCCTCGTTGGATCTGGAGCGGGCTGCCACCGCCGCCTGCAGCGTCACCGCTGCTTTCCAACGAGGTATGGCCGACAGCAGTCCGATACGGGATGGCGGAGAAATGCACATTTCGGCCACGGCCGCATCAGACAGCCAGTACTGGCCGACAGAGGTTTTCAACCCGCCGGCTGGCCGTTCAAGCCCGCTTCCGAAGAAAGGCGCTTGGCTTGCAGGCAGCTCCGCCCCCTGCCATCCAGCAACTATGGCTGCCCGGCACAGGTTACAAGATGCAACCCCAATAATGCAGCAGACATGTTGTCGACCATTGGCACTCAAGCAGCTTCATGCCAACCGCCCTAACCCCCGACCAACAATAACAGCGACTCGCTCCACAACGACGACGAGAATAAGCCGCTCCATGCCCTGCGCCGCCCTGTCTACATCAGTTGAAAAGCAACACCGCACATACGCCCTCCTTCCCAGCTACGGACATTGATTAAACCCCATCGTCAGTCTCCGTACCCCACCACAATTCACCCCTGCTGGCCGCCCTCTCACCGCCGGCCGCACAAGCTCAGCTACCTCCCTTCCCTCACCTCGATCGACATAAATTGAAAAGCAACACCGAAAACACTCCCTCAATCCCGTCTACTTTCTGCCATGCACCCCCTTGGCGTCTATTAAGCCCAACAACACTTAATTTAAACAAGCGCAGCCCCAAGTTCAAGTGGCAACTCATTAACCAGTGTCTGTCGCAGCAACTCATTAACCAGCAACTTGTATTCAGGCAACTCATTAACCAATGTCTGTCGCAGCAACTCATTAACCAACAACTTGCTTTCACCATGTGCAGCGAATCATAAACTGACAGGCAAATGCTGCGGGAACCGTGGGCACCTATCCCGACCACGGCCCCTATACCCGGCACGTCGGGCCATGCAGCAGCACGGACTGCCCGGCTCAGGTTACAATCCGCACCCACAATAACCCAGCAGCCTTGCAGTGGCCCTTCAGCACACGATCAGCTTCATGCAGCCCCTCACGCCCGCCCAACAAGAACAACGGCGACCAGCATGGCGACGGCAACTCGCACCTTAAACCTGCACACTGTCGACATGATTTTAAAAGCAACGCCGAAAATGTATCCGCCTTCCCGTGCTAGCGACACTGATGACCACCACACCATTGGCAGGCTAAGTACACCACCAGAAATCAGCCGGTGCCGTCGAGCCCAGCCGCCGCTTCACGGCACCATCCCCATACTTCCCACCGTAAATCCTCCTCCCACCCCGTGCTCTGCACCAGCAGCCACCACGGAGGCGCGAAGACCGCTTTCTGCCAGGCAGAGTGCAGCATTGCTCCCCGCGATTTAAACCCGTTTGACTCCATTGAGCTCACAGACTTCCAGCCCGCTCTGCTTTCGGGCGTCCCATATGAATGCAGGTGCCCTCGATGCCGCTTGCCTTCCTCGTCCCAGCGCCGCTCACCCGAGGAGCGCAGGTGGCAGAACCGCGGATATAGCCTTCGGAAAGCGGTCTGCAGCCACCGGCTGCACCTCCGCAGGACAAAGAGGTAGCCGCACGCCGTCGCTGGCCTCGTGTGCGGCACTTCCGCCCTCAGCGGACGATCTTGTCCCGGATGGTTTCGACATTGCGGCGACATGTTTTTTCCGGAAGACTGCAGTGGATGACTGTTGCCCGGCGGGCGAAGCGGCCTTGCGACGCCATCCCTCGACGGATCTGGAGCGGGCTGCCACCGCCATCTGCGGCGTCACCGCTGCTTTCCAACGTGGTATAGCCGACAGCGGTCCGATACGGGACGGCCGAGAAATCCACATTTCAGCCCCGGCCGCATCAGACAGCCAGTTCTGGCCGACAGAGGATTTCAACCCGCCGGCTGGCCGTTCATGCCCGCTTCCGAAGAAAGGCGCTTGGCTTGCAGGCAGCTCCGACCCCTGCCATCCAGCAAATATGGCTGCCCGGCACAGGTTACAAGATGCAACCCCAATATTGCAGCAGACATGTTGTCGACCATTGGCATTCAAGCAGCTTCATGCCAACCGCCCTAACCCCCGACCAACAACAACAGCGACTCGCACCACAACGACGACGAGAATAAGCCGCTCCTTGCCCTGCGTCGCCCTGTCTACATCAGTTTAAAAGCAACACTGCACATACGCCCTCCTTCCCAGCTACGGACATTGATTAAACCCCATCGTCAGTCTACGGACCCCACCACAATTCACCCCTGCCGGCCGCCTTCTCACAGCCGGCCGCACAAGCTCAGCTACCTCCCTTCCCTCACCTCGATCGACATAAATTGTAAAGGAACACCGAAAACACACCTTCAATCCCGGCTGCTTTCTTCCATGCACCCCCTTGGCGTCTATTAAGCCCAACAACACTTACTTTAAACAACCGCAGCCCCAAGTTCAAGTGGCAACTCATTAACCAGTGTCTGTCGCAGCAACTCATTAACCAGCAACTTGTATTCAGGCAACTCATTAACCAATGTCTGTCGCACAACTCATTAACCAGCAACTTGCTTTCACCATGTGCAGCGAATCATAAACTGACAGGCAAATGCTGCGGGAAACGTGGGCACCTATCCCCGACCACGGCCCCTATCTTCGGCATGTCGGGCCATGCAGCAGCACGGACTACCCGGCTCAGGTTACAATCCGCACCCACAATTACCCAGCAGCCATGCAGTGGCCCTTCGGCACACGATCAGCTTCATGCAGCCCCTCACGCCCGCCCAACAAGAACAACAACGGCGACCAGCATGGCGACGGCAACTCGCACCTTAAACCTGCACACTGTCGACATGATTTTAAAAGCAACGCCGAAAATGTATCCTCCTTCCCGTGCTAGCGACACTGATGACCACCACACCATTGGCAGTCTAAGTACACCACCAGAAATCAGCCCGTCCCGCCGATCCCGGCCGCCGCTTCACGGCACCATCCTCATACTTCCCACAGTAAATCCTCCTCCCACCCCGTGATCTGCACGAGCAGCCACCACGGAGGCGCGAAGACCGCTTTCTGCCCGGCAGAGGGCAGCATTGCTCCCAGCTATTTAAACCGTTTTGAGTCGATGGAGCTCACAGACTTCCAGCCCGCTCTGCTTTCGGGCGGCCCGTATGAATACAGGTTCCCTCGATGCCGCTTGCCTTCCTCGTCCCAGCGCCGCTCACCCGACGAGCGCAGGTGGCAGAACCGCGGATATAGCCTTCGGAAAGCGCTCCCCAGCCACCGGCTGCACCTCCGCAGGACAAAGAGGCAGCCACACGCAGTCGCTGGCCTCGTGTGCAGCCCGACCGCCCTCAGTGGACGATATTTTCCCGGATGGTTTCGACATTGCTGCGATATGTTTTTGCCGAAAGACCGCAGCGGATGACTGTGGCCCGGCGGGCTAAGCGGCCTTGCGACGCCATCCATCGTCGGATCGGGAGCGGGCTGCCACCGCCGCCTGCGGCGTCTCCGCTGCTTTCCAACGATGTATGGCTGAAAGCAGTCCGATACGGCACGGCGGAGAAATCCACATTTCGGCCACGGCCTCATCAGACAGCCAGTACTGGCCGACAGAGGTTTTCAACCCGCCGACTGGCCGTTCAAGCCCGCTTCCGAAAAAAAGCGCTTGGCTTGCAGGCAGCTCCGCCCACTGCCATCCAGCAACTATGGCTGCCCGGCACAGGTTACAAGATGCAACGACAATAATGCAGCCGACATGTTATCGACCATTGGCACACAAGCAGCTTCATGCCAACCGCCCTAACCCCCGACCAACAACAACAGCGACCCGCACCACAACGACGACGAGAATAAGCTCCTTGCCCTGCGCTGCCCTGTCTACATCAGTTTAAAAGCAACACCGCACATACGCCCTCTTTCCCAGCTACGGACATTGATTAAACCCCATCCTCAGTCTCCGTACCCCACCACAATTCACCCCTGCTGGCCGCCCTCTCACCGCCGGCCGCACAAGGTCAGCTACCTCCCTTCCCTCACCTCGATCGACATAAATTGAAAAGCAACACCGAAAACACACCCTCAATCCCGGCTACTTTCTGCCATGCACCCCCTTTGCGTCTATTAAGCCCAACAACACTTACTTTAAACAACCGCAGCCCCAAGTTCAAGTGGCAACTCATTAACCAGTGTCTGTCGCAGCAACTCATTAACCAGCAACTTGTATTCAGGCAACTCATTCACCAATGTCTGTTGCAGCAACTCATTAACCAGCAACTTGCATTCACCATGTGCAGCGAATCATAAACTGACAGGCAAATGCTGCGGGAATCGTGGGCACCTATGCCCGTCCACGGCCCCTATCCCCGGCACGTCGGGCCATGCAGCAGCACGGACTGCCCGGCTCAGGTTGCAATCCGCACCCACAATAACCCAGCAGCCATGCAGTGGCCCTTCGGCACACGATCAGCTTCATGCAGCCCCTCACGCCCGCCCAACAAGAACAACAACGGCGACCAGCACGGCGACGGCAACTCGCACCTTAAACCTGCACACTGTCGACATGATTTTAAATGCAACGCCGAAAATGTATCCTCCTTCCCGTGCTAGCGACACTGATGACCACCACACCATTGGCAGGCTAAGTACACCACCAGAAATCAGCCGGTCCCGTTGAGCCCAGCCGCCGCTTCACAGCACCATCCCCATACTTCCCACCGTAAATCCTCCTCCCACCCCGTGCTCTGCACCAGCAGCCACCACGGAGGCGCGAAGACCGCTTTCTGCCTGACAGAGGGCAGCATTGCTCCCCGCGATTTAAATCAGTTTGACTCCATTGAGCTCACAGACTTCCAGCCCGCTCTGCTTTCGGGTGTCCCGTATGAATGCAGGTGCCCTCGATGCCGCTTGCCTTCCTCGTCCCTGCGCCGCTCACCCGAGGAGCGCAGGTGGCAGAACCGCGGATATAGCCTTCGGCAAGCGGTCTGCAGCCACCGGCTGCACCTCCGCAGGACAAAGAGGCAGCCGCACGCCGTCGCTGGCCTCGTGTGCGGGCCTTCCGCCCTCAGCGGACGATCTTGTCCCGGATGGTTTCGACATTGCGGCGACATGTTTTTTCCGGAAGACTGCAGTGGATGACTGTTGCCCGGCGGGCGAAGCGGCCTTGCGACGCCATCCCTCGGCGGATCAGGATCGGGCTGCCACCGCCGTCTGCGGAGTCACCGCTGCTTTCCAACGTGGTATAGCCGACAGCGGTCCGATACGGGACGGCCGAGAAATCCACATTTCGGCCCAGGCCGCATCAGACAGCCAGTTCTGGCCGACAGAGGATTTCAACCCGCCGGCTGGCCGTTCATGCCCGCTTCCGAAGAAAGGCGCTTGGCTTGCAGGCAGCTCCGACCCCTGCCATCCAGCAAATATGGTTGCCCGGCACAGGTTACAAGATGCAACCCCAATATTGCAGCAGACATGTTGTCGACCATTGGCATTCAAGCAGCTTCATGCCAACCGGCCTAACCCCCGACCAACAACAACAGCGACTCGCACCACAACGACGACGAGAATAAGCCGCTCTTTTTCCCTGCGCCGCCCTTTCTACATCAGTTTAAAAGCAACACCGCACATACGTCCTCCTTTCCAGCTACGGACATTGATTAAACCCCATCGTCAGTCTCCGGACCCCACCATAATTCACCCCTGCCGGCCGCCTTCTCACAGCCGGCCGCACAAGCTCAGCTACCTCCCTTCCCTCACCTCGATCGACATAAATTGAAAAGCAACACCGAAAACACACCCTCAATCCCGGCTACTTTCTGCCATGCACCCCCTTGGCGTCTATTAAGCCCAACAACACTTACTTTAAACAACCGCAGCCCCAAGTTCAAGTGGCAACTCATTAACCAGTGTCTGTCGCAGCAACTCATTAACCAGCAACTTGTATTCAGGCAACTCATTAACCAATGTCTGTCGCAGCAACTGATAAACCAGCAACTTGCATTCACCATGTGCAGCGAATCATAAACTGACAGGCAAATGCTGCGGGAACCGTGGGCACCTATCCCCGACCACGGCCCCTATCCCCGGCACGTCGGGCCATGCAGCAGCACGGACTGCCCGGATCAGGTTACAATCCGCACCCACAATAAGCCAGCAGCCATGCAGTGGCCCTTCGGCACACGATCAGCTTCATGCAGCCCCTCACGCCCGCCCAACAAGAACAACAACGGCGACCAACATGGCGACGGCAACTCGCACCTGAAACCTGCACACTGTCGACATGATTTTAAAAGCAACGCCGAAAATGTATCCTCCTTCCCGTGCTAGCGACACTGATGACCACCAAACCATTGGCAGGCTAAGTACACCACCAGAAATCAGCCCGTCCCGTCGAGCCCGGCCGCCGATAAACGGCACCGTCCTCATACTTCCCACCGTAAATCCTCCTCCCACCCCGTGCTCTGCACCAGCAGCCACCACGGAGGCGCGAAGACCGCTTTCTGCCCGGCAGAGGGCAGCATTGCTCCCCGCGAATTAAACCGGTTTGACTCCATGGAGCTCACAGACTTCCAGCCCGCTCTGCTTTCGGGCGGCCCGTATGAATACAGCCGCCCTCGATGCCGCTTACCTTCCTCGTTGCAGCGCCGCTCACCCGACGAGCGCAGGTGGCAGAACCGCGGATTTAGCCTTCGGAAAGCGGTCCGAAGCCACCGGCTGCACCTCCGCAGGACAAAGAGGCAGCCGCACGCCGTCGCTGGCCTCGTGTGCGGCCCGTCCGCCCTCAGCGGACGATATTTTCCCGGATGGTTTCGACATTGCAGCGACATGTTTTTGCCAAAAGACTGCAGCGGATGACTGTTGCCCGGCGGGCGAAGCGACCTTGCGAAGCCATTCCTCGTCGGATCGGGAGCGGTCTGCCACCGCCGCGTGCGGCGTCACTGCTGCTTTCCAACGAGGTATGGCCGACAGCAGTCCGATACGGCACGGCGGAGAAATCCACCTTTCGGCCCCGGCCGCATCAGACAGCCAGTACTGGCCCACAGAGGTTTTCAACCCGCCGACTGGCCGTTCAAGCCCGCTTCCGAAGAAAGGCGCTTGGCTTTCAGGCAGCTCCGCCCCCTGCCATCCAGCAACTATGGCTGCCCGGCACAGGTTACAAGATGCAACCACAATAATGCAGCAGACATGTTGTCGACCATTGGCACTCAAGCAGCTTCATGCCAACCGGCCTAACCCCCGAACAACAATAACAGCGACTCGCACCACAACGACGACGAGAATAAGCCGCTCCTTGCCCTGCGCCGCCCTGTCTACATCAGTTTAAAAGCAATACCGCACATACGCCCTCCTTCCCAGCTACGGACATTGATTAAACCCCATCGTCAGTCTCTGTCCCCACCATAATTCACCCCTGCCGGCCGCCTTCTCACAGCCGGCCGCACAAGCTCAGCTACCTCCCTTCCCTCACCTCGATCGACATAAATTGAAAAGCAACACCGAAAACACACCCTCAATCGCGGCTACTTTCTGCCATGCACCCCCTTGGCGTCTATTAAGCCCCACAACACTTACTTTAAACAACCGCAGCCCCAAGTTCAAGTGACAACTCATTAACCAGTGTCTGTCGCAGCAACTCATTAACCAGCAACTTGTATTCAGGCAAATCATTAACCAATGTCTGTCGCAGCAACTGATAAACCAGCAACTTGCATTCACCATGTGCAGCGAATCATAAACTGACAGGCAAATGCTGCGGGAACCGTGGGTACCTATCCCCGACCACGGCCCCTATCCCCGGCACGTCGGGCCATGCAGCAGCACGGTCTGCCCGGCTCAGGTGACAATCCGCACCCACAATAAGCCAGCAGCCATGCAGTGGCCCTTTGGCACACGATCAGCTTCATGCAGCCCCTCACGCCCGCCCAACAAGAACAACAACGGCGACCAGCATGGCGACGGCAACTCGCACCTTAAACCTGCACACTGTCGACATGATTTTAAAAGCAACGCCGAAAATGTATCCTCCTTTCCGTGCTAGCGACACTGATGACCACCAAACCATTGGCAGGCTAAGTACACCACCAGAAATCAGCCCGTCCCGTCGAGCCCGGCCGCCGATAAACGGCACCGTCCTCATACTTCCCACCGTAAATCCTCCTCCCACCCCGTGCTCTGCACCAGCAGCCACCACGGAGGCGCGAAGACCGCTTTCTGCCCGGCAGAGGGCAGCATTGCTCCCCGCGAATTAAACCGGTTTGACTCCATGGAGCTCACAGACTTCCAGCCGCTCTGCTTTCGGGCGGCCCGTATGAATACAGCCGCCCTCGATGCCGCTTACCTTCCTCGTTGCAGCGCCGTTCACCCGACGAGCGCAGGTGGCAGAACCGCGGATTTAGCCTTCGGAAAGCGGTCCGAAGCCACCGGCTGCACCTCCGCAGTTCAAAGAGGCAGCCGCACGGCGTCGCTGGCCACGTGTGCGGCCCGTCCGCCCTCAGCGGACGATATTTTCCCGGATGGTTTCGACATTGCAGCGACATGTTTTTGCCAAAAGACTGCAGCGGATGACAGTTGCCCGGCGGGCGAAGCGACCTTACGAAGCCATCCCTCGTCGGATCGGGAGCGGTCTGCCACCGCCGCGTGCGGCGTCACCGCTGCTTTCCAACGAGGTATGGCCGACAGCAGTCCGATACGGCACGGCGGAGAAATCCACCTTTCGGCCCCGGCCGCATCAGACAGCCAGTACTGGCCGACAGAGCTTTTCAACCCGCCGACTGGCCGTTCAAGCCCGCTTCCGAAGAAAGGCGCTTGGCTTTCAGGCAGCTCCGCCCCCTGCCATCCAGCAACTATGGCTGCCCGGCACAGGTTACAAGATGCAACCACAATAATGCAGCAGACATGTTGTCGACCATTGGCACTCAAGCAGCTTCATGCCAACCGGCCTAACCCCCGAACAACAATAACAGCGACTCGCACCACAACGACGACGAGAATAAGCCGCTCCTTGCCCTGCGCCGCCCTGTCTACATCAGTTTAAAAGCAACACCGCACATACGCCCTCCTTCCCAGCTATGGACATTGATTAAACCCCATCGTCAGTCTCCGTACCCCACCACAATTCACCCCTGCCGCCCGCCCTCTCACCGCCGTCCGCACAAGCTCAGCGACCTCCCTTCCCTCACCTCGATCGACATAAATTGAAAAGCAACACCGAAAACACACCCTCAATACCGGCTACTTTCTGCCATGCACCCCCTTGGCGTCTATTAAGCCCCACAACACTTACTTTAAACAACCGCAGCCCCAAGTTCAAGTGGCAACTCATTAACCAGTGTCTGTTGCAGCAACTCATTAACCAGTAACTTGTATTCAGGCAACTCAGTAACCAATGTCTGTCGCAGCATGTGATAAACCAGCAACTTGCATTCACCATGTGCCGCGAATCATAAACTGAAAGGCAAATGCTGCGGGAACCGTGGGCACCTATCCCCGACCACGGCCCCTATCCCCGGCACGTCGGGCCATGCAGCAGCACGGACTGCCCGGCTCAGGTTACAATCCGCACCCACAAACAGCCAGCAGCCATGCATTGGCCCTTCGGCACACGATCAGCTTCATGCAGCCCCTCACGCCCGCCCAACAAGAACAACAACGGCGACCAGCATGGCGACGGCAACTCGCACCTTAAACCTGCACACTGTCGACATGATTTTAAAAGCAACGCCGAAAATGTATCCTCCTTCCCGTGCTAGCGACACTGATGACCACCAAACCATTGGCAGGCTAAATACACCACCAGAAATCAGCCCGTCCCGTCGAGACCGGCCGCCGCTTCATGGCACCATCCTCATACTTCCCACCGTAAATCCTCCTCCCACCCCGTGCTCTGCACCAGCAGCCACCACGGAGGTGCGAAGACCGCTTTCTGCCCGGCAGAGGGCAGCATTGCTCCCCGCAATTTGAACCGGTTTGACTCCATGGAGCTCACAGACTTCCGGCCCGCTCTGCTTTCGGGCGGCCCGTATGAATACAGCTGCCCTCGATGCCGCTTACCTTCCTCGTCCCAGCGCCGCTCACCCGACGAGCGCAGGTGGCAGAACCGCGGATGTAGCCTTCAGAAAGCGGTCCCCAGCCACCGGCTGCACCTCCGCAGGACAAAGAGGCAGCCGCACGCCGTCGCTGGCCTCGTGTGCGGCCCGTCCGCCCTCAGAGGACGATATTTACCTGGATGGTTTCGACATTGCGGCGACATGGTTTTGCCGAAAGACTGCAGCGGATGACTGTTGCCCGGCGGGCGAAGCGGCCTTGCGACGCCATACCTCGTCGAATCGGGAGCGGGCTGTCACCGCCGCCTACAGCGTCACCGCTGCTTTCCAACGAGGTATGGCCGACAGCAGTCCGATACGGGTTGGCGGAGAAATGCACATTTCGGCCCCGGCCGCATCAGACAGCCAGTACTGGGCGACAGAAGATTTCAACCCGCCGACTGGCCGTTCAAGCCCGCTTCCGAAGAAAGGCGCTTGGCTTGCAGGCAGCTCCGCCCCCTGCCATCCAGCAACTATGGCTGCCCGGCACAGGTTACAAGATGCAACCCCAATAATGCAGCAATCATGTTGTCGACCATTGGCACTCAAGCAGCTTCATGCCAACCGCCCTAACCCCCGACCAACAACAACAGCGACCTGCACCACAACGACGACGAGAATAAGCCGCTCCTTGCCCTGCGCCGCCCTGTCTACATCAGTTTAAAAGCAACACCGCACATACGCCCTCCTTCCCAGCTACGGACATTGATTAAACCCCATCGTCAGTCTCCGGACCCCACCATAATTCACCCCTGCCGGCCGCCTTCTCACAGCCGGCCGCAGAAGCTCAGCTACCTCCCTTCCCTCACCTCGATCGACATAAATTGAAAAGCAACACCGAAAACACACCCTCAATCCCGGCTACTTTCTGCCATGCACCCCCTTGGCGTCTATTAAGCCCCACAACACTTACTTTAAACAACCGCAGCCCCAAGTTCAAGTGGCAACTCATTAACCAGTGTCTGCCGCAGCAACTCATTAACCAGCAACTTGTATTCAGGCAACTCATTAACCAATGTCTGTCGCAGCAACTCATTAACCAGCAACTTGCATTCACCATGTGCAGCGAATCATAAAGTGACAGGCAAATGCTGCGGGAACCGTGGGCACCTATCCCCGACCACGGCCCCTAAACCCCGGCACGTCGGGCCATGAAGCAGCACGGACTGCCCGGCTCAGGTTACAATCCGCACCCACAATAAGCCAGCAGCCATGCAGTGGCCCTTTGGCACACGATCAGCTTCATGCAGCCCCTCACGCCCGCCCAACAAGAACAACAACGGCGACCAGCATGGCGACGGCAACTCGCACCATAAACCTGCACACTGTCGACATGATTTTAAAAGCAACGCCGAAAATGTATCCTCCTTCCCGTGCGAGCGACACTGAAGACCACCACACCATTGGCAGGCAAAATGCACCACCAGAAATCAGCCCGTCCCGTCGAGCCCGGCCGCCGATAAACGGCACCGTCCTCATACTTCCCACCGTAAATCCTCCTCCCACCCCGTGCTCTGCACCAGCAGCCACCACGGAGGCGCGAAGACCGCTTTCTGCCCGGCAGAGGGCAGCATTGCTCCCCGCGATTTGAACCGGTTTGACTCCATGGAGCTCACAGACTTCCAGCGCGCTCTGCTTTCGGGCGGCCCGTATGAATACAGCTGCCCTCGATGCCGCTGACCTTCCTCTTCCCAGCGCCGCTCACCCGACGAGCGCAGGTGGCAGAACCGCGGATTTAGCCTTCGGAAAGCGGTCCCCAGCCACCGGCTGCACCTCCGCAGGACAAAGAGGCAGCCGCACGCCGTCGCTGGCCTCGTGTGCGGCCCGTCCGCCCTCAGCGGACGATATTTTCCCGGATGGTTTCGACATTGCGCCGACATGTTTTTGCTGAAAGACTGCAGCGGATGACTGTTGCCCGGCGGTTGAAGCGGCCTTGCGACGCTATACCTCGTCGAATCGGGAGCGGGCTGCCACCGCCGCCTGCAGCGTCACCGCTGCTTTCCAACGAGGTATGGCCGACAGCAATCCGATACGGGATGGCGGAGAAATGCACATTTCGGCCCCGGCCGCATGAGACAGCCAGTACTGGACGACAGAAGTTTTCAACCCGCCGACTGGCCGTTCAAGCCCGCTTCCGAAGAAAGGCGCTTGGCTTGCAGGCAGCTCCGCCCCCTGCCATCCAGCAACTATGGCTGCCCGGCACAGGTTACAAATGCAACCCCAATAATGCAGCAGACATGTTGTCGACCATTGGCACTCAAGCAGCTTCATGCCAACCGCCCTAACCCCCGACCAACAACAACAGAGACCCGCACCACAATGACGACGAGAATAAGCCACTCCTTGCCCTGCGCCGCCCTGTTTACATCAGTTGAAATACAACACCGCACATACGCCCTCCTTCCCAGCTACGGACTTTGATTAAACCCCATCGTCAGTCTCCGTAACCCACCACAATTCACCCCTGCCGGCCGCCCTCTCACCGCCGGCCGCACAAGCTCAGCTACCTCCCTTCCCTCACCTCGATCGATATAAATTGAAAAGAAACACCGAAAACACACCCTCAATCCCGACTACTTTCGGCCATGCACGCCCTTGGCGTCTAGTAAGCCCAACAAAACTTACTTTAAACAACCGCAGCCCCAAGTTCAAGTGGCAACTCATTAACCAGTGTCTGTCGCAGCAACTCATTAACCAGCAACTTGTATTCAGGCAACTCAATAACCAATGTCTGTCGCAGCAACTCATTAACCAGCAACTTGCATTCACCATGTGCAGCGAATCATAAAGTGACAGGCAAATGCTGCGGGAACCGTGGGCACCTATCCCCGACCACGGCCCCTAAACCCCGGCACGTCGGGCCATGAAGCAGCACGGACTGCCCGGCTCAGGTTACAATCCGCACCCACAATAAGCCAGCAGCCATGCAGTGGCCCTTTGGCACACGATCAGCTTCATGCAGCCCCTCACGCCCGCCCAACAAGAACAACAACGGCGACCAGCATGGCGACGGCAACTCGCACCATAAACCTGCACACTGTCGACATGATTTTAAAAGCAACGCCGAAAATGTATCCTCCTTCCCGTGCGAGCGACACTGAAGACCACCACACCATTGGCAGGCAAAATGCACCACCAGAAATCAGCCCGTCCCGTCGAGCCCGGCCGCCGATAAACGGCACCGTCCTCATACTTCCCACCGTAAATCCTCCTCCCACCCCGTGCTCTGCACCAGCAGCCACCACGGAGGCGCGAAGACCGCTTTCTGCCCGGCAGAGGGCAGCATTGCTCCCCGCGATTTGAACCGGTTTGACTCCATGGAGCTCACAGACTTCCAGCGCGCTCTGCTTTCGGGCGGCCCGTATGAATACAGCTGCCCTCGATGCCGCTGACCTTCCTCTTCCCAGCGCCGCTCACCCGACGAGCGCAGGTGGCAGAACCGCGGATTTAGCCTTCGGAAAGCGGTCCCCAGCCACCGGCTGCACCTCCGCAGGACAAAGAGGCAGCCGCACGCCGTCGCTGGCCTCGTGTGCGGCCCGTCCGCCCTCAGCGGACGATATTTTCCCGGATGGTTTCGACATTGCGCCGACATGTTTTTGCTGAAAGACTGCAGCGGATGACTGTTGCCCGGCGGGTGAAGCGGCCTTGCGACGCCATACCTCGTCGAATCGGAAGCGGGCTGCCACCGCCGCCTGCAGCGTCACCGCTGCTTTCCAACGAGGTATGGCCGACAGCAATCCGATACGGGATGGCGGAGAAATGCACATTTCGGCCCCGGCCGCATGAGACAGCCAGTACTGGACGACAGAAGTTTTCAACCCGCCGACTGGCCGTTCAAGCCCGCTTCCGAAGAAAGGCGCTTGGCTTGCAGGCAGCTCCGCCCCCTGCCATCCAGCAACTATGGCTGCCCGGCACAGGTTACAAATGCAACCCCAATAATGCAGCAGACATGTTGTCGACCATTGGCACTCAAGCAGCTTCATGCCAACCGCCCTAACCCCCGACCAACAACAACAGAGACCCGCACCACAATGACGACGAGAATAAGCCACTCCTTGCCCTGCGCCGCCCTGTTTACATCAGTTGAAATACAACACCGCACATACGCCCTCCTTCCCAGCTACGGACTTTGATTAAACCCCATCGTCAGTCTCCGTAACCCACCACAATTCACCCCTGCCGGCCGCCCTCTCACCGCCGGCCGCACAAGCTCAGCTACCTCCCTTCCCTCACCTCGATCGATATAAATTGAAAAGAAACACCGAAAACACACCCTCAATCCCGACTACTTTCGGCCATGCACGCCCTTGGCGTCTAGTAAGCCCAACAAAACTTACTTTAAACAACCGCAGCCCCAAGTTCAAGTGGCAACTCATTAACCAGTGTCTGTCGCAGCAACTCATTAACCAGCAACTTGTATTCAGGCAACTCATTAACCAATGTCTGTCGCAGCAACTCATTAACCAGCAACTTGCATTCACCATGTGCAGCGAATCATAAACTGACAGGCAAATGCTGCGGGAACCATGGGCACCTATCCCCGACCACGGCCCCTATCCCCGGCACGTCGGGCCATGCAGCAGCACGGACTGCCCGGCTCAGGTTAAAATCCGCACCCACAATTACTCAGCAGCCATGCAGTGGCCCTTCGGCACACGATCAGCTTCATGCAGCCCCTCACGCCCGCACAACAAGAACAACAACGGCGAGCAGTATGGCGACGGAAACTCGCACCTTAAGCCTGCACACTGTCGACATGGTTTTTAAAGCAACGCCGAAATTGTATCCTCCTTCCCGTGCTAGCGACACTGATGACCACCACACAATTGGCAGGCTAAGTACACCACCAGAAATCAGCCCGTCCCGTCGAGCCCGGCCGCCGCTTCACGGCACCATCCTGATACTTCCCACCGTAAATCCTCCTCCCACCCCGTGCTCTGCACCAGCAGCAACCAAGGAGTCGCGAAGACCGCTTTCTGCCCGGCAGAGGGCAGCATTGCTCCCCGCGATTTGAACCGGTTTGACTCCATGGAGCTCACAGACTTCCAGCCCGCTCTGCTTTCGGGCGGCCCGTATGACTACAGGTGCCCTCGATGCCGCTTGCCTTCCTCGTCCCAGCGCCGATCACCCGACGAGCGCAGGTGGCAGAACCACGGATTTAGCCTTCGGAAAGCGGTCCCCAGCCACCGGCTGCACCTCGCAGGTCAAAGAGACAGCCGCACGCCGTCGCTGGCCTCGTGTGCGGCCCGTCCGCCCTCAGCAGACGATATTTTCCCGGATGGTTTCGACATTGCGGCGACATGTTTTTGCCGAAAGACTGCAGCGGATGCCTGTTGCCCGGCGGGCGAAGCGGCCTTGCGACGCAATCCCTCGTTGGATCTGGAGCGGGCTGCCACCGCCGCCTGCTGCGTCACCGCTGCTTTCGAACGAGGTATGGCCGACAGCAGTCTGATACGGGATGGCGGAGAAATGCACATTTCGGCCACGGCCGCATCAGACAGCCAGTACTGGACGACAGAGGTTTTCAACCCGCCGGCTGGCCGTTCAAGCCCGCTTCCGAAGAAAGGCGCTTGGCTTGCAGGCAGCTCCGCCCCCTGCCATCCAGCAACTATGGCTGCCCGGCACAGGTTACAAGATGCAACCCCAATAATGCAGCCGACATGTTGTCGACCATTGGCACTCAAGCAGCTTCATGCCAACCGCACTAACGCCCGAACAACAATAACAGCGACTCGCACCACAACGACGACGAGAATAAGCCGCTCCTTGCCCTGCGCCGCCCTGTCTACATCAGTTTAAAAGCAACACCGCACATACGCCCTCCTTCCCAGCTACGGACATTGATTAAACCCCATCGTCAGTCTCCGGACCCCACCATAATTCACCCCTGCCGGCCGCCTTCTCACAGCCGGCCGCAGAAGCTCAGCTACCTCCCTTCCCTCACCTCGATCGACATAAATTGAAAAGCAACACCGAAAACACACCCTCAATCCCGTTTACTTTCTGCCATGCACCCCCTTGGCGTCTATTAAGCCCCACAACACTTACTTTAAACAACCGCAGCCCCAAGTTCAAGTGGCAACTCATTAACCAGTGTCTGTTGCAGCAACTCATTAACCAGCAACTTGTATTCAGGCAACTCATTAACCAATGTCTGTCGCAGCAAATGATAAACCAGCAACTTGCATTCACCATGTGCCGCGAATCATAAACTGAAAGGCAAATGCTGCGGGAACCGTGGGCACCTATCCCCGAGCACGGCCCCTATCCCCGGCACGTCGGGCCATGCAACAGCACGGACTGCCCGGCTCAGATTACAATCTGCACCCACAATTACCCAGCAGCCATGCAGTGGCCCTTCGGCACACGATCAGCTTCATGCAGCCCCTCACGCCCGCCCAACAAGAACAACAACGGCGACCAGCATGGCGACGGCAACTCGCACCTTAAACCTGCACACTGTCGACATGGTTTTAAAAGCAACGCCGAAATTGTATCCTCCTTCCCGTGCTAGCGACACTGATGACCACCACACCATTGGCAGGCTAAGTACACCACCAGAAATCAGCCCGTCCCGTCGAGCCCGGCTGCCGCTTCACGGCACCATCCTCATACTTCCCACCGTAAATCCTCCTCCCACCCCGTGCTCTGCACCAGCAGCAACCACGGAGGCGCGAAGACCGCTTTTTCCCCGGCAGAGGGCAGCATTGCTCCCCGCGATTTGTACCGGTTTGACTCCATGGAGCTCACAGACTTCCAGCCCGCTCTGCTTTCGGGCGGCCCGTATTACTACAGATGCTCTCGATGCCGCTTGCCTTCCTCGTCCCAGCGCCGCTCACCCGACGAGCGCAGGTGGCAGAACCGCGGATTTAGCCTTCGGAAAGCGGTCCCCAGCCACCGGCTGCACCTCCGCAGGTCAAAGAGGCAGCCGCACGCCGTCGCTGGCCTCGTGTGCGGCCCGTCCGCCCTCACCAGACGATATTTTCCCGGATGGTTTCGACATTGCAGCGACATGTTTTTGCCGAAAGACTGGAGCGGATGCCTGTTGCCCGGCGGGCGAAGCGGCCTTGCGACGCAATCCCTCGTTGGATCTGGAGCGGGCTGCCACCGCCGCCTGCGGCGTCACCGCTGCTTTCCAACGAGGTATGGCCGACAGCAGTCCGATACGGCACGGCGGAGAAATCCGCATTTCGGCCCCGGCCGCATCAAACAGCCAGTACTGGCCGACAGAGGTATTCAACCCGCCGACTGGCCGTTCAAGCCCGCTTCCGAAGAAAGGCGCTTCGCTTGCAGGCAGCTCCGCCCCCTGCCATCCAGCAACAATGGCTGCCCGGCACAGGTTACAAGATGCAACCCCAATAATGCAGCAGACATGTTGTCGACCATTGGCACTCAAGCAGCTTAATGCAACCGGCCTAACCCCCGACCAACAACAACAGCGACCCGCACCACAACGACGACGAGAATAAGCCGCTCGTAGCCCTGCGCCGCCCTGTCTACATCAGTTTAAAAGCAACACCGCACATACGCCCTCCTTCCCAGCTATGGACATTGATTAAACCCCATCGTCAGTCTCCGTACCCCACCACAATTCTCCCCTGCCGGCCGCCCTCTCACCGCCGGCCGCACAAGCTCAGCTACCTCCCTTCCCTCACCTCGATCGACATAAATTGAAAAGCAACACCGAAAACACACCCTCAATCCCGGCTACTTTCTGCAATGCACCCTCTTGGCGTCTATTAAGCACCACAACACTTACTTTAAACAACCGCAGCCCCAAGTTCAAGTGGCAACTCAAAAACCAGTGTCTGTCGCAGCAACTCATTAACCAGCAACTTGTATTCAGGCAACTCATTAACCAATGTCTGTCGCAGCAACTCATTAACCAGCAACTTGCATTCACCATGTGCAGCGAATCATAAACTGACAGGCAATTGCTGCGGGAACCGTGAGCACCTGTCCCGGACCACCGCCCCTATCCCCGGCACGTCGGGCCATGCAGCAGCACGGACTGCCCGGCTCAGGTTACAATCCGCACCCACAATAAGCCAGCAGCCATGCAGTGGCCCTTCGGCACACGATCGGCTTCATGCAGCCCCTCACGCCCGCCCAACAAGAACAACAACGGCGACCAGCATGGCGACGGCAACTCGCATCTTAAACCTCCACACTGTCGACATGATTTTAAAAGCAACGCCGAAAATGTATCCTCCTTCCCGTGCGAGCGACACTGATGACCACCACACTATTGGCAGGCTAAGTACACCACCAGAAATCAGCCCGTCCCGTCGAGCCCGGCCGCCGATAAACGGCACCGTCCTCATACTTCCCACCGTAAATCCTCCTCCCACCCCGTGCTCTGCACCAGCAGCCACCACGGAGGCGCGAAGACCGCTTTCTGCCCGGCAGAGGGCAGCATTGCTCCCCGTGATTTGAACCGGTTTGACTCCATGGAGCTCACAGACTTCCAGCCCGCTCTGCTTTCGGGCGGCCCGTATGAATACAGCTGCCCTCGATGCCGCTGACCTTCCTCTTCCCAGCGCAGCTCACCCGACGAGCGCAGGTGGCAGAACCGCGGATTTAGCCTTCGGAAAGCGGTCCCCAGCCACCGGCTGCACCTCCGCAGGACAAAGAGGCAGCCGCACGCCGTCGCTGGCCTCGTGTGCGGCCCGTCCGCCCTCAGCGGACGATATTTTCCCGGATGGTTTCGACATTGCGCCGACATGTTTTTGCTGAAAGACTGCAGCGGATGACTGTTGCCCGGCGGGTGAAGCGGCCTTGCGACGCCATACCTCGTCGAATCGGGAGCGGGCTGCCACCGCCGCCTGCAGCGTCACCGCTGCTTTCCAACGAGGTATGGCCGACAGCAGTCCGATACGGGATGGCGGAGAAATGCACATTTCGGCCCCGGCCGCATGAGACAGCCAGTACTGGACGACAGAAGTTTTCAACCCGCCGACTGGCCGTTCAAGCCCGCTTCCGAAGAAAGGCGCTTGGCTTGCAGGCAGCTCCGCCCCCTGCCATCCAGCAACTATGGCTGCCCGGCACAGGTTACAAATGCAACCCCAATAATGCAGCAGACATGTTGTCGACCATTGGCACTCAAGCAGCTTCATGCCAACCGCCCTAACCCCCGACCAACAACAACAGAGACCCGCACCACAATGACGACGAGAATAAGCCGCTCCTTGCCCTGCGCCGCCCTGTTTACATCAGTTGAAATACAACACCGCACATACGCCCTCCTTCCCAGCTACGGACTTTGATTAAACCCCATCGTCAGTCTCCGTAACCCACCACAATTCACCCCTGCCGGCCGCCCTCTCACCGCCGGCCGCACAAGCTCAGCTACCTCCCTTCCCTCACCTCGATCGATATAAATTGAAAAGAAACACCGAAAACACACCCTCAATCCCGACTACTTTCGGCCATGCACGCCCTTGGCGTCTATTAAGCCCAACAACACTTACTTTAAACAACCGCAGCCCCAAGTTCAAGTGGCAACTCATTAACCAGTGTCTGTCGCAGCAACTCATTAACCAGCAACTTGTATTCAGGCAACTCATTAACCAATGTCTGTCGCAGCAAGTGATAAACCAGCAACTTGCATTCACCATGTGCCGCGAATCATAAACTGAAATGCAAATGCTGCGGGAACCGTGGGCACCTATCCCCGACCACGGCCCCTATCCCCGGCACGTCGGGCCATGCAGCAGCACGGACTGCCCGGCTCAGGTTACAATCCGCACCCACAAACAGCCAGCAGCCATGCAGTGGCCCTTCGGCACCCGATCAGCTTCATGCAGCCCCTCACGCCCGCCCAACAAGAACAACAACGGCGACCAGCATGGCGACGGCAACTCGCACCTTAAACCTGCACACTGTCGACATGATTTTAAAAGCAACGCCGAAAATGTATCCTCCTTCCCGTGCTAGCGACACTGATGACCACCAAACCATTGGCAGGCTAAGTACACCACCAGAAATCAGCCCGTCCCGTCGAGCCCGGCCGCCGCTTCAAGGCACCATCCTCATACTTCCCACCGTAAATCCTCCTCCCACCCCGTGCTCTGCACCAGCAGCTACCACGGAGGCGCGAAGACCGCTTTCTGCCCGGCAGAGGGCAGCATGGCTCCCCGCGATTTAAACCGGTTTGACTCCATGGAGCTCACAGACTTCCAGCACGCTCTGCTTTCGGGAGGCCCGTATGAATACATGTGCCCTCGATGCCGCTTGCCTTCCTCGTCCCAGCGCCGCTCACCCGACGAGCGCAGGTGGCAGTACCGCGGATATAGCCTTCGGAAAGCGGTCCCCAGCCACAGGCTGCACCTCCGCTGGTCAAAGAGTCAGCCGCACTCCGTCGCTGGCCTCGTGTGCGGCCCGTCCGCCCTGAGCGGACGATATTTTCCCGGATGGTTTCTACATTGCTGCGACATGTTTTTGCCGAAAGACTGCAGCGGATGACTGTTGCTCGGCGGGCGAAGCGGCCTTGCGACGCCATCCCTCGTCGGATCGGGAGCGGGCTACCACCGCCGCCTGCGGCGTCACCGCTGCTTTCCAACGAGTTATGTCCAACAGCAGTCCGATAAGGCACGGCGGAGAAATCCACATTTCGGCCCCGGCCGCATCAGACAGCCAGTACTGGCCGACAGAGGTTTTCAACCCGACGACTGGCCGTTCAAGCCCACTTCCGAAGAAAGGCGCTTGGCTTGCAGGCAGCTCCGCCCCCTGCCATCTAGCAACTATGGCTGCCCGGCACAGGTTACAAGATGCAACCACAATAATGCAGCAGACATGTTGTCGACCATTGGCACTCAAGCAGCTTAATGCAACCGGCCTAACCCCCGACCAACAACAACAGCGACCCGCACCACAACGACGACGAGAATAAGCCGCTCCTTGCCCTGCGCCGCCCTGTCTACATCAGTTTAAAAGCAACACCGCACATACGCCCTCCTTCCCTGCTATGGACATTGATTAAACCCCATCGTCAGTCTCCGTACCCCACCACAATTCACCCCTGCCGCCCGCCCTCTCACCGCCGTCCGCACAAGCTCAGCGACCTCCCTTCCCTCACCTCGATCGACATAAATTGAAAAGCAACACCGAAAACACACCCTCAATCCCGGCTACTTTCTGCCATGCACCCCCTTGGCGTCTATTAAGCCCCACAACACTTACTTTAAACAACCGCAGCCCCAAGTTCAAGTGGCAACTCATTAACCAGTGTCTGTCGCAGCAACTCATTAACCAGCAACTTGTATTCAGGCAACTCATTAACCAATTTCTGTCGCAGCAACTCATTAACCAGCAACTTGCATTCACCATGTGCAGCGAATCATAAACTGACAGGCAAATGCTGCGGGAACCGTGGGCACCTATCCCGGACCACGGCCCCTATCCCCGGCACGTCGGGCCATGCAGCAGCACGGACTGCCCGGCTCAGTTTGCAATCCGCACCCACAATAAGCCAGCAGCCATGCAGTGGCCCTTCGGCACACGATCGGCTTCATGCAGCCCCTCACGCCCGCCCAACAAGAACAACAACGGCGACCAGCATGGCGACGGCAACTCGCATCTTAAACCTCCACACTGTCGACGTGATTTTAAAAGCAACGCCGAAAATGTATCCTCCTTCCCGTGCGAGCGACACTGATGACCACCACACCATTGGCAGGCAAAGTGCACCACCAGAAATCAGCCCGTCCCGTCGAGCCCGGCCGCCGATAAACGGCACCGTCCTCATACTTCCCACCGTAAATCCTCCTCCCACCCCGTGCTCTGCACCAGCAGCCACCACGGAGGCGCGAAGACCGCTTTCTGCCCGGCAGAGGGCAGCATTGCTCCCCGCGAATTAAACCGGTTTGACTCCATGGAGCTCACAGACTTCCAGCCCACACTGCTTTTGGGCGGCCCGTATGAATACATGTGCCCTCGATGCCGCTTGCCTTCCTCGTCCCAGCGCCGCTCACCCGACGAGCGCAGGTGGCAGCACCGCGGATACAGCCTTCGGAAAGCGGTCCCCAGCCACCGGCTGCACCTCCGCAGGACAAAGAGTCAGCCGCACGCCATCGCTGGCCTCGTGTGCGGCCCGTCCGGCTCAGCGGACGATATTTTCCCGGATTGTTTCGACATTGCAGCGACATGTTTTTGCCGAAAGACTGCAGCGGATGACTGTTGCCCGGCGGGCGAAGCGACCTTGCGACGCCATCCCTCGTCGGATCGGGAGCGGGCTGCCACCGCCGCGTGCGGCGTCACCGCTGCTTTCCAACGAGGTATGGCCGACAGCAGTCCGATACGGCACGGCGGAGAAATGCACATTTCGGCCCCGGCCGCTTCAGACAGCCAGTACTGGCCGACAGAGGTTTTCAACCCGCCGACTGGCCGTTCAAGCCCGCTTCCGAAGAAAGGCGCTTGGCTTGCAGGCAGCTCCGCCCCCTGCCATCTAGCAACTATGGCTGCCCGGCACAGGTTACAAGATGCAACCACAATAATGCAGCAGACATGTTGTCGACCATTGGCACTCAAGCAGCTTAATGCAACCGGCCTAACCCCCGACCAACAACAACAGCGACCCGCACCACAACGACGACGAGAATAAGCCGCTCCTTGCCCTGCGCCGCCCTGTCTACATCAGTTTAAAAGCAACACCGCACATACGCCCTCCTTCCCTGCTATGGACATTGATTAAACCCCATCGTCAGTCTCCGTACCCCACCACAATTCACCCCTGCCGCCCGCCCTCTCACCGCCGTCCGCACAAGCTCAGCGACCTCCCTTCCCTCACCTCGATCGACATAAATTGAAAAGCAACACCGAAAACACACCCTCAATCCCGGCTACTTTCTGCCATGCACCCCCTTGGCGTCTATTAAGCCCCACAACACTTACTTTAAACAACCGCAGCCCCAAGTTCAAGTGGCAACTCATTAACCAGTGTCTGTCGCAGCAACTCATTAACCAGCAACTTGTATTCAGGCAACTCATTAACCAATTTCTGTCGCAGCAACTCATTAACCAGCAACTTGCATTCACCATGTGCAGCGAATCATAAACTGACAGGCAAATGCTGCGGGAACCGTGGGCACCTATCCCGGACCACGGCCCCTATCCCCGGCACGTCGGGCCATGCAGCAGCACGGACTGCCCGGCTCAGTTTGCAATCCGCACCCACAATAAGCCAGCAGCCATGCAGTGGCCCTTCGGCACACGATCGGCTTCATGCAGCCCCTCACGCCCGCCCAACAAGAACAACAACGGCGACCAGCATGGCGACGGCAACTCGCATCTTAAACCTCCACACTGTCGACGTGATTTTAAAAGCAACGCCGAAAATGTATCCTCCTTCCCGTGCGAGCGACACTGATGACCACCACACCATTGGCAGGCAAAGTGCACCACCAGAAATCAGCCCGTCCCGTCGAGCCCGGCCGCCGATAAACGGCACCGTCCTCATACTTCCCACCGTAAATCCTCCTCCCACCCCGTGCTCTGCACCAGCAGCCACCACGGAGGCGCGAAGACCGCTTTCTGCCCGGCAGAGGGCAGCATTGCTCCCCGCGAATTAAACCGGTTTGACTCCATGGAGCTCACAGACTTCCAGCCCACACTGCTTTTGGGCGGCCCGTATGAATACATGTGCCCTCGATGCCGCTTGCCTTCCTCGTCCCAGCGCCGCTCACCCGACGAGCGCAGGTGGCAGCACCGCGGATACAGCCTTCGGAAAGCGGTCCCCAGCCACCGGCTGCACCTCCGCAGGACAAAGAGTCAGCCGCACGCCATCGCTGGCCTCGTGTGCGGCCCGTCCGGCTCAGCGGACGATATTTTCCCGGATTGTTTCGACATTGCAGCGACATGTTTTTGCCGAAAGACTGCAGCGGATGACTGTTGCCCGGCGGGCGAAGCGACCTTGCGACGCCATCCCTCGTCGGATCGGGAGCGGGCTGCCACCGCCGCGTGCGGCGTCACCGCTGCTTTCCAACGAGGTATGGCCGACAGCAGTCCGATACGGCACGGCGGAGAAATGCACATTTCGGCCCCGGCCGCTTCAGACAGCCAGTACTGGCCGACAGAGGTTTTCAACCCGCCGACTGGCCGTTCAAGCCCGCTTCCGAAGAAAGGCGCTTGGCTTGCAGGCAGCTCCGCCCCCTGCCATCCAGCGACTATGGCTGCCCGGCGCAGGTTACAAGATGCAACCACAATAATGCAGCAGACATATTGTCGACCATAGGCACTCAAGCAGCTTCATGCCAACCGGCCGAACCCCCGACCAACAACAACAGGGACCCGCACCACAACGACGACGAGAATAAGCCGCTCCTTGCCCTGCGCCGCCCTGTCTACATCAGTTTAAAAGCAACACCGCACATACGCCCTCCTTCCCAGGGATGGACATTGATTAACCCCCATCGTCAGTCTCCGTACACCACCACAATTCACCCCTGCCGGCCGCCCTCTCACCGCCGGCCGCACAAGCTCAGCTACCTCCCTTCCCTCACCTCGATCGACATAAATTTAAAAGCAACACCGAAAACACACCCTCAATCCCGGCTACTTTCTGCCATGCACCCCCTTGGCGTCTATTAATCCCAACAACACGTACTTTAAACAACCGCAGCCCCAAGTTCAAGTGGCAACTCATTAACCAGTGTCTGTCGCAGCAACTCATTAACCAGCAACTTGTATTCAGGCAACTCATTAACCAATGTCTGTCGCAGCAACTCATTAACCAGCAACTTGCATTCACCATGTGCAGCGAATCATAAACTGACAGGCAAATGCTGCGGGAACCGTGGGCACCTATCCCCGACCACGTCCCCTATCCCCGGCACGTCGGGCCATGCAGCAGCACGGACTGCCCGGCTCAGGTTACAATCCGCACCCACAATTACCCAGCAGCCATGCAGTGGCCCTTCGGCACACGATCAGCTTCATGCAGCCCCTCACGCCCGCCCAACAAGAACAACAACGGCGACCAGCATGGCGACGGCAACTCGCACCTTAAACCTGCACACTGTCGACATGGTTTTAAAAGCAACGCCGAAACTGTATCCTCCTTCCCGTGCTAGCGACACTGATGACCACCACACGATTGGCAGGCTAAGTACACCACCAGAAATCAGCCCGTCCCGTCGAGCCCGGCCGCCGCTTCACGGCACCATCCTCATACTTCCCACCGTAAATCCTCCTCCCACCCCGTGCTCTGCACCAGCAGCCACCACGGAGTTGCGAAGACCGCTTTCTGCCCGGCAGAGGGCAGCATGGCTCCCCGCGATTTAAACCGGTTTGACTCCCTCAGCGGACGATATTTTCCCGGATGGTTTCTACATTGCTGAGACATGTTTTTGCCGAAAGACTGCAGCGGATGACTGTTGCCCGGCGGGCGAAGCGGCCTTGCGACGCCATCCCTCGTCGGATCGGGAGCGGGCTACCACCGCCGCCTGCGGCGTCACCGCTGCTTTCCAACGAGGTGTGGCCGACAGCTGTCCGATAAGGCACGGCGGAGAAATCCACATTTCGGCCCCGGCCGCATCAGACAGCCAGTACTGGCCGACAGAGGTTTTCAACCCGCCGACTGGCCGTTCAAGCCCACTTCCGAAGAAAGGCGCTTGGCTTGCAGGCAGCTCCGCCCCCTGCCATCTAGCAACTATGGCTGCCCGGCACAGTTACAAGATGCAACCACAATAATGCAGCAGACATGTTGTCGACCATTGGCACTCAAGCAGCTTAATGCAACCGGCCAAACCCCCGACCAACAACAACAGCGACCCGCACCACAACGACGATGAGAATAAGCCGCTACTTGCCCTGCGCCGCCCTGTCTACATCAGTTTAAAAGCAACACCGCACATACGCCCTCCTTCCCAGCTATGGACATTGATTAAAGCCCATCGTCAGTCTCCGTACCCCACCACAATTCACCCCTGCCGGCCGCCCTCTCACCGCCGGCCGCACAAGCTCAGCTACCTCCCTTCCCTCACCTCGATCGACATAAATTGAAAAGCAACACAGAAAACACACCCTCAATCCCGGCTACTTTCTGCCATGCACCCACTTGGCGTCTATTAAGCCCCACAACACTTACTTTAAACAACCGCAGCCCCAAGTTCAAGTGGCAACTCATTAACCAGTGTCTGTCGCAGCAACTCATTAACCAGCAACTTGTATTCAGGCAACTCATTAACCAATGTCTGTCGCAGCAACTAATTAACCAGCAACTTGCATTCACCATGTGCAGCGAATCATAAACTGACAGGCAAATGCTGCGGGAACCGTGGGCACCTATCCCGGACCACAGCCCCTATGCCCGGCACGTCGGGCCATGCAGCAGCACGGACTGCCCGGCTCAGGTTACAATCCGCACCCACAATAAGCCAGCAGCCATGCAGTGGCCCTTCGGCACACGATCGGCTTCATGCAGCCCCTCACGCCCGCCCAACAAGAACAACAACGGCGACAAGCATGGCGACGGCAACTCGCATCTTAAACCTCCACACTGTCGACATGATTTTAAAAGCAACGCCGAAAATGTATCCTCCTTCCCGTGCGAGCGACACTGATGACCACCACACCATTGGCAGGCGAAGTGCACCACCAGAATTCAGCCCGTCCCGTCGAGCCCGGCCGCCGATAAATGGCACCTTCCTCATACTTCCCACCGTAAATCCTCCTCCCACCCCGTGCTCTGCACCAGCAGCAACCAAGGAGGCGCGAAGACCACTTTCTGACCGGCAGAGGGCAGCATTGCTCCCCGCGATTTGAACCGGTTTGACTCCATGGAGCTCACAGACTTCCAGCCCGCTCTGCTTTCGGGCGGCCCGTATGAATGCAGGTGCCCTCGATGCCGCTTACCTTCCTCGTCCCAGCGCCACTCACCCGACGAGCGCAGGTGGCAGCACCGCGGATATAGCCTTCGGAAAGCGGTCCCCAGCCACCGGCTGCACCTCCGCAGGACAAAGAGTCAGCCGCACGCCGTCGCTGGCCTCGTGTGCGGCCCGTCCGCCCTCAGCGGACGATATTTTCCCGGATGGTTTCGACATTGCAGCGACATGTTTTTGCCGAAAGACTGCAGCGGATGACTGTTGCCCGGCGGGCGAAGCGACCTTGCGACGCCATCCCTCGTCGGATCTGGAGCGGACTGCCACCGCCGCGTGCGGCGTCACCGCTGCTTTCCAACGAGGTATGGCCAACAGCAGTCCGATACGGGATGGCGGAGAAATGCACATTTCGGCCACGGCCGCATCAGACAGCCAGTACTGGCCGACAGAGGTTTTCAACCCGCCGGCTGGCCGTTCAAGCCCGCTTCCGAAGAAAGGCGCTTGGCTTGCAGGCAGCTCCGCCCCCTGCCATCCAGCAACTATGGCTGCCCGGCACAGGTTACAAGATACAACCCCAATAATGCAGCAGACATGTTGTCGACCATTGGCACTCAAGCAGCTTCATGCCAACCGCCCTAACCCCCGACCAACAATAACAGCGACTCGCACCACAACGACGACGAGAATAAGCCGCTCCTTGCCCTGCGCCGCCCTGTCTACATCAGTTTAAAAGCAACACCGCACATACGCCCTCCTTCCCAGCTACGGACATTGATTAAACCCCATCGTCAGTCTCCGGACCCCACCATAATTCACCCCTGCCGGCCGCCTTCTCACAGCCGGTCGCACAAGCTCAGCTACCTCCCTTCCCTCACCTCGATCGACATAAATTGAAAAGCAACACCGAAAGCACACCCTCAATCCCGGCTACTTTCTGCCATGCACCCCCTTGGCGTCTATTAAGCCCCACAACAGTTACTTTAAACAACCGCAGCCCCAAGTTCAAGTGGCAACTCATTAACCAGTGTCTGTCGCAGCAACTCATTAACCAGCAACTTGTATTCAGGCAACTCATTAACCAATGTCTGTCGCAGCAACTCATTAACCAGCAACTTGCATTCACCATGTGCAGCGAATCATAAACTGACAGGCAAATGCTGCGGGAACCATGGGCACCTATCCGCGACCACGGCCCCTATCCCCGGCACGTCGGCCATGCAGCAGCACGGACTGCCCGGCTCAGGTTACAATCCGCACCCACAATAACCCAGCAGCCATGCAGTCGCCCTTTGGCACACGATCAGCTTCATGCAGCCCCTCACGCCCGCCCAACAAGAACAACAACGGCGACCAGCATGGCGACGGCAACTCGCACCTTAAACCTGCACACTGTCGACATGATTTTAAAAGCAACGCCGAAAATGTATCCTCCTTCCCGTGCTAGCGACACTGATGACCACCACACTATTGGCAGGCTAAGTACACCACCAGAAATCAGCCCGTCCCGTCGAGCCCGGCCGCCGCTTCACGGCACCATCCTCATACTTCCCACCGTAAATCCTCCTCCCACCCCGTGCTCTGCACCAGCAGCCACCACGGAGGCGCGAAGACCGCTTTCTGCCCGGCAGAGAGCAGCATTGCTCCCCGCGAATTAAACCGGTTTGACTCCATGGAGCTCACAGACTTCCAGCCCACACTGCTTTCGGGCGGCCCGTATGAATACATGTGCCCTCGATGCCGCTTGCCTTCCTCGTCCCAGCGCCGCTCACCCGACGAGCGCAGGAGGCAGCACCGCGGATATATAGCCTTCGGAAAGCAGTCCCCAGCCACCGGCTGCACCTCCGCAGGACAAAGAGTCAGCCGCACGCCGTCGCTGGCCTCGTGTGCGGCCCGTCCGCCCTCAGCGGACGATATTTTCCCGGATGGTTTCGACATTGCAGCGACATGTTTTTGCCGAAAGACTGCAGCGGATGACTGTTGCCCGGCGGGCGAAGCGACCTTGCGACGCCATCCATCGTCGGATCGGGAGCGGACTGCCGCCGCCGCGTGCGGCGTCACCGCTGCTTTCCAACGAGGTATGGCCGACAGCAGTCCGATACGGGATGGAGGAGAAATGCACATTTCGGCCACGGCCGCATCAGACAGCCAGTACTGGCCGACAGACGTTTTCAACCCGCCGGCCGGCCGTTCAAGCCCGCTTCCGAAGAAAGGCGCTTGGCTTGCAGGCAGCTCCGCCCCCTGCCATCCAGCAACTATGGCTGCCCGGCACAGGTTACAAGATGCAACCACAATAATGCAGCAGACATGTTGTCGACCATTGGCACTCAAGCAGCTTCATGCCAACCGCCCTAACACCCGACCAACAATAACAGCGACTCGCACCACAACGACGACGAGAATAATCCGCTCCTTGCCCTGCGCCGCCCTGTCTACATCAGTTTAAAAGCAACACCGCACATACGCCCACCTTCCCAGCTACGGACATTGATTAAACCCCATCGTCAGTCTCCGGACCCCACCATAATTCACCCCTGCCGGCCGCCTTCTCACAGCCTGCCGCACAAGCTCAGCTACCTCCCTTCCCTCACCTCGATCGACATAAATTGAAAAGCAACACCGAAAACACACCCTCAATCCCGGCTACTTTCGGCCATGCACCCCCTTGGCGTCTATTAAGCCCCACAACAGTTACTTTAAACAACCGCAGCCCCAATTTCAAGTGGCAACTCATTAACCAGCAACTTGTATTCAGGCAACTCATTAACCAATGTCTGTCGCAGCAAGTCATTAACCAGCAACTTGCATTCACCATGTGCAGCGAATCATAAACTGACAGGCAAATGCTGCGGGAACCATGGGCACCTATCCCCGACCACGGCCCCTATCTGCGGCACGTCGGCCATGCAGCAGCACGGACTGCCCGGCTGAGGTTACAATCCGCACCCACAATAACCCAGCAGCCATGCAGTCGTCCTTTGGCACACGATCAGCTTCATGCAGCCCCTCACGCCCGGCCAACAAGAACAACAACGGCGACCAGCATGGCGACGGCAACTCGCACCTTAAACCTGCACACTGTCGACATGATTTTAAAAGCAACGCCGAAAATGTATCCTCCTTCCCGTGCTAGCGACACTGATGACCACCACACCATTGGCAGGCTAAGTACACCACCAGAAATCAGCCCGTCCCGTCGAGCCCGGCCGCCGCTTCACGGCACCATCCTCATACTTCCCACCGTAAATCCTCCTCCCACCCCGTGCTCTGCACCAGCAGCCACCACGGAGGCGCGAAGACCGCTTTCTGCCCGGCAGAGAGCAGCATTGCTCCCCGCGAATTAAACCGGTTTGACTCCATGGAGCTCACAGACTTCCAGCCCACACTGCTTTCGGGCGGCCCGTATGAATACATGTGCCCTCGATGCCGCTTGCCTTCCTCGTCCCAGCGCCGCTCACCCGACGAGCGCAGGTGGCAGCACCGCGGATATAGCCTTCGGAAAGCGGTCCCCAGCCACCGGCTGCACATCCGCAGGACAAAGAGTCAGCCGCACGCCGTCGCTGGCCTCGTGTGCGGCCCGTCCGCCCTCAGCGGACGATATTTTCCCGGATGGTTTCGACATTGCAGCGACATGTTTTTGCCGAAAGACTGCAGCGGATGACTGTTGCCCGGCGGGCGAAGCGACCTTGCGACGCCATCCCTCGTCGGATCGGGAGCGGACTGCCACCGCCGCGTGCGGCGTCACCGCTGCTTTCCAACGAGGTATGGCCGCCAGCAGTCCGATACGGGATGGCGGTGAAATGCACATTTCGGCCACGGCCGCATCAGACAGCCAGTACTGGCCGACAGAGGTTTTCAACCCGCCGGCTGGCCGTTCAAGCCCGCTTCCGAAGAAAGGCGCTTGGCTTGCAGGCAGCTCCGCCCCCTGCCATCCAGCAACTATGGCTGCCCGGCACAGGTTACAAGATACAACCCCAATAATGCAGCAGACATGTTGTCGACCATTGGCACTCAAGCAGCTTCATGCCAACCGCCCTAACCCCCGACCAACAATAACAGCGACTCGCACCACAACGACGACGAGAATAAGCCGCTCCTTGCCCTGCGCCGCCCTGTCTACATCAGTTTAAAAGCAACACCGCACATACGCCCTCCTTCCCAGCTACGGACATTGATTAAACCCCATCGTCAGTCTCCGGACCCCACCATAATTCACCCCTGCCGGCCGCCTTCTCACAGCCGGCCGCACAAGCTCAGCTACCTCCCTTCCCTCACCTCGATCGACATAAATTGAAAAGCAACACCGAAAGCACACCCTCAATCCCGGCTACTTTCTGCCATGCACCCCCTTGGCGTCTATTAAGCCCCACAACAGTTACTTTAAACAACCGCAGCCCCAAGTTCAAGTGGCAACTCATTAACCAGTGTCTGTCGCAGCAACTCATTAACCAGCAACTTGTATTCAGGCAACTCATTAACCAATGTCTGTCGCAGCAACTCATTAACCAGCAACTTGCATTCACCATGTGCAGCGAATCATAAACTGACAGGCAAATGCTCCGGGAACCATGGGCACCTATCCCCGACCACGGCCCCTATCCCCGGCACGTCGGCCATGCAGCAGCACGGACTGCCCGGCTCAGGTTACAATCCGCACCCACAATAAGCCAGCAGCCATGCAGTGGCCCTTTGGCAAACGATCAGCTTCATGCAACCCCTCACGCCCGCCCAACAAGAACAACAACGGCGACCAGCATGGCGACGGCAACTCGCACCTTAAACCTGCACACTGTCGACATGATTTTAAAAGCAACGCCGAAAATGTATCCTCCTTCTAGTGCTAGCGACACTGATGAACACCAAGCCATTGGCAGGCTAAGTACACCACCAGAAATCAGCCCGTCCCGTCGAGCCCGGCCGCCGCTTCACGGCACCATCCTCATACTTCCCACCGTAAATCCTCCTCCCACCCCGTGCTCTGCACCAGCAGCCACCACGGAGTTGCGAAGACCGCTTTCTGCCCGGCAGAGGGCAGCATGGCTCCCCGCGATTTAAACCGGTTTGACTCCCTCAGCGGACGATATTTTCCCGGATGGTTTCTACATTGCTGAGACATGTTTTTGCCGAAAGACTGCAGCGGATGACTGTTGCCCGGCGGGCGAAGCGGCCTTGCGACGCCATCCCTCGTCGGATCGGGAGCGGGCTACCACCGCCGCCTGCGGCGTCACCGCTGCTTTCCAACGAGGTGTGGCCGACAGCTGTCCGATAAGGCACGGCGGAGAAATCCACATTTCGGCCCCGGCCACATCAGACAGCCAGTACTGGCCGACAGAGGTTTTCAACCCGCCGACTGGCCGTTCAAGCCCACTTCCGAAGAAAGGCGCTTGGCTTGAAGGCAGCTCCGCCCCCTGCCATCTAGCAACTATGGCTGCCCGGCACAGTTACAAGATGCAACCACAATAATGCAGCAGACATGTTGTCGACCATTGGCACTCAAGCAGCTTAATGCAACCGGCCAAACCCCCGACCAACAACAACAGCGACCCGCACCACAACGACGACGAGAATAAGCCGCTCCTTGCCCTGCGCCGCCCTGTCTACATCAGTTTAAAAGCAACACCGCACATACGCCCTCCTTCCCAGCTATGGACATTGATTAAACCCCATCGTCAGTCTCCGTACCCCACCACAATTCACCCCTGCCGGCCGCCCTCTCACCGCCGGCCGCACAAGCTCAGCTACCTCCCTTCCCTCACCTCGATCGACATAAATTGAAAAGCAACACAGAAAACACACCCTCAATCCCGGCTACTTTCTGCCATGCACCCACTTGGCGTCTATTAAGCCCCACAACACTTACTTTAAACAACCGCAGCCCCAAGTTCAAGTGGCAACTCATTAACCAGTGTCTGTCGCAGCAACTCATTAACCAGCAACTTGTATTCAGGCAACTCATTAACCAATGTCTGTCGCAGCAACTCATTAACCAGCAACTTGCATTCACCATGTGCAGCGAATCATAAACTGACAGGCAAATGCTGCGGGAACCGTGGGCACCTATCCCGGACCACGGCCCCTATGCCCGGCACGTCGGGCCATGCAGCAGCACGGACTGCCCGGCTCAGGTTACAATCCGCACCCACAATAAGCCAGCAGCCATGCAGTGGCCCTTCGGCACACGATCGGCTTCATGCAGCCCCTCACGCCCGCCCAACAAGAACAACAACGGCGACAAGCATGGCGACGGCAACTCGCATCTTAAACCTCCACACTGTCGACATGATTTTAAAAGCAACGCCGAAAATGTATCCTCCTTCCCGTGCGAGCGACACTGATGACCACCACACCATTGGCAGGCGAAGTGCACCACCAGAATTCAGCCCGTCCCGTCGAGCCCGGCCGCCGATAAATGGCACCTTCCTCATACTTCCCAACGTAAATCCTCCTCCCACCCCGTGCTCTGCACCAGCAGCAACCAAGGAGGCGCGAAGACCGCTTTCTGCCCGGCAGAGGGCAGCATTGCTCCCCGCGATTTGAACCGGTTTGACTCCATGGAGCTCACAGACTTGCAGCCCGCTCTGCTTTCGGGCGGCCCGTATGAATGCAGGTGCCCTCGATGCCGCTTACCTTCCTCGTCCCAGCGCCACTCACCCGACGAGCGCAGGTGGCAGCACCGCGGATATAGCCTTCGGAAAGCGGTCCCCAGCCACCGGCTGCACCTCCGCAGGACAAAGAGTCAGCCGCACGCCGTCGCTGGCCTCGTGTGCGGCCCGTCCGCCCTCAGCGGACGATATTTTCCCGGATGGTTTCGACATTGCAGCGACATGTTTTTGCCGAAAGACTGCAGCGGATGACTGTTGCCCGGCGGGCGAAGCGACCTTGCGACGCCATCCCTCGTCGGATCGGGAGCGGACTGCCACCGCCGCGTGCGGCGTCACCGCTGCTTTCCAACGAGGTATGGCCGACAGCAGTCCGATACGGGATGGCGGAGAAATGCACATTTCGGCCACGGCCGCATCAGACAGCCAGTACTGGCCGACAGAGGTTTTCAACCCGCCGGCTGGCCGTTCAAGCCCGCTTCCGAAGAAAGGCGCTTGGCTTGCAGGCAGCTCCGCCCCCTGCCATCCAGCAACTATGGCTGCCCGGCACAGGTTACAAGATACAACCCCAATAATGCAGCAGACATGTTGTCGACCATTGGCACTCAAGCAGCTTCATGCCAACCGCCCTAACCCCCGACCAACAATAACAGCGACTCGCACCACAACGACGACGAGAATAAGCCGCTCCTTGCCCTGCGCCGCCCTGTCTACATCAGTTTAAAAGCAACACCGCACATACGCCCTCCTTCCCAGCTACGGACATTGATTAAACCCCATCGTCAGTCTCCGGACCCCACCATAATTCACCCCTGCCGGCCGCCTTCTCACAGCCGGCCGCACAAGCTCAGCTACCTCCCTTCCCTCACCTCGATCGACATAAATTGAAAAGCAACACCGAAAGCACACCCTCAATCCCGGCTACTTTCTGCCATGCACCCCCTTGGCGTCTATTAAGCCCCACAACAGTTACTTTAAACAACCGCAGCCCCAAGTTCAAGTGGCAACTCATTAACCAGTGTCTGTCGCAGCAACTCATTAACCAGCAACTTGTATTCAGGCAACTCATTAACCAATGTCTGTCGCAGCAACTCATTAACCAGCAACTTGCATTCACCATGTGCAGCGAATCATAAACTGACAGGCAAATGCTGCGGGAACCATGGGCACCTATCCCCGACCATGGCCCCTATCCCCGGCACGTCGGCCATGCAGCAGCACGGACTGCCCGGCTCAGGTTACAATCCGCACCCACAATAACCCAGCAGCCATGCAGTCGCCCTTTGGCACACGATCAGCTTCATGCAGCCCCTCACGCCCGCCCAACAAGAACAACAACGGCGACCAGCATGGCGACGGCAACTCGCACCTTAAACCTGCACACTGTCGACATGATTTTAAAAGCAACGCCGAAAATGTATCCTCCTTCCCGTGCTAGCGACACTGATGACCACCACACCATTGGCAGGCTAAGTACACCACCAGAAATCAGCCCGTCCCGTCGAACCCGGCCGCCGCTTCACGGCACCATCCTCATACTTCCCACCGTAAATCCTCCTCCCACCCCGTGCTCTGCACCAGCAGCCACCACGGAGGCGCGAAGACCGCTTTCTGCCCGGCAGAGAGCAGCATTGCTCCCCGCGAATTAAACCGGTTTGACTCCATGGAGCTCACAGACTTCCAGCCCACACTGCTTTCGGGCGGCCCGTATGAATACATGTGCCCTCGAAGCCGCTTGCCTTCCTCGTCCCAGCGCCGCTCACCCGACGAGCGCAGGTGGCAGCACCGCGGATATATAGCCTTCGGAAAGCGGTCCCCAGCCACCGGCTGCACCTCCGCAGGACAAAGAGTCAGCCGCACGCCGTCGCTGGCCTCGTGTGCGGCCCGTCCGCCCTCAGCGGACGATATTTTCCCGGATGGTTTCGACATTGCAGCGACATGTTTTTGCCGAAAGACTGCAGCGGATGACTGTTGCCCGGCGGGCGAAGCGACCTTGCGACGCCATCCATCGTCGGATCGGGAGCGGACTGCCGCCGCCCCGTGCGGCGTCACCGCTGCTTTCCAACGAGGTATGGCCGACAGCAGTCCGATACGGGATGGCGGAGAAATGCACATTTCGGCCACGGCCGCATCAGACAGCCAGTACTGGCCGACAGAGGTTTTCAACCCGCCGGCTGGCCGTTCAAGCCCGCTTCCGAAGAAAGGCGCTTGGCTTGCAGGCAGCTCCGCCCCCTGCCATCCAGCAACTATGGCTGCCCGGCACAGGTTACAAGATGCAACCACAATAATGCAGCAGACATGTTGTCGACCATTGGCACTCAAGCAGCTTCATGCCAACCGCCCTAACCCCCGACCAACAATAACAGCGACTCGCACCACAACGACGACGAGAATAAGCCGCTCCTTGCCCTGCGCCGCCCTGTCTACATCAGTTTAAAAGCAACACCGCACATACGCCCACCTTCCCAGCTACGGACATTGATTAAACCCCATCGTCAGTCTCCGGACCCCACCATAATTCACCCCTGCCGGCCGCCTTCTCACAGCCGGCCGCACAAGCTCAGCTACCTCCCTTCCCTCACCTCGATCGACATAAATTGAAAAGCAACACCGAAAACACACCCTCAATCCCGGCTACTTTCGGCCATGCACCCCCTTGGCGTCTATTAAGCCCCACAACAGTTACTTTAAACAACCGCAGCCCCAAGTTCAAGTGGCAACTCATTAACCAGCAACTTGTATTCAGGCAACTCATTAACCAATGTCTGTCGCAGCAAGTCATTAACCAGCAACTTGCATTCACCATGTGCAGCGAATCATAAACTGACAGGCAAATGCTGCGGGAACCATGGGCACCTATCCCCGACCACGGCCCCTATCTGCGGCACGTCGGCCATGCAGCAGCACGGACTGCCCGGCTGAGGTTACAATCCGCACCCACAATAACCCAGCAGCCATGCAGTCGTCCTTTGGCACACGATCAGCTTCATGCAGCCCCTCACGCCCGGCCAACAAGAACAACAACGGCGACCAGCATGGCGACGGCAACTCGCACCTTAAACCTGCACACTGTCGACATGATTTTAAAAGCAACGCCGAAAATGTATCCTCCTTCCCGTGCTAGCGACACTGATGACCACCACACCATTGGCAGGCTAAGTACACCACCAGAAATCAGCCCGTCCCGTCGAGCCCGGCCGCCGCTTCACGGCACCATCCTCATACTTCCCACCGTAAATCCTCCTCCCACCCCGTGCTCTGCACCAGCAGCCACCACGGAGGCGCGAAGACCGCTTTCTGCCCGGCAGAGAGCTGCATTGCTCCCCGCGAATTAAACCGGTTTGACTCCATGGAGCTCACAGACTTCCAGCCCACACTGCTTTCGGGCAGCCCGTATGAATACATGTGCCCTCGATGCCGCTTGCCTTCCTCGTCCCAGCGCCGCTCACCCGACGAGCGCAGGTGGCAGCACCGCGGATATAGCCTTCGGAAAGCGGTCCCCAGCCACCGGCTGCACCTCCGCAGGAAAAAGAGTGAGCCGCACGCCGTCGCTGGCCTCGTGTGCGGCCCGTCCGCCCTCAGCGGACGATATTTTCCCGGATGGTTTCGACATTGCAGCGACATGTTTTTGCCGAAAGACTGCAGCGGATGACTGTTGCCCGGCGGGCGAAGCGACCTTGCGACGCCATCCCTCGTCGGATCGGGAGCGGACTGCCACCGCCGCGTGCGGCGTCACCGCTGCTTTCCAACGAGGTATGGCCGACAGCAGTCCGATACGGGATGGCGGAGAAATGCACATTTCGGCCACGGCCGCATCAGACAGCCAGTACTGGCCGACAGAGGTTTTCAACCCGCCGGCTGGCCGTTCAAGCCCGCTTCCGAAGAAAGGCGATTGGCTTGCAGGCAGCTCCGCCCCCTGCCATCCAGCAACTATGGCTGCCCGGCACAGGTTACAAGATGCAACCCCAATAAAGCAGCAGACATGTTGTCGACCATTGGCACTCAAGCAGCTTCATGCCAACCGCCCTAACCGCCGACCAACAATAACAGCGACTCGCACCACAACGACGATGTGAATAAGCCGCTCCTTGCCCTGCGCCGCCCTGTCTACATCAGTTTAAAAGCAACACCGCACATACGCCCTCCTTCCCAGCTACGGACATTGATTAAACCCCATCGTCAGTCTCCGGACCCCACCATAATTCACCCCTGCCGGCCGCCTTCTCACAGCCGGCCGCACAAGCTCAGCTACCTCCCTTCCCTCACCTCGATCGACATAAATTGAAAAGCAACACCGAAAACACACCCTCAATCCCGGCTACTTTCGGCCATGCACCCCCTTGGCGTCTATTAAGCCCCACAACAGTTACTTTAAACAACCGCAGCCCCAAGTTCAAGTGGCAACTCATTAACCAATGTCTGTCGCAGCAACTCATTAACCAGCAACTTGCATTCACCATGTGCAGCGAATCATAAACTGACAGGCAAATGCTGCGGGAACCATGGGCACCTATCCCCGACCACGGCCCCTATCCGCGGCACGTCGGCCATGCAGCAGCACGGACTGCCCGGCTCAGGTTACAATCCGCACCCACAATAAGCCAGCAGCCATGCAGTGGCCCTTTGGCACACGATCAGCTTCATGCAGCCCCTCACGCCCGCCCAACAAGAACAACAACGGCGACCAGCATGGCGACGGCAACTCGCACCTTAAACCTGCACACTGTCGACATGATTTTAAAAGCAACGCCGAAAATGTATCCTCCTTCCCGTGCTAGCGACACTGATGAACACCAAACCATTGGCAGGCTAAGTACACCACCAGAAATCAGCCCGTCCCGTCGAGCCCGGCCGCCGCTTCACGGCACCATCCTCATACTTCCCACCGTAAATCCTCCTCCCACCCCGTGCTCTGCACCAGCAGCCACCACGGAGGTGCGAAGACCGCTTTCTGCCCGGCAGAGGGCAGCATGGCTCCCCGCGATTTAAACCGGTTTGACTCCCTCAGCGGACGATATTTTCCCGGATGGTTTCTACATTGCTGAGACATGTTTTTGCCGAAAGACTGCAGCGGATGACTGTTGCCCGGCGGGCGAAGCGACCTTGCGACGCCATCCCTCGTCGGATCGGGAGCGGACTGCCACCGCCGCGTGCGGCGTCACCGCTGCTTTCCAACGAGGTATGGCCGACAGCAGTCCGATACGGGATGGCGGAGAAATGCACATTTCGGCCACGGCCGCATCAGACAGCCAGTACTGGCCGACAGAGGTTTTCAACCCGCCGGCTGGCCGTTCAAGCCCGCTTCCGAAGAAAGGCGATTGGCTTGCAGGCAGCTCCGCCCCCTGCCATCCAGCAACTATGGCTGCCCGGCACAGGTTACAAGATGCAACCCCAATAAAGCAGCAGACATGTTGTCGACCATTGGCACTCAAGCAGCTTCATGCCAACCGCCCTAACCGCCGACCAACAATAACAGCGACTCGCACCACAACGACGATGTGAATAAGCCGCTCCTTGCCCTGCGCCGCCCTGTCTACATCAGTTTAAAAGCAACACCGCACATACGCCCTCCTTCCCAGCTACGGACATTGATTAAACCCCATCGTCAGTCTCGGGACCCCACCATAATTCACCCCTGCCGGCCGCCTTCTCACAGCCGGCCGCACAAGCTCAGCTACCTCCCTTCCCTCACCTCGATCGACATAAATTGAAAAGCAACACCGAAAACACACCCTCAATCCCGGCTACTTTCGGCCATGCACCCCCTTGGCGTCTATTAAGCCCCACAACAGTTACTTTAAACAACCGCAGCCCCAAGTTCAAGTGGCAACTCATTAACCAATGTCTGTCGCAGCAACTCATTAACCAGCAACTTGCATTCACCATGTGCAGCGAATCATAAACTGACAGGCAAATGCTGCGGGAACCATGGGCACCTATCCCCGACCACGGCCCCTATCCGCGGCACGTCGGCCATGCAGCAGCACGGACTGCCCGGCTCAGGTTACAATCCGCACCCACAATAAGCCAGCAGCCATGCAGTGGCCCTTTGGCACACGATCAGCTTCATGCAGCCCCTCACGCCCGCCCAACAAGAACAACAACGGCGACCAGCATGGCGACGGCAACTCGCACCTTAAACCTGCACACTGTCGACATGATTTTAAAAGCAACGCCGAAAATGTATCCTCCTTCCCGTGCTAGCGACACTGATGAACACCAAACCATTGGCAGGCTAAGTACACCACCAGAAATCAGCCCGTCCCGTCGAGCCCGGCCGCCGCTTCACGGCACCATCCTCATACTTCCCACCGTAAATCCTCCTCCCACCCCGTGCTCTGCACCAGCAGCCAACACGGAGGTGCGAAGACCGCTTTCTGCCCGGCAGAGGGCAGCATGGCTCCCCGCGATTTAAACCGGTTTGACTCCCTCAGCGGACGATATTTTCCCGGATGGTTTCTACATTGCTGAGACATGTTTTTGCCGAAAGACTGCAGCGGATGACTGTTGCCCGGCGGGCGAAGCGGCCTTGCGACGCCATCCCTCGTCGGATCGGGAGCGGGCTACCACCGCCGCCTGCGGCGTCACCGCTGCTTTCCAGCGAGGGGTGGCCGACAGCTGTCCGATAAGGCACGGCGGAGAAATCCACATTTCGGCCCCGGCCGCATCAGACAGCCAGTACTGGCCGACAGAGGTTTTCAACCCGCCGACTGGCCGTTCAAGCCCACTTCCGAAGAAAGGCGCTTGGCTTGCTGGCAGCTCCGCCCCCTGCCATCTAGCAACTATGGCTGCCCGGCACAGTTACAAGATGCAACCACAATAATGCAGCAGACATGTTGTCGACCATTGGCACTCAAGCAGCTTAATGCAACCGGCCAAACCCCCGACCAACAACAACAGCGACCCGCACCACAACGACGATGAGAATAAGCCGCTCCTTGCCCTGCGCCGCCCTGTCTACATCAGTTTAAAAGCAACACCGCACATACGCCCTCCTTCCCAGCTATGGACATTGATTAAAGCCCATCGTCAGTCTCCGTTCCCCACCACAATTCACCCCTGCCGGCCGCCCTCTCACCACCGGCCGCACAAGCTCAGCTACCTCCCTTCCCTCACCTCGATCGACATAAATTGAAAAGCAACACAGAAAACACACCCTCAATCCCGGCTACTTTCTGCCATGCACCCACTTGGCATCTATTAAGCCCCACAACACTTACTTTAAACAACCGCAGCCCCAAGTTCAAGTGGCAACTCATTAACCAGTGTCTGTCGCAGCAACTCATTAACCAGCAACTTGTATTCAGGCAACTCATTAACCAATGTCTGTCGCAGCAACTAATTAACCAGCAACTTGCATTCACCATGTGCAGCGAATCATAAACTGACAGGCAAATGCTGCGGGAACCGTGGGCACCTATCCCGGACCACAGCCCCTATGCCCGGCACGTCGGGCCATGCAGCAGCACGGACTGCCCGGCTCAGGTTACAATCCGCACCCACAATAAGCCAGCAGCCATGCAGTGGCCCTTCGGCACACGATCGGCTTCATGCAGCCCCTCACGCCCGCCCAACAAGAACAACAACGGCGACAAGCATGGCGACGGCAACTCGCATCTTAAACCTCCACACTGTCGACATGATTTTAAAAGCAACGCCGAAAATGTATCCTCCTTCCCGTGCGAGCGACACTGATGACCACCACACCATTGGCAGGCGAAGTGCACCACCAGAATTCAGCCCGTCCCGTCGAGCCCGGCCGCCGATAAATGGCACCGTCCTCATACTTCCCACCGTAAATCCTCCTCCCATCCCGTGCTCTGCAACAGCAGCCACCACGGAGGCGCGAAGACCGCTTTCTGCCCGGCAGAGGGCAGCATTGCTCCCCGCGATTTGAACCGGTTTGACTCCATGGAGCTCACAGACTTCCAGCCCGCTCTGCTTTCGGGCGGCCCGTATGAATGCAGGTGCCCTCGATGCCGCTTACCTTCCTCGTCCCAGCGCCACTCACCCGACGAGCGCAGGTGGCAGCACCGCGGATATAGCCTTCGGAAAGCGGTCCCCAGCCACCGGCTGCACCTCCGCAGGACAAAGAGTCAGCCGCACGCCGTCGCTGGCCTCGTGTGCGGCCCGTCCGCCCTCAGCGGACGATATTTTCCCGGATGGTTTCGACATTGCAGCGACATGTTTTTGCCGAAAGACTGCAGCGGATGACTGTTGCCCGGCGGGCGAAGCGACCTTGCGACGCCATCCCTCGTCGGATCGGGAGCGGACTGCCACCGCCGCGTGCGGCGTCACCGCTGCTTTCCAACGAGGTATGGCCGACAGCAGTCCGATACGGGATGGCGGAGAAATGCACATTTCGCCCACGGCCGCATCAGACAGCCAGTACTGGCCGACAGAGGTTTTCAACCCGCCGGCTGGCCGTTCAAGCCCGCTTCCGAAGAAAGGCGCTTGGCTTGCAGGCAGCTCCGCCCCCTGCCATCCAGCAACTATGGCTGCCCGGCACAAGTTACAAGATACAACCCCAATAATGCAGCAGACATGTTGTCGACCATTGGCACTCAAGCAGCTTCATGCCAACCGCACTAACCCCCGACCAACAATAACAGCGACTCGCACCACAACGACGACGAGAATAAGCCGCTCCTTGCCCTGCGCCGCCCTGTCTACATCAGTTTAAAAGCAACACCGCACATACGCCCTCCTTCCCAGCTACGGACATTGATTAAACCCCATCGTCAGTCTCCGGACCCCACCATAATTCACCCCTGCCGGCCGCCTTCTCACAGCCGGCCGCACAAGCTCAGCTGCCTCCCTTCCCTCACCTCGATCGACATAAATTGAAAAGCAACACCGAAAGCACACCCTCAATCCCGGCTACTTTCTGCCATGCACCCCCTTGGCGTCTATTAAGCCCCACAACACTTACTTTAAACAACCGCAGCCCCAAGTTCAAGTGGCAACTCATTAACCAGTGTCTGTCGCAGCAACTCATTAACCAGCAACTTGTATTCAGGCAACTCATTAACCAATTTCTGTCGCAGCAACTCATTAACCAGCAACTTGCATTCACCATGTGCAGCGAATCATAAACTGACAGGCAAATGCTGCGGGAACCGTGGGCACCTATCCCGGACCACGGCCCCTATCCCCGGCACGTCGGGCCATGCAGCAGCACGGACTGCCCGGCTCAGTTTGCAATCCGCACCCACAATAAGCCAGCAGCCATGCAGTGGCCCTTCGGCACACGATCGGCTTCATGCAGCCCCTCACGCCCGCCCAACAAGAACAACAACGGCGACCAGCATGGCGACGGCAACTCGCATCTTAAACCTCCACACTGTCGACGTGATTTTAAAAGCAACGCCGAAAATGTATCCTCCTTCCCGTGCGAGCGACACTGATGACCACCACACCATTGGCAGGCAAAGTGCACCACCAGAAATCAGCCCGTCCCGTCGAGCCCGGCCGCCGATAAACGGCACCGTCCTCATACTTCCCACCGTAAATCCTCCTCCCACCCCGTGCTCTGCACCAGCAGCCACCACGGAGGCGCGAAGACCGCTTTCTGCCCGGCAGAGGGCAGCATTGCTCCCCGCGAATTAAACCGGTTTGACTCCATGGAGCTCACAGACTTCCAGCCCACACTGCTTTTGGGCGGCCCGTATGAATACATGTGCCCTCGATGCCGCTTGCCTTCCTCGTCCCAGCGCCGCTCACCCGACGAGCGCAGGTGGCAGCACCGCGGATACAGCCTTCGGAAAGCGGTCCCCAGCCACCGGCTGCACCTCCGCAGGACAAAGAGTCAGCCGCACGCCATCGCTGGCCTCGTGTGCGGCCCGTCCGGCTCAGCGGACGATATTTTCCCGGATTGTTTCGACATTGCAGCGACATGTTTTTGCCGAAAGACTGCAGCGGATGACTGTTGCCCGGCGGGCGAAGCGACCTTGCGACGCCATCCCTCGTCGGATCGGGAGCGGGCTGCCACCGCCGCGTGCGGCGTCACCGCTGCTTTCCAACGAGGTATGGCCGACAGCAGTCCGATACGGCACGGCGGAGAAATGCACATTTCGGCCCCGGCCGCTTCAGACAGCCAGTACTGGCCGACAGAGGTTTTCAACCCGCCGACTGGCCGTTCAAGCCCGCTTCCGAAGAAAGGCGCTTGGCTTGCAGGCAGCTCCGCCCCCTGCCATCCAGCGACTATGGCTGCCCGGCGCAGGTTACAAGATGCAACCACAATAATGCAGCTGACATATTGTCGACCATAGGCACTCAAGCAGCTTCATGCCAACCGGCCGAACCCCCGACCAACAACAACAGGGACCCGCACCACAACGACGACGAGAATAAGCCGCTCCTTGCCCTGCGCCGCCCTGTCTACATCAGTTTAAAAGCAACACCGCACATACGCCCTCCTTCCCAGGGATGGACATTGATTAACCCCCATCGTCAGTCTCCGTACACCACCACAATTCACCCCTGCCGGCCGCCCTCTCACCGCCGGCCGCACAAGCTCAGCTACCTCCCTTCCCTCACCTCGATCGACATAAATTTAAAAGCAACACCGAAAACACACCCTCAATCCCGGCTACTTTCTGCCATGCACCCCCTTGGCGTCTATTAATCCCAACAACACGTACTTTAAACAACCGCAGCCCCAAGTTCAAGTGGCAACTCATTAACCAGTGTCTGTCGCAGCAACTCATTAACCAGCAACTTGTATTCAGGCAACTCATTAACCAATGTCTGTCGCAGCAACTCATTAACCAGCAACTTGCATTCACCATGTGCAGCGAATCATAAACTGACAGGCAAATGCTGCGGGAACCGTGGGCACCTATCCCCGACCACGTCCCCTATCCCCGGCACGTCGGGCCATGCAGCAGCACGGACTGCCCGGCTCAGGTTACAATCCGCACCCACAATTACCCAGCAGCCATGCAGTGGCCCTTCGGCACACGATCAGCTTCATGCAGCCCCTCACGCCCGCCCAACAAGAACAACAACGGCGACCAGCATGGCGACGGCAACTCGCACCTTAAACCTGCACACTGTCGACATGGTTTTAAAAGCAACGCCGAAACTGTATCCTCCTTCCCGTGCTAGCGACACTGATGACCACCACACGATTGGCAGGCTAAGTACACCACCAGAAATCAGCCCGTCCCGTCGAGCCCGGCCGCCGCTTCACGGCACCATCCTCATACTTCCCACCGTAAATCCTCCTCCCACCCCGTGCTCTGCACCAGCAGCCACCACGGAGTTGCGAAGACCGCTTTCTGCCCGGCAGAGGGCAGCATGGCTCCCCGCGATTTAAACCGGTTTGACTCCCTCAGCGGACGATATTTTCCCGGATGGTTTCTACATTGCTGAGACATGTTTTTGCCGAAAGACTGCAGCGGATGACTGTTGCCCGGCGGGCGAAGCGGCCTTGCGAAGCCATCCCTCGTCGGATCGGGAGCGGGCTACCACCGCCGCCTGCGGCGTCACCGCTGCTTTCCAACGAGGTGTGGCCGACAGCTGTCCGATAAGGCACGGCGGAGAAATCCACATTTCGGCCCCGGCCGCATCAGACAGCCAGTACTGGCCGACAGAGGTTTTCAACCCGCCGACTGGCCGTTCAAGCCCACTTCCGAAGAAAGGCGCTTGGCTTGCAGGCAGCTCCGCCCCCTGCCATCTAGCAACTATGGCTGCCCGGCACAGTTACAAGATGCAACCACAATAATGCAGCAGACATGTTGTCGACCATTGGCACTCAAGCAGCTTAATGCAACCGGCCAAACCCCCGACCAACAACAACAGCGACCCGCACCACAACGACGATGAGAATAAGCCGCTACTTGCCCTGCGCCGCCCTGTCTACATCAGTTTAAAAGCAACACCGCACATACGCCCTCCTTCCCAGCTATGGACATTGATTAAAGCCCATCGTCAGTCTCCGTACCCCACCACAATTCACCCCTGCCGGCCGCCCTCTCACCGCCGGCCGCACAAGCTCAGCTACCTCCCTTCCCTCACCTCGATCGACATAAATTGAAAAGCAACACAGAAAACACACCCTCAATCCCGGCTACTTTCTGCCATGCACCCACTTGGCGTCTATTAAGCCCCACAACACTTACTTTAAACAACCGCAGCCCCAAGTTCAAGTGGCAACTCATTAACCAGTGTCTGTCGCAGCAACTCATTAACCAGCAACTTGTATTCAGGCAACTCATTAACCAATGTCTGTCGCAGCAACTAATTAACCAGCAACTTGCATTCACCATGTGCAGCGAATCATAAACTGACAGGCAAATGCTGCGGGAACCGTGGGCACCTATCCCGGACCACAGCCCCTATGCCCGGCACGTCGGGCCATGCAGCAGCACGGACTGCCCGGCTCAGGTTACAATCCGCACCCACAATAAGCCAGCAGCCATGCAGTGGCCCTTCGGCACACGATCGGCTTCATGCAGCCCCTCACGCCCGCCCAACAAGAACAACAACGGCGACAAGCATGGCGACGGCAACTCGCATCTTAAACCTCCACACTGTCGACATGATTTTAAAAGCAACGCCGAAAATGTATCCTCCTTCCCGTGCGAGCGACACTGATGACCACCACACCATTGGCAGGCGAAGTGCACCACCAGAATTCAGCCCGTCCCGTCGAGCCCGGCCGCCGATAAATGGCACCTTCCTCATACTTCCCACCGTAAATCCTCCTCCCACCCCGTGCTCTGCACCAGCAGCAACCAAGGAGGCGCGAAGACCACTTTCTGACCGGCAGAGGGCAGCATTGCTCCCCGCGATTTGAACCGGTTTGACTCCATGGAGCTCACAGACTTCCAGCCCGCTCTGCTTTCGGGCGGCCCGTATGAATGCAGGTGCCCTCGATGCCGCTTACCTTCCTCGTCCCAGCGCCACTCACCCGACGAGCGCAGGTGGCAGCACCGCGGATATAGCCTTCGGAAAGCGGTCCCCAGCCACCGGCTGCACCTCCGCAGGACAAAGAGTCAGCCGCACGCCGTCGCTGGCCTCGTGTGCGGCCCGTCCGCCCTCAGCGGACGATATTTTCCCGGATGGTTTCGACATTGCAGCGACATGTTTTTGCCGAAAGACTGCAGCGGATGACTGTTGCCCGGCGGGCGAAGCGACCTTGCGACGCCATCCCTCGTCGGATCGGGAGCGGACTGCCACCGCCGCGTGCGGCGTCACCGCTGCTTTCCAACGAGGTATGGCCAACAGCAGTCCGATACGGGATGGCGGAGAAATGCACATTTCGGCCACGGCCGCATCAGACAGCCAGTACTGGCCGACAGAGGTTTTCAACCCGCCGGCTGGCCGTTCAAGCCCGCTTCCGAAGAAAGGCGCTTGGCTTGCAGGCAGCTCCGCCCCCTGCCATCCAGCAACTATGGCTGCCCGGCACAGGTTACAAGATACAACCCCAATAATGCAGCAGACATGTTGTCGACCATTGGCACTCAAGCAGCTTCATGCCAACCGCCCTAACCCCCGACCAACAATAACAGCGACTCGCACCACAACGACGACGAGAATAAGCCGCTCCTTGCCCTGCGCCGCCCTGTCTACATCAGTTTAAAAGCAACACCGCACATACGCCCTCCTTCCCAGCTACGGACATTGATTAAACCCCATCGTCAGTCTCCGGACCCCACCATAATTCACCCCTGCCGGCCGCCTTCTCACAGCCGGTCGCACAAGCTCAGCTACCTCCCTTCCCTCACCTCGATCGACATAAATTGAAAAGCAACACCGAAAGCACACCCTCAATCCCGGCTACTTTCTGCCATGCACCCCCTTGGCGTCTATTAAGCCCCACAACAGTTACTTTAAACAACCGCAGCCCCAAGTTCAAGTGGCAACTCATTAACCAGTGTCTGTCGCAGCAACTCATTAACCAGCAACTTGTATTCAGGCAACTCATTAACCAATGTCTGTCGCAGCAACTCATTAACCAGCAACTTGCATTCACCATGTGCAGCGAATCATAAACTGACAGGCAAATGCTGCGGGAACCATGGGCACCTATCCCCGACCACGGCCCCTATCCCCGGCACGTCGGCCATGCAGCAGCACGGACTGCCCGGCTCAGGTTACAATCCGCACCCACAATAACCCAGCAGCCATGCAGTCGCCCTTTGGCACACGATCAGCTTCATGCAGCCCCTCACGCCCGCCCAACAAGAACAACAACGGCGACCAGCATGGCGACGGCAACTCGCACCTTAAACCTGCACACTGTCGACATGATTTTAAAAGCAACGCCGAAAATGTATCCTCCTTCCCGTGCTAGCGACACTGATGACCACCACACTATTGGCAGGCTAAGTACACCACCAGAAATCAGCCCGTCCCGTCGAGCCCGGCCGCCGCTTCACGGCACCATCCTCATACTTCCCACCGTAAATCCTCCTCCCACCCCGTGCTCTGCACCAGCAGCCACCACGGAGGCGCGAAGACCGCTTTCTGCCCGGCAGAGAGCAGCATTGCTCCCCGCGAATTAAACCGGTTTGACTCCATGGAGCTCACAGACTTCCAGCCCACACTGCTTTCGGGCGGCCCGTATGAATACATGTGCCCTCGATGCCGCTTGCCTTCCTCGTCCCAGCGCCGCTCACCCGACGAGCGCAGGAGGCAGCATCGCGGATATATAGCCTTCGGAAAGCAGTCCCCAGCCACCGGCTGCACCTCCGCAGGACAAAGAGTCAGCCGCACGCCGTCGCTGGCCTCGTGTGCGGCCCGTCCGCCCTCAGCGGACGATATTTTCCCGGATGGTTTCGACATTGCAGCGACATGTTTTTGCCGAAAGACTGCAGCGGATGACTGTTGCCCGGCGGGCGAAGCGACCTTGCGACGCCATCCATCGTCGGATCGGGAGCGGACTGCCGCCGCCGCGTGCGGCGTCACCGCTGCTTTCCAACGAGGTATGGCCGACAGCAGTCCGATACGGGATGGAGGAGAAATGCACATTTCGGCCACGGCCGCATCAGACAGCCAGTACTGGCCGACAGACGTTTTCAACCCGCCGGCCGGCCGTTCAAGCCCGCTTCCGAAGAAAGGCGCTTGGCTTGCAGGCAGCTCCGCCCCCTGCCATCCAGCAACTATGGCTGCCCGGCACAGGTTACAAGATGCAACCACAATAATGCAGCAGACATGTTGTCGACCATTGGCACTCAAGCAGCTTCATGCCAACCGCCCTAACACCCGACCAACAATAACAGCGACTCGCACCACAACGACGACGAGAATAATCCGCTCCTTGCCCTGCGCCGCCCTGTCTACATCAGTTTAAAAGCAACACCGCACATACGCCCACCTTCCCAGCTACGGACATTGATTAAACCCCATCGTCAGTCTCCGGACCCCACCATAATTCACCCCTGCCGGCCGCCTTCTCACAGCCTGCCGCACAAGCTCAGCTACCTCCCTTCCCTCACCTCGATCGACATAAATTGAAAAGCAACACCGAAAACACACCCTCAATCCCGGCTACTTTCGGCCATGCACCCCCTTGGCGTCTATTAAGCCCCACAACAGTTACTTTAAACAACCGCAGCCCCAATTTCAAGTGGCAACTCATTAACCAGCAACTTGTATTCAGGCAACTCATTAACCAATGTCTGTCGCAGCAAGTCATTAACCAGCAACTTGCATTCACCATGTGCAGCGAATCATAAACTGACAGGCAAATGCTGCGGGAACCATGGGCACCTATCCCCGACCACGGCCCCTATCTGCGGCACGTCGGCCATGCAGCAGCACGGACTGCCCGGCTGAGGTTACAATCCGCACCCACAATAACCCAGCAGCCATGCAGTCGTCCTTTGGCACACGATCAGCTTCATGCAGCCCCTCACGCCCGGCCAACAAGAACAACAACGGCGACCAGCATGGCGACGGCAACTCGCACCTTAAACCTGCACACTGTCGACATGATTTTAAAAGCAACGCCGAAAATGTATCCTCCTTCCCGTGCTAGCGACACTGATGACCACCACACCATTGGCAGGCTAAGTACACCACCAGAAATCAGCCCGTCCCGTCGAGCCCGGCCGCCGCTTCACGGCACCATCCTCATACTTCCCACCGTAAATCCTCCTCCCACCCCGTGCTCTGCACCAGCAGCCACCACGGAGGCGCGAAGACCGCTTTCTGCCCGGCAGAGAGCAGCATTGCTCCCCGCGAATTAAACCGGTTTGACTCCATGGAGCTCACAGACTTCCAGCCCACACTGCTTTCGGGCGGCCCGTATGAATACATGTGCCCTCGATGCCGCTTGCCTTCCTCGTCCCAGCGCCGCTCACCCGACGAGCGCAGGTGGCAGCACCGCGGATATAGCCTTCGGAAAGCGGTCCCCAGCCACCGGCTGCACATCCGCAGGACAAAGAGTCAGCCGCACGCCGTCGCTGGCCTCGTGTGCGGCCCGTCCGCCCTCAGCGGACGATATTTTCCCGGATGGTTTCGACATTGCAGCGACATGTTTTTGCCGAAAGACTGCAGCGGATGACTGTTGCCCGGCGGGCGAAGCGACCTTGCGACGCCATCCCTCGTCGGATCGGGAGCGGACTGCCACCGCCGCGTGCGGCGTCACCGCTGCTTTCCAACGAGGTATGGCCGCCAGCAGTCCGATACGGGATGGCGGTGAAATGCACATTTCGGCCACGGCCGCATCAGACAGCCAGTACTGGCCGACAGAGGTTTTCAACCCGCCGGCTGGCCGTTCAAGCCCGCTTCCGAAGAAAGGCGCTTGGCTTGCAGGCAGCTCCGCCCCCTGCCATCCAGCAACTATGGCTGCCCGGCACAGGTTACAAGATACAACCCCAATAATGCAGCAGACATGTTGTCGACCATTGGCACTCAAGCAGCTTCATGCCAACCGCCCTAACCCCCGACCAACAATAACAGCGACTCGCACCACAACGACGACGAGAATAAGCCGCTCCTTGCCCTGCGCCGCCCTGTCTACATCAGTTTAAAAGCAACACCGCACATACGCCCTCCTTCCCAGCTACGGACATTGATTAAACCCCATCGTCAGTCTCCGGACCCCACCATAATTCACCCCTGCCGGCCGCCTTCTCACAGCCGGCCGCACAAGCTCAGCTACCTCCCTTCCCTCACCTCGATCGACATAAATTGAAAAGCAACACCGAAAGCACACCCTCAATCCCGGCTACTTTCTGCCATGCACCCCCTTGGCGTCTATTAAGCCCCACAACAGTTACTTTAAACAACCGCAGCCCCAAGTTCAAGTGGCAACTCATTAACCAGTGTCTGTCGCAGCAACTCATTAACCAGCAACTTGTATTCAGGCAACTCATTAACCAATGTCTGTCGCAGCAACTCATTAACCAGCAACTTGCATTCACCATGTGCAGCGAATCATAAACTGACAGGCAAATGCTCCGGGAACCATGGGCACCTATCCCCGACCACGGCCCCTATCCCCGGCACGTCGGCCATGCAGCAGCACGGACTGCCCGGCTCAGGTTACAATCCGCACCCACAATAAGCCAGCAGCCATGCAGTGGCCCTTTGGCAAACGATCAGCTTCATGCAACCCCTCACGCCCGCCCAACAAGAACAACAACGGCGACCAGCATGGCGACGGCAACTCGCACCTTAAACCTGCACACTGTCGACATGATTTTAAAAGCAACGCCGAAAATGTATCCTCCTTCTAGTGCTAGCGACACTGATGAACACCAAGCCATTGGCAGGCTAAGTACACCACCAGAAATCAGCCCGTCCCGTCGAGCCCGGCCGCCGCTTCACGGCACCATCCTCATACTTCCCACCGTAAATCCTCCTCCCACCCCGTGCTCTGCACCAGCAGCCACCACGGAGTTGCGAAGACCGCTTTCTGCCCGGCAGAGGGCAGCATGGCTCCCCGCGATTTAAACCGGTTTGACTCCCTCAGCGGACGATATTTTCCCGGATGGTTTCTACATTGCTGAGACATGTTTTTGCCGAAAGACTGCAGCGGATGACTGTTGCCCGGCGGGCGAAGCGGCCTTGCGACGCCATCCCTCGTCGGATCGGGAGCGGGCTACCACCGCCGCCTGCGGCGTCACCGCTGCTTTCCAACGAGGTGTGGCCGACAGCTGTCCGATAAGGCACGGCGGAGAAATCCACATTTCGGCCCCGGCCACATCAGACAGCCAGTACTGGCCGACAGAGGTTTTCAACCCGCCGACTGGCCGTTCAAGCCCACTTCCGAAGAAAGGCGCTTGGCTTGAAGGCAGCTCCGCCCTCTGCCATCTAGCAACTATGGCTGCCCGGCACAGTTACAAGATGCAACCACAATAATGCAGCAGACATGTTGTCGACCATTGGCACTCAAGCAGCTTAATGCAACCGGCCAAACCCCCGACCAACAACAACAGCGACCCGCACCACAACGACGACGAGAATAAGCCGCTCCTTGCCCTGCGCCGCCCTGTCTACATCAGTTTAAAAGCAACACCGCACATACGCCCTCCTTCCCAGCTATGGACATTGATTAAACCCCATCGTCAGTCTCCGTACCCCACCACAATTCACCCCTGCCGGCCGCCCTCTCACCGCCGGCCGCACAAGCTCAGCTACCTCCCTTCCCTCACCTCGATCGACATAAATTGAAAAGCAACACAGAAAACACACCCTCAATCCCGGCTACTTTCTGCCATGCACCCACTTGGCGTCTATTAAGCCCCACAACACTTACTTTAAACAACCGCAGCCACAAGTTCAAGTGGCAACTCATTAACCAGTGTCTGTCGCAGCAACTCATTAACCAGCAACTTGTATTCAGGCAACTCATTAACCAATGTCTGTCGCAGCAACTCATTAACCAGCAACTTGCATTCACCATGTGCAGCGAATCATAAACTGACAGGCAAATGCTGCGGGAACCGTGGGCACCTATCCCGGACCACGGCCCCTATGCCCGGCACGTCGGGCCATGCAGCAGCACGGACTGCCCGGCTCAGGTTACAATCCGCACCCACAATAAGCCAGCAGCCATGCAGTGGCCCTTCGGCACACGATCGGCTTCATGCAGCCCCTCACGCCCGCCCAACAAGAACAACAACGGCGACAAGCATGGCGACGGCAACTCGCATCTTAAACCTCCACACTGTCGACATGATTTTAAAAGCAACGCCGAAAATGTATCCTCCTTCCCGTGCGAGCGACACTGATGACCACCACACCATTGGCAGGCGAAGTGCACCACCAGAATTCAGCCCGTCCCGTCGAGCCCGGCCGCCGATAAATGGCACCTTCCTCATACTTCCCAACGTAAATCCTCCTCCCACCCCGTGCTCTGCACCAGCAGCAACCAAGGAGGCGCGAAGACCGCTTTCTGCCCGGCAGAGGGCAGCATTGCTCCCCGCGATTTGAACCGGTTTGACTCCATGGAGCTCACAGACTTGCAGCCCGCTCTGCTTTCGGGCGGCCCGTATGAATGCAGGTGCCCTCGATGCCGCTTACCTTCCTCGTCCCAGCGCCACTCACCCGACGAGCGCAGGTGGCAGCACCGCGGATATAGCCTTCGGAAAGCGGTCCCCAGCCACCGGCTGCACCTCCGCAGGACAAAGAGTCAGCCGCACGCCGTCGCTGGCCTCGTGTGCGGCCCGTCCGCCCTCAGCGGACGATATTTTCCCGGATGGTTTCGACATTGCAGCGACATGTTTTTGCCGAAAGACTGCAGCGGATGACTGTTGCCCGGCGGGCGAAGCGACCTTGCGACGCCATCCCTCGTCGGATCGGGAGCGGACTGCCACCGCCGCGTGCGGCGTCACCGCTGCTTTCCAACGAGGTATGGCCGACAGCAATCCGATACGGGATGGCGGAGAAATGCACATTTCGGCCACGGCCGCATCAGACAGCCAGTACTGGCCGACAGAGGTTTTCAACCCGCCGGCTGGCCGTTCAAGCCCGCTTCCGAAGAAAGGCGCTTGGCTTGCAGGCAGCTCCGCCCCCTGCCATCCAGCAACTATGGCTGCCCGGCACAGGTTACAAGATACAACCCCAATAATGCAGCAGACATGTTGTCGACCATTGGCACTCAAGCAGCTTCATGCCAACCGCCCTAACCCCCGACCAACAATAACAGCGACTCGCACCACAACGACGACGAGAATAAGCCGCTCCTTGCCCTGCGCCGCCCTGTCTACATCAGTTTAAAAGCAACACCGCACATACGCCCTCCTTCCCAGCTACGGACATTGATTAAACCCCATCGTCAGTCTCCGGACCCCACCATAATTCACCCCTGCCGGCCGCCTTCTCACAGCCGGCCGCACAAGCTCAGCTACCTCCCTTCCCTCACCTCGATCGACATAAATTGAAAAGCAACACCGAAAGCACACCCTCAATCCCGGCTACTTTCTGCCATGCACCCCCTTGGCGTCTATTAAGCCCCACAACAGTTACTTTAAACAACCGCAGCCCCAAGTTCAAGTGGCAACTCATTAACCAGTGTCTGTCGCAGCAACTCATTAACCAGCAACTTGTATTCAGGCAACTCATTAACCAATGTCTGTCGCAGCAACTCATTAACCAGCAACTTGCATTCACCATGTGCAGCGAATCATAAACTGACAGGCAAATGCTGCGGGAACCATGGGCACCTATCCCCGACCATGGCCCCTATCCCCGGCACGTCGGCCATGCAGCAGCACGGACTGCCCGGCTCAGGTTACAATCCGCACCCACAATAACCCAGCAGCCATGCAGTCGCCCTTTGGCACACGATCAGCTTCATGCAGCCCCTCACGCCCGCCCAACAAGAACAACAACGGCGACCAGCATGGCGACGGCAACTCGCACCTTAAACCTGCACACTGTCGACATGATTTTAAAAGCAACGCCGAAAATGTATCCTCCTTCCCGTGCTAGCGACACTGATGACCACCACACCATTGGCAGGCTAAGTACACCACCAGAAATCAGCCCGTCCCGTCGAACCCGGCCGCCGCTTCACGGCACCATCCTCATACTTCCCACCGTAAATCCTCCTCCCACCCCGTGCTCTGCACCAGCAGCCACCACGGAGGCGCGAAGACCGCTTTCTGCCCGGCAGAGAGCAGCATTGCTCCCCGCGAATTAAACCGGTTTGACTCCATGGAGCTCACAGACTTCCAGCCCACACTGCTTTCGGGCGGCCCGTATGAATACATGTGCCCTCGAAGCCGCTTGCCTTCCTCGTCCCAGCGCCGCTCACCCGACGAGCGCAGGTGGCAGCACCGCGGATATATAGCCTTCGGAAAGCGGTCCCCAGCCACCGGCTGCACCTCCGCAGGACAAAGAGTCAGCCGCACGCCGTCGCTGGCCTCGTGTGCGGCCCGTCCGCCCTCAGCGGACGATATTTTCCCGGATGGTTTCGACATTGCAGCGACATGTTTTTGCCGAAAGACTGCAGCGGATGACTGTTGCCCGGCGGGCGAAGCGACCTTGCGACGCCATCCATCGTCGGATCGGGAGCGGACTGCCGCCGCCCCGTGCGGCGTCACCGCTGCTTTCCAACGAGGTATGGCCGACAGCAGTCCGATACGGGATGGCGGAGAAATGCACATTTCGGCCACGGCCGCATCAGACAGCCAGTACTGGCCGACAGAGGTTTTCAACCCGCCGGCTGGCCGTTCAAGCCCGCTTCCGAAGAAAGGCGCTTGGCTTGCAGGCAGCTCCGCCCCCTGCCATCCAGCAACTATGGCTGCCCGGCACAGGTTACAAGATGCAACCACAATAATGCAGCAGACATGTTGTCGACCATTGGCACTCAAGCAGCTTCATGCCAACCGCCCTAACCCCCGACCAACAATAACAGCGACTCGCACCACAACGACGACGAGAATAAGCCGCTCCTTGCCCTGCGCCGCCCTGTCTACATCAGTTTAAAAGCAACACCGCACATACGCCCACCTTCCCAGCTACGGACATTGATTAAACCCCATCGTCAGTCTCCGGACCCCACCATAATTCACCCCTGCCGGCCGCCTTCTCACAGCCGGCCGCACAAGCTCAGCTACCTCCCTTCCCTCACCTCGATCGACATAAATTGAAAAGCAACACCGAAAACACACCCTCAATCCCGGCTACTTTCGGCCATGCACCCCCTTGGCGTCTATTAAGCCCCACAACAGTTACTTTAAACAACCGCAGCCCCAAGTTCAAGTGGCAACTCATTAACCAGCAACTTGTATTCAGGCAACTCATTAACCAATGTCTGTCGCAGCAAGTCATTAACCAGCAACTTGCATTCACCATGTGCAGCGAATCATAAACTGACAGGCAAATGCTGCGGGAACCATGGGCACCTATCCCCGACCACGGCCCCTATCTGCGGCACGTCGGCCATGCAGCAGCACGGACTGCCCGGCTGAGGTTACAATCCGCACCCACAATAACCCAGCAGCCATGCAGTCGTCCTTTGGCACACGATCAGCTTCATGCAGCCCCTCACGCCCGGCCAACAAGAACAACAACGGCGACCAGCATGGCGACGGCAACTCGCACCTTAAACCTGCACACTGTCGACATGATTTTAAAAGCAACGCCGAAAATGTATCCTCCTTCCCGTGCTAGCGACACTGATGACCACCACACCATTGGCAGGCTAAGTACACCACCAGAAATCAGCCCGTCCCGTCGAGCCCGGCCGCCGCTTCACGGCACCATCCTCATACTTCCCACCGTAAATCCTCCTCCCACCCCGTGCTCTGCACCAGCAGCCACCACGGAGGCGCGAAGACCGCTTTCTGCCCGGCAGAGAGCTGCATTGCTCCCCGCGAATTAAACCGGTTTGACTCCATGGAGCTCACAGACTTCCAGCCCACACTGCTTTCGGGCAGCCCGTATGAATACATGTGCCCTCGATGCCGCTTGCCTTCCTCGTCCCAGCGCCGCTCACCCGACGAGCGCAGGTGGCAGCACCGCGGATATAGCCTTCGGAAAGCGGTCCCCAGCCACCGGCTGCACCTCCGCAGGAAAAAGAGTGAGCCGCACGCCGTCGCTGGCCTCGTGTGCGGCCCGTCCGCCCTCAGCGGACGATATTTTCCCGGATGGTTTCGACATTGCAGCGACATGTTTTTGCCGAAAGACTGCAGCGGATGACTGTTGCCCGGCGGGCGAAGCGACCTTGCGACGCCATCCCTCGTCGGATCGGGAGCGGACTGCCACCGCCGCGTGCGGCGTCACCGCTGCTTTCCAACGAGGTATGGCCGACAGCAGTCCGATACGGGATGGCGGAGAAATGCACATTTCGGCCACGGCCGCATCAGACAGCCAGTACTGGCCGACAGAGGTTTTCAACCCGCCGGCTGGCCGTTCAAGCCCGCTTCCGAAGAAAGGCGATTGGCTTGCAGGCAGCTCCGCCCCCTGCCATCCAGCAACTATGGCTGCCCGGCACAGGTTACAAGATGCAACCCCAATAAAGCAGCAGACATGTTGTCGACCATTGGCACTCAAGCAGCTTCATGCCAACCGCCCTAACCGCCGACCAACAATAACAGCGACTCGCACCACAACGACGATGTGAATAAGCCGCTCCTTGCCCTGCGCCGCCCTGTCTACATCAGTTTAAAAGCAACACCGCACATACGCCCTCCTTCCCAGCTACGGACATTGATTAAACCCCATCGTCAGTCTCCGGACCCCACCATAATTCACCCCTGCCGGCCGCCTTCTCACAGCCGGCCGCACAAGCTCAGCTACCTCCCTTCCCTCACCTCGATCGACATAAATTGAAAAGCAACACCGAAAACACACCCTCAATCCCGGCTACTTTCGGCCATGCACCCCCTTGGCGTCTATTAAGCCCCACAACAGTTACTTTAAACAACCGCAGCCCCAAGTTCAAGTGGCAACTCATTAACCAATGTCTGTCGCAGCAACTCATTAACCAGCAACTTGCATTCACCATGTGCAGCGAATCATAAACTGACAGGCAAATGCTGCGGGAACCATGGGCACCTATCCCCGACCACGGCCCCTATCCGCGGCACGTCGGCCATGCAGCAGCACGGACTGCCCGGCTCAGGTTACAATCCGCACCCACAATAAGCCAGCAGCCATGCAGTGGCCCTTTGGCACACGATCAGCTTCATGCAGCCCCTCACGCCCGCCCAACAAGAACAACAACGGCGACCAGCATGGCGACGGCAACTCGCACCTTAAACCTGCACACTGTCGACATGATTTTAAAAGCAACGCCGAAAATGTATCCTCCTTCCCGTGCTAGCGACACTGATGAACACCAAACCATTGGCAGGCTAAGTACACCACCAGAAATCAGCCCGTCCCGTCGAGCCCGGCCGCCGCTTCACGGCACCATCCTCATACTTCCCACCGTAAATCCTCCTCCCACCCCGTGCTCTGCACCAGCAGCCACCACGGAGGTGCGAAGACCGCTTTCTGCCCGGCAGAGGGCAGCATGGCTCCCCGCGATTTAAACCGGTTTGACTCCCTCAGCGGACGATATTTTCCCGGATGGTTTCTACATTGCTGAGACATGTTTTTGCCGAAAGACTGCAGCGGATGACTGTTGCCCGGCGGGCGAAGCGACCTTGCGACGCCATCCCTCGTCGGATCGGGAGCGGACTGCCACCGCCGCGTGCGGCGTCACCGCTGCTTTCCAACGAGGTATGGCCGACAGCAGTCCGATACGGGATGGCGGAGAAATGCACATTTCGGCCACGGCCGCATCAGACAGCCAGTACTGGCCGACAGAGGTTTTCAACCCGCCGGCTGGCCGTTCAAGCCCGCTTCCGAAGAAAGGCGATTGGCTTGCAGGCAGCTCCGCCCCCTGCCATCCAGCAACTATGGCTGCCCGGCACAGGTTACAAGATGCAACCCCAATAAAGCAGCAGACATGTTGTCGACCATTGGCACTCAAGCAGCTTCATGCCAACCGCCCTAACCGCCGACCAACAATAACAGCGACTCGCACCACAACGACGATGTGAATAAGCCGCTCCTTGCCCTGCGCCGCCCTGTCTACATCAGTTTAAAAGCAACACCGCACATACGCCCTCCTTCCCAGCTACGGACATTGATTAAACCCCATCGTCAGTCTCGGGACCCCACCATAATTCACCCCTGCCGGCCGCCTTCTCACAGCCGGCCGCACAAGCTCAGCTACCTCCCTTCCCTCACCTCGATCGACATAAATTGAAAAGCAACACCGAAAACACACCCTCAATCCCGGCTACTTTCGGCCATGCACCCCCTTGGCGTCTATTAAGCCCCACAACAGTTACTTTAAACAACCGCAGCCCCAAGTTCAAGTGGCAACTCATTAACCAATGTCTGTCGCAGCAACTCATTAACCAGCAACTTGCATTCACCATGTGCAGCGAATCATAAACTGACAGGCAAATGCTGCGGGAACCATGGGCACCTATCCCCGACCACGGCCCCTATCCGCGGCACGTCGGCCATGCAGCAGCACGGACTGCCCGGCTCAGGTTACAATCCGCACCCACAATAAGCCAGCAGCCATGCAGTGGCCCTTTGGCACACGATCAGCTTCATGCAGCCCCTCACGCCCGCCCAACAAGAACAACAACGGCGACCAGCATGGCGACGGCAACTCGCACCTTAAACCTGCACACTGTCGACATGATTTTAAAAGCAACGCCGAAAATGTATCCTCCTTCCCGTGCTAGCGACACTGATGAACACCAAACCATTGGCAGGCTAAGTACACCACCAGAAATCAGCCCGTCCCGTCGAGCCCGGCCGCCGCTTCACGGCACCATCCTCATACTTCCCACCGTAAATCCTCCTCCCACCCCGTGCTCTGCACCAGCAGCCACCACGGAGGTGCGAAGACCGCTTTCTGCCCGGCAGAGGGCAGCATGGCTCCCCGCGATTTAAACCGGTTTGACTCCCTCAGCGGACGATATTTTCCCGGATGGTTTCTACATTGCTGAGACATGTTTTTGCCGAAAGACTGCAGCGGATGACTGTTGCCCGGCGGGCGAAGCGGCCTTGCGACGCCATCCCTCGTCGGATCGGGAGCGGGCTACCACCGCCGCCTGCGGCGTCACCGCTGCTTTCCAGCGAGGGGTGGCCGACAGCTGTCCGATAAGGCACGGCGGAGAAATCCACATTTCGGCCCCGGCCGCATCAGACAGCCAGTACTGGCCGACAGAGGTTTTCAACCCGCCGACTGGCCGTTCAAGCCCACTTCCGAAGAAAGGCGCTTGGCTTGCTGGCAGCTCCGCCCCCTGCCATCTAGCAACTATGGCTGCCCGGCACAGTTACAAGATGCAACCACAATAATGCAGCAGACATGTTGTCGACCATTGGCACTCAAGCAGCTTAATGCAACCGGCCAAACCCCCGACCAACAACAACAGCGACCCGCACCACAACGACGATGAGAATAAGCCGCTCCTTGCCCTGCGCCGCCCTGTCTACATCAGTTTAAAAGCAACACCGCACATACGCCCTCCTTCCCAGCTATGGACATTGATTAAAGCCCATCGTCAGTCTCCGTTCCCCACCACAATTCACCCCTGCCGGCCGCCCTCTCACCGCCGGCCGCACAAGCTCAGCTACCTCCCTTCCCTCACCTCGATCGACATAAATTGAAAAGCAACACAGAAAACACACCCTCAATCCCGGCTACTTTCTGCCATGCACCCACTTGGCATCTATTAAGCCCCACAACACTTACTTTAAACAACCGCAGCCCCAAGTTCAAGTGGCAACTCATTAACCAGTGTCTGTCGCAGCAACTCATTAACCAGCAACTTGTATTCAGGCAACTCATTAACCAATGTCTGTCGCAGCAACTAATTAACCAGCAACTTGCATTCACCATGTGCAGCGAATCATAAACTGACAGGCAAATGCTGCGGGAACCGTGGGCACCTATCCCGGACCACAGCCCCTATGCCCGGCACGTCGGGCCATGCAGCAGCACGGACTGCCCGGCTCAGGTTACAATCCGCACCCACAATAAGCCAGCAGCCATGCAGTGGCCCTTCGGCACACGATCGGCTTCATGCAGCCCCTCACGCCCGCCCAACAAGAACAACAACGGCGACAAGCATGGCGACGGCAACTCGCATCTTAAACCTCCACACTGTCGACATGATTTTAAAAGCAACGCCGAAAATGTATCCTCCTTCCCGTGCGAGCGACACTGATGACCACCACACCATTGGCAGGCGAAGTGCACCACCAGAATTCAGCCCGTCCCGTCGAGCCCGGCCGCCGATAAATGGCACCGTCCTCATACTTCCCACCGTAAATCCTCCTCCCATCCCGTGCTCTGCACCAGCAGCCACCACGGAGGCGCGAAGACCGCTTTCTGCCCGGCAGAGGGCAGCATTGCTCCCCGCGATTTGAACCGGTTTGACTCCATGGAGCTCACAGACTTCCAGCCCGCTCTGCTTTCGGGCGGCCCGTATGAATGCAGGTGCCCTCGATGCCGCTTACCTTCCTCGTCCCAGCGCCACTCACCCGACGAGCGCAGGTGGCAGCACCGCGGATATAGCCTTCGGAAAGCGGTCCCCAGCCACCGGCTGCACCTCCGCAGGACAAAGAGTCAGCCGCACGCCGTCGCTGGCCTCGTGTGCGGCCCGTCCGCCCTCAGCGGACGATATTTTCCCGGATGGTTTCGACATTGCAGCGACATGTTTTTGCCGAAAGACTGCAGCGGATGACTGTTGCCCGGCGGGCGAAGCGACCTTGCGACGCCATCCCTCGTCGGATCGGGAGCGGACTGCCACCGCCGCGTGCGGCGTCACCGCTGCTTTCCAACGAGGTATGGCCGACAGCAGTCCGATACGGGATGGCGGAGAAATGCACATTTCGCCCACGGCCGCATCAGACAGCCAGTACTGGCCGACAGAGGTTTTCAACCCGCCGGCTGGCCGTTCAAGCCCGCTTCCGAAGAAAGGCGCTTGGCTTGCAGGCAGCTCCGCCCCCTGCCATCCAGCAACTATGGCTGCCCGGCACAAGTTACAAGATACAACCCCAATAATGCAGCAGACATGTTGTCGACCATTGGCACTCAAGCAGCTTCATGCCAACCGCACTAACCCCCGACCAACAATAACAGCGACTCGCACCACAACGACGACGAGAATAAGCCGCTCCTTGCCCTGCGCCGCCCTGTCTACATCAGTTTAAAAGCAACACCGCACATACGCCCTCCTTCCCAGCTACGGACATTGATTAAACCCCATCGTCAGTCTCCGGACCCCACCATAATTCACCCCTGCCGGCCGCCTTCTCACAGCCGGCCGCACAAGCTCAGCTGCCTCCCTTCCCTCACCTCGATCGACATAAATTGAAAAGCAACACCGAAAGCACACCCTCAATCCCGGCTACTTTCTGCCATGCACCCCCTTGGCGTCTATTAAGCGCCACAACAGTTACTTTAAACAACCGCAGCCCCAAGTTCAAGTGGCAACTCATTAACCAGTGTCTGTCGCAGCAACTCATTAACCAGCAACTTGTATTCAAGCAACTCATTATCCAATGTCTGTCGCAGCAACTCATTAACCAGCAACTTGCATTCACCATGTGCAGCGAATCATAAACTGACAGGCAAATGCTGCGGGAACCATGGGCACCTATCCCCGACCACGGCCCCTATCCCCGGCACGTCGGCCATGCAGCAGCACGGACTGCCCGGCTCAGGTTACAATCCGCACCCACAATAACCCAGCAGCCATGCAGTCGCCCTTTGGCACACGATCAGCTTCATGCAGCCCCTCACGCCCGCCCAACAAGAACAACAACGGCGACCAGCATGGCGACGGCAACTCGCACCTTAAACCTGCACACTGTCGACATGATTTTAAAAGCAACGCCGAAAATGTATCCTCCTTCCCGTGCTAGCGACACTGATGACCACCACACTATTGGCAGGCTAAGTACACCACCAGAAATCAGCCCGTCCCGTCGAGCCCGGCCGCCGCTTCACGGCACCATCCTCATACTTCCCACCGTAAATCCTCCTCCCACCCCGTGCTCTGCACCAGCAGCCACCACGGAGGCGCGAAGACCGCTTTCTGCCCGGCAGAGAGCAGCATTGCTCCCCGCGAATTAAACCGGTTTGACTCCATGGAGCTCACAGACTTCCAGCCCACACTGCTTTCGGGCGGCCCGTATGAATACATGTGCCCTCGATGCCGCTTGCCTTCCTCGTCCCAGCGCCGCTCACCCGACGAGCGCAGGTGGCAGCACCGCGGATATATAGCCTTCGGAAAGCGGTCCCCAGCCACCGGCTGCACGTCCGCAGGACAAAGAGTCAGCCGCACGCCGTCGCTGGCCTCGTGTGCGGCCCGTCCGCCCTCAGCGGACGATATTTTCCCGGATGGTTTCGACATTGCAGCGACATGTTTTTGCCGAAAGACTGCAGCGGATGACTGTTGCCCGGCGGGCGAAGCGACCTTGCGACGCCATCCATCGTCGGATCGGGAGCGGACTGCCGCCGCCGCGTGCGGCGTCACCGCTGCTTTCCAACGAGGTGTGGCCGACAGCAGTCCGATACGGGATGGCGGAGAAATGCACATTTCGGCCAAGGCCGCATCAGACAGCCAGTACTGGCCGACAGACGTTTTCAACCCGCCGACTGGCCGTTCAAGCCCACTTCCGAAGAAAGGCGCTTGGCTTGCAGGCAGCTCCGCCCCCTGCAATCTGGCAACTATGGCTGCCCGGCACAGTTACAAGATGCAACCACAATAATGCAGCAGACATGTTGTCGACCATTGGCACTCAAGCAGCTTAATGCAACCGGCCAAACCCCCGACCAACAACAACAGCGACCCGCACCACAACGACGACGAGAATAAACCGCTCCTTGCCCTGCGCCGCCCTGTCTACATCAGTTTAAAAGCAACACCGCACATACGCCCTCCTTCCCAGCTATGGACATTGATTAAACCCCATCGTCAGTCTCCGTACCCCACCACAATTCACCCCTGCCGGCCGCCCTCTCACCGCCGGCCGCACAAGCTCAGCTACCTCCCTTCCCTCACCTCGATCGACATAAATTGAAAAGCAACACCGAAAACACACCCTCAATCCCGGCTACTTTCGGCCATGCACCCCCTTGGCGTCTATTAAGCCCCACAACAGTTACTTTAAACAACCGCAGCCCCAAGTTCAAGTGGCAACTCATTAACCAGCAACTTGTATTCAGGCAACTCATTAACCAATGTCTGTCGCAGCAAGTCATTAACCAGCAACTTGCATTCACCATGTGCAGCGAATCATAAACTGACAGGCAAATGCTGCGGGAACCATGGGCACCTATCCCCGACCACGGCCCCTATCTGCGGCACGTCGGCCATGCAGCAGCACGGACTGCCCGGCTGAGGTTACAATCCGCACCCACAATAACCCAGCAGCCATGCAGTCGTCCTTTGGCACACGATCAGCTTCATGCAGCCCCTCACGCCCGGCCAACAAGAACAACAACGGCGACCAGCATGGCGACGGCAACTCGCACCTTAAACCTGCACACTGTCGACATGATTTTAAAAGCAACGCCGAAAATGTATCCTCCTTCCCGTGCTAGCGACACTGATGACCACCACACCATTGGCAGGCTAAGTACACCACCAGAAATCAGCCCGTCCCGTCGAGCCCGGCAGTCGCTTCACGGCACCATCCTCATACTTCCCACCGTAAATCCTCCTCCCACCCCGTGCTCTGCACCAGCAGCCACCACGGAGGCGCGAAGACCGCTTTCTGCCCGGCAGAGAGCAGCATTGCTCCCCGCGAATTAAACCGGTTTGACTCCATGGAGCTCACAGACTTCCAGCCCACACTGCTTTCGGGCGGCCCGTATGAATACATGTGCCCTCGATGCCGCTTGCCTTCCTCGTCCCAGCGCCGCTCACCCGACGAGCGCAGGTGGCAGCACCGCGGATATAGCCTTCGGAAAGCGGTCCCCAGCCACCGGCTGCACCTCCGCAGGACAAAGAGTCAGCCGCACGCCGTCGCTGGCCTCGTGTGCGGCCCGTCCGCCCTCAGCGGACGATATTTTCCCGGATGGTTTCGACATTGCAGCGACATGTTTTTGCCGAAAGACTGCAGCGGATGACTGTTGCCCGGCGGGCGAAGCGACCTTGCGACGCCATCCCTCGTCGGATCGGGAGCGGACTGCCACCGCCGCGTGCGGCGTCACCGCTGCTTTCCAACGAGGTATGGGCGACAGCAGTCCGATACGGGATGGCGGAGAAATGCACATTTCGGCCACGGCCGCATCAGACAGCCAGTACTGGCCGACAGAGGTTTTCAACCCGCCGGCTGGCCGTTCAAGCCCGCTTCCGAAGAAAGGCGCTTGGCTTGCAGGCAGCTCCGCCCTCTGCCATCCAGCAACTATGGCTGCCCGGCACAGGTTACAAGATACAACCCCAATAATGCAGCAGACATGTTGTCGACCATTGGCACTCAAGCAGCTTCATGCCAACCGCCCTAACCCCCGACCAACAATAACAGCGACTCGCACCACAACGACGACGAGAATAAGCCGCTCCTTGCCCTGCGCCGCCCTGTCTACATCAGTTTAAAAGCAACACCGCACATACGCCCTCCTTCCCAGCTACGGACATTGATTAAACCCCATCGTCAGTCTCCGGACCCCACCATAATTCACCCCTGCCGGCCGCCTTCTCACAGCCGGCCGCACAAGCTGAGCTACCTCCCTTCCCTCACCTCGATCGACATAAATTGAAAAGCAACACCGAAAACACACCCTCAATCCCGGCTACTTTCGGCCATGCACCCCCTTGGCGTCTATTAAGCCCCACAACAGTTACTTTAAACAACCGCAGCCCCAAGTTCAAGTGGCAACTCATTAACCAGTGTCTGTCGCAGCAACTCATTAACCAGCAACTTGTATTCAGGCAACTCATTAACCAATGTCTGTCGCAGCAACTCATTAACCAGCAACTTGCATTCACCGTGTGCAGCGAATCATAAACTGACAGGCAAATGCTGCGGGAACCATGGGCACCTATCCCCGACCACGGCCCCTATCCGCGGCACGTCGGCCATGCAGCAGCACGGATTGCCCGGCTCAGGTTACAATCCGCACCCACAATAAGCCAGCAGCCATGCAGTGGCCCTTTGGCACACGATCAGCTTCATGCAGCCCCTCACGCCCGCCCAACAAGAACAACAACGGCGACCAGCATGGCGACGGCAACTCGCACCTTAAACCTGCACACTGTCGACATGATTTTAAAAGCAACGCCGAAAATGTATCCTCCTTCCCGTGCTAGCGACACTGATGAACACCAAACCATTGGCAGGCTAAGTACACCACCAGAAATCAGCCCGTCCCGTCGAGCCCGGCCGCCGCTTCACGGCACCATCCTCATACTTCCCACCGTAAATCCTCCTCCCACCCCGTGCTCTGCACCAGCAGCCACCACGGAGGTGCGAAGACCGCTTTCTGCCCGGCAGAGGGCAACATGGCTCCCCGCGATTTAAACCGGTTTGACTCCATGAAGCTCACAGACTTCCAGCCCGCTCTGCTTTCGGGCGGCCTGTATGAATACATGTGCCCTCGATGCCGCTTGCCTTCCTCGTACCAGCGCCGCTCACCCGACGAGTGCAGGTGGCAGCACCGCGGATATAGCCTTCGGAAAGCGGTCCCCAGCCACCGGCTGCACCTCCGCTGGACAAAGAGTCAGCCGCACGCCGTCGCTGGCCTCGTGTAAGGCCCGTCCGCCCTCAGCGGACGATATTTTCCCGGATGGTTTCTACATTGCTGAGACATGTTTTTGCCGAAAGACTGCAGCGGATGACTGTTGCCCGGCGGGCGAAGCGGCCTTGCGACGCCATCCCTCGTCGGATCGGGAGCGGGCTACCACCGCCGCCTGCGGCGTCACCGCTGCTTTCCAACGAGGTGTGGCCGACAGCTGTCCGATAAGGCACGGCGGAGAAATCCACATTTCGGCCCCGGCCGCATCAGACAGCCAGTACTGGCCGACAGAGGTTTTCAACCCGCCGACTGGCCGTTCAAGCCCACTTCCGAAGAAAGGCGCTTGGCTTGCAGGCAGCTCCGCCCCCTGCCATCTAGCAACTATGGCTGCCCGGCACAGTTACAAGATGCAACCACAATAATGCAGCAGACATGTTGTCGACCATTGGCACTCAAGCAGCTTAATGCAACCGGCCAAACCCCCGACCAACAACAACAGCGACCCGCACCACAACGACGACGAGAATAAGCCGCTCCTTGCCCTGCGCCGCCCTGTCTACATCAGTTTAAAAGCAACACCGCACATACGCCCTCCTTCCCAGCTATGGACATTGATTAAACCCCATCGTCAGTCTCCGTACCCCACCACAATTCACCCCTGCCGGCCGCCCTCTCACCGCCGGCCGCACAAGCTCAGCTACCTCCCTTCCCTCACCTCGATCGACATAAATTGAAAAGCAACACCGAAAACACACCCTCAATCCCGGCTACTTTCTGCCATGCACCCACTTGGCGTCTATTAAGCCCCACAACACTTACTTTAAACAACCGCAGCCCCAAGTTCAAGTGGCAACTCATTAACCAGTGTCTGTCGCAGCAACTCATTAACCAGCAACTTGTATTCAGGCAACTCATTAACCAATGTCTGTCGCAGCAACTCATTAACCAGCAACTTGCATTCACCATGTGCAGCGAATCATAAACTGACAGGCAAATGCTGCGGGAACCGTGGGCACCTATCCCGGATCACGGCCCCTATGCCCGGCACGTCGGGCCATGCAGCAGCACGGACTGCCCGGCTCAGGTTACAATCCGCACCCACAATAAGCCAGCAGCCATGCAGTGGCCCTTCGGCACACGATCGGCTTCATGCAGCCCCTCACGCCCGCCCGACAAGAACAACAACGGCGACAAGCATGGCGACGGCAACTCGCATCTTAAACCTCCACACTGTCGACATGATTTTAAAAGCAACGCCGAAAATGTATCCTCCTTCCCGTGCGAGCGACACTGATGACCACCACACCATTGGCAGGCGAAGTGCACCACCAGAATTCAGCCCGTCCCGTCGAGCCCGGCCGCCGATAAATGGCACCGTCCTCATACTTCCCACCGTAAATCCTCCTCCCACCCCGTGCTCTGCACCAGCTACAACCAAGGAGGCGCGAAGACCGCTTTCTGCCCGGCAGAGGGCAGCATTGCTCCCCGCGATTTGAACCGGTTTGACTCCATGGAGCTCACAGACTTCCAGCCCGCTCTGCTTTCGGGCGGCCCGTATGAATGCAGGTGCCCTCGATGCCGCTTACCTTCCTCGTCCCAGCGCCACTCACCCGACGAGCGCAGGTGGCAGAACCGCGGATTTAGCGTTCGGAAAGCGGTCCCCAGCCACCGGCTGCACCTCCGCAGGACAAAGAGGCAGCCGCACGCCGTCGCTGGCCTCGTGTGCGGCCCGTCCGCCCTCAGCGGACGATAATTTTCCGGATGGTTTCGACATTGCGGCGACTTGTTTTTGCCGAAAGACTGCAGCGGATGCCTGTTGCCCGGCGGGCGAAGCGGCCTTGCGACGCCATACCTCGTCGGATCGGGAGCGGGCTGCCACCGCCGCCTGCAGCGTCACCGCTGCTTTCCAACGAGGTATGGCCGACAGCACTCCGATACGGGATGGCGGAGAAATGCACATTTCGGCCCCGGCCGCATCAGACAGCCAGTATTGGCCGACAGAGGTTTTCAACCCGCCGACTGGCCGTTCAAGCCCGCTTCCGAAGAAAGGCGCTTGGCTTGCAGGCAGCTCCGCCCCCTGCCATCCAGCAACTATGGCTGCCCGGCACAGGTTACAAGATGCAACCCCAATAATGCAGCAGACATGTTGTCGACCATTGGCACTCAAGCAGCTTCATGCCAACCGCCCTAACCCCCGACCAACAACAACAGCGACCCGCACCACAACGACGACGAGAATAAACCGCTCCTTGCCCTGCGCCGCCCTGTCTACATCAGTTTAAATACAACACCGCACATACGCCCTCCTTCCCAGCTACGGACATTGATTAAACCCCATCGTCAGTCTCCGTAACCCACTACAATTCACCCCTGCCGGCCGCCCTCTCACCGCCGGCCGCACAAGCTCAGCTACCTCCCTTACCTCACCTCTATCGACATAAATTGAAAAGCAACACCGAAAACACACCCTCAATCCCGGCTACCTTCTGCCATGTACCCCCTTGGCTTTTGTTAAGCCCCACAACACTTACTTTAAACAACCGCAGCCCCAAGTTCAAGTGGCAACTCATTAACCAGTGTCTGTCGCAGCAACTCATTAACCAGCAACTTGTATTCAGGCAACTCATTAACCAATGTCTGTCGCAGCAACTCATTAACCAGCAACTTGCATTCACCATGTGCAGCGAATCATAAACTGACAGGCAAATGCTGCGGGAACCGTGGGCACCTATCCCCGACCACGGCCCCTATGCCCGGCACGTCGGGCCATGCAGCAGCACGGACTGCCCGGCTCAGGTTACAATCCGCACCCACAATAACCCAGCAGCCATGCAGTGGCCCTTCGGCACACGATCAGCTTCATGCAGCCCCTCACGCCCGCCCAACAAGAACAACAGCGGCGACCCGCATGGCGACGGCAACTCGCACCTTAAACCTCCACACTGTCGACATGATTTTAAAAGCAACGCCGAAAATGTATCCTCCTTCCCGTGCTAGCGACACTGATGACCACCACACCATTGGCATGCTAAGTACACCACCAGAAATCAGCCCGTCCCCTCGAGCCCGGCCGCCGCTTCACGGCACCATCCTCATACGTCCCACCATAAATCCTCCTCCCACCCCGTGCTCTGCACCAGCAGCCACCACGGAGGCGCGAAGACCGCTTTGTGCCCGGCAGAGGGCAGCATTGCTCCCCGCGATTTGAACCGGTTTGACTCCATGGAGCTCACAGACTTCCAGCCCGCTCTGCTTTCGGGCGGCCCGTATGAATACAGGTGTCCTCGATGCCGCTTGCCTTCCTCGTCCCAGCGCCGCTCACCCGATGAGCGCAGGTGGCAGAACCGCGGATTTAGCCTTCGGAAAGCGGTCCCCAGCCACCGGCTGCACCTCCGCAGGACAAAGAGGCAGCCGCACGCCGTCTCTGGCCTCGTGTGCGGCCCCTCCGCCCTCAGCGGACGATATTTTCTCGGATGGTTTCGACATTGAGGCGACATGTTTTTGCCGAAAGACTGCAGCAGATGCCTGTTGCCCGGCGGGCGAAGCGGCCTTGTGACGCCATCCCTCGTCGGATCGGGAGCGGGCTGCCACCGCCGCCTGCAGCATCACCGCTGCTTTCCAACGAGGTATGGCCGACAGCAGTCCGATACGGGATGTTGGAGAAATGCACATTTCGGCCCCGGCCGCATCAGACAGCCAGTACTGGCCGACAGAGGTTTTCAACCCGCCGGCTGGCCGTTCAAGCCCGCTTCCGAAAAAAGCTCCGCCCCCTGCCATCCAGCAACTATGGCTGCCCGGCACAGGTTACAAGATGCAACCCCAATAATGCAGCAGACATGTTGTCCACCACTGGCAGTCAAGCAGCTTCATGCCAACCGCCCTAACCCCCGACGAACAACAACAGCGACTCTCACCAAAACGACGACGAGAATGAGCCGCTCCTTTTCCTGCGCCGCCCTGTCTACATCAGTTTAAAAGCAACACCTCACATACGCCCTCCTTCCCAGCTATGGACATTGATTAAACCCCATCGTCAGTCTCCGTACCCAACCACAATTAACCCCTCCCGGCCGCCCTCTCACCGCCGGCCGCACAAGCTCAGCTACCTCCCTTCCCTCACCTCGATCGACATAAATTGAAAAGCAACATCGAAAACACACCCTCAATCCCGGCTACTTTCTACCATGCACCCCCTTGGCGTCTATTAAGCCCAACAACACTTACTTTAACAACCGCAGCCCTAAGTTCAAGTGGCAACTCATTAACCAGTGTCTGTCGCAGCAACTCATTAACCAGCAACTTGTATTCAGGCAACTCATTGACCAATGTCTGTCGCAGCAACTCATTAACCAGCAACTTGCATTCACCATGTGCAGTGAATCATAAACTAACAGGCAAATGCTGCGGGAACCGTGGGCACCTATCCCCGACCACGGCCCCTATCCCCGGCACGTCGGGCCATGCAGCACTGTTTGGTACTAGCATGTGATGCGTCGTCATACGGTGGCGGGTGTGTATTACAACAAGCTGATGAATTTGTGAAATTTCAATTGGTTGCTTATGCATCCAGAAGTCTGTCTAAGGGTGATAGGGGCGACAGCTTGATCGAAAAAGAAGCGTTCGCATGTGTTTATGCGGTAAAAGAAGATGCATCAATATCTGTTTGGGCTCAAATTTGAATTGGAAACTGAATAATATTACTTATATCCCTCTTTTCTGAATGCAAGGGGATAAATACGAATGCAGCTGGCCGCATCCAGTGATGGGCACTCACGTTTTCCGCATACAAATAAGCTATCCACCACAGGCCAGGCACAGAAAACTGTGCAATTGCTCTCAGTAGTCTGCCATTGACCAGCACAGGGGTGAAGGTGGCACAGCCCGCAGATTTAATCATGGTAATGGAAGCAGTCGAGAGTGAGCAATCACCTGTTACCGCCCGACAGGTTAGATCCTGGACGAGCCAGGACCCCTTACTGTCCTTAGTAAAAAAACTGTGTGCTCCACGGGAGTTGGTCGAGTGTCCCGTTAGAGATAAAGGAAGAAATAAAGCTGTACCAGAGGCACAGAGATGAAATGTCCACGCTGGCAGACTGCAGTAATCGGGTAGTGGTGCCAAAATAGAGCAGGGACACTTTCATTCGTGACCTCCACAGTACCCACGCAGATATTGTCATGATGAAAGCGATAGCCAGATCCCAGTTGTGGTGGCCCGGTATCGATGCAGACTTAGAGTCCTGCGTGCACAAATGTAACTCATGTTCAAAGTTAAGTAATGCACCCAGGGAGGCGCCACTAAGTTTAACGTCCTGGCCCTCCAAACCGATGTCCAGTGCTCATGTCAACAATGCCGGTCCATTCATGGGAAAAATGTTCATTGCGGCTGTCGATGCATACTCCAAATGGATTGAATGTGAGATAATGTCGGCAAGCACGTCTGCTGCCACCATTGAAAACCTGCGGGCAATCACTGCAGATGCACCTATCCCGAGTTCTGCTTAGTTACCACACAAGACCCCACTCGCTCACTAGTATTCCCGCCGCTGAACTGCTCATGACAAGGGCACTTAAGACAAAGCTCTCGTTAGTCCACCCTGATCTACACGACCAGGTAGAGAGCAAGCGGCTTCAGCAGAATATATATCATAATCGTGCAAATGTGTCACGCAAAATCGATATTAATGAACCTTTATTTATGTTAAACTATGGACAAGGTCCCAAGTGGCTTCCCGGCACTGTCGTGGCCAAAGAGGGCAGTAGAGTGTTTCAGGTCAAACTTTCAAATGGACTCACCTGCAGGAAACACTTGGAGCAAACCAAACTCTGATTCACGGACTATCCAGATAAACCCACAATAAACTCTACCTTTTTCGACCCTCCAGCGCAAATACAAGTGGCACCCATACCAGCGGTTGACCACGAAGCAGAACCCATCACCTGCAACAGCCCAGCAGCACTCACCGCACCCAACAGCCCAGCAAGGCCAGCTGTGCAGCAGCCCAGTGAGGGCCCAACAAACGTCTCACCAAAACCAGCATTTGCACCGAGACGATCAACCAGGGAAAGGAAGGCCCCAGATCTGCTCAAATTGTAAATAGTTACACTATTGACATTATTTTTTGCGGGGGGGAGTGTTGTTATATATGTAAACCTGTAAATACCTTGCTTCACCACAAGTGATCTCATCCCCTCGAGTCCCAAGTGATCCCACAATCCCTTGGCAGCACCTGAGCATAAAGAGCGCTCACAGGCTTGAGAGGCACTCTGGCGACCTGAATATAGGACTACCGTCACACATTACTTGGAGCTCACAGTATCTGGTCAGATTCTTAATGCAAGATATAACAGCAATCTTACACTAACATTCGTTGTGGTGACTCTTCTGTAAAATTACTGTTGATGACCCAATCTAACATTACTGTAGGTGGTACTACTCTAACGTTACTGGTGGTGACACTATTCTAACATTCTGGTGGTGATTCTACTCTAACATTACTGGTGGTGACATTTAACTAACATTACTTGTGGTGACCCTACTATAACATTACTGTTGTTGACCCTACTCTAACATTACTGATGGTACCTCTGCTGTAACATTATCGATGATGACATAAAATTAGCTTTACTGAAGGTGATCCTACTCTGACAATACTGGTGTTGTCGGCAATCAAATATTATTTAAGTAAGACTTCTGTAAGATTACTATTGCTGAAGCTGTTCTAAAATAACTGTCAGTGACTGTACTCTAACATAACATGTGCTGAATTTACAAGAACATGACAGGTTTTGATCCTATCCCAACATTACTAGTGGTGATGCTACTCTAACAGTGCTGCAGGTGATTCAAATTTGACAATATTGGTGTTGCCTCCACTTTAAGAATATGGCGGTATATCTACTCTAACATAACTGATGGTGACTCTATACTAACTGTAATTAAGGAGATGTTTGACCGCTTGAAACCATCGTATGCTGTATCACTGCTTCCCGGCAATGGGTGACATTTTATGATTAGACACAGACAAGCAGAAACATAGCAAGCAAACCACATTATGTGCAGTTTTGGTCTCTCATCTGAGGAAGGAAATTCTGGCTATTGAGGGAGTGCAGCGAATTCCAGAACTAAGAGGAGCTGATCTCTAACTAGTAAAACATTTAAATCATTCTTATTTTTAGACGGGGAATTTAATGGTCAGAGCGTTTTCACAGCTTGAAGCCACTGTATGCTGTATACCTTTTCCTGCCACTGGGTGGCATTTTCCGAATAGACACAGCTAGGCAGAAGCGCATCCCGCAAGACACATGTAGCTGCATCCATGTCAGCTAGAATGGTCTTTAACGTTTGTTAATCAGACGCGAGGCATCTGTGAGTGTGAACCTTCCTAGAAGTATAGTTATGAAAATAACTTCTGCTGATCCAATCGTTCTGGAATTATTGTATTTTATCTTTGATGTACAGTAAGAGATAAGTAACTTCTCTTTGTTGCTGCTTTATTCCATTCTTTTTTGTAACCTAAGATTTTAGAGTCTGTCTTTATCTCTGTTTGCAGTTTACACTGCATTTACTAAAGGATTTAAATTCTGAAGCTCTGACCTTTAGGCCTAGTTCTTGGTGTGGTATTCAAGCTAGCTGGAGAGTCAGAGTTATCGCTTGCCATACGCTACACTCTGATATAATCTGTTCACTAACATTACAGATGGTAACACAAAGCTAACATTACTGGTGGTGATTCTACTCTGAAATTAATGGTGGTGATTATACTCAGAATTAATGGGGGAGCGTCGATTTCAACATTACTGGTGATGTCCCTACCCTAACATTACTGGTGGTGCCCCTACTCTGACATTACTGGTAGTGGCATTAATCTAACATTACTGGCGGTGACCCTACTCTAACATTACTGGAAGTGAACCTACTCCAATATTATTGCTGTTGATCCTATGCCCACAGTACTGCTGGTTAATATGCTCCAACGTTATTCGTGATGCTCCGACAGCAACATTATTGGTAGTTCTCCTACACCAACATTACTGGTGGTGATCGTACACTAATGTTACTGGTGGTGACCCTATTCTAACATTACTGGTGTTGATCCTACACCAACTTTACTGGTAAAACTGCTCTGTCATTATTGCTGATGTTTCGGTACTAACGTTATTCGTGATTACTTTAATCTAACACTACTGAGGGTGACACTGCTGTGACATTACTGGTGGTGCTTCTACTTTAACTTTACTGGTGCTGATGCTACTCTAACATTTTTGGTTTCGCATCCACTCTGATATTACTGGTGGTGATGCTACTCTAACGTTGCTAGTGGTGAATCGGTTCTAACATTATTGGTTGTGGCCCTCCTCGAACATTATTGGTGTTCGCCCTACCTCTATATTAATGGTCGGGATCCGAGTGCAATTTTACTGATGTTGTCTCCACTCTAATATCACTGTCGCGACCTTACTCTAACATTACTGGTGGTGACCCTACCCTATCATTAATGGCGGTGAGTCTACATCAGTGGTGAGCTGAATAAGACCATGAGAACATAAGAACATAAGAATTAGGAGCAGCGAAAGAACATACTGCCCCTAGAGCCTGCTCCGCCATTTAATCCGATCTTGCAATCAGGTTGACTTCCCTGTCCGCTTTCCATCACCCCTTATTCCCTTTTCACCATGATTAATGCTGTTCCCATTTACAAGCCCCCACTATTTCCTGGTTTATACTCCGATTAACAGAGTTGCTACTGTTACGGGACCTATAGACCATGTCCATCAGCGAATTTCCTCCTTATTATTTCTTATCTCCACCAAAACTTTTCCAACATCCTGGGGGAAGTTAAAGTAGAAGCACCACCAGTAATGTCACAGCAATGTCACCCTCAGTAGTGTTAGATTAAAGTAATCACGAATAACGTTAGTACAAAAACATCAGCAATAATGACAGAGCAGTTTTACCAGTAATGTTGGTGTAGGATCAACACCAGTAATGTTAGAATAGGGTCACCACCAGTAACATTAGTGTACGATCACCACCAATAATGTTGCTGTCGGAGCATCACGAATAACGTTGGAGCATATTAACCAGCAGTACTGTGGGCATCGGATCAACAGCAATAATATTGGAGTAGGTTCACTTCCAGTAATGTTAGAGTAGGGTCACCGCCAGTAATGTTAGATTAATGCCACCACCAGTAATGTCAGAGTAGGGGCACCACCAGTAATGTTAGGGTAGGGACATCACCAGTAATGTTGAAATCGACACTCCCCCATTAATTTGAGTCAATACCATTTATAACTATTGCAGTGATTCCATCATTTAACAATGGAGCTACCCACATCCTTTTCCATTCTGTCTATCCTTCCGGATTGTCAAATGCCCCTGAATATATAATTCCCAGCCCTGGTCACTTTGCAAACACGTCTCTGTAATGTCTATCAGATCATAATTGTTTCTCTCAATTTGTGCCGTAAATTCACCTATTTTGATGCAAATGCTACTTGCATTTAGACAAAGTGTCTTTCAATTTTTTTACGCTTTTTTCCTGCTTGTTTCCTCTCTCCTTCAAACTCAATTTCTTTATTTTTGCTTTCTAATTCCAGCTTTACTCCCCGCCCTATTGGTCCCGCATCTCTTGAGGTGCAAACCGTATGGCTTGTATCGGTTCCACATCCCCAAATATTGGTCCCAGTGCCTCAGAAAACTAAAGCCCTCCCTCCTTCACCATCTCTGCAGCCACGTGTTCATCTGCTCTATCCTTCTATTTCAGTACTGACTAGCTCGTGGCAATGGGAGTAATCCGGAGAATACTAATTGCAGATCCTAACTTACAACAATGCCAAAGATTTCTTAAACTAAAGAAAAAATACTCAGCAATACACTAGCCCATTATGACCTACTTGGCTGTGAGAACACACTTCGATTTCGATTCGTTTTAATTTTTGTCCCTGCTGCAGCAGGTGACTCCTCCCGAACTGCCGCCGCTATTATATCTGGGCTTCTATCTCCCACTCCTTGTTGCTCCTCCCGAACTACTGCCGCCCTTTTATCTGGGCCTCGATCCCCCACTTCTTGTTGCTCCTCCCGAACTACCATATCCCTTTTATCTGCGCCTCGCCCTTGCGCTCCTTTTTGCAACTCCCGATTCTCACGCCCTTATATCTGGGCCTCGATCTCCCACTCCTTGTAGCTCCTCAAGAACTGACGCCGCCCTTTTATCTGGGCCTCGAAATCCCGCTCCTTGTGGAGCTCCTCCTGAATCTCACGCCCTGTATCAATTGTTAAAAACCCTAAGCAAAATTCATAATCCTAGACCAGCGAGCCACCGACTGCCAAGCGCATCGTCTCAGATTGTGACAGCAGTGAAGAAAGCTATTCGGTCCATCGTGATTGGGATGTGTCTCACAGAGAGCTATCTAATTAGTCCCCCTCGCAATAGCCGTACGAATGTTTCCCTTTGATGAGTATATTATTAATTTCAGACATGACATGACCATTGTCCCCTTCACCGCTTGTCCTGCCCATACAACTAGATCGATAATCTTGAAAATCTGCCATCACCTTCATAAAGCAAACCGCCTTCCTTTACTTCAGGTAAGAGACTGTACGAGATGGTTGGTTTTGAGACAGACACACACGCGTGAATATAAAATTTCGGGCTTTAAGTTAATTGACCACGGCAGGAATTGAACCTGCAAACGTCTGATTATGCCGCGATTGGCACTGAAGATAGCCGTCTTACCCATTAGGTCAAGTGTCTGCTGTAAGCTGTAGAAACATTGTTGGCTATATTGAGAGAAAATTCGGGGCAACAGCTCTATCGAATAATGGATTCAGAAAAGATTACCATATTTCGAGTAAATGAACAGATGCGCTGCGATCTGGGTGCACACCAGCGCAGGCAACCCCAATGTCACTTGGAATACAACAGCTTAACACTTCGGTCATCACAACAGAAATCACACTCCTTTTAAAAATATACAGGATGATCCGGTAATATGAGAAAACCCGTCTAAAAGGGATAGATTATGAAGTGGAACTGACAACCATCCCCTTTAAACAGACACAGAATGATCCGGGACTGCAAGGACATCCCTTTTACAGAGATGCAGAATGTCTCTTGATTGACAGCACTTCCATTTTAAAACAATAAGGTGAGATCTCCATCATCCTTGAAGTTTTACAGTGCGTGACTGAGCGTGGGGCTCAGGATCACTTGGGGCTGGGGAAGTTATTGAAGCCACAGGTGATAGACAGGCAGGAAGGAGAGAGGGATGGAAAATCAAAGCAGAAAAAAAACAAATTAAAAAATATATATATTTAGCATTTTAAGAAAATAAATACATTTACATTTTATTTTAAAAAATGAATTTGATTTGTTTTAAATAAATGAATAATGGATTCGTAGTGTATATATTTTTTGATTGAACGAAGGCTGTGTCTGGATGCATTCCATTGTAAATCAGTGGGTGCAGCCAGTAAATACCCAAACACAGTAAGCCCATGGCGGAAGACAAGCCACGAGGGACTATGTGGGCGACAAAGGTGATCATTTAAAGTCGCATGTGTCTTTCTGCTGGATCTCACAGCAGCTGCTTGTGCTGTGAAAGAGATCAAATCTAATAGAGCCCAGTGCAGGCAGAAAAGTAAAAGCACATTTATTGTGATAGTTTGAAAGTAGGGATTTATACATTGTATATATGCATATATTATCAACAAAGTCAGCAGTCAGTCATGTCTTGTCTTGATTTGATTGATTTGATTTGAATTGGAAATTAAGGGGAGAGGAGATCATTATGTCACACAGCCCACACGCAAGCACTGGCTAAAATCGCTACATTTCTAACTTGTGTATTTTGCCTTCTTCAAGATGTGGAATAGCAATATCCCGCAGCAGATAGTTCTACTGTCAGACAGTACTCGAAGGAGTGTTCAATCAAATCAGTATGGCATAAGTTGCATGCCTTTTTTCTCACATGACATGACATGCATAGTAAGATCACACAGCACGTTTGCACACACTCTGGCTTACACAAACACACAAAGAAAATAAAGTTCCTGCACACTCCAAAGGAAGTTTTAGAAATTTGAAATTTGAAATCCGAGACAGACAGCACATCCCTTTTAAACAGACAGAGAATGATCTTAGACAGTCAGCACATCCACTTAAAAGGGATACGGAAACAGAATGAATAAAAACAGAGGATTATATCAAACTCAGCAGGTCGTGCAGATTCTGTGGATGAGAACCCAATTTCACATTCAGTCGGTTGATCATTTCAATAATTTAAGAAACATTTAGATTACAAATGTTTTCAACAAAAATAGCGCCTGGAAAAAACAGGCAGCGAGAAAGGAGAAAAGGGAAGGTCTGTGATACAGTGGAGTGCAGGAGTGATTAACTAATAAATGGCACAATGGGCTAAGGCAAGGTGGGTGGTAATCGGGCAATAAAGAAACAAAGGATGATCCAGAAGAGGTGTTCGTGTTAACAGCAGAACTATTAATAGACAATGATCCATTACGTTGAAGCTAATGTTGAGGCCGGAAGACTAAAAAATGCCTAAAATATATGGTGTCAACGCCTTTTAATCAGATCAGACAGCTTGATTTCCTGTACGGGATGATTTAGACAGTCATGATTTAATTTTAAATATTTATCTTTTATTATATGTAAACCGGCTGTGAGAAGTGGATTTTTGATTAAATATGGTGGACCTCATCCTGGATTTGAACACGGGACCTTGCATTTCAATTGTGAAAATTGCTAAGTGAGAATCATACACCTACACCAAACGTCGGTTGACAGTGAGGAGTGTAGCTCTCAGATTTTGACGGTAGTGAAGATAGATATTCGAACCATCGTGCCTGTGCTATGCCTCTGAGACCTAGCTAATTCCCCCTCTCCATACTCCTGCTAATATTTTCCCTTTCATGAATATATTATTAATTTGAAAAATTAATGACCAAAGTGCAGCATCTTTGTCTGTAAAAGTTGAATTTGGCCATCTGGTTAACTTTGATTGACAAAACTGCCAGAGGGGTCAAATGTTTAACACAATAACGATGAGGATGTGTGCGAACACACGCGTGCAAAGAACACTGGATTAGCCATCCATCGCCTGAAACTCTCGGCCACCTCAACTTGTGTTTAAGTCAATGTCAGCCATTCAATCGCCTGTATCTTGCATCCAAACAGAAATAATGTGCAGGAAGGTCCACTTCACTGCTTGTTCTGCCCGTGCAACCAGATCGACAATGATGAAAAGGTGCCATTAGCTTCTTAAAGCAACCAGCCTTCCTTTACTTCAGGTGAGTGATTGTGGGACATGTTTGGTTTTGCTGCAGAATCACAATATAACATTTTGAGCTGCAAGTTAATTGACCGCAGCAGGACTCAAACCTCCAATCTTTTCATAAGGTCGCAGTTTCAACAGAAGTCAGAGCCTTACTCATTAGGCCACGCCACCACAGCTATGAGCAAACAATTTGTTGTATATATTGGGAGCAAATTCGTGGCAACAGAGGTAGCAAGGATTGGATTCAGGAAAACTTGAGCATATTTGAGTAAATGAACAGAGGCGCTGTGATCTGGTTGCACACCGGCGCAGTCAAACCCAATTTAACTTGGAACACAGCAGCTTAACAATTCGGTCATCGCAGCTGAAATCACACTCATTTCAAAAATATACAGGATGATCCGGGATTATGAGAAAATTCATCTTAAAGGGACAGATTATGAAGCGGAACTGGCAACCATCCCGTTTAAACGTACGCAGAATGACCCGGAAGTGCAAGCACATCCCTTTTGCACAGATGCAGAATGATCCTTGACTGACAGCTGCTCTATCTTTCACTTTAAAAGTATAACGTTACAGTTCCATCATCCCTGATGGTAATTGTGCAGTGTGTGAGTGAGCCTAGAGCTCAGAACCATGTACAGCTGAGATGGCTATTGAAGACCCAGGTGATAGAGAGGCAGGAAGGAGGGTGGGATTAAAACCAACTCAGAAAAAAGCCGATTTAAAATATAGATATATTTAAAAGTTTAAAAAAATAAATACATTGAAATTTTATTTTAAAAAGATTGAATTTGATTTGTTTTAAAGAAATAAATAATAAATTAACAATCTATATATTTTTGATTGAACTTAGCCTGTGTGTCTGGGTGGCTAGCATTGGAAATCGGAGGTTGGGGGGGGAGCACACAGTAAATACCCAAACACAGTAAGCCCATGCTGCAACACAAGCCACGAGGGAAGACTTGGGCTACAAAGGCAATCTGTTAGAGTGACGTGTGTCACTCTGCTATATTTCAGATGTGCAATGGCAGGATCCGACAGCAGCAGCTTTTCCTATGAAAAAGGTCAAAAGTTATAGAGCACAGTACAGGCAGAACAGAAAAAGCAAATTTATGTGAAAGTTAAAAAACAGGGATGTATACATTGTGAACAAATTCAGTCAGTCAGTCAGTCGGTCTTGTCTTGTCTTTCCTTGATTTGAATTGATTTGTATCTGAAAATAATGGTGGAGGAGATCATCATGTCACACAGTCCACATGCGAGCCCTGGATAAAATCGCTATGTTTCCAGGTTGTGTGTTTCCCTTCTTGCAGAAGTGTAATTGCAAAATCCCACAGACAGTCCCCAAAGGAGTGTTCAATCAAATCAGTATGGCATAAGTTGCATGTAATGCTTTTTTCACAATGACATGAAATGCACAGTAAAATCGCACAGCTCTTTTGCACTCTCTGTCTCTTACTCAAACACACAAACAAACTAAAATTCCTGCACCCTCCAAAGGCAGTTTTTGAAATTTGAAATTTGAAATACGGGACAGACAGCACATCCCTTTTAAACAGGCACAGCATGATTCTGGGATGATAGCACACCATATTAACCAGACAGAGAAAGAACTTGGACAGACAGCACATCTCCTTAAAATGGATACGGAAACTGAATGAATAAAAACAGTTAATTGTATAGAACTCACCAGGTCGTGCAGATTCCGTGAAGGAAATTGTGCAATGCGTCAGTGAGCATGGGGCGGACCAAGCAGGACTGGGACAGTTATTGAAGCCCAACGTGATAGACAAGCTGGAAGTAGGGAGGGAAGTATAACCAACCCAGAAAATATAATAACTTTTATATATTAAAATTAAAAAAAAGATTATATTTTCATTTTATTAAAAAAATTAATTTGATTTGTTTTAAATAAATAAATCATTAATTAATAATCTATATATTTTTGATTGAACTTTCCCCGTGTGTCTGGACGTTTAGGATTGGAAATCATGGTGAGCACGCAGTAAATACCCCCACACACAGTGAGCCCATGGTGGAAGACAAGCCACGAGGGAATATGTGGGATGCAATGGGGAACTTTTAAAGTGGCGTGTGTCTTTCTGCAGTATTTCAGATATGCAATGTCAGGATCCGACAGCAGCTAGTTGTGCTGTGAAAGAGGTCAAAAGCAATAGAGGCCAGAACAGGCAGAACAGAAAAAGCATACTTTTAATATGAAATTTAGCAAGCAGAAATGTAAACATTAAACAATGTCAATCAGTTAGTCCCTCATGTGATGTCTTGCTTTGATTTGAATTTGCAAATAAGGGAATTAGAGGGGTGGGGTTAGAGGTCATCATGTCACACAGCCCACAAGCAAGCCCTGGCTGAAATCGCTATGTTTCTAACTTATGTATTTAGCATTTTTTCACATTGGAATGGCAAAATTCCACAGCAACTTCTTCCCTCGTCAGAATACGGAGTGTTCAATAAAATCAGCAGTGCTTCAAGTTGCATATTTTGCCTTTTTTAACACATGACATGAAATGCTCAGTATGTTCACAGAGCGCTTTAGCATGCTCTCTCTCTCTTGCTCATTCACACATACACACAGACACACACACACACACACTTACACACACACACACAGTCACACAAACACACACACACATAAACGCACTCACACACACACACACTCACACATACACATTCACATAGACACACACAAAAACACACACCCACACACACACATACACACACCAACACATACATACACACACTCGCACAAGCACACACACACACGCACACACTCACAAACACACATACACGCACACTCACACACACACACACACACACACACACACAATTTCCTGCAGCCACCAAAGACAGTTTTTGAAATTTGAAAATGAAATCCGAGAAGTCATCAGATCCCTTTTAAACAGACACAGAATGATCCTGGACTAAGAGCACATCCCTTTTAAACAAACTTAGAATGATCCTGGACTGAGAGCTCATCTCCTTTAAACAGACACAGAATGATGAGGGATTGACAGCTCATCCCTTTTAAACAGACTCAGAATGACCCGGAACTGAGAGCAATCCTTTTGTAAACAGACACAGAATAATGCCGGGCTGACAGCATATCCGTTTTAATCGTACATCAGAGAATCATAGAAGTTTACAGGACGAAATAAGGCCATTTCGGCCCATAATGTCCATGCTGGCCAATAAGCGGCTGTCCAGCCTAATCCCACTTTTCAGCTTTAGTCCGTACCACTGCAGGTTACAGCACGTTAATTGTCATGTTTAAATGTGGTGACGGTTTCTTCATCTACTACGCTTTCAGGCAGTGAGTTACAGATTCCCACAACCCTCTGCGCGGAGAAATTTCCCCTCAAATCTCGTCTAAACCTTCTACCAATTAGTTTACATTTCTGCTCCGTGGTTGTTCCCTCTGCTAAGGGAAGTATGCACTTTATATCTACTATATCAAGTCCCTCATAATTTCATACACCGGAATTAAGTCTCCCCTCCCCTAAGCCTCTGTTCCAGCCTATCTAACCTGTCCTCATTACGTATATTATCCACTCTCGGCAACATCCTTGTAAATCTGCTCTGTACCTTCTCCAGTGCAATCATCTCCTTCCTGTAATGCGATGACCAGTACTGCACGCAGTACTCCAGCTGTTGCCTAACCAGTGTTTTATACAGTACAAGCAGAACCCCCGCCTCACTCTTGTATTCTATGCTTCGGCTAATAAAAGTAAGCATTCCGTTTGAATTTTTAACCACCTTATCTATCTGGCCTGGAACTTTCAGCGATCTGTGGACATGCACGCCAAGGTTACTTTGTTCCTCTACACTTCTTACTATCCTACCATGTGTATTTGTTTCCTTTTCAGCCCTTCCCAAATACATGACCTCTTTCTTCTCTGGATTAAATTCGATTTGCCACTGTTCTGCCCATCTGACCAGTTTATTGATATATTTCTGCAGTCCGGAGCTTTTTTCTTCATTATCAACCACGCAGCCTATTTTTAAGTCATCTGCAAACTTCTTAATCATAAACCCTATATTCAAGTCTAGATCATTGCTGCATAACACCAAAAGCAAGGGACCCAGTACTGAACCCTGCGCAACCCCACTGGAAACATCCTTCCAGTCGCAGAAAGACCCATCAACCATTAAAGTTTGCTTCCTGCCTCTGACCCAATTTTGGATCCAACGTGTCACTTTGCACTGGATCCCATGGACTTTTAATTTTGTGAACAGTCTGTCACCTGTGACCTCCTCAAAAGCTTTGCTAAAATGCATATAAAATACATCATATGCTTTGCCTTCATCGATCCTCTTAGTTACCTCCTCGACAATGCAATCAAGTTAGTTAGACACCACCTTCTCTTAACAAATCCGTGCTGACTGTCCTTGATTAATCCGTGTCATTTTAATTGAAGATTTATCCTGTCCTTCAGGATATTTTTACAATAATTTTCCTACCACTGTGTTGCAAATGAGGGTCATACGCAAAATGATCCAAGACTGTCAGCACATCCCTTTTATACAGATATAGAATTATCCATGACTGAGAGCACACCCTTTAAAATAGACACGGAATGAGCCGTGACTCATAGTATGTCCATTTTATACAGACTTAGCATGATCCAGACGGACAACACATCCCTTTTAAACAGACATAGCATGATCCGGGACTGACAGCCCATCCCTTCTATGCAGATATACAATGATCCGCGACTCACATCCTTTTTAAATAGAAACAGAATGATCCGGGACTGATAGAATATCTTTTAAAAAAGACACAGAATGATCCGGGACTGAGAGCAGGATATGGACATAGAATTAATACAAACAAAACATTGTGTAAAACTCAGCAGGTCGTGCAGATTCCATGCATGAAGAACCCGATTTCACATTCAGTTGGATGATCATTACTATATTTTCGGAAAAGTTAAAATTACAGATTGTTTTCAACAGGGAGAGCGCCTGGGCAAAATAGGCAGCAAGAAAGGAAAAAAACTGTCTGTGATAGAGTGGAGTGCAGGAGTGATTAAATTCGAAATGCCTTAATGGGAAAAGGAAAAGTGGGTGGTAATAAAGTAACAAAGGATGGTCCAGAGGAGATGTTAGTGGGAACAGCAGAACCATTACCAGCATCTGCTACCCCAGACAATGGGAGCGGTGCTGATGATCCGATTTGCTGCGGTAGAGAAAGCAGGACTTACCCATTTTCAGGGCAGAGGGTGTTTCAAGATCTGCAGGTTGACACTGAATGTACTGTAATCCCGTTTCAGGTTATTTCATGGATGCTGAAAGCAAAATGTAAAGTGGCCGCTGTCGAACATGGGTGTAAGATGTCCAATGAGACACAATGCACATCTGACATCCATTATTTGCACCCAGTTGTTTTGTTTTCGCATTGCTCCTGTGATGCTCTGGGTTTTGAACGATGTTGGAAAAATCACATGTTTTAAATTTTAAATAGTTCCGATTTCTGCAGTGTTGACCAGCTGTGAGAATGTGACAGTCGACTAAATGTTGGCAGGGCTCGTCTGGGATTTGAACCCAGACCTCTCACATTTAAGCAGAGAGAATCCCGAAGCAAGAATTATACCATTTGACCAGGAGTGGGGAATTATTTAGGAAAATGGCGACTTCTGAGTATGAAAATTGTATGGCGGGTTATGAATGCTCAAGAAATGATGCATTACAATAATGGAACCAAACTTACCCACTCCCCCCTCCCCGCCTTTTCGCGCCCTCTTTGCTTATTGTGAACTTTACAGCTTGTCACCACTCTTTACAATGGCATCAAAGTCCGGTTTCAGTCTTATTCTGGAAATCCGCAATAAGGAGCTGAGATGCTGGTCAATTAACTGGGATTTGTGGTGAGATTGGTTGAATTTCAGCAGGGATTTTCTTTTTCCCGCGTATGTGGAGCCGAACAAAGCAAAGATATTCTGTGCCACCTTGCCGATATTTGGAAACTTATTTTCACTCAAGGAGGCACGAAACTGATCCAGATTTTATGAATTATATTTTTCCATGAAGATAGAATCACACTGGACATCAATGAACTCAAGTTGTAATTCTTGCCACGCTGTCTCATAGTCACATGTCAGTGGCAGGACACCAGCTCAAGTATTTTCTATATCTTCTCAAAGTCAGAGAATCGACGAGCAAATTCTCCGTTGAATATACTCAAAATGTTGCTGCACTTCTCTGTCTGCTCTGGCGGCACTTCCAAGTATTTCAGTGTTGGAAAATGAGCGAACACTTTGCTCTTCAGTTGTTTTGAAAACAAGATTAACGTGACGTTGAAAGCTTTCACACTGGAATGCAATTCATGTACAAACACATTCTTGCCTTGAAGCTTCATGTTAGATTAATTTAAAATTGTCAAGATAGCCATAACAATAGCGAGGTCGCACACCCAGCTGGAATTCCTTAATTCAGGGAAATCATTTTCTTTCCCCTGCATCTCCAGAAAAGTGCGAATTCCGTCTCTAGGCTCCCACACTCGCTGCAATACTTTTCCTAGGCTAAGCCAGCGGACATTTGTAGTAGAACTAAATCCTGCTGTTCGGCGTCAGTGTCTCCAAGTAGGGAAATGATTTACTGAAGATTACGTTCACTCGCTCTTACGGAGAACAACATTCATGTTGCCCAGGATATTTTTACAGAGGGCCTCCTGATGTATAATACAATGCAGAAAAATTACCTCGTTCTCAGTATTTTTTTTTTCATTGTCATTAATTCTTTTTAAAAGTCCCACATCTATCACAAATTTGGTGAACCATCTGTGGTCACATTTGGCAGTTTGCTCCAATGGAGCTTCAGACGTTCAATGCAGTCAGATACTGTCCTACAAATCCGATCCCATTGTTCTGCCTTTCATTGATTCCATTGATAAAATTCCTCTGTGATTTCAAAGTTGTCGTTAATTCCTCTGAAAAAAATCAAGTGCCGTGCTGTATAATTTAAGGCAGTGACGTCTGTCATCGAGAGCTAATGGAAACATCGTGAAGCACTTTGCTTTCTTGTTCAACTCAGTATCCAAGTCAACATCAATCACTTCCACATGGCGAGCAATAGTTCTTCGTGAAAAACTAATGTTCTCCAAAATATTTTGGTTTTCGGGGCGCAGCATGTCAGAAGCAAAGAGAAAGCATTTTTTCCAAAACTCCCCTTCAGCAAAAGGCTTATTTTGTTTCGGGATGTTAACACCAGAACATCACTTGCCTTTGTAGCGGCTTCCTGAACTGTAGCTTGTCGCACATAAATGTTTTGCTGAGCTTTTAAGTAAGTTGTGATTTTCTCAGCTTTTCTTGCTCTTTCCTCATTTACTAAGTTACTGACAATAATTAGGATCATTCGTTGAAAAATGGCGACTCCATTTTTACTCCTTACATTCCTTACTCCTGATTGCAGTTGGGCAGCGCGAGTCTGGGGTGGGGGAGGCCTACAAAGGCTCGTCGGAGGAGGATGCGGGCAGTTGGCACCGCAAGTTCGCAGTAGGAAAGGCCTATAAAGCCTCTTCGTCGGAGGAGTTCGGGCAAGTGGGCAGCGCGAGCCCGGGTTCGGAAAGTCCTATAATGGCTCGTCGGAGCAGGAGTTCGGGCAGTTGGGCAGCACGAGTCCTGGGCCGGAGAGGCCTGTAAAGGCTCGTCGGAGGAGGAGTTCGGGCAGTTGGGCAGCGCGAGTGCGGGGTCGGAGAGGCCTATAAAGGCTGGTCGGATGAGGAGTTCGGACAGTTGGGTATTGCGAGTCCAGGTTCGGAGAGGCCTATAAAGGTACGTCGGAGGAGGAGTTCGGGCAGTTGGGCAGCGCGAGTCCGGGGAGGAGAGGGGAGCTGGAGCAGCTGCAGCAGGGAGGCAAAAAAGAAGTGGAGAGAAATCGAAAGGTGACATCATAGCCAAAGTGGTAAGTGATTGGCTGGTGATTGGTGAGTAGTTTCTCTTTTTCTTTTTTATATCAGTAAGTAACTTTTAGCATTGTTGTTGCCAACTTAAGTGTATCTAAGGGGTAATTTATGGCAGGAGAGCTCGTAAATGTCTTATGCTCCTCCTGTACTATATGGGAAGTCAGGGACGCTTCCTTTGTCCCTGACGACTATGTGTACGGGAAGTGTGTCCACATGCAGCTCCTGACGGACCGCGTTGTAGAAGTGGAGCTGCGGGTGGATTAACTCTGGAGCATGCACAATGCTGAGAATGATATGAATAGCAGGTTTAGCGAGTGGGTCTTACCACAGGTAAACGGTCCACAGCCAGATAGGGAATGGAAGACCAAAAGGAAGAGCAGTGCAAGGAAGGTCGTGCCGTTGTCCCCTGTGGTTATCCCCCTAAAAAAAGGATACAGCGCTTTGGGTACTGTTGAGGGGGATGACTCCTCAGGGGAAAGCTGCAGCAGCGAAATTCATGCAACCCTGGCTGGCTCTGCTGCAAGGAGGGCATGAAAAAGAGTGGGAGAGCGATAGTGATAGAGGATTCAATTGTAAGGGGAACAGATAGGCGTTTCTGCGGCCGCAACCAAGACTGCAGGATGATATGTTGCCCCCCTGGTGCAAGGGTCAAGGATGTCTCCAAGTGGGTGCAGGACATTCTGAAAAGGGAGGTGAACAGCCAGTTGTCGTCGTGCATATAGATACAAATGACATTTGGTAAAAAAACTGGATGAGGTCCTACGAGACGAATTTAGGGAGCTAGGAGTGAAATTAAAAAAGTAGGACCTCCAAAGTAGTAATCTCAGGATGGCTACCAGTGCCACGTGCTAGACAGAGTCGGAATCGCAGGATAGCTCAGGTGAATATGTGGCTTGAGGAGCGTTGCAGTAGGGAGGGATTCAAATTCTTGGGACAAGGGAACCGGTTTTGGGGGAGGTGGGACCATTACAAACGGGACGTTCTGCAACTGGGCAGGATCAGAACGAATTTCTTAGGGGGAGTGTTTACTAGTGCTGTTGGAGAGGTGTTAAACTAATATGGCAGGGAGATGGGTACATTTGCAGGGAGACAGTGGGATATAGAAGGGGGGCAGAAGCAAAACGTAGAAAGGGGAATAGTAAAATTGGAGGGCAGAGAAAGCCAAGGCAAAAACCAAAAAGGGCAACATTACAGCAAAATTCAAAAGGAGAAAAGTGTGATAAAAATCAAGCCTGAAGGCTGTGTGCCTCAATGCAAGCAGTATTCGGAATATGGTGGATGAATTAACTGCACAGATAGCAGTTAAGCAATACAATGTTTTTGGCATCACGGAGACATGGCTCCAGGGTGACCAAGGCTGGGAACTCAACATCCAAGGCTATTCAGCATTTAGGAAGGGTAGACAGAAAGGAAAAGGAGGCGGGTTGGCGTTGCTGGTTAAAGAGGAAATCAATTTAATTTTAAGGGCAGAAACGCTAGTGGGAGTAGTTTATAGACCACCAAATAGTAGTACTGAACTTGGGGATAGCATCACACAAGAAATAAGGAATGTGTGCAATAAAGGTACAGCAGTAATCGTGGGCGACTTTAATCTACATATTGATTGGACTAACCTAACTGGTGGCATTGCGGTGGAGGAGGATTTCCTGGAGTGTATTAGGGATGGTTTTCTCGACCAATATGTCTCGGAACCAACCAGGGAGCTGGCCATCCTAGACTGGGTGATGTGTAATGAGAAGGAACTAATTAGCAATCTTGTTGTGCGAGGCCCCTTGGGGAAAAGTGACCATAACATGGTAGAATTTCTTGTTAAGAAGGAGAGTGTTAAAGTTAATTCGGAAACTAGGGTCCTGAACTGAAAGAAAGGTAACTTGGACGGTATGAGGCGTGAATTGGCTAGAATAAACTGGCGGCGGATACTTAAAGGATTGACGGTGGATAAGCAATGGAAAACATTTAAAGATCACATAGATGAACTTCAGCCATTGCACATCCCTGTCTAGAGTAAAAATAAAACAGGGAAGGTGGCTCAACCATGGCTAACAAGCGAAATTACAGACAGTGTTAAAACCAACGAAGAGGCATATCAATTGGCTAGAAAAAGAAACAAACCTGAGGACTGGGAGAAATTTAGAATTCCTCAATGGAGGACTAAGGGTTTAATTAAGAGGGAGAAAATAGATTTCGAGAGGAAGTTTGCAGGGAACATAAAAACTGACTGCAAAAGCTGCTATAAATATGTGAAGAGAAAATGATTAGTACAGACAAACGTAGGTCCCTTGCAGTGGGAGTCGGGTGAATTTATAATGGGGAACAAAGAAATGGCAGGTCAATTGAACCAATACTTCGGTTCTGTCTTCACAAAAGAAGATACAAATAACCTTCCGAATGTACTAGGGGACAGTGGGTCTAGTGAGAAGGAGGAACTGAAAGATATCCTTATTAGGCGGGAAATTGTGTTAGGGAAATTGATGGGATTAAATGTTGATAATCCCCGGGGCCTGATACTCTGTATTCCAGACTACTTAAGGAAGTGGCCCTAGCAATAGTGGATACATTGCCGATCATTTTCCAACAATCTATCGAATCTGGATCAGTTCCTATGGACTGGAGGATAGCTAAAGTAACACCATTTTTTTTTAATGAGGGAGAGCGAAAATGGGTGATTCTCGACCCGTTAGCCTGACCTCAGTAGTGGGGAAAATGTTGGAATCCATCATTAAGGATGAAATAGCAGCTCATATGGAAAGCAGTGACAGGATCGGACCAAGTCAGCATGGATTTATGAAAGGGAAATCATGCTTGACGAAACTTCTGGAATTTTTTGAGGCTGTAAATAGCAGAGTGGACAAGGGAGAACCATTGGATGTGGTGTATTTGGACTTTCAAAAGGCTTTTGACAAGGTCCCGCACAAGAGATTGGTGTGCAAAATAAAAGCACATGGTACTGGGGGTAATGTGCTGGCGTGGATAGAGAACTGGTTGGCAGACAGGAAGCAGAGAGTCAGGATAAACGGGTCCTTTTCTGAATGGCAGACAGTGACTAGTGGGGTGCCGCATAACTCAGTGCTGCGACCCCAGCTCTTTACAATACACATTAACGATTTGGATGAAGGAATAGTGTGTAATATCTCCAAGTTTGCGCATGACACTAAACTGGGTGGCGGTGTGAGCTTTGAGGAGGACGATAAGAGGCTGCAGGGTGACTTGGACAGGTTAGGTGAGTGGGCAAATTATGGCAGATGCATTATAATGTGGATAAATGTGAGGTTATCCATTTTGGGGGCAAAAACATGAAGGAAGAATATTATCTGAATGGCGGCATATTAGGAAAAGGGTAGGTGCAACGAGACCTGGGTGTCATGGTTCATCGGTCACTGAAAGTGGGCACGCATGTACAGCAGCTGGTAAAGAAGGCAAATGGTACGTGTGCCTTCATAGCTAGGGGATTTGAATATAGGAGTCGGGAGGTCTTAATGCAGTTGTACAGGGTCTTAGTGAGGCCTCACCTGGAATATTGTGTTCAGTTTTGGTCTCCGAGTCTGAGGAAGGACGTTCTTGCTATTGAGGGAGTGCAGCGAAGGTTCACCAAACTGTTTCCAGGGAAGTCTGGGCTGTCATATGAGGAGAGACTGGATCAACTGGGCCTTTATTCACTGGAGTTTAGAAGGATGAGAGGGGATCTTATAGAAACATATAAGATTCTGACGGGACTGGACAGTTTAAATGCGGCAAGAATGTTCCCGATGTTGGGGAAGTCCAGAACCAGGGTGCACAGTCTTAGGATAAGGGGTAGGCCATTTAGTACTGAGATGAGGAGAAACTTCTTCACTCAGAGAGTTGTTAACCTGTGGAATTCCCTGCCACAGTGAGTTGTTGATGCCAGTTCATTGGATATATTCAAGACGAAGTTCGATATGGCCTTTACAGTTAAGAGGATCGAGGGGTATGGAGAGAAAGCAGGAGAGGTGTGCGGAAGGAATGATCAGCCATGATGTTATTGAATGGCGGTGCAGTCTTGAAGGGCCGAATGACCTACTCCTGCACCTATTTTCTATGCTTCTATGTTTCTATTAACTGCCTGTGTGTGCTGAGCTAACACAACTATTTATTTAACAAATCATTATTTCTGTTATAAACGGCAATTTCTTCGGGTGCATGATCTCTTAATATACTTCTCTCCCCCTTCTGTTTTTTTCTCTGCTTCCCTCTCGCTATCTCTCACTCCGCTTCCTCATCCCCATACATCTCTCTCGCCTCTGTCTCCGTGTCTGTTACCTTCACCCTATCTCTCACACTCGGTCTCTCTCCCCATACCACTCTCTTCACTTCTGTCTGTATGTCTGTTTCCTGCTCCCTATCTCGAACTCACAGTGTCTCTCCCCGCAGCTCTCTGACCCTCAAATTCAATCTCTGTATCTGTTTCGCTCTCTATGTAACACACTCTATGGCTCTACTCATCTCTCTCGCCCCTTCTGCCTCTGTCTCTGTTACCCTCTTCATGTCTCTCAATTTCAGTCTCTCTCCCTTTGCCTCTCTTTCATAACTTCTGTCTCTATTACCCATTTCCCTATCTCTTATTGACGGTCTCTCTCACCATATCTCTCTCCGCTTCTCCTTCTGTTTCCCTCTCCCTATCTCTCACTCCAGTCTCTCTCCCCTTGTCTCGCTATCTCATTTTATTTTTCTGCCTCTTTTTCCCGGCTCCCTAACTCTTACTCTCAGTCTCTCTCCTCATATCTCTCTCTCAGCCTGTATATGTCTCTGTTATGCTCTCCCTATTTCTATCTCTCAATGTTGTCTCTCTTCCTGTGTGTCTTTCAGTCTTTCCTTCTGATTTTATCTCTGTTTTCAAATTTCTTATCTCTCACAATCTGTTTCTCTCTCACTTTAATTCTTTCACTCTTGTTTTCTTTCATTCTATCTCTGCCTCGATATGACATTGTATGACCCCTGTGTGTCTCAGAATCAGCTATGGTGCATATACAGTACACAGCGGGTAAATGGGAACGATTAATTCATGTCTAGTAATCTTCTGGCCGTGTGCGTCTCAGCATCAATACATCTACATGTGCAGTACACAGTGGGTAAGGGGGAATGATTCACTTCTATCTTGGATAGTATGGCTCGAGTCTGTCTCTTTTTCAACTCATGTGTATGCTGCAAACAATGGGTAAATATTCATTGATTGAGAAACATATAGAGGCCAAATGAGAGAGGGAGAAAGAAAGGAAGATAAATATGTGAGGCAAGCGAGTAAGAAATTATGTATGCTCGGTGATTGAGTGAGTGATTGAGTAAGTGGCTGAGAAAGAGACATGCCTGATGACATAGAGAAAGATAAATGGAGTAAGAGAGACAGAGAGACACAGAGAGAGAGAGAGAAAGAAGAGAGGAGTTGAGACAGGCTTGGCGAGAAAGACTGGTTGTGAGTGACTGAGAGAGAAACAGGCCTGGCGAGAGAGAGAGAGACAGAGAGAGAGAGTTTAAGAGAGGAGAAAGAAGAAATGCGGCAGGCTTGATGAGAGAGTGAGTAGTTGATTATGTGAATGAGAGAGATAGGAAGATGCCTGGCAAGAGAGTGTTAAAGAGAGAGAAAGAGTGAGAGAGAGACAGAGAGGGGTAGAAAAAGGATGAGAGAGGAGAGGTGTGGTAAAGCTGGCTAGGCAAGAGAAATTGGTTAAGAATGATTGAGAGAGACAGGGTTGGTGAGAGAGTGAACGGCAGAAAGCGAGGGAGACAGAGCGAGGATGTTTGACAGCAGAGGCGAGAGAATGAATGAGTGAGAGAGAGAGAGACAGGCCTGGTGAGAGGGAGAGGCGGGAGTCGGGGGCGGGGGAGAGAGATAGAGAGAGAGGTGACTCATGTCAGGCGAGAAAGTGTGAGGGAGAGAGAGAGACTAGACTGGTGAGAGAATGATCGATAGTAAGTGAGAGAGATGAAGTGATGCAGCTTGGTGACGAAGTGCGTTCGTAAGTGAGTGACTGTCAGAGAGAGAGAGAGCGAGAGAGAGACAGAGAGAGAGACAGAGAGAAAGAGAAAGAGAGACCTGGAGAGAGAGAGACTGGGAGAGAAAGGGAGAAGGACTTCATGTTATGGGAGAGCATGAGTGGGTTGCGCCTACAGAAAATCTATGACAGTGTATTGCTATGACCGATGTGCCTCAATACCTGTGTTAATATTTACTGTGGATTGGTGGAAGAGTTTAATTGCACAAATATTATCTCTGGTAGTGTTTTAACGTGTGCAGGTTGTTTTGCGATTCAATTCATATTTACACACAGAATGGGTTAATATTGACATGGGCTTTCTCCTCTCACATTGTGAATATGAGACAAGGGCATGTGGGAAAATGTTTCTGATTACCGTCAGCAGTAGGAATTAAAGTATTATGTATAGAGTGTCTCAGTGAGAGTCTCATTATTAATCTGTGGTTTCTGTCAGTGTGCTAATAATCCAAAGGTTAGTTCAATTATTTTACAGTTCACAATGCATCTCAGGCAGTGGATTATTATGTGCAGTGTGTCAATGAGTGCGCTAATATTAACTTGTGGTCTCTGTCAGAGTGTACATATCCTTGAGGGCACTGGGAAAGTTTTAAGTTTCACAGGAAGTCTCTAGCAGTTGGTAATGATGTACATAGTGTGTCAGTGAATGTGTTAATATTAACATATATCACTGGCCCCATGGAGAGATCGACTCCTACATGATATGAGGTGAGATTGAGTTCTGATATTTGAAAATCTTCAGTTCCTCTCATCATTTAATAAATTTCACAATCAGAGTAAAGTGATATGTCCCTACATTTGCCAATTGCTCTCTGAACTTAGTTTGTGTCACAGCATAAATAACAGTGTTTGTGCAGCAACTCAGGAGCTGGAGCATGAATCCAATTTCTAGTACAAATCCATGCAGATATATAGAGTCAAACCGCAGCATGTATAGTCGCCACCGTATAGAATAAACCATAAAGATTGACCATGAGATTATGAAATTCCCTGAGATAACAATCAGTAAAATGATGGATTTTATGCGGCTTTCTCGGTCTCTGGGACTCCCCCCACAGCTCTAACCACGGAGTCCGCTGTGGGCTCTGCTCGCCACTAAAATGTGTCTGACGGTGAGGATATTGAGCAGCAGAATCACACCAAATGGGACACATGTGGTAAGAATAGATTGTAGCAATTCGATTGTTTCCTAGACCCGTGATTGCTGAACGTCGCCTGTTATTTTACAAAATCAGGGGATGTTAGAATGCGTATATACTCCAGTTAACATAAAATACCAAGTGATATCCTTTAAGCAGCTTAGCATAGTCACTGTCCCCAGAACTACAGACGCCATTTTCTCAGAGCAATATTGAGTTTTCAGCTTCTGGGAGCAAATGGACACACATCGATCAAAGGTAAAAGTGATGATAAACCAGACAGAACAGTCTGTGACTGTAAACAGCAGGGTGGCGTGGATATTACACAAGGGGATGAATAACACGAAACGATACTGTCTCCAATAAGCCATCGGAATCTGCCTCAATATCAGGTCAAGGAAAATAACCAGTAGACCAGCCGCTGTCATGGCCACTAGGTAGCAAGTGACACATTTGGAGAGACGGCACTTTCCCCGAGACAGGATCATAAGCGTCAATATGGTAACTATGATGAAGGGACATAAACAGTGAAATTATACATTACGTTGGCAGCAAAAGCAGCAGTTTGTTCGAATTTGGAATGAAATCTGCAACTCATTACAAATTAAATGATAAATCTAATTCCGTTACCTGTGGAGCTGAATAAAGGTTTTATTGTAAGAATAATCCCGAATAAATTATGGAATCAATAAATTAAATGGGGATAAATACAGCATGATGTGTTGATCAATAAGAAATAAAATGATATATCTGTCTAAAGACCAGCAGTCAAAAGCACTGCCCGATGTCCCAGGGACACATAGGACCAGAACCATTAAGAAACCCTTTTGTCGCCGGATCAGTCAGCATTGGGAGCGGTGCAATTAATTTATAGAAACATAGAGACATAGAAAATAGGTGCAGGAGTAGGCCATTCAGCCCTTCTAGACTGCACCGCCATTCAATGAGTTCATGGCTGAACATGCAACTTCAGTACCCGCTTCCTGCTTTCTCGCCATACCCCTTGATCCCCCGAATAGTAAAGACTTCATCTAACTCCCTTTTGAATATATTTAGTAAATTGGTCTCAACTACTTTCTGTGTATAGAGAATTCCACATGTTCACCACTCTCTGGATGAAGAAGTTTCTCCTCATCTCGGTCCTAAATGGCTTACCCCTTATCCTTAGACTGTGACCCCTGGTTCTGGACTTCCCCAACATTGGGAACATTCTTCCTGCATCTAACCTGTCTAAACCCGTCAGAATTTTAAACGTTTCCATGAGGTACCCTCTCATTCTTCTGAACTCCAGTGAATACAAGCCCAGTTGATCCAGTCTTTCTTGAAAGGTCAGTCTCACCATCCCGGGAATCAGTTTGGTGAACCTTCGCTGCACTCCCTCAATAGCAATAATGTCCTTCCTCAAGTTAGGTGACCAAAACTGTACACAATACTCCAGGTGTTGCCTCGCCAAGGCCCTGTACAACTGTAGCAACACCTCCCTGCCCCTGTGCTCAAATCCCCTCGCTCTGAAGGCCAACATGCCATTTGCTTTCTTAACCGCCTGCTGTACCTGCATGCCAACCTTCAATGACTGATGTACCATGACACCCTGGTCTCGTTGCACCTCGCCTTTTCCTAAACTGTCACCATTCAGATAATGGTCTGTCTCTCTGTTTTTATCACAAAGTGGATAACTTCACATTTATCCAGATTATACTTCATCTGCCATGCATTTGCCCACTCACCTAACCTATCCAAGTCACTCTGCAGCCTCATAGCGTTCTCCTCGCAGTTCACGCTGCCACCCAACTTAGTGTCATCCGCAAATTTGGAGATACTACATTTAATCCCCTCGTCGAAATCATGAATGTACAATGTAAACAGCTGGGGCCCCAGCACAGAACCTTGCGGTACCCCACTAGTCACTGCCTGCCATTCTTAAAAGTATCCATTTACTCCTACACTTTGCTTACTGTCTGACAACCAGTTGTCAATCCACGTCAGCACACTACCCCCAATCCCATGTGCTTTCACTTTGCACATTAATCTCTTGTGTGGGACCTTGTCGAAAGCCTTCTAAAAGTCCAAATATATCACATCAACTGGTTCTCCCTTGTCCACTTTACTGGAAACATCCTCAAAAAATTCCAGAAGGTTTGTCATGCAAGATTTCCATTTCACGAATCCATGCTGACTTGGACCTATCATGTCCCCATTTTCCAAATGCACTGCTATGACATCCTTAATAATTGATTCCATTATGTGCCCCAGTGTAAGAGATGGGGAAAACCCGCTTGTATTCCGGCTCATGGTTAAAATATCCATTATATTTGGTACCGAAAATTTATGCAACAGCAAAATACAGAAAATGCAGCCTTTACATTCAAGAATTATAGGCAACTGTATTTAAAATGTATGGCTGTAATTTAACAATGCTAAGTTAATGCATACAAGTGCACTGCAGTTAAAAATATATCTATGATGTACGAATTGTTTTGAAGATTGAGCTGTATAATTGTTTTTAAATACACAAATACTATCGCGTTGAATTGCACATTATCCAAATTTTATTACAAACAGCATCAATTAAAATGGAATTGTCATATCATTGACTATATAATAACCAACTAAATTCATTTATCAGCATCGAAATTAGTTAACTAATCCCTCAGGCAAAGTGCCACCGAATGATTTTCTAAAGCATCTGAACACAAATTAAACAGATCTATCATTGCAATTTTACCCCTGTTAGTTTTCAACCCATGCAGGTATTATTAGGTGTGAGAATATCAAAAGAGTTTCACATCCTCACTTTGTCAGCTGCAATTAACTGGGACTATTTATCCTGAAGTACAGTAGGAGGCAATAGAGCATCAATCTGTTCCTCACTGAAAAATCCAATGAACAGTATGGATATAGTACTCAATTGTAAATTCAAAACAAAGATAGGAAATAAATGAATATAACCTAACCGATCGAACATTTTGTGAGGAAGTAAATTATCTTTGCAATCCAATTCTAACCATCAGAACCAGTGAGACGAGTGCAGAAGAGTTGATACTGCCTGGAACGGAATGTTTAGCGGATATTTCAGACATTAAAAATGTGGATCTGATCTTCCAGTATTTGTTCTTGTAACTCTGTGTAAGTAACCATGACGAGCATTAGGTGAAACCAACAGCAAAACACTGTGGATGCCGGAAATCTGAAAGAAAAAGAAATGCTCGAAATACTCACCTTGTGAGGCAGCATCTGTGGAGGGTGAACCAGATTTAACGTTTCAGGTCTATGAACTTCCAAAAATAAATTGGATGTTTCCTAAACGAAGGCAACATTCTCTGATTTTTACAAATGATCATTGGAGATAGAATAAATTAATTTGTTAAATAAAGAGTCTCGCCCAAAACATTGTCCTGATTTGAATAAATAACATGTGAATGTTGGTAGCACCCTATCTAGACAAGAGGGTAACTAAATGAAGAGAACAGTAATGCACTTAAACTTGATTTACAGAATTAATAGCTGGATAAAGAAATGTACCAGAAACACCAACAGCACAAGGGATGTGTCAGTATGTTTATGCAGCAAGCTATGGATTAGCACAATGGTAGAACTTGAAGCAAAGCATACAATTATTAACTACATTACACGCAGTACATAGCAAACATTATATTACAATGTAACATTCTTTTCGAATTAATCACATCGATATTTACTAGGAACACCAACTGCACCGAGGAGGGGATAGTAAATCTTTTCTATCTCCTGAAACAATTGTTTCATCCGAATTTCTTCAAAAATATTTATAGCCAGCATTCTCTGACTCATGACTTCTCTCTGTGAGTCGCTGGTGGTATTTGTGTTGAAGGCAACATGCTGATTGTGTTAGCTGACACAGTGAAGGGAGCTCCTTATTTAGAGCAGAGAGCAATCCCCGAGTGACATCATTAGGCATCACATTAACTGGCATAAATTCCAGTCTTTGAACAAACAGACTCATTGAACCATTGTCGCCACAATAATTTTCTGCAACACCATCTAGCTCACCTTATTGTAAACAGTTTAATATTGAAAGTATTTAATTCACAATATTTCACCTGCCCATAAAGTACTGAGGACAAAACAGAGAGATTGGAGATCGTCCATCGGTATTGATCTAAAACTAAGTACAAATGATGAAAAAGTGACATAAAAAAGGACAGAATAAAATATTTTTAAAAACATAGATTGACGCAATTGTTTACTCTGATGTATATAATCGCTGGCCATTGGTGTAAAATCTATACAATAAACAAATGTTTCATAACAGTAGGTTGTTAGAAATGAATCGAATGTTGAACTATGGGATGCAGCTATTTGAATGATCCCTCCTCAGTGTAGGCATTTCTTTTTCTGGGCAACCGAAATTACACTGTTCCTGCATCAACCCAGGAAATTAGTTCGCACGACAGCCGAGATAACTGGTGAGGAGGTCAACATGTCACACAGCCCACAGGAAAGGCCTGGCTGAAATCGCTATGTTTCTAACTTGTGTATTTTTTACTTTGTTTAAGATGTGGAATAGCAAAATCCCACAGAAGATTATTCTACTGCCAAACAGTCCTCGAAGGAGTGTTCAAACAAATCAGTATGGCTTCAAGTTGCATGCAATGCCATTTTTCACACATGACATTAAATGCACAGTAAGATCGCAAAGTATCTTTGCACACTCTCTCACAACACAGAGCATGATCCGTGGCTGCAAGCACATCCCTTTGACACACATGCAGAATCACCCTTGACTGACAACAGTTCCCTTTTAAAAGAATAAAGTGAGATTTCTATCATCCCTGAAGGCAATTGTGCAGTGAGTGAGCGTGGGGGTCAGGACCACGCGGGGCTGCGATGGTTATTGAAACCACAGGTGATAGACATGCAGGAAGGAGGGAGCGACGTAAAACCAACCCAAACAAAAAGCCAATTTAAATATATATATATATTTAATATTTTAAGAAAATAAATAAATGCAAATTTTATTTAAAAAATTGAATTTGATTTGTTTTAAATAAATAAATAATTGATTCATAATATATAAATACTTTTTTTGATTGAACGAAGCCTGTGTGACTGGAAGAATTCAATTCGAAATGAGGGGGTGCAGTCAGTAAATACTTCAACACAGCAAGCCCTTGGTCGAAGACACGCCACGAGGAAAGATGTGGGCTACAAAGGCGATCGTTTAAAGTCGCGTGTGTCTTTCTGTTGCATCAGACAACAGCTGCTTGTGGTGTGAAAGAGGTCAAATGAAATAGAGCCCAGTGCAGGCAAAACAGAAAAAGCACATTTATTGTAAAAGTTAAAAAGTTGGGATTGTACATAAGTATACATATATACATATAATATATATATATATATATTATATGTATATATGTACAATCAAAGTAAGTCCGTCAGTCATGTCTTGTCTTCTCTTGATTTGATTTGATTTGAATTTGAAAATAAGGATGGAGGATGTCATCACGTCACACAGCAAGCACGCAAGCCCTGGCTAAAATCGCTATATTTCTAACTTGTGTATTTTCCCTTCTTTCAGATGTGGAATAGCAAAATCCCACATTAGATTCTTCTACCATCAGAGAGTTCACGAAGGAGTGTTCAATTAAATCAGTATGGCTTTAAGTTGCATGCAATGAATTTTTTCTCACATGACATGAAATGCACAGTAAGATCGCGCAGCACGTTTGCACACACTGTTTCGTTACAGAAACACACAAACAAACTAAAATTCATGCACCCTCCAAAGGCAGTTTTTGAAATTTGAAATTTGAAATCCGGGATAGACAGCACATCCCTTGAAAACAGTTACTGAATGATCCGTGACTGATAGCACACCCTTTTAAACAGACGGAGAACAATCCCGGACAGACAGCACATTCCCTTAAAAGGGATACAGAAACATAATGAATAAAAACAGAGAATTATGTAAAACTCTGCAAGTCGTGCAGATTCTGTGAATGAAGAACCCGGTTTCACGTTCTGTCGCATAATCATATAGATATTTTAGGAAAAAGTTAAAGAGTACAGATTTTTTCCACAAAAATAGCGCCTGGAAACAATACGCCGCGAGAAAGGACGAAAAGGAACGTCTGTGATACAGTGGAATGCAGGAGTGATTAAATAATAAATGGCACAATGGGAAACGGAAAAGTGGGTGGTAATCGGAAAATAAAGTAACAAAGGATGGTCCAGAGGAAGTGTTAGTGGGAACATCGGAACCATTACCAGCAATGGGAGTGGTGCTTATGATCCAATATGTTGAACCTAATGCTGAGGCCAGAAGACTATAACATGACTAAAATATAGGCCTTCAACGCCTTTTAATCAGGCCAGGCAGCTTGGCACCCCGGATTGATTCCCTGTACGATTTGAAATCGGCAGCCAAGGGACAAATTCAAAAGCCAGCTTCTGACATGTTTTCAGCTCTCGAGATTCAGGACGCACTCATATTCAGGGCAGAGTTGGAGATTGACTCTGAATGTATACTTATCCCAATTGAGGTGAGCTCATGCGTGCAGAAAGGAAGATATACTGATCAAGTATTGGCCGGAACCAAACACAGGTTTAGGTTATCCAACGAGTCACAGAGTCGAGTACCTCTGAGATACTTTAACTTTACTCAGTTGGGTGAGTTTCAATTTGCTCTGGGATTTGGACGCTGTGGGAACATCGGCGTAAAATCTCACGTTTTAACGTGAAATATTTCTGTTTTCTCACATGTCGACCGGCTATGAGAATGCGACCTTTGACTATAAGATGGCGGGTCTCGTCCGAGATTTGGACCCGGGACTTCTCGCATTTCAATTGTGATAATCCCTAAGCGAGAATCATAACCCTAGACAAACGAGCCGTCAACAATGAAGAGCGTAGCTCTCAGATTCTGAGAGGAGTGAGAAAAGATATTCGGCCCATCCTGCTCAGAGACCTATCTAAATAGTCACCGTCTCCATAGTCCTACTAATTTTATCCCTTTGATGAATATATTATTAATTTGAGACATGATGTGAGCAAAGTGCAGCTTTGTGTGCAGAGTCCAATGGATTAGTAGTCCATTGCCGAAACCACTCGGCCACATCGTATCTTAGTTACAGCAACGTCAGCCGTTCAATCTCCTGCTTTTTGCATCCAAACAGAAATAAAATGCAAGTAAATCCATTTCACAGCTGCTTCTGCCCGCGCAACCAGATCGACAATGAAGAAAATGTGCCATTATATTCTTAAAGCAAACATCCTTCCTTTACTTCAGTCATGTCTTGTCTTGTCCTGATTTGATTTGATTTTGAAAATAAGGTGGTAAAGGTCATCATGTCACAAAACCCACACGCAAGCCCTGGCTGAAATCCATACGTTTCTAACTTGGGTTTTTTGCCTTTTTTCAGATGTGGAATGGCAAGATCCCACAGCACATTCTTCTCCTGTAAGATATTCCTCGAAGGAGTGTTCAGTTAAATTGGCATAGCTTCAATTCCACGTAATGCCCTTTTTCCCAGATGATATTAAATTCCAAGCAAGATCGCACAACATGTTTGCACTCTCTCCCTCTCTCTCTTACACAAACACAACAACAAACCTAAATTGCGACCTACTCCAAAGGCAGTTTTTGAAATTTGAAATTTGAAATCTGGCACCGACAGCACACCCCTTTTAAACAGACACAGAATGATACGGGACTCATAGCATATTCCTTTTGGGCAGACACAGAAAGTTGCGGGACATAAAGCAAATCCCTCTGAAGCAGATATAGAATGATCCTGGACTGAGAGTTCTTTAATTTTAAACCGGCCCAGAATGACCCGGGACTGAGAGCAAATCACTTTGGAAACAGACACAGAATGATCCTGGACTGTCAGAAAATCGGTTTAGAGCGACACAGAATGATCCGGGACCTCTCCCATTTCCACTTTGAAAATCCAAAGAGAGAACACCCTTTGACCAACGAGCCGCCGACAGTAATGTGCGCAACCCATTCTATATTAAAACAACATATTCTGACGGTAGTGAAGAAAACTATTCGGCCCAACGTGGCTGTGCTGTGTCTCTGAGAGAGCAACCAAATGAGTCCCCCTCTCCATACTCCTGCGAATAAGAACATAAGAACATAGATTTTCCCTTTAATTAATATATTGAGCTTTGAGGTCACTGTGCTAGGCTTCCCCCAGGCGCTCGGCTGAAAATAGGAATAAGGTTCCACACCTACCTTTTGCTCCTGCGCCCTCCAGCAGTCCGCTTCTGAGGCCTTCTCTTCCTGCGTTTCGCAGCGCATTCAGGTCTTGGAGATGCAGAGGGAGAAGCTGGATTCACGTGACTCTGGCCAGCCAATGAAGGTAGAATATTATCATTCATAATAACAGCATCTCCGTAAGTAGGGGTTCTCATTATTACGAATGAGAACGCCCCATCACCCAAACACACATAAAAATTAAAAAAAAAACAATATCTCATATATTTAATATTAATTTAAATTAAAGTTTATAAATGTGTTAGAAAAAAAAGATTTATTTCGGATTTTTTTTTAAGTTTGGTATTTAGAGTTTAAAATAAACCTACTATAGTAGACAGAGTTTGTAACATAAAATGTTATTACATTTTATTTGTATATGTTTTTATATTTTGCATATGTTTTAAAACTCTTACGCTGATAAAAGCAGTTGATGCACCTGCTTTTCCCAGGCGCAAGAAATTTAAGGACATTCGCTGGGCAATACATGTGCAAATAGCACATACTCACCCATGTGAATGTTCTTCTCCTGAAGAAGCGTTGCATCTGTCAAGCAACAATTTGACATTGGAAAATCTGGTTTTCAGTGCATGCATCCCATACGTAAAAGAATGGCTTTTGTGGGTCTTTGCCTGTTGTGTACGTATTCAGTACAGACCCAGTGAGGCCGGAATTACAGGCCTATATTAATTTGAGACATGACATGGCCAAAGTGTAGCATCCTTGGCAGTAAAAGGCAAATTTGGCCATGAGGTTTAAGGTGATTGACAAAACAACAAGACGATTCCTACATTTAACGAAATAAGGACGAGTATGAGATCTGGACCTTAGCATGCAGATCGCGATGGATTGGCAGTTATTCGCCTTAAATTCTAGGCCACCTCATCTCCCGTTTGAAGCAACGTTAGGCATTCAATTTCATGCTTTTTGCATCCAAACAGAAATATCCTCCAAGAATGTCCACTTCACCGCTTGTCCTGCATATGCAACCAGATCGACAATGTTGAAAATGTGCCATCAGCTTCTTAAAGCAAACGGCTTTCCATTGCCTCAGATGAGTGGCTGCACACACATGGAATTAAGTGCACCAGATACAGCAGAAGTAGGAGCTGCTAAAACAGCGGAGTTAAGATATTCATAAAATGTATTAAATGGGATAGGGCAACAGCATCATGGGAATTAGGAGCTCCGGAAACATGTGAATTAGGAGCTCCAGAAACAGGGGAATTAGGTGCTCCAGAAACGGCAGCATTGGTTGATCTCCAGAAACAGCGGAATGAGAGTGCGCTAGAATGAGGGGAAAGAGAATCAAGAAACATTTGAATTAAGATCTCCAGAAACATGGAGAATTCGGATGAACAGAAACAGGGGAATTAGGAACTCCAGGTACGAGGCAATTATGAAGGCCACCAGAAACAGACGAATTAGGAGACCGTTACAGAAACCTGAAAATTAGTTGAGAGCTCCATAAACAGGGAAATTACTGGACAAGTCCAGATTTTGAGGAATTCGTAGCTACAAATATTGTGCAGTTAGGAGAGGGCATCATAATTTGGGAAAGTAGGAGCGCCAGAATAGAGGAATTCGGAAGAGGAAAATTATGAGCTCCAGCACTTTACCTTGTAAAGCAGGGGAATTAGGAGCACCAGAAAAGGCGAGTTAACAGTTAAAGAAAGAGATGAATTTGGATCATCTGATACAGGGGAATTATGAGCTCCAGTGACAGGGACATTGGTTACACCAAAATAGGGGACAAAGAAGCTACTGAAACAGTAGAACGAGGAGCTGCAGAAACAGTGGAATTGGAGCGCCAGAAAGAGGGTGATCTGGAGTTCCGCACACAGGGAAATGAGGAGTACCTGAAACTGCGGAATTAGAAGCTGCTGAATCAGAGCAATGAGGAGTCCTAGAAAATGGAAAATTAGGAGCTGCAAAAATAAGGGAATATGTAGCTCGAAACAGTGGAAAAAGACAGGTGAATTATGACCACCAAAAACAGGGGGATTAGGAGAGATTTCAGTTCTTGCACCCCTAAATATCATTTTCAGGTACAGTTTCTAAATATAATGTACTCTGATCCATCTTTCTTAGATTCAATGTGGAAAAACTTACACTTCGCCACAGGACCTATATCTGCACAATTATTTTCGCAAACACTTAATAAATGTCTCTTTGCAAATTTATGTTCCACGACGCAATTTACAGTGCCAGTTACATAGTTATTCACGAACATTGGACGAGAAAGCGGGATTGGAAAGCGTCTCCCCGTTTGTTTTTCTTTCTCTGCCTCCTCACGTCTGTCATTCTTTCTGTCTCCCCATCTGTTTCCAACACTCTCTCGCCCAACCTTTCACTCCGTCAACTTTCTCGCCACTTGTGTAACCCCCGTCTGTCTTTCTCTGTGCCCCTCCCGCCTGTCTCTCCGCCTGACTCCCACAGTCTTTTACTTTCCTCTGCTGTTATCTCTATTTCTGTTTCCCCGTCTGTGCCCATCAGTCATTTCCCCTCCATCCCTCTCCCGTCTGTCTCTCGAGTCTGTCCCTTGCAGTTCTCGATCCGTCTGGCCCCACAGTCTGTCTACCTATTTCTCTCATTGTCTGTCTCTGTCGCTACCTCCCTGTCTCCCGCCTGTTTAACTCCACCGTTTGTCACCCTCTCTGTCTTCCCAGTCTGGTTATCTCTCTCCCTAACTTTCCTGTCTCTGTCTGATCCGTCTGTTCTATTTCTGTCTTTCCCGTTTCCCTCTGCTGTATCTCTCTCCCCTTCTACATCCTCCCGCCTGTCTACAACCATCAGTCTCGCCCACTCTGACTCCTTCTTTTATATTTCAAGTCGGACTATCTCCACCACACGCGATGTCGCTCTCTCTCTAATACCTCCTGTAGGTCTCTCTCCCTCACTCTCTCTCTGTCCCCCTTCTCTATCTCCTTCATATATCTCGCCCGTCTTTCTCTCACCCTCTCTGCTGCCACTCTGGCTCATCAGTTTGCGTGCTCCCATCTGGCACCATCTCTGCCTTTTTCTTTGTTACATATCATCTATCTACCGCAATCTACCATTCTTCCAATCTCTATCCCACCACACCCAATTTGTTGCTCCCTCTCTCTTTGTCTATCGCTCCCCCAGCTCTTTTTCTTTGTCTACCACGTCACTTTCTCCCTGTCTCTCCGGGTCTGTTTTCTGCCCATTTCTCTCCCACTTCTGTCCCATTCTAACCCGCCACACGTGTACTCACTTCTGCATCAAACCCATCTGTCACTGTCTATCCACAGCTGTCTCCCAATCTCTCACTCTCTCTGTCACCCCCAAATGTTTATCCCTCTTTGCCTCGCCGATCCGTCTATCTGTCTCCACCTTCTGGTTCTCTCCATCTTTCTCCCCACGTCTGTCTCCCTGCTGTCTCTTCATCTCTCTCATTCTGTTTGACCTATCGATCACCCCGCCTCTGTCTCTATATTTCTCTCGATCAGTCTCTTCCTGTCTCCAAAGTTTTAAAAACATTAATTCAGAAATATGGGCATTGCTACCAAAGCCTTCCTTCCTTTTTTGGCCTTCTGAAACTGCCCTGGAGAACGGACTATTTGAACCGCTGCAGTCGATGTGTTGAAGGTACTCCGGCAGTGCTGACTTTGTCACAGCGGTTTGATGCAACTGAGTGTCCCGCTGGGCCATTTTAGAGGGCATTGAAGTGTCACGCACATTGCTATGCGTCTGGAGTCACGTATAGTCCAGACCAGGAAAGGACGGCGTATTTCATCCCCTAAAGGACATTAGTGAACAGATGGTTTATTACGACAATCCAATATTTATCATGGTCATTTCAGATACTAGCTCTTTAAATCCAGATTGATGTATTAACTGAATTTAAATTTTTCTGCTGCTTGGCAGGATTTGAACTTCTCTTCTCTCTCTTTCTCTTTCTCTTTCTCTCTCTCTCTCTCTTCTCTCCCTCTTTCTCTCTCTCTCTCTTTCTCTCTTTCTCTCTCTCTCTCTCTCTCTCTCTCTCTCTTTCTCTCTCTCTCTCTCTCTCTCTCCCTCTCTCTTCTCTCTCTCTTTCTCTCTCTCTCTCTTTCTATCTTTCTCTCTCTCTCTCTCGCTTTCTCTCTCTCTCTCTCTCTCTCTTTCTTTCTCTCTTTCTCTCTCTCTCTCTCTCTCTCTCTCTCTTTCTCTCTCTCTCTCTCTCTCTCTCTCTCTCTCTCTCTTTCTCTCTCTCTCTCTCTCTCTCTCTCTCTCTCACTCTTTCTCTCTTTCTTTCTCCTCTTCTTCCTCTCTTTCTCTCTTTCTCTCTCCCCCTCCCTCCCT